>NC_059178.1:58468622-59180977 GCF_019923935.1 Bubalus bubalis | reverse complement strand
AGTGAAATAATTTGGCTTCAAACAACAAAAGAGAACACAATGAATTTCGGCCTAAGCATTTTCAGAGCCCTTTCTTTCCGGAGCCGCTAGGCCCGGGGTCTTTGAAGATCATAATTCGCGCCTTGGTACAGCCGAGCCCTGCCCCTTGTGATGGGCATTACGTCTGCCCAAGACTGTACATCAGATCGAGGGGCTGTTCTAAGTAGATGGCGGATGCCGAGGACACTGCTGGCTAAGTGGCACTTCTCAGGGGAAAGAACCTGGGAAATGTCCCCAAAACCACCGGGGCGGCCAGCCCGCCGGAGGGGAGGGGGGTCAAGCCCGCCTGCAGGTCGGCTACTTGCATCCCGAGCCCACCTCCGCTTTCCTGGGGTGGACTGTACACGGGGCCTCTAGAGATGGAAGCACTCTGCCATGATGGCTTCTAAATGGTTTAATTAGAATTTCCCGGAATGATTCCCCCTCCCCTCCCCCCACCCACCACTGTGTCGATAGGCGTGTCACCCCTTTCCGCCCCCACCCCACCCTCCCGCCCCGCAGCCCCCGCCCTGCTTTGCGTGTTCCGGCCAGACAAGCCTGAGGACTCTTCCTCGGAGGCTAACACGCACCGTGAAGCCGGCAATGACTGTCCCGATCTCACTGTGAAAACTTTACCAGGGCTGTGCTGAAAAATCTCCCTGCACCCTCCCACTCCTTCTCAGAGAACGAAAAAATCCATCAAATTAACACATCAATGAGTTGATTGTAATCTCCAGGGCTCAGTGTAGCACTCTCTGGCCGCCCAGACAGGAGCCCGGCATGATTTATCAATGCAAACCTAATAGCATCAATATGAATCTAACTAAAAATCAATATTTCATTACCAAATTGTTAGTGAGAATGAAGAAAAATGGCCGGAGTCAGAGCATTCTCTAGGGTAGGAGCATCTGGAGTTCAATGTGACAAGATGAGTGATGCGTGACTCGGGGCCGGGGAAGGACACCGCGAGGACAGGCCCGCGACGCCCCGGGCCAGAGAGCCGCCCTGCGAGCCGCCCTGCTTCCGCCCTCCCTTCTTAGGAGGAGGAGAGCGGGAGAAGGGAAAGCAAGGGGCGAGATGGTGGGCTCCTCCTCAGCACGGCCGCACACGGAGGGGCAGGGCTGGTCGGCGTGGCCCGGGGCGCCCGCGTCCTGCTCAGGGAGGCCGGACCCCGCGCCCTCCCGTCCCCGGTCCCCATGGGGCTCATGGTTAGGGCTCGTCTTTCACCATGCTCAGTGGCGGCAGGGCGCTTGGTTTCTGCTGCCATAGGTCCCCAAGGCTTGTACTCTCTGGGGATGACCACGGGGGGCTGGAGGAGAAACGGAAGCTACCCATCCTGGGGCTGCACTGGGGGGGCGACAGGCCGTGATTCTCACCATGCTGATGGGCCATTTACTGCCTTAGCTGCTCCAGCTGTGTTATCTCTCAGAGACCCAAGGTCGTGTCTGGGAGAGGCTGATTATCCATGTGAAGTTGTGCTAGTCACTCTTTGTGACCTCATGGACTGTGGCCCGCCAGGCTGCTCTGTCCATGGGAGTCTCCAGGCAAGAATACTGGAGTGGGTGGCCATGCCCTTCTCCAGGGGATCTTTCTGACCCAGGGATTGAACCCAGGTTTCCTGCATTGCAGGCAGATTCTTTATCATCTGAGCCACCAGGGAAGTCCCAGTGTGAAGTAGAAAGGAACATGAAAAAAAGAGTTTCAGTGAGTAAAACGCTGTGGCTCAGGGTTGTGTTCTAAGCATCCAAACGCGAGAACGGTTCCTCCGACAGGAAGGTGGTGGTCCTCTCAGATGTAAGCCCCTCCTCTTCACTGACGGTGAATTTGGAGCTGAAGAAGCATCATGGAGTCCTTCCCCAGTGTCTGGGATCCCAGGTCTGCTCCCGCCTGACTCAGAGGCTGGTGCAGTGACTTTGGTCTTTCCCGTCTGCATCTCACCCTGATATGGCTTCTGTAGGACTGTCACCCATGCCCAACAGCAGAGAAGATTCTGGATGAAACCAGGCTTTCCCAGATGGCTTGGCACAGACTCAGTTTTAATACAAAAATTATTTGAATACAAGTCAGTGTAGAACAGTGATTAACAGCTCTGGCGCTGGAACCAGACAGACAGATATCAAGGTTCTGCCTCCTGCTTGCTGTTTGGCCTCATGCACGTTTTTGCAAAAGGCAGCACATCTTAGATTTTCCACTTGTAGTAACAACTGTACCTAATTGCAGACTCACTTGGGGATTCAATTAGACCCTTCGTATTGGACTTAGGAAGTCAAACTAGTCCATTCTAAATGAAATCAACTCTGAGTATTCACTGGAAGGACTGATGCTGAAGCTCCAATACATTGGCCACTGGATGCAAAGAGCAACTCACTGGAAAAGACCCTGATGCTGGGAAAGATTGAGGACAGAAGGGAAGGGGATGACAGAGGATGAGACGGTTGGAAGGCGTCATTGATTCAATGGACATGATATTGAAAAAACTCCACATCGTGAAGGACAGGGAAGCCTGGTATGCTGCAGTCCATGGAGTTGCAAAGGGTCAGACACGACTGAGCAGAAAAAGTTCAGTTCATTTCTCTACTTAGTCTAAAAAATGCCTCTGGCTTGATGTAAAAATAATCCTCCCTCCCCAGCTTAGTGATTCTGTGCTTCTTGCTTGTTCTACCACCAGTGGTTTTGTTTCCACACTGAGCAGATGTCACTGGGCTTGGGAGCAAAGCCTGGATGTGCGCTTGTCCTGAACTGCTTCTCTGCCAAGGACGTTTCAGTAGGATTTTCAGACCTTCCTGCACAGGAGGTTTCAGACAATGGTTGTCTTCTTACCCCCTTCATGAGGAGCTCATGACTTGCTCTTGGTCTCTGCTGCTTTTCCACACCCCAAACAGTATCCGTCCTGCCCTGCTGATGGCAGCAAGAGCCTTTTCAGGATGCTTCTCTTTCCTTTCCTGCTCTTTACCCTCTTTTCTTTTCTTTCTCCTTCCTCTTTGCATTTTAGATTCTCTCATTATCTCTCTTTCTCATGACTTTCGTGTTTTTATCCTTTACTCAGCCAGTTAGATGTGGTATTATAGACGCTTATAAGAAGAAAGTGTGCAAGTTATACTTGCCGTAATTATGTAACTAAGGTCTTACACAATCTTCCTTCAATTTTTCAGTCGTATTGACTCTATTGTGTGTACTGGTCTTTACTGCTTCATCTGGAAAGTATAATTCCCCTCACTATGGTTGACCTTCAAGCGCCCCAGAAACACTGCATCTTCTAATGTTAACTCTCAAAGAAATAAAAAATAACATGTTGCTGTGCTGCCTGGTGCTCACTCAAAAGTGTTCTGATGCTTGGGTCCACTTCCTCTTAATCTCTGCTCTCTTTCTTTTCTTTCTTGCACTCGTGATGTGTAATATTGTGTTACTTTGCTCAATATTCAGATCAGATCAGATCAGATCAGTCACTCAGTCGTGTCCAAATCTTTGCGACCCCATGAATCGCAGCACGCCAGGCCTCCCTGTCCATCACCAACTCCCGGAGTTCACTCAGACTCATGTCCATTGAGTCAGTGATGCCATCCAGCCATCTCATCCTCTGTCGTCCCCTTCTCCTCTTGCCCCCAATCCCTCCCAGCATCAGAGTCTTTTCCAATGAGTCAACTCTTTGCATGAGGTGGCCAAAGTACTGGAGTTTCAGCTTTAGCATAATTCTCTCCAAAGAAATCCCAGGGCTGATCTCCTTTAGAATGGACTGGTTGGATCTCCTTTCAGTCCAAGGGACTCTTAAGAATCTTCTCCAACATCACAGTCAAGAGCACCAATTCTTCAGCGCTCAGCCTTCTTCACAGTCCAACTCTCACATCCATACATGACCACAGGAAAAACAATAACCTTGACTAGACGAACCTTTGTTGGCAAAGTAATGTCTCTGCTTTTGAATATGCTATCTAGGTTGGTCATAACTTTCCTTCCAAGGAGTAAGCGTCTTTTAATTTCATGGCTGCAGTCACCATCTGCAGTGATTTTGGAGCCCAGAAAAAGAAATAATAAACGTGATCACCTCTGCTCTACAGGTGGCCTCAGTCCCACCCCAGCAGGTGGAGGAGCTGAACCCAGCATGGGGCCAAGGTCACCTCAGGGGGCACTGTCGATGCGTTGTCCAGACATCAAACCTTGCCTCCACCACACCTGTGAAATGTGGGAGACCGCCTCAGAGCCCCTCCAGACAGCATCCAGGGACCCTTGGGAGGGAGGTCCCTGCAACTCCAGATCCTCATGAAATAAGGAAGCACTCCAGCTCCCTTCAGTTTGAAACCTGAAGTCTTTAGCAAAAGCTTATTTCAAAAATGATGCTTGAGAACTTTACTGAAGGACTAAAAAAATGATTGTTCCAAAGGACTTTAAAAAATCATTATTGTTCTTATAAAATCAGCTTATAATGCTAGAAGCCCCATGTCTTTTATTTGCTTTTCTGCACAGCTGGAAGGTAAAACAGACATCTTCTAATTATATACCTATCATAAGAGGTTGGTAAAAGGGATTCTTTTTCCACTGATGTACTTTTTACCACTGAACAATTTTTTTTTTTGAGAAATTTTCTATCTCCATTTCACTGTAGAGATTGTCTCACAGGAGGTCTAGTTAACAACTTTATTTGTGGAAAACCACAGCACTCTTGTAAGTCATTACTTTGTGCTTTGGGGGTTTTCAATGAATCGAATTCAGGTTTTTTTTCCCATTGCGCTACTTTATATTTAAAAGTTCTTCTACAAGTTTGGTAGAGAAAGCAAAAGGCCTGAGAAAGATTGGTCTGAGGCATTGCTGATAAAGGAGAAGTTGCTAGAAAATTCCTGCATGACTACATCTTCCTGCTACAGGGGCTGAAAGAATAGTGGAAGGCTTGGTGTTTCTATGGTCCTTCCCCGTGGCACCTCCAACATGCCTGGTCTGTCTGCTTCTCGCTCATAAGAGCATCCCTGTAGATATTAGAGGTTAAAGAAATCACACGGACAGAGGAGAGATTCAAAGGGCACCTGCTGCAGGTGTGGGGAGGGAGCAGGCTTCTTCACCTGCAGACCAGGTGAGATGGGACCGCAGAAGGAGAGGGAGCCGGGGGTCCCCCGAGCATCACAAACTGTGCAGGTGTTCTGCTGGGTGGGGACCCCCAGTCTCATTGCGATAGGAGCTTCTGGAACGACTTGTAGCTGGGAGCCCACCTAAGTTGCGCCTGGACCCACGCTGACACCTGAGAGCTGGGGGCCGCTGTGGCACCAGGAGCTGGTCAGGGGGTGCTGCAGTGCAAACTGGGGGTCTCGGTGCCGCGAAGGGTCTGGGTCCTAAAGGAGAGGTGAGGATGGGAACCAGGGCCGTCCTCAAGCCCAGTTTTGTCCGTTTTGAAATCTCGACTCTCAGATGCCCCAAGTCACGCAGCTCATTCGGAAGACGGGAAGACATGGCTCTCCCCACACCCCTCACCGCAGCGTCACTTGGAAGGAACGTCCCTTTGGAGAAGCCCTTTCTCACCTGGGCACCCTCCTACCATCCAGTGAATCTGCGTGGCTTTGTCTTTCTATCCTCAGATAACAAAATTCATAACCTTACTCTGTGGTTCATTGCAAGTAAGAAGCGAGCACAACAAAACACAAGCCTATAAACAGGTGAGTGACTGACTGTGACGACCATGGGAGACGTTCCATTTAAGGATCCAGGAACTAGTAAGGGTTCAAAGATTCTTGAGACCTTCATTATCAGGACCCCGTGGAATCGCTTTCAGATGTGGGAATAAAAATTGTAAATGCCTTTAAGAGTGCCCTGGAGATTTTTGACATCAAGAAAATCATCCCAACTTTCAAGACAAAGTCTGTTTAAATTGATACATATGTGTTAAGCTCTGGGTTCTGGTCTAGAAATTGAAAACGACCTCAGTTATGCCTGTAAAGTTTTTACCATGACCGTTACTGTGAGCCATTCAAAGTTCTAAGATTTCAGCATCTCGTTATCTATTGAGTTTGGGTTTTAAGAGTGAAATTGGCTTTTGCAAAGGCAGTAGAGAACACAGTGCTTTCTTCATGGCCAGTTATGGGTTATGTGGCTAATGATAGATGTTCCATCTTAATTTTAAAATAACGCTTTAAGGCAAAGTCACCATGGGGACATTACCTGGGATTTTATCTTTATAAATGATCTTGTTTACAAAACAGAAATAGAATCAGAGATGTAGAAAACAAACTTATGTTTACCAAGGGAGAAAGGGGGGAGGGATAATTTGGGATTGACACATACACACCACTATATGTAAAATAATAACTAATAAGGACCTACTGTATAGCGCTGTAGCACAAGGGACTCTACTCAATACTCTATAAGGACCTTTGTGGAAAATAATCTAAAAAAGAGTGGATACATGTTTAACTGATTCACTTTGCTGTACACCTGAAACTAACACAGCGTTGTAAGTCAACTAGACTCCAATAGAAATTATTCTTAAAAACAAAACAAAGAATTGTCTTCAACCCAATTGAAAGACGCAAACTCTGAAATTCACAATCATCCACTTATTTTTTTTTCCTTTTGTTTGTTTGTCCGCTTCCAACATTCTGGAGACATGGTCTGATTTAGGAAGACTGATTTCCAAAAGAAGTCATGTACCTTCTGCTCATACTTCTCAACTGATTTCAGAATAGCAAAAGAAGAAAACAAACACCTCCTGGGTGGTCTCAGTAAGGTTACCGAGCTTCACAGGGTATCTGTCGGCAGGATCCTGAGTCAGGAGCCCAGCGTTGGCACAGGAGCATGCCCTGTGCTTGGGCTCCTGCTACCTGCCGAGAGTTTTAGCTGTAAGGCCTTCTACGTGGATTTATCTAAGGGGAGAAAAAGTTAGCTGAAGCCATAAAGATAATTAATCTTTGTTTGAAATGGTATTTTCCCTTCTGCTGCCATTTGTCACGAGGAAGCCTTAAAAAGCCCCTTTGCTGCAGCGAAAGCCAAAGGGATGCTAGCTGCTGGAAAATTCCCCCTCCTGTATCAGCCCCCTTCTCCCGACACCCGTGAATCTGTTCCCGTTTCAAAGGCCATCACCCAGAGCTTCCTTAGGTGTGACGGAAGTCCTCCGCAGCCCAAGACTAACCCCAGAGGCAGGACCAGGGCGTCAGAGCCTCGCCGGTGAGCAGAGGGAGCGAGCCACGGCCCCTCTCGGATGTGTGCGCCGGCCTTCTCCAGTTGTGACGCGACAGTCCCCTTGTGCTCCATGAGGCCGTCTGTGATGGTGAGGGATGTATGTCCTTCCTTGTCCCCCAGTGAGCTCTCTTTTATTTTTCCTTCTTGTATTCCGGTGAGTTCTTTATATTGAGTGAGGGCTTGGGCTTAATTAGATATTTAAATGATTTTGAGCAATGCTGTTTCTTTAACTCCTAACTGCGACAAACACATATGAAACATACTGTTGGCGGCATTTAATCAACAGCAGTCAATTTATCATCTTCACAGTTTTAGTGAGTGGTTATGAATCACTAAAATCACAGGTATTGTAACGCAGCACTGTGGCGCTATCATTAACAAATACAGCGCACACAGAGGGATGACTCGGTAATTGAGTGGGACTAATAAGAATACATCATTTACTGTGCGTGACAAACTGGGCCTCCAAACACAAGCATGGAAAATTCACGTTTTGCTTAATAAATAAATTACACAGCCGATGTATTATACATAATTCGTGTCCTCGTGGATTTGAGTGATATATAATGCATGGTCCAAGTCATTTATTTATTAAGACTAACTATATATATTGTAGGAGGGGGATTTTAAACTCCAGGGTAGGGCCTGCCTAGGGAACTGCTGGAACCACTGGCCTTGACTAGGCGGTAAATGAGGTGTGTTTGGGGGTTAGAAACCTGGGGTGCAGCATCCTGTCTTCCAAGTTTCAGTTCTGTCTATGGCAGAGGAGGAAAGGCAATCTGAAACTTGGGCAGCAAGGGTAGATACCCAGTTTTGAGATTAGAGAAATCTAAGGATCCTGAAGACTATCTGAATCCTTAAGACTATCTGAGGGCTTCCCTGGTGGCTCAGACAGTAAGGAATCTGCCTGTAATGCAGGAGACCCAGGTTCGATCCCTGGGTGGGGAAGATCCCCTGCAGAAGGGAATGGCAACCCACTCCACTATTCTTTCCTGGAGAATCCCATGGACAGAGGAGCCTGGTGGGCTACAGTTCATGGGGTCACAAAGATTCAGACACAACTGAGTGACGAAACAGCAACTGCTGTGAGTACTTGGATCTGGGTTCTTTGTCCACACCACACCTCCGCTGCAAGAACACCTCCCTCTTCTGATCCTGCTCCGCTCAGCCCCAGGCTTGGGCCCCGTGATGCCAACCCCTGGACTCAGAATCTCTGCAGTCACTTGCAGGCACACTCCAGGACACCATCAGGAGAGGGGGGCCAAGTGTGGAGCCAGGCACCCCCTCTGCCTCCCTGAGACCCGCTGGCAGATGTCAGGTGTTTGCCTTGCTGTCAGAGCTCTTAAGCACAATGTCTGAATTCACATGTTTTCTCCAGAAAATGAGGCTGGTTTTAGGGCGGGGACCACCTTTATTCCATCCAGGGGGGCCTGCCACATCCTTTTGAACAGGGAGTTGTGATACTGAGAGAATCTAAGGTCCTAGAGAGCCTCTCCAAGCCATTCAAGGGCATTCACGCCTACCCTTTGGGGATGAGGCTTTAAGCTGATTTTCTGACTCTTCTCTTTTCTCCTGTATTTACACTCTTCAGGGCCCCCCTCTCTGTCCGTATTTGAGATTTTGTCTTTGAGGATGCATCACAGCATCCTTTTGAGGGTTCAGTTCAGTTCAGTTCAGTCTCTCAGTCATGTCCGACTCTTTGCGACCCCATGAACTGCATGCAGCACTCCAGGCTTCCCTGGAAGTGATCACCAACTCCTGGAGTTCACCCAAACCCATGTCTATCAAGTCGGTGATGCCATCCAACCATCTCATCCTCTGTCATCCCCTTCTCCTGCCCTCAATCTTTCCCAGCATCAGGGTCTTTTCAAATGAGTCAGCTCTTTGCATCAGCTGGCCAAAGTATTGGAGCTTCAGTTTCAACATCAGTCCTTCCAATGAACACCCAGGACTGATCTCCTTTAGGATGGACTGGTTGGATCTCCTTGCAGTCCAAGGGACTCTCAAGAGTCTTCTCCAACACGACAGCTCAAGAGCATCAATTCTTCAGCGCTCAGCCTTCTTCACAGTCCAACTCTCACATCCATACATGATCACTGGAAAAACCATAGCATTGACTAGATGGACCTTTGTTGGCAAAGTAATGTCTCTGCTTTTGAATATGCTATCTAGGTTGGTCATAACTTTCCTTCCAAGGAGTAGGCGTCTTTTAATTTCATGGCTGCAGTCACCATCTGCAGTGATTTTGGAGCCCAGAAAAATAAAGTCTGACACTGTTTCCACTGTTTCCCCATCTATCTCCCATGAAGTGATGGGACCGGATGCCATGATCTTCGTTTTCTGAATGTTGAGCTTTAAGCCAACTTTTTCCCTCTCCTCTTTCACTTTCATCAAGAGGCTCTTTAGTTCTTCTTCACTTTCTGCCATAAGGGTGTTTCATCTGTATATCTGAGGTTATTGATATTTCTCCCAGCAATCTTGATTCCAGCTTGTGCTTCCTCCAGCCCAGCATTTCTCATGATGTACTCTGAATATAAGTTAAATAAGCAGGGTGAGAATATACAGCCTTGACATACTCCTTTTCCTATTTGGAACCAGTGTGTTTGAGGGTAGGATGGTCATTTAATTAGAAAAGACTGAAGCTTGTCATCCTGTGAGCACATAGCAGCATCTTCAGGACTGACAGATCGTCTCCGGTACCATCTAACTGAGCAAGCCCGTATAGAGAACTTATCCCCTAGGTTGACTGAGAATTACAGAGGAGGATGTATCTGAGGCTTGGCAGAGTCAGTGTGCAGTGAAAATTAGCTATTGCTCTTGTTTGCTATGACCTTCCATTGTAAAAGGTGGCATTTTAGTTTTGGGAGGAATACAGATAAGGCGATAAATACAGTTGCATCAGAAAGGAGTTAGTCCTACCCTGATGGTCATTGGTTTGGAACAGTTTTACCTCTACCAGTGATTATAAATTTAGGTGTGGAAACTACCGGAATTATGATGATGCCAGTTGGACCAATGAATTGCTCTATCTGTCTAGCATTTTGCATTATATTAGAATCAGGGATCATAGAGAAAAACAATGAATTCCAAATTGCATTTACAGGGAAGGTCAACTTAAAACTTAGTGAGATAAAGCTCGGCAGATACAAATCAACTCACCTGTAATAAGAAAACAAACAAAACATCAAATGTGAAATGAGCATGCTGCTTTGTTGGTTTAGAAAAAGAATGAGAGGCCACGGTATTCCAAAGCTTCAAAAATGAGATTAAAGTTTGTTAAGGGGAAGGGAAGTTGGGACAGTGATGATGTTTGCATATTGAGTTCTAGCCGCGACATGAAAGAACCTGAAGCGCTCACCCTAAGTCAGTGTGGGGAAGGCATCTATTTGTTTTCATGGAGCGGCTCCAACCTGCCATTGCACGTGGAGAGGGAATTTGGAACTGTGGCTTTGTCCTCGATAGGTGGTAAGCAGCCTTTACACATGGGGCTCTTCAGTTAAGAGTGAATATTTAGTTGAGGAAAATTCAGAAAATCCAAGTGTTACAGGAAACCAAGTGGAGAAGTGACTGTATGTCTTTCTTTGCCTTTTCTTTGAGGAATGGAGGAAAACAGTGTTGTAGTTGATGATTTGTCATATTAATGATTGGCATGTATAACATGCAGCTCTGTTCGCCAGAGAAAGGCATTAGTTTTTTAAAAAGTGATTTGATTTATTTCTATAAGAAGATTCCTTTACCTACCATCGTATGACTTCAGCATACTCAGATAATTCAGTTTATAAAAATTAGGTCTGTATAGCTCTCCAGTAATATATCAATGACACAGAACAGATTGTTTTAAATATCCATTGAAAAATTTTTAATTGAAATATAGTTAATCTATAATATGTTAGCTTCAGGTATACAGCAAAGTGGTTCAGCTATACATACATATATATGTATATCTATGCATGTATAGCAAAGACTTGGCGACTGAACAACATATATATATATATATATATATATATATGTATATATACATTCTATTCCTTTTTAGATTCTTTTCCATTATAGGTTATTATAAGGTATTGGGTATAGCTCCCTCTGCTATACAGTGGGCCCTTGTTGGTTACCTGAAAGTGAAAGTGTTAGTCGCTTAGTCTTGTCTGACTCTTTGCGACCCCACGGACTGTAGCCTGCCAGGCTCCTCTGTACATGGAATTCTCCAGGCAAGAATACTGCAGTGGGTAGCCGTTCCCTTCTGCAGGGGATCTTCCTGACCCAGGGATCAAACCTGCGTCTCCTACACTGCAGGTAGATTCTGTGTTGTCTGAGCCATCAGCGAAGCCCATTGGTTACCTGTTTTTATGAGAACCATTAGCTTTTAACCATCAACACAATGTGCAAAAAATGAAGCTGGAAGACGTGGAGTCAAAAATATATACTAGATACTTGCTTGTTTCTTAGTCTTACAAAATTATTTTATAAGAACAGCAGAAAAAAAAAATCAATGCTATTTTTGTCTGGTGCTTTTCAAAGGAGAAAGACCCTCAGTGTTATCCAGAGCCAATTCTGCCCTTTGGGAGGCAGCCCATTATTTTCTTTCCCCAGCAGCCATAAATCCACATCTCATCATTGACCATATTATGCCCTCTATCTCTATTTATTATTAGTGCATATTTTAGAGTGGTGATAAGTATTGGCACATTTTATTATGCTGATAAACAATGCTGGACTGCCAGGTACAATGTGTTGTCAACAGTGATTTCTCTTCAGCATCTTTCACATTTTATCCTCGGCTTGTTGAGCTGAAACTTCAGCTCTGCTTCAAATCACACGAGGTCTGACTCTTGTCCTGTGCCTTCCAAGTTGATGAGCTAGGAACGGAATGGGAGAGATTATTCATGATGCAGAAACACATTAAGATGTTACAAAACACAACCCTGTTCAAATATTTAAAGAGCATATTCAACAGTCATTGGTATTTAAAGGAAGCAAACATTCTTCTTTAAGGACAAGTCATTTTGCTCCTTGATCTTGAAGAAGAGCAGCCTGAACGTGAGTTCAGGTGACCAAGGGTATAGGAGAGTTAAAGTCCGTTGGATGTTGGAAGCAAAGTATCTCCACACTTGTACCACCAGCGCAGATCTAAGGTGCTCTCAGCGTTGAAGTGGGTTTCACAGAGCCGGAGCGACGGGACGGGAGAGGGAGCACAGTGAGACCAGAGAGCGCTTACAAGTGTTGAGCTGACTGGAACACTTGGTCCAGTGACATTGGGGCTACTTTGAGATGGTGGATTTCTGAGTCTTCATTAAGCCTTTGACTTGAGTACAGGATTTACTCCACATAAAATGCTCATAAGATGATTATGGAAACAGGATAGGGCTGTCTGGTTTTCAGGGAGAGTTTTCTGCTGGGGTATTTGTAATTCTAGCTGGTTTAGGGGCAGTCACAGCCAGAGAGGTAAAGCGGTTATAAGGTTTTATTTATTTATTTTTAATGGCTGCTACTCAGAGAGGCATCTTAAATTGATGGTTCCAACCGGTTGGTCCCTGTGACACATCTCAATACTATTCCATAATTTTTCAGTCATTTTCACCAATGAAAACAGTCTGATTTTCTTTTTTAATGCTCGGTAAGACTATACTGGGAGAAGGCAATGGCACCCCACTCCAGTACTCTTGCCTGGAGAATCCCATGGACGGAGGAGCCTGGTGGGCTGCAGTCCATGGGGTCTCCAGGAGTCGGATACGACTGAACGACTTCACTTTCACTTTTCACTTTCATGCATCGGAGAAGGAAATGGCAAGCCACTCCAGTGTTCTTGCCTGGAGAATCCCAGGGACGGGGGAGCCTGGTGGGCTGCCGTCTATGGGGTCGCACAGAGTCGGACACGACTGAAGCGACTTAGCAGCAGCAGTAGCAGCAAGACTATACTGAGATACACACACACACACACACACATACATACACAAGCATACATACTTTTATACATATATTTGTGTACACATATATTATATGCACACTTTATTACTTGTGTGTACAAGTAATAAAGGAATCTCTTCCTCCTGGTGGAACATCACCTAGTAAATGTAGAAGGAATAGGGAGTTATGCAGTTATCAGTGGATACTAATACTGGCAGGTAAAAGAGAGGAGTAACAGGATATGCACATAGTAACAAAGAAGTGAAAGTGAAGTCAGTCAGTCGGGCCCGACTCTTTGCGACCCCATGGACTGTGGCCTACGTAGCCTACCAGGCTCCTCCGCCCATGGGATTTTCCAGGCAAGAATACTGGAGTGGGGTGCCATTGCCTTCTCCACGAGATCTTCCCAGCCCAGGGATTGAACCCAGGTCTCCTGCATTGTAGGCAGACGCTTTACCATCTGAGCCACCAAAGAAGGTCTCTACAAATTACTTATGAAGTACAAAGGGAAAACTAATAGCATGGTAGTGCTAAAATCTGGCAGAAAGCAAGCGCTCAAAATGACATCATTTGTACTGACACAGAGCAGATACACATAGAAGGACACTGTCCTTTTCCCCTAATAGTGCTAATAGGGCCTAATCTGAATTTCCTGGTGAGGAAATATCAGAAAACCCAAATGGAAAAACAAATAAACAAACAAACAAAAAAACACCAAAATGAAGAATTTATGCAAAATAACCAGCCTGTCATCTTCAAAAATATCAAGGTCAAGAAAGATTAAGGCTGAGAAACTCTTCCAGTTTAAAGGAGACTAAAGACATAGGACAACAAAATGCACTGCATGGTCCTGGACTGGAAAAATAATTGTGATAAAAGACACAATTGAGGTGATTATAAAAACTTCAATCCGGATTGGGCATTAGATGATAGTATTCTATTAACATTAAATTTAATCAACAATTTTACTGTGTTTGTGTAAAACGTGTCTTTGTACTTGGAAAACATACACTGATGTATTTAAATATATAGAAGCAAAAATGTCTCACATTTACCCTTTAGTTGGTGCAAAAAATATATTTACATGAGAGAGGCAGAGAGAGAATGGTAAATCAGTTGCTTCAGACTAAAGGGTATGCAAGGAGATCCAAACAGTCCATTCTGAAGGAGATCAGCCCTGGATGTTCTTTGGAAGGAATGATGCTAAAGCTGAAACTCCGGTACTTTGGCCACCTCATGCGAAGAGTTGACTCATTGGAAAAGACTCTGATGCTGGGAGGGATTGGGGGCAGGAGGAGAAGGGGACGACAGAGGATGAGATGGCTGGATGGCATCACTGACTTGATGGATGTGAGTTTGAGTGAACTCCGGGAGTTGGTGATGGACAGGGAGGCCTGGCGTGCTGCGATTCATGGGGTCGCAAAGAGTCGGACACGACTGAGCGACTGAACTGAACTGAACTGAGGAGTTCCTTTTATTGTTCCTGAAGCTATTCTGTGAATTTGAAATTATAACAAAATACAATACAAAAGCTAGTCAAACTGCTTTACTCCCTATAGTTATTTCAGTATCCTTAAGCGTTTCTTTCTGAGTGAGCCTTTCACTCGCCCCGCCCAGGTCAGCGGTGAGTATGCATGCTTACTGCCTCCCCAGACGCATCTGTTCTTTCGTTTACTCATCTCGACAGTACAAATGGGGTTGAATTTGAGCTTTTTAGTTTAAAAAATAGAAATGGGGTTATTCAAAACCACAATGAGAGGATCAAATGACTTCTTTAATCATAAAGTTCTTGCCACGAGACATTTTTGTAAGAGTTTCACTTTCCAGCCTTTATTGTATGATGGCCACGTTATTGTTTTAACTACTCAGCTGCATGTTGTCTGTCACATCTTTTAAAAAGTATTTTAAAGATATTTCATCCCTTCCAAGTCTTGCTTAGTCTAACGTTCCTTTAATTTCCCTGCAGGATATTGGGAAGCTGGAGGGGTGCTAGAAGACTAACCTTTCAGCAGGACCAATTTGAAACATTAATGCTACATTTATCATTATTCCTTGAGTAGAATTTGGTCAATATGTTTAACACAGCTGTTCTTAAATGAGGAACTTTCTTGTTTCCTCAAACTTAAGACTCTCTTAAGGCTAAACGATAATAAAAACGTTAATACTGCATTCTGGAAACACTTGCAACTTTCAAGATGACATTTGAACACTTAAGAGGATTTAAATTGTGAATGTAGAACCCTAAGATAAATGGTGAAGAAGATGTATCAGTCAGTGTTTTTTTGCCTTGGTGAGGCTACTTAGGAAGCATACTCCGTCCCTCAAGTCCTCAAGCCCGGTAACAGCGAGGTTTGTTTGTTGTACATGTGACACGTCTGATGGCAGTCAATTCTTAGTCTGCGCTCAGTACTTCTGTAGCTGTGTTCCAGGTTTTGGATTAATATGTGTTGGCTTTTATTCTAGGATAAAGTGGAATGATGATCCAGCATCTCTTATGTCTTGTCTTCCTGTGATGGAGTCATTCCAGAGAAAGCAATCAAGTTTAAGGCTTCTGCTCAGGCTTGGAACCATATTTGCTTACAACCTATAGTCCAAAGAATGTCATATCATCAGACCCAAAGTTAATGGGATGGGGAGATCTATGAAGGGTGGGAAAGGAGGAGTGATTATGAACAAATGCTATGCACCAAAGTGGTCTGGACCCTTCCCCCATTTTACTAGGATTTAGACCTCAGTGCCTCCTGTAGCCCAGGTCCACTTTGGGGTATTTCTGCTTGGGTTTGCTTTCCGAATTCCACTTCCTAGCATCACCTAGGGCTTGTTCCTGTGGTGATCCTACCAAAATATTTGTATCTGTAACTCATCTCCTCCCAAACAGCTTATTGTTTAATAATCTAATACCCAAATCCTTTTTGGGGAAGTCCAGATTTCTTAAAGATGTTACTCACATTACAGATCACCCATAAGCATTTTATTAATAACAGTGTAATCCTAAAATCTCTGTCTACCTTTGCTGTTTGAGGCAAAGAGATGATTCTACTGACAAGTTTACACCTGTCAGAGAGACAGGCAGATAGACAGACAGAGAGACAGACAAGGAAAGACAGACAGAGAGAGGGAGATTTATCACCTGGAATTGGCTTACACGATTGGGGGGCTGGCTAAGCAAGTCTCCAATCTTTAGAGCAGGCCAGCAGATGGAAAACTCTCAGGCGGTAGCTGATACTTCAGTTCACATGTGGAACCCTGGTTTTGTTCTTAGGCCTTCAGTTGATTAGATGCAGCCCTCTAAGGAGATAATGAGAGCCCTAACTCTGCTGCTGTAAATCAGCGTAGCCAACACTAAAGAATCTGATGCGGAAATAAGCAGAGTCTCGGAGGCTCTAATCCCTTCACATCAACGTTTTCACCTATATTGGACCTCACTCTGCCCTAGATCTACATCAAGATGTCTCTGTAACTGCTTCTCAGACTCAATTTTCACATTGCAACCAGCTACAGAGATTAAAACCAATAACCAGTAAATATCACAAAAACTGATGCATAGGCCTTTCCTTGGAGATCCTAATTAAACTGACGTGTGTTATGTTATGGCCTTGATAGGCATTTCCCTGGTGACTCAGCGATAAAAATCTGCCTGCAACGCAGGAGACTTGGGTTTGATCCCTGGGTTGGGAAGATCCCCTGGAGAAGGAAATGGCAACCTACTCCAGTGTTCTTGCCTGGAGAATCCTATGGACAGAAGAACTTGGCAGGCTACAGTCCATGGGGTCACAAAAAGTTGGACATGACTTAGTGATTAAACAACAACAACATGCCCTTGATATTTTTTCTTCTTTAAAGCTTCTCGGTAGATTCTAACACGTGGCCAAGGCTGAGAACTACAGCTTTATAAACTCAGCGCTGCCTTGACCAGAATGGGACACTAATACATATGAGGGCTGAAGAGTTTTGGCAGGTCCTATACTTGACTTCGATTAGAGGTATGTCACATGTTAGCTAGCTTTCACATTGTAAAAGTAATGTCTGTTTCCCTCCTTCAAGGTTTTAGTTGTGTTTACTGAATATCTAGATTAGGTTTTGCATCAGATATTGATGTTCAGTCCTTATCCTTAACGTATTGCCTCTGCCATATTTTCTCTCTTCTTCTATCGGCCACTTAAATAGACCAGCTCTCACTTTCCAGTCTTCTATGACTCTGATTTTTCCTCTGCCGGTCCCTGGTCTTTTGCTGTCAGATTCATCCCTTGGTCTTTCCTTGCTCTGTTTTGCCTCATGAGGTCACTGACCACTGCAAGCTTCATATCCCAACTTCCCAGAAGTGATCTTCTGGGCAGGCTTGGCTGGTTTTGGCAAATGGTGGTGAAAGCATTGATGCGCGTAGGTCGTTCCCACCTTCCTTAGGACACGTCTCTGGCGATGACTGCATTTGCTCTTTGACTCCAGCTCCTTCTGGGAAAGCATGCTGTGCTTCCTCCCAGGGCCCCTGGGGTCCAGCAACCCACATCTTTCCTTTGATCATCTGGCTTGGGGGAAGATTATTGGCTTTTCTCTATTGCTAATCTCTGGATTGTCTCACATTTCCTGCTTGGACTCTCAGCTTTTCCTTACCGTATAACCAGTTCCCAACATCAAATTCCTTAAAAAAAAAATACTTGGGTAATTTCTGTTTTCCTGGTTGAAGCTTCTCTTTTCTATTTTTTTTTTTTTGTAATCTACTGTTATCAGATGTCTTATTTTCAACCATTTTCCAGCTCTTTATCTGCAGTTAAATTTGTCTATTAAGTCCTTCATTTCAATTATTTTATATTTCATTTCTAAAACTTACAGTGAGCTCATTTAAAAATCTGACATTACTTTTTATAGTTTCCAGTTTTGTATTCCAAATTTTCAATTTAGATCTTATCTTCTTGGACAGAGTATACATGGTTATTTCAGAGTCTTTGATGATTTTTGTATCTGAGTCCTCAGAGGTCTGCTTCCGTTGCCCATGGTTTCTAAAAGCGCTTTCTCACGATGGCTTATCTCCCCGTGAGCCAAGTTATCTCTGATTTTAGGCTACACATTTTGTTTAGAAATTTTTGGTAGAAATAATATGAGGCATAGGATAACATTATCTTCCTCTGGACACATGTTTTTTAACTTCCGACAATTTTAAACTAAATCTGGGATTATTTTAAGCACTTTGGGCCATCCAGATGGTTTAAATCTGATCTTCAAGCTGTGAATGAAAAGGATGGTTTACTTCTGGTGTATTCTGACTCTCAGGGAGCAGGTTTTAGAGTTCTAGACCAAGGTAGAGGTAGTATTAATATATCCAAGTCCTTACCAATGGTGTGCCCCAGATTCTAAGATACATTCCAGGAGTGCTATGTAGGCGCCAGAGACTCAGCTCAGACTCTCACACGTCCTTCCGATTTAACACGTGCTCCCAGAACAAAACCTCCAAAGTGAATGTCTTGCTTGCTCTGGTAGCTCTTCCATGCTTACACACATTGTCTACCATCGTGTGTTTGGTTGTGTGTGGGTTGATGCAAATAATCTACCTGAAGTGGGATCCAAGTCTTGGCCTTCAACAAAACACACACCAAGCTAAGCAGGCACATGGAGAAAAAACTGAGAATTTGTCTAGCCGTTAGTATTTGGCTGATTCTTGGGGTGACAAGTGTTACAATCAAATCAGCCTTGTATCAGCCTCTGAACCAAAGTATTCATCATCTTTGAAATGAGGGGAGAGAGTACTTGACATTAAAGTTCCCATCAAGTTCTAACTTTATATTATCTTAGTATTTGAAGTTGTGAATTAGTTTAACTGTAGATAAACCTATATAAGCTTCTGGAAAACCCTGGCAATATCTACCAATAAGAAACAGGGGTAATTTCTAGATTCTGTAATAAGGCAAAGTACATGTTTACAGCTTCTCGTCTGTAATGGCCCCATGTCCTGTGCAACACAGCCGGCTTCCTCACCTGCTTCCCTAACTGCCCTGTAATACTAAGTAAAATACATACATTTTCCAATAATCTATTTGGGTCATGGCTGATCATATCCACAAGTTTATGTCAAAGAATCCGCTTTCATAGTTCCTGAGAGCAAGGGAAAATAAAGGATGGAGTCAGTATTAACCCATATGGTCAGTTTATTGTGAACCATTAAGAAGGAGGTATGTTTAGAGCAGCTGGAAATGAGCTAAATGTTAGCTGAAGAAATCCAGGCAGCTGTCCAAATGAGTGCTGGGTAGACTGAAAGTCAGGAATGCTCACTTCTGCTGAATCAATTCCTGTATCCGGGTTACATTCCTTTTATGGTTCTTCAAATTTAGCAGAAATTAATTCATCTAAACTATTTAGAACACTCAATTTGAGGTGAGTTAGTTTCTTCAAATGCCTCCCACCAAGTCTCATTTTATCTGCTATGACTTTTCTTCATACATGCGGCATCTTCTTTCTTTCTGTTTTTTTTTCCCCAGGAAAATTACATAATATATTCAGCAATCTCAAGGAAACATTGTGGTTGAAAAGCTAATGGAGAAGCTGACGGGGGTACACAGCTGGCTAACCTCACGGTATCTCGGAAATGGTGCATGTCCACAAGAACAAATGTGGGTGTGCAGTGATAAATTTATTTCTCCATCTGCGAAAAAATTGATATCTGGGCCAGGACTTGATGACCTCGGCTTCCATTGCCAGATTCAAGTCTTGTTTCAGTAACACTGTGTTAAACCATACAGAAAACTTCTGACCTTTTAATACTGAGGATTCAAGCAAGCACGTTTTAAGCTTAGCTGGAGTTCGAGTGTGTATTTCTTTCTTTCTTTTTTTAAAGCAAGCCTATTATAGACTTCACTTTGTATGGGAGCGATTTTACCCCGTCAGCAGTCTTGCCTCACATTCTTTCCTTAAGAAAGTAACTAACTAGTGCTTCTATTCCTAGAATAAAGAGTGGATTAAAAAGCGCAGTCACTACAAATAAGGCAGGAGCAGGGAGAGCAGGGATGAGGGTAATACGGAAAGGAGGAAAACTTTCTGTTCCCCATCATGCCCCACGCTGTTGTGTATAATTATTAGCTGCAAAATAGCACAGCTTGAACATTATTATTGCACATTAAAGAACATTTCACTTATAATTATGGAACGAAAAGGAGCGTTTACAACTCACCTACCGAAGCATTAACTTTGTGTATGTAAGAGAATATTTTAAAAACCTCTTCATTAAAAATCTGCAAATATGGGACTTTCTTTTTCTGTCTCACAGATCTTTTCTCCTTGTTTTTCCTCTGACACATTGAAATACATCTTAAACTTTTCTTTTAATTAAAAAGGAGTATAAAAGTGTAAGGGTGGGAAGGAAACCAAGAAGAGGGGGTGCCCTGTGTGCTTGCTAGCGGAAACGGATATTTGATACATGAGACAGATTTGGAGAATGGAAAAGTAAGGCATAAAATATCTTTCTCAACAGGAGAAGAAAACTCGTGATGCCCAGAACCAAGAACCAATTATTTTTTTCTGATTGGTGTCTTAATTTTTGAAGTAGGAAATGCTATGGAAATCCATATATGCCAACAAGGGTGTGAAAGTGTGTGTTGGTAGTATTTGAAGGTCTGTTAATGGGGAATTTAGCTTTTCCATGCAATTTATTCTGCCTCGTTCTGCAATAACATCTATCTATTGAATCTCTATAAATGATGGGACCTCTGTGTGTGTATATGTATATGTGTGTATTTTCTATGTGTTTGAAGACATCCTTTAAATCAAACACATTCACTGAGGGACTCTTATCTGTTCAATATTGTGCTAGGCTCTAGAAAAAGTCAGGACTATATTAAATAAAAGCATTTATCCAGAGACTTTGCCGCAATCATGGATTTTCTGACTGTTCAGGTGTTTTGGCATCTGCATGAAGTTCTAAGGAGCAGAGTAGATGACAATAGAAAGAACAACACGCACACACAAGTGTGCACATGTAAACACACAGATGTATGCACATGTACACCCATGAACACACCCATACACATACATATTAGCGTCCAGCATACTCCAGAACACACCAGGGTTTTCCTCAGTACTGCTCCCGAGGGCAATAGGTGTTCTCGGGGAAAGGATTCTGTGATCAACCGAGTTTGAGACACCCGACACCCTCCCTTTCTTGCAGAGTCACAGTCTGCGGCCGTGACAGGTCCTCTGAAGAATCTGGCACTGAAGAGTCCATTTCCGTCAGCGTTTCTCCATCGATCTCGCCCTGCGGCCCTTGGGGTCTCTGGGGACGCTGCCCTGGGGCTGTGGACGCCAGCCCTCGTGCTTAGCACAGGGGGTGGCTCCACCCGGCACCCCCTGAGTGCCCCCCGCCCTTCTCTCAGGATGTCAAACCCACGGTTCCACGTGGCCTCTCTGTGGGGGGCGCTGTTGGGAAAAAGCCCTTCCTTCCCTCTGGGATGTGGGGCGGGTGCAAATGAGGGCTGAGCGTTCACCCCCGCGGCTGTGGCTCTGACCTCTCACGTCTTGCTCTGAGGTGTGGACCCCACACACGAGGGTGTTGGCTTCCTGATGGCCTGGGTTCTCTCCTAAGACGCTCTTGGGGTCCCAGCTGGGTCACCCGCACATGTACTGATGAATACCTGTGATGAAGCAGGAGGACGTTGGATGTGATAGGACGGTCTGATAACGTGAAGGCTGAACATTGGGGGAGCTTTTCCCATGCGCTGGGCCCTGGACTTCACACTGAAAACACTATTTCGTGTTGTGCTGTGACATGGGCATGATCACCTCCATTCTGGAGATGAGGAAATGTAGGTGGAAGAACGTCAAACTACTTGGGTAGGAAAGTCTGAGCAGCTGAGGCCACTGACTCTCCGGCCTGTGAGCTGAAGCCTCGACCGTGTGGCAGGAGAGTTTGCTCAGACGGGGCTGTGCTCACCAGCACCTCGGCGCTCACCAGCGCAGCGCTCCAGTTCTGTGCATTCGGTTGTGTGGATTAATTCTGCAATTTCACGTGCCTCGTGGCGGAGGGCATTCAGAAGGGCACATGCATTTTAATCAGGTTTTTTGCTGGAAGCCAGTATTTTTTAGCTTGATTTACATTCCAGAATTTTCAGTCATATTGGGGAGACAGGCTTACAAATATGGCTGCTCTAAGGAACAATAAAAGATTATATACGTAGTTGTGCTATGAGGTATCTGCCCATCACAGGGGAGGCAGTATAGCCAAGAGTAAGGAGATGGCCCCTGCTGTAGCTGTTAAGCTTTAAAAGGTAGCAAAGAAATGATTTGACATAGGAGGGGAGGTGGGTGTCATCTTCAAGGAGTTCATACACAGTGTTCACTCAGATGGATTCCAGATGCAGCATCTGTGATTTGAGCAAAATTTCCACACGGGTGTCTAATCATTGCAGTCAGCAAAAACCATTTTTTTTTTTTTTTTTTTGGCAAAGTTTTGAACAAATCTATGCATAAAACCCTACTTGGTAGCTCCAGGAAATGTGTGGGAGTTTTGCTCAAAGGACAAGCCATGGTTTTAGCTATTCTGACCTCCTGGGACAGTTGATGGTTCCGTGGTCAAGACATGATTATTCCACGTGGCCAAACAAAACAGAACTTCAGACTCACCTTTAAGTTGTCTAAACGTGAAACTTGGCTGGAAAGAATCATGCTAGTTAAGGTCCAACCCATGTCATTTTGAGAAACATCTGGCAAACCCAAATGGGGTTCTTTCTATCAAAAAATCAACTGGCCACGGCTTTTCAAGTCTCAAAGGAGACACAGAGAGGCCCTGAGGGAATCACCCTGGTATTCTCTTCCACCTGCTGTGTTCACTCAGCTTTGCGTCCCGATTCATCTACACGGGCACCTGAAGCCGTGTCCCCATCCTTTCCCGCTGCTGGCCTGTTGGGTGGATGGTGACGTTTATTTCCTGCCTCCCTCTGCATCGATGCTGGGTTCTTCGTCTCTTTCTGAGTGCCAGTGGGGTCTCTGTTTATTCTGACTGTCCCCTGGTGTACCTTTGGGTGACATGCTCGAGCATGCATGGCTGCGAGTGTAACTGCTGCCTCTTAAGTAGGCAGATAACACAATTTTAAAGTGATGTCAAAAATTTCCCAAAGTTCTTTTGTGTATTTACACTGTCGTCAGCTGGGTGTGAAGGTTCTCATTGCTTTAGCTCCTTGTCAACTATTATTAGAACTTACAACTTTTGCCACTCTTGATGAGGTGATATTAAGGAGTATTTTCTTGATTGCTGGTAAGTTTGGAAATTTCATATCTGTATTGTTCACTCAGTTTTCTTTTTCTGTGAACTCTCTGTTGGTGCCTTTTGTACAATTTTCTTTTGAGTAGTTATTCTTTCTCTGTTGTATAGAACTTCTTTATATATTCTGGGTAATAAGAATTTTTAAGTTGTATCCACTGCATATAGATTCATCCTGTAGCTTGTCTTTTCACTCTCCTTATTGTGATTTTTGATCAATAGGAATTCCGAATTTTAATTAAGACCAATACATCAATGTTTTCCCTTAGGGCTTTATGAAGAAGCCATTTCCTATCTTTGTTATAATGATTTCTTATACATTTTTTCTAAAAGTTTGAGATTTGTCTTTCAAGTCTAGCTGCCATGCCCATCTGATTTCTCCTTCCTAGGAGATATGCAGTATCGATTTCCATACATGGGTGATCTCTTCGAGACCTCTAGTTATCCCGCTGCCAAAACCATGCCATCTTGTTTATGCTTCCTTAAGACTGATTCTGGTAGAAGACTCGGCTGGTCCCCACTTCTGGTTGGCGCTTGCACTTCTGGCAGCTCTGCCTTTGAGGGTGTAAGATGTGGGGCGTATTGGCTGGAACGTGCAAACCACCTTGGTGGTCATGACAACTCTGTGACACTTAAAACTCTGTCACAACGTTAAAGCTTCTTTTATTGTCAGTTGTAAATATATAGAAAGTCAAAACGTGGTATGTGCAGAGTATAGAGTATTATGCTGCTGTGTGCTCGCTTGCGCCTGACTTTTTGCAACCACACGGACCGTAGCCCACCAGACTCCTCTGTCCATGGGATTCTCCAGGCAAGAATATTGGAGTGGGTTGTAATTTCTTCCTCCAGGGGATCTTCCAGACCCAGGAATTGCATTGGCAGGTGGATTCTTTACCACTGAGCCACCTGGGAAGGACTTTTTAAAAAAATGGTAAAACTTGTTTATTTAGTACACAGTAATTAAAAACATGAGAAACGTTGATAATTAGTATGTCTTATTTCTTTATAAAAGCTTAATAGCTGGGGCAGTATATGCTTACTTCTCATCTTAGAATTTATGGTTTGGAGGGAGCATCTCGTCCATGCCTTGAGGAATAGTCATCCTCCTTTCTAAGTCAGGAGGGGCGTCCAGCATGTTACTCAGGGCCCTCTCATCACTGTAGAGCCTCTCTGAGAGGTCTCTCACTCCCCCTGGGACATCGTCACCCACTTCCTTCGTTACAGCCATCTTCCTCTTTGTGTTGATTACTTGCCTCCGCTAGGTTCCTCTGGCTGCTGACCTAGGATTCTCAGGAAGAAGCAGTGTCTGCACTCCCACGGTCGGCTGTCCTCTAACCACATCCATTTCACATTAATACGTCTTGTTTCTTTGCTGCATGGCGCTCTGGCTATCCACATCCTAACCCCCAGAATTTGTGACTATCACCTTGTATGCAAAAGGACTTCTTCAGATGAGAGTAAGTTAAGGGCCTTGAGATGGGAGATTATTCTGCATTATCCAGGCAGACCCAATGGAGCCACAGGGGACGAGAGATCAGAGAGAGAGGAGATGATGCAAAGACCGAGGGGACTAAAGCGGTGTGGCCACGATCCAGGGAAAGCAAGGCAGCCTCTAGATGCTGGAGAAGGCAGGGAAGAGATGCTCCTGAGAGCACCAGCTCTGATGACGTCTTCACGTTGGCCCAGGAAGATTCCTTCCCGACTCCTGACCTCCAGAACCATAAGAGGATAAGTTCATGCTGTTTTAACCACTTCATTTGTGGCAATTTGTTGCAGGAGCACAGGAAATGAATATACTGTATTTTTATCCTGGTTGGACATTTTCCTTCCTCAATTATCCATTTTCATAAAATGATGTGTGGATTTTACTACTGGGAGCCAAAGAAACAACACAGTGTGAGCTTTGCTCTCTGTGTGTGAGCTGAGTGACAGATGTACATGAACTAATTGCTAGCAGACTTTGGAAGAAGCAGTGTGATTGGTCACTGACCATGACACGCATCTGTTATTTATGTTGGGATTTGTGGACTGAAGACAAAGTTTGCATCTCTTCAGTTACAGAAAATAGATGGTGGAGATGGATGTTATGAATGGTGATGTGTGTGGATGGGTGCATTTGAACTGAACTATAGTCATTAAAATCTGTGCATACGAGAAGCATTAAAAGTGAGGATGATCTGTGTTTGATTTTCCTACTCATAAATATAGTAGTATGTCTATTTAGGTAATTGTCAATATCTTTCAATAACGTTCTCCATCAAATCCATCAAATCCTTCTCCATCAAATCTTGAATAGCTTTCTTTTATTTGTTTCTAAAGTTCTTGAATTCTTGTTGATATTACGGTGACTTCTCTTCTAAACTGCACATCTGGAATTCTGCTCATGTGTAAAAGTGTAATTTACTTTTGTAAATTGTTTTGTTGTTGTTCAACAATTTTACTAAATCATCCTATCAATTCAAAGAATTAATTCTCAGACTGCGGTGATGGACTCGTTACGATGGTGATTGCTGAGAGGGGATGTTCTGATGCTGGTGGCCTTTCCTCCCCCCGGCGCTTGCATAGGGTATCAGTCAGCGTGGAGTGCTGTGCTGCAGCTTTCTTTGCACTCTGGCTGTTTCTCTAGAATTTTCTAGAATTTTCATCAGTGGGGGTGTCACAGGGCCATTAATTGACCTGTTTTGCTTACTTTCCCTATTACACCTAGTCCTGTGCGCCCCCATTCTTCTGTACACTCCTTTTCTCACAGAAGCAGTGCCTTTCAAAGGCCACTGTCTTGGATGGATTGCCTTTCTGAGTCCCTTTTTGTAACTCCCGATCTTCCAGGGCCCCTTTTTTCTTGCACACGTGGTGGATATTCTCTGTCTCATGGTATTGGTGGCCATCTCTGCCCCATAGCTAGCTTCCCCTCTTTTCTCTCCCATGACATTTTTCTTGAATTTCTGTTGTTCTCCACAAAAATAGGCAATGGAATGCGAAGTAGTGCATTGGGTGGGAGTATTTTTCTACCTATGGGGACTTTGTTATCCATCTTCTGGTTGTGATATAAGCATGGCTTTTTACTTAAGTTAACAAAGCCTCAAGGTTTTAGGTATTTGGAAGCTAAGTGGTGGAAAACTCCTAAGGGACGTGGTGGCCTCATGTTAAATGAACGGGTGGTTTTATACACTCATATCACATAGCTGGATTTCTATTCTTTTGCATCCTTTCCAATTTGAATCTCATAGTGTTTGAAGATGTGAGCACTGGAGTCAGAATTCTCCAGTTCACATCCTGACACCAACTCTTATATGCTATTTAACTACTTGAGCCTGCTTCTTTGCAAATGCAGTACGGTTGTGCCCAATGCATAGGGCTGTTGTCAGGATACACGAGGAAACCCATAAGAAAGTCTTTGATACAGTATCAGCTCTGCTGCTGCTAAGTTGCTTCAGTCATGTCCGACTCTGTGCGACCCCATAGACAGCAGCCCACTAGGCTCCTCTTTCCCTGGGATTCTCCAGGCAAGAATACTGGAGTGGGTTGCCATTTCCTTCTCCAATGCATGAAAATGAAAAGTGAAAATGAAGTCGCTCAGTCATGCCCGACTCTCAGCGACCCCATGGACTGCAGCCTACCAGGCTCCAACCACTGCAAATACTTTCTAATGTTTTTTTAAACATAAATAATTAAACTATTTCACAAAAAAGGGTTGATTAATGAGTTCTTGTGTACACATTTGCCCCTCTCCCTGTCCTCTCAATGTCTTGTCATTGACCTGAATGAGACGTGAATTCATATTTATTAAATTTGCAGGTTGACCCAGAGTCAGAAGTTAAATAGTGATGACAAATTAGATGACAAATTCCTGTCCAAGTTGTTCTCTGCTTCTGGAATATATTTAACCAGGATTTAGTTTTTCCTTCTATAGTATCACTTATCATAGTCTACCTTGGCTGAACTTTTATTTATGTATCTTCCTCCTTTACTAACTTGTGAGGTTTTCAGAAGAAAACTTCTTAATTTATTTTGCTTGGGAAGACAGACAATGAATCAGTTTTATTCAGACGATTACAATAGAATGGGGTAACCAGATGATGGGGTCTTAAGGAAGAAAAGGAAGTGAACTGAGATCGAAACAAAATTAAAATCCAAAATTTAATGCCCCCCTGAATTCAAAGTGTGTAACTTGTGTTAGGCTGTTTCAACTTGTGTGTAGGATGGATTGGAGGGTGGAAGGAGAGGAAGTTTCCAACTAGGAGGTCGTTGGGGTGGCTGATAAGACTGTAGTCAGAGATGGCGACAGTCAGATGGACCTGAGAGCTCATTTGGACCAACAGAAGCCAGTGTAGGATTGGATTTAATTGTCTCAGTTACAAGTATGTTGATGGTTGGGCTATAAAAATTGGTGAAAACTATAGAGTTAAGACCCTGCGGAGATATTAACACTCTTGCTGTGAAGGAAAAAAACGCTTCTGTGGATTTGCCAGGTTTTCCGTCAGTTAACATAATTAACCCCATGGAGGAAAGGATATGACGCCTTTCTTATTCAATCCCCCTTAATCCCAGCTTCCTCTCTTCCCTCCTGCTTCTTGGGTGGTTTATTAGTGAGCCAAGCTCAACAGAGTGCGGATAAAAAAAACAGTAACGTCAGTGATGGAAGTATGCATTTTTCAAACTCTTGACCACAGGCTTAGCTGTGAGCTGACCAAAAGGAGACCCCTGGTCTCGACAAGAACTACTGAATTGATGGTAAACACATCTAACCTATTCATCAATAATGAAGTTAGTGGAGTTATAATGGAAATAGGATTTCAATTAGTTTGCAGTTTCTGAAAATAACACACGTGCTTCACCTGCATGACAAGCATGAGGCTGACCATGATTTTCTATGAAGAGGATTTTGCTGGAGAACACCTTGTCCAGTCTGCTGGAAAAACAGATGTTCCTTAACTGTCTGACCAGAGGCTGCAGACATGATGCAGGCAGAGATCTGCCCGGGCCAACTCGAGTTCCCTTCCTGGTTCTGTTCTGCCCACAAAGTTCAGGGGGTTTTTTCTTTAACCATCGCCAACAAAACACAACCATTCCCTGCTTTTGCTTTGAGCTTTCTGTTTGTTTAAACAATTCTTTATTTTCAGTCTAGATAGGAAAAAAAGATCCCCACAGGAACACCCAAAAGCTGTCAATAGGAAGCAATGACGCATCTCTGCAGTCATGAAGACACCCTGCTCACCAGCAGTGAGTTCAGGGCTCATCCCAGGTCAGAGGAGCCACGGGACACCTTTGTAGGAAACAGTGACACTTCAATCGTTGATACGAGGTCTCTCTAGGTTTTGGCTTCTTGAGATCAAGATAGGGGCCTCCTGAAGACAGCCTTTCAATTTCCTAGGTTTAAACAATCTTTATGAAATCAAGCCTCTTTGGAAGTGAAGAGCAGTCAGCTTCATTTGTGTTAATTGAATTGCATCTCAAGAGATACTTGTCTGTGATCTTTAACAAATACTTAAGAAATTCTGTTCGCTGTCTAGCAACATACATCAGAAGGACCCACAGAGGTCATTTCTTTGTCTCCCGGCTTTGGAGAAGACTTGATCTTCCTTTCCCAAATATGCAAGGGTTTCTCCCAAGTGTACCTGCAAGGGGGTGGGGGTGGGGAACTGGAGCCAAGGGCAACCTGTTCTCCTTTATGTGTCAGAAGTCATGGCGACATTCAGGGCTCACTTTTGTCCCCAGTGAGCTAACACGTTTTATTCCACGTTGTGCAAACTTCACAGGAGACCTGGGCTCTCCTCAGCAGGGCAGGTGCCTGCAGTTCACGGTGCTGCCTCTTGACCTTGGCCCAGCCTCCTTTTCTCCGTGGCCATGACTCACCTTGGTCATAAATAGAAGGGCATGGCTAGTCCAGGGGCTAAGATGTGGCCGCTGGTGTGTGGGCGCCGGGACCAGTGAAACACCGTGAGCGGGGCAGGAAACGTGTGGCCTGAGCCCTCCTCCAGCATGGATACCGATGCTCCTGGACCCTAAAGAGCTGCTGGCACACAGAGTGGGCAATGGGCAGGGCCGATGGAGGGGCTGCACGGGTGGCTGCGGCTGCCCTCTGGGATCAATCTCGAAGACGACCCTGGCCCTTCCTGCCCTCGCTCCGCTCCCAGGAGAGCTCGTCTACCCCCAGACTCTGGGATGCTGTGAAGACGGCTGAGGTGCTGGACAGGCCGTGGAGATGCCGACCTGACCGGAATTTGCCGGGGGACCCAGGAGTGGCTGTGGTGTCCAGAGAGCTTTCCCTGTGAAGTCAGGTTGTGGCTCACAGATCAGTAGCTGCTTTTTCCCTGAATCTTTCTGAGGATGAGTGCAAGCTCTGTGGAGGGTAGAGCTTTCTGAGACCTGCCTCTCCGGCCTCTGCCCGGGGTGCCCTGAGAGTCCGCATCCTCCTGCTCTCTCACTGTTTCTGCAGCTGCGCTGGCTGCCAGGGGTGGGGGAGGGATGGGGGAGGGGATGAATGAATGGGGAGGGGATGGATGGATGGGGGAGGGGATGGGAGAGGGAGGGATGGATGGGGGAGGGGATGGATGGATGGGGGAGGGGATGGATGGGGAGGGAGGGATGGATGGGGGAGGGGATGGATGGGGAGGGAGGGATGGATGGGGGAGGGGTGGGTGGGGGAGGGGATGGATGGGGAGGGAGGGATGGATGGGGGAGGGGTGGGTGGGGGAGGGGATGGATGGGGAGGGAGGGATGGATGGGGGAGGGGATGGATGGATGGGGAGGGGATTGATGGGGAGGGAGGGAGGGATGGGGGAGGGGTGGATGGGGGAGGGGATGGATGGGGAGGGAGGGTTGGAATGGGGAGGGAGGGAGGGATGGATGGATGGGGGAGGGGTGGATGGGGGAAGGGTGGATGGGGGAGGGAGGGGTGGGTGGGGGAGGGAGGAAGGAGGGGAGGAAGAAAAAACACATTGTTAATTTATTATTAGATTTTCACTCTTCTAATGCCACTAGGTCATTTGACCAAGCAAATTTTGTGTGCCTAAAGACCCAGAACCATGTGCTCTGGGTGCAAATTACACAAAAGGATTTCCAGGTCAGTGCACTCTAAGAGCAGAGAAATGACAAGACCGTCAGAAGGACGGGGGCGCCTGCAGCCTCGCAGCCTGAACGGTGTGAGTAGGGATGTGGGACTCGAGCAGGGAGATCTCTCAGCGGGGCATTCTGAACTCTGACTGCCTCAGGCTCCTCCCTGTCTGTCAGCCCTTTGCCAGGGCAGAGGCTGCGGCTCCCTCCTCTTTCTACACCCTCTGCTGCAGGGCTTCCCTGTCCCGTGCCTAGGAGGTGCTCAGTGGATGATTTCAGAAGCAAAGTAAACTGAAATTGCAGTTATGGGGGGATATTAAAACCTGATGCAAATGTACAGACACACTGCAGACCAAATGTCATCTGAGATACAAGACTCTGTCAAAACCCCTGCTCCTTTGCCTGACATTCACCCGGTGAGACAATTCTTAACACGTCCCATCTCTCTTTGCAGACAGAATCTTCACAGTACCCTTTGAACTCTGACTTTGAAAAACAGTTCATTACCAACATGTCCATTTGCCAGTTTGCCTAACGATGAGGGGATGAGAAATCGAAATTTCTAATCGCCCAGAAACAGAAATATGGAACCATGCAGCGGTCCCTGGTCCCAGGAGAGCAGGTGCCCTTGGTTTTCTTTGCTCATGTTCTATGGAAATATTTAGAAACTTGACCAAAACATCACCTGCAAGATGGTTTGGCCAAATCTGAGGGCAGAACTGCATCCAGGAAATGTAGAAATGCAGTGTACGTCACCAACTGCTCTGGTAAGTAACCATTAGGACTCGGTTTTGCCAAACCGGAGAATTCCATGGAGGGAGGAGCCTGGAGGGCTACAGTCCATAGGGTAGCAAAGAGGGGAACATGACTGAAGTGACTTAGCACATGCCAAACTTTGTTCCAAAAAGAAACTTGAGAAAAGCCAGGGCTATGAAATGCTGTCTTGGAGGAAAAAGAAGTCAAAGGAAGAGGTATGCTGTTGATCACCTGAGGTTTTACACTTTACCAAGACTCATTAAGTCCTTTGGGTTTAGACTGGACAGTGGCTACATCTTGAGTCTTTGCTGGACAGTGGCTACATTGAGTCTTTCTTTCTTTGTATTTTTGGTGCAAGAGCTTCACAGCCTGTGTGTGAATAGAGGCAAGAATGTGTGTGCACAGATCACAATGTTCTGGAGGGCAGACCCTGCCTCCTGACTGCCTGGGACCTTCAGTGTTAAGCAAACATTGCATAGTCTGAGATCAAGTTTTCCCAAAGAATGATGCTCCACCAGGAATGAGGGCTTCCCTAGTGGCTCAGTGGTAAAGAATCTGCCTGCAATGCAGGAAACCCATGTTCGATCCCTGGGTTGGGAAGATGCCCTGGAGAAGGAAATGGTAACGTGCTCCAGTATTTCTGCCTGGGAAAGCCCATGGACAGAGGGGCCTGGCGGGCTACAGTCCATGGGATTGCAAAAGGTCAGATACAACTAAGAGACGAAACCACCACCGCCACCAGGAATGAAGACCAAGGGGCTTAATCTGATAACTCCTTTGAAAAAGTGTTTTACTAATTTTTAATTTTTTTTTTTCTTTTCTTCCTCTCAGCACTGTGTACCTTCTGTCTCATGAAATATGCTTTGCCATAGGGAGTTTGGTGAACCAACAAGGTGTACGTCGGGGAGTGAGCTGGGCAGATCTTTCCCACAGTACCCTGGTGATCTGAGCCTGCCTGGTATGGAACTGTGATTTCAAATTCTGCCCTTGAAAGGAGGATGAAGCAGTGTTGGTAATATGTATTTGTCCCTGTGCTATCAAACATCTCTTGGATTCTAGAGTCTTGGACAGCTTAATAGGCAAGTCCTTCGTCAGTGTTACTGCAGCCAGGTTGTCCTGCCTTTAAGGCAAGGCTTAGACTTTTTTGAGCACTGGGGTGGGGTGATACCTGGTTAAGGACAGCACCTGGTTATGCGTGTATCATTGCGACTCAGTGATACCAAAGTGCCCAGATGGAATGGAGAGCATTCCATCTCTGAGGAGCTGTTGACCTCGGGGCAAATCCACTTCTGCCATTTTCCCAGCACACAGCTTGAGGGGCATATCAGGGCTTTTTTGGTGTAGAGACTGGGGAGCCTGGGGTTGTTCCTGGGATTGATTTGCTTTTCTTTCTTCTTTTTCAAACTATAGCCCTAACCTCTTATCAAGCACATCAGCTCTAGAATATTGCTGGTTGATCGGCGTATGTTTCTCTAAGACACTCTCTCACTTTCATTCTCTAACTTTTGGGATGTTAGATAACAACTTTTAATCATAACTTTGCGATAATAGATAGATGAATTCATGGAGACAGAAAGCAGATAAGTGAACTTTGGGGGCTTGGGGAAGGAGTTGGGGAGTGACTGAGTTTTCCAGATAAAGGCTCTTTTCCACATGTATTGGAGAAGGAAATGGCAACCCACTCCAGTATTCTTGCCTTGGAAATCCCATGGACAGAGGAACCTGGCGGGCTACAGTTCGTGGGGTGGCAGAGAGTTGGATGTGACTTGATGACTCAATAGAGCCTCACGTATAAGTTCTGGGGGTTAGGATGTGGATATATCTCTTTGGGGGTCGCCATTCAAGTTACCACAGGTGGTTATTGAGTTTCCAAAACTGCTCGGTGGGCTTCTGGCCATCCTTCCATCCAGGGGTCGCTGGGCAGAGAGGAGGCTGCCCCCCTGCGCTGTGGGAAACCCACCCTCGGATGACTCATCAGGAAATGAGTCTGCCTCTAAACAGTTTCATCAGTGTCCATTTCCGAAACTGCATTTGGTTTTAGCAGTTCTCTGTGCTTTGTAAATGCTAAACTCCTGGATTTACAGCCTGGTAATTACTCTGCGGAGTGGCCCAGGGACTTGCACAGGATATGAACCAGGTCTAGTGACAGCAGGATGGCTGTGATCACCGGGCGGGGTCCTGCCCCGATGCCACTTCCTCGTGAGAGCACTCTGACAGCCAGAGGGCAAGGGTCATGGGGGGCTTGAGAAGGAACAGCTTCCAGGAGAGATGGCTGTAATCACAGCCTCCCCACAAGGGACTCCACCTCCTCCCTGCCACACACACCTACAGTCACGCATGTGTATGTGTATGTTCCTTGCAGAGTGGACCCGGGGTCAACTGTAAGGCAGCCTGCAGAATAGGTGATGTGTGGCTCTAGCTACCGTCCGCCCCATCTTTCTGATGATCTTTAATTTTCTTTGGCTATGTCCAATATTTGTGTCATCCAACCCTCAACTCTGAATGCTTCCTCTGTTCTTTCTTGTTAAAATCCCCTCCCCTCTGTTCCCTTCTCAAGAATGTCATCTGTTTTATTGGAAAGGGAGGAATGGCAGGAGGGTCAGACAGTGCAACCCTTGGCTTTGGGTTGGCTCCACCCATGCGTCTTCCACGTCCTAAGTTGTCTTGAAATTAATTCAAGATGGAGGATGTTGGGGAGGAAATGACTTTGGTCATGAGTGTATCTCAGCATCAGCAGAAGAACTGATGGTTTTGAACTGTGGTGTTGGAGGAGACTCTTGAGAGTCCCTTGGACTGAAAGGAGATCCAACCAGTCCATCCTAAAGGAAATCAACCCTGAATATTCATTGGAAGGACTGATGCTGAAGCTGAAACTCCAATCCTTTGGCTATCTGATGTGAAGAACTGACTTATTGCAAAGTTCTGATGCTGGGAAAGATTAAGGGTAGGCGGAGAAGGCGATGACAAAGGATGAGATGGTTGGATGGCGTCACTGACTCAATGGACATGAGTTTGTGTAAGTTTCAGGAGTTGGTGATGGACGGGGAGGCCTGGTGTGCTGCAGTGCATGGGGTTGCAGAGAGTTGAACACAACTGAGCGACTAAACTGAAACTGACATGTCAGCTGCCCTTGAAGACTGCTGTACCCCTCCGCCTGCCCTGGCCACAGGCCCCTGCTTTCCTGAGAGCCCACTCCACCCCCACTGAGCGCCACAGTGCTGTCACCTCTGACCCAGGAAGCTGTTCCGTCCCAGCCAGCGGCCAGGCGGCTCTTGCTCCCTCTCCTCCCTCTCTCTTGGGTGTGCTTAGACTTCAGGCTGTGATTTAAAGCTAATGCCACCAGCATCAAGTGGGGCTATCCTGGAAATGAATGAGGAATTCTGAGAGCAGCTAGATTTCCCTGGGCGGTGCCAAGGCAGTGGATGGGCTGGACGAGGAGGGCCCCGCGCTGTGTCATTTGGGGAAGGATACCTCCTGACAATCCCCTCGAGCCTCCAAAAGTCTAGGCGCGCTTAGAAGTGCCGTAAAATAACTCAGTGATGATCACCGTGACCACCAGCTGCAGGGCTGCAGAAGGAGGGGGTGTTATTTATGTGTTTCTGCTGAGCCTATGCCCTGCTGCAATTATTAGCTAATCTCTGAAAAGTGGACTTTCAGGGTCAAAATTAAATATCAACAAACAGCTGTTGAGGAAACACTGGTTTCGTGTTGGACTTCTTTTCCTTTTCATGTGGATGCTGTTGGACTGACTTGGCTTCTCCGTGGTAAAGCTCTCATCCGCGTGACTGCTGGACTGAGGGTGGTGGGGGCGGATGGATGCATGCCATTATCGTGAACTCCCATTGCATCACATCAGCGTGTGCTTGGTCCCTGCCCATGGCGGGCTTGCCTGGGGACAATATTTCATTTACATGCTTGAGTTTAAAAAGGTAGCAATTCTGAGTGATGGAAACTTGGGCGGGCTGCTTCTTACAGTTCCAGTATAATATCCAGGAGATTGTGCTTTTGGGAATGAATCGGGAGCTGGAGGACTGAGAAAATGCTTGAACACAGCATCTGATATTTACGGTACACTATCTCATTTTTAATAGAACTTATCCAGGAAAGTATTCCAAACAATTTCAATCAACTGGCCTCCTTCTCGCAGCTGTGGGGATTCATATTCCAAACAGGTCTATGATTTCAGGTCTCGGGGTGGTGTGACTAGCGTCCCTGCTCCACCCTGGTCCCCGCGGCCGTTTTCCACCACGCGAGCTCCGGCTCCCGCTCAGGCCTCTCCCAGCCACAGCTCTCCAATCACTCCTTCTGTCGGGATGGAATGCAGGAAGGATTTCTCGGCATGGCTGCTGGAGTCACGTTCCTGCTTAGCTTAAAGGTTCTTAGCGAAGCAGAGCTGGGCGTGTGTATCTTTCCTGAAGCAGCAGAAGGATTTAGGATGTCTTCAAAGGTTTCTTGGGATGGCTTAATTTATTTATTTCTTTATTTTTATGAGCTTGTCAGGAGGAGAGGAGGCCCTTCAAGACTGTGGGAACTTTCCGGCTTGCAGATGGCAGATCTTCTCTGTGGCTAACGTCACGATGATAATAATGAGATCGCTGATACTAATGATGACAGCCTTTTGATGTTGGGAGAGGCATCAAAATAAAGATAAACAGGGAATGGGGATTGAAAACAGGGTGACTATCAGGGACCAGACTCTGAGAACTCCCTGATAAAATGGAGCAATTTACAAAACATTTATGGGGGCTTTTAAGAACTGTGAATTTGTCAAGTGTTATGAAGCAGCAAGCGGCAGGCAATAGAGAGAATGTCTTTAGAAAAAAAGGGCCCTGATGCTCGCCAAAAATCTGTGCAGGAGTCATTCCTAATGCTTTCCCCCCTCTCGGCAATATGAATGCAGACCTGGAAGCCTTTCTCTTGCGGAGTGAGCAGGGTAATTTAACGAGCTGTTTAGAATTATCAAATGCCTTTGAAATTTCCAAATATTCTATTCCTGAAAATAGCACATGAAATGGCCCAGGTATTTTTCTTTTCTCCTCCCCCAGGCACTCTCCCTACTGTGCCATTATCTTTGGCTGTGATTTACTCCCGCTCTCCCAAACAGACAACTGTCTGCATGATGCAGAGATGGGGCCAGCACCCGAGCAGTCCCCACTTCTTGGAAATTGAAGGGCAGCCATCACTCACCCGAGTTACTCCTAATGAAGGAAATGTATGCAACTTGGAACACGTGACCAGATGGCAGTAAACGAAACAGCACAGGGAGCTAGCCACCCAGCGGCCAGAGACAAGCGTGCTTGCCATTTTTCTGAGACTTGTCAGAATAGGAATGACTCCATCCAGGAGAGGTAATGGATGTGAAAATGGGAGATGGAGCCATGGGAGTGGAAAGCCGCATCACTGCTTTATTTCCACGCCTGTGGGTTTTACTCTGTAATCCAAGACGAAGTTGATGGGAAAGGTATGTGCCGGCCGTTCTTCGGCCAGGGCCACCACTTTGCACACGTCCAAGACTGCTTTTTGCGTCAGGGTACCCTTGGTCATCAGGGTGGCTTTGCCTTTTGCATCAGTGTGCCAGCCGCCCCAGCCCCCACCCCCAGAGTGCTCGCCTGGCACTGCCTCATCTGAGTGGCCCTGCTGCAAATCCACCCTGAACCAAAGCTGTTAGAGACCTGCAAAATCCTGCTCCCATTTCTGCACTTTTCCTGTGATTGGTGTTGTGCGTCCCCTGTACCCGCGCTGTGGGCTTGGTTTGTAATATGGCACCGAGGGACCTACCAGGGCCCCCACCTGGGACCAAAGGTCATCCTGCTCTGCGTGCATGCTTTGCTTCTCTTCTCACGTAAATGGTGGCTTTATCGGAGAGCAACAGTCTAAGCTCTATGTTGCTCTTTTAGGACAAATTTCTTCTTGTCACATTATCACCATTATCGTATAAGAAAATATCAATTGAGGAAAAGCTCTGTAGTTATTTCATAATAGCTCTTCCAATGTAAGGAGTCTCCCTTACATGGATTTTTTTATCTCTCAATACTTATAAGATCATCTTTCATTACTAAAAACGCTCCAGGGCTCAGTGGTCACCTAGTCCTGCCCCATTGTCTGGTTCAGGGTGTCAAGTGTAATTCCTCCAGGTCTCTAAATTAGACCGAGGCTGACCTGGTGTCTCTGGATTATATCACACTGTCTCAAAACTCTTGGGTCAGGTTTTGATGGAAGAAATAATTGTTTAGGGGTTGATCTTCAAGGACAATAGTTTAATTTAACAGAGACCTTCAGAAACTTTACAGAGCAGTCCTCCAACCTGGCTTGGGTCAGGCCCTCCGATTTGCAGGTTTCGAAATTCCAGGGTCCCAGAGTTCAAGGACACTGACTCACGTGAGTACATCTCACAGGAGACGGACAGAGGAAACCGGAGAGCCAGTGCATTAATTTACAGTGAGTAATATAACTGTCAGGTAGACCAGATGTTCGCTTCATCCTGACCGACACACTCTCTCCCTGTAGGCAGGCTACCTAGGAAGTCAAACAATCAGACGGGTGCCTGGGGGATGGGCTGTCAGTGCAAGAACACCGAGTTTGATTATTCCAGAGCCCAGCTACATAATGCCATGCACTTGTTAATCAGAGTGGACACTGAGTCCAGGGGACAGGACCTCACTCCCCAGACCAGTACTTAGATGAACTGTGCAAAACTTTGCCGGTGTAACTAACTATCCTCACCATGCTTCCATTTTGGATCTACTCATTATACTGACATTTCTCTTTGTATCTTTAATAAGGATGCTATTAATTCTTGCAGGACATGAGCGTGACCTACCTCACTGATGGGGTTTTGTTTTGTTAGGCTCTGTGCTGTATTGATGGTGTGCTGAACTCTCAGGGGGAAAACTGAGGCCAAGAGTCCTGAGGAGCATCCCTATGCAGCCTCCATGTACCACGTCACCTCTGTGTATCTGTGTTGGGTCCTTTTCATTCTTTATGCCTTTACCCACTTCTTGGGATGAACACACTCTCTGTTCCTATGGCCATGGACTTTGTTCAGCCTTAAACATATTCTGTACCAACTTCCCCTCATCTATGTCCTCAGGGAGGTGGCAGTTTTCCAGCTCACCTCCCAAGCTCATGCCAAGGATCGGATGGCAAACTCAGCAAAGCACCATGAAGTCTGTGCAGAGAGAAGGATGCTGGTGTTTTCTGACATGGCACTCAGTTAATTGTCTAAGTCTAGAATGTCTCTGTCAAACCTCAGATGAACGTGGTAAATCACATTAAGACAACCTCCTTCACAAGTGCATTTCCACACAGTTATTCAGCACTTTTGTGAGTTAGTAAATCTCCCTACACAATCTCCTTGGGTAGAATCTTGTCTTTGATTTTGGTGGAAATGCCTCTAAAATCTGATCAGAGATGGACCTTATATTTACCAATGTCCCAGTGTACACAAATGTTAGTTGGTTAAGAAAGAGGGGCCACAAAATTAAATATATATATATATATATGCATATCTGTATATATTATAGGGCTTCCCATGTGGTGCAGAGGTAAAGAATCTGCCTGCCAGTACAGGAGATGCAAGAGACATGGGTTCTATCCCTGTGTCTGGAAGGTCCCCTAGGGTAGGAAATGGCAACCCACTGCAGTATTCTTGCCTGAAGAATTCTGTGGCTGGAGGAGCCTGGCAGGCTACAGTCCATGGGATAGCAAAGAGTCTGACATGACTGAGTGACTGAGCATAGGTGCATATATATATGTATAAAAACACTGTGTATAACTATACCATATGATATATGCACAGTAAGTATTGTATACTTATAGTATATAATATACTGTAATATAATGTATACGGTAAGTTATAATATATACTGTAAATATATAATATATACTGTAAGCATATAAGTATACCAGTATAATTCTTACTAGCATAATATTATATATTAGTAAGAATTATACTGATACACAGTAAGAAATACACTCATATGACTTTGCAAAGACTTACCAACCAGTAATAAAACATTGTTTAATAATGTGAATCATAGCCAGCTTTATTCTCAATAATTCATGGTTCAGGTCTTTAGACTTTGATGAAAAATGGGTAAAAAATGCTAGATGACCAGAGAAGCAGCTGCTGTGTTTGCTCAGGTGTGGTTAGTAGGCTTAGGCCTAGTTGGCACGTTTCTCCTAAAACCACACCTGCAGGGAAGGAAAGCATTCTTTCCCGGTACTTTTGAGGGAGTGGTGGTTGACCCTGTCCCCTCTCAGGGAAGGAGTTGGAGGAGGGCCAGGACTCCTGTGATTGTTGAGTGGGAGACCTGGCCATCCTTTCCCCAAGGTGGCCTCCGTGGGGCTTGCCCTTCCATCTGGGAAGGCTTCGATGACCATCAGCCCAGACCCTGCACTGTTCAGAGCATCACCGTCAGATCTGTTTCAGCTCACCCAGTGTTCGAAAGGAACCCACCACCTGAATACTAGCTTTCACAGAAATTACACCGGGAGATAAATAATTAGACATGCTAACAACTGCGGAAAGTACTGACGAGCTTGTTCAGACCCCTAATTGGAAGCCGGAACAGGAGCTGTTCCTCTATAATTAGCATCTCACATGCAACTTTAAGTCAGTCACGTTCAGCTACCTGCCTGCTCTCACCTTGCTGTCTATTCCATCGCGAGATGGAAGGGTGCACCCGGCCCGCCAGGGGTGAACAGAATGTGCGGTGCAATATTTTGTGAGCATCGTGTATCTGTGACTCTCGTTAATTAAAAAGACAGCTGTTACCCTAAAAAAAAAAAAAAAGCACAATTCATTTAGTGACAGATAGTTTAAATGAGTGTGCTAATTTCAGGTTTTTCTTTCCATCCCCAGAAAGCATAACCTGGGCAGGATGTGTGATGAGGTAGCTTATTTCTGAGCAAGTAACAGGAAGGGTTGGTGAGCCTTCTTCCCAGGACCAACGTGCGCATGAAGGGCCCGAACCAGTCCTGGGGAGCATGACAAATCACTTCCTTGCTGTGGTACAACCCCCTTCCTTGAGGACCAGTTGTGTCCTAGTCTCCACTATGGAAAACCATCCAAGTCTTTTTTGACATGCAGCACATGAAATAGTGAAGACGGTGCAGAGAGATGCTGTCTTGTACCTAATGACCTTGTACTGGGAGAGGAACAGAAACAGCTCATTAGAGTGATTTAATGTGGTATTTTGTTAAAACTAAATCAAAATAATCTATGGAATGTGGCTGAGATTCAGCCGAACTTGAAACATACAAGACTGCACTTTATCTCTTTGTTTTCATTTTGCAGCTAAATGGAATTCTAAATTTGAAATACTACAGATCAGGATGCTTTCTAAATTAAAAAAAAAAAAAAAAGCAAAACTCCAAAACAGGCTCACGATCTTGGGATAACTGCATAGCAGGAAATAAACAAGACTTGGCTCTCTATATGAAGCCACAATACAAACAGAACCAAAAAAGACAGAAAGATAGAAAAAGATACATATATGTGGGGGAGGGGAGAGGAAGACTATTTCAGAAATACTACCTAGAAAAATAGTTCACTAAGTCTCAGAAACTCAAATGAGCCCTGTTTTCACTATAAGCTCTGCTTTCTTTTGGAAGGAATTTTACTGTGCTGTTTCCCTCATCCCTTCTGAAAGAAAAAGCTTAGAGCTGCACTTGCAAATTGCCAATAGGGAAAATCCTTGATCTTTACCCCTGTTGAGATTGTCAAAAGATCCAAAAGCTGGAATCTGTGCTTTATGAAGTTAATGTTTTCTGGAAATTGCAGCGATACAAAAAGCAGTCTTCCCTTCCCCGCTCCTTTCAATAGTTTCTGAGAGATGCTGAAACTCTCTGTAGGTGGAAAGGAATCTGCTTACCCGAATGCATTTGAAATCTCCACTCCCAATCCTTTCTCCTGTTTGTGTACACCCTTGGGTAGAATCCTGTCTTTTGGTCTAAGCTCAGCTCAAAAGGACAGCACCCAGTGAGGAAGCAGGTCAGCGCAATCACCCCTAGAGGAGGAGACATTTCTGATTTGTACCCCAAGATCTGCAGCTTGTTGATTTAATTCCATCCAAAATATAATCCAAAAGGTGTTGAATACGGTGCTTCACAGCAATGGAGAGCCGAAGATGTCAATATGGAGTGGTTCCAGGAGCTCTCCAGTGCTTGGCTTTTAGCAGAGCACTGTGCGTCTTTTTTTTTTTTTTTTACCATGAATTAGCTTTGCTAGTGAGTCTTCAGTACCTATAAAACCAGAGGAGGCATGTTCTGCAAGAAAACTTCATTTATATAGGTGTAAAAATGTAGAAATCCATCTTTCTTCTGACATTTTCCTTACATCTATTGACTTTCCTTTGAGGATAATGCAGTCTAAAATTGAATAAAACAACCACAGAAAGACTCTCTCTTTTGTCAAAAGTTAAGTTTCCTTCATGTCTATAAAAAAAGCATATACACATTTTAAATTGCCAACATGGATGAATGAGACTTATTACCTTATGTTTGTGCATGACATTTTATCTAACGCCTTGCTTCTCTACCTCAGCCAAACGTGTGCAGACCACAGAGTTCGTGCCCAGGTAGCAGGTTATCTGAGATTTTGGATCCTGAGTCTACATGGCATGGGGATGACCCAGAACCGTGAAGGAGTATTTCAAGGTCATGCCTTGTTACAGATGCCCCAGGAATGCCCTACTGATCACAAAGGGTGCAAGAAATAAGATGTCTCAAAATTTCAGAGAGGTTGTTGGAAATCACCACCTTGGGATAAGTTTGAACTGTTTCTTTGGTGAGTCATCTACTAGACATCTAAAGATCATGTGGGCAAACTTGACCCCTTCTGAGGTCATCTTTCTGTAGTTAGTAGACTGCCACCTCAAAATCATAACATGTCACCTAGGAAAATACGAATTTCTAGATCCCACCCTGTAGCCCAGACCTGTGCATCTTTATGCGATCGCTGGATAATTCTTAACCACCCTCAACCTGGGGAACCTCACTGCCTTCCAGGAAGAGTGTTTATCCACAGTAGATTTTTAAGAGAAGAATCAGGAAATAGATGTCTGGGACGATGAGATCCAGAGCTGATGAAAGATTTTATAAAGACAGATAAAAATGAACATAAACAAGGCAGATGTCCTTGAATAAAGCAAATGGATCATAATGTGGGCAATTAGCATTGAGATAAGAGAAGGGAGACATTTTAACATATTTAGTTGTTTGAAAGAGGGTGATATGAAGTATCATGAAATGAGGATTATTTACCAAATATCTTTTAATTTTCACAGAGCAGCAATAGTTTTAACGCCATGTGGCTTTTCTTGAACCTGATATGTTAGAGTCTCTCTTATCAAGATGCTATTCATGGTGTCCCCACCTGCAAGGGCTTTTTCATCCATTTCATAGCAAGAACGCCTCCTACGATATGGAAAATAGGTTCCAGCAGTGAATACCCTCCCATCTTTTTGTGAGATTCCACAGAAAGCCTACCAACTTCCCAGAATCAACACAAAGATCCCCAGCTGTCCAGGACACAGAGTGACTCGGGTCAGCAGGGACAGAGAGCAGGATGAGGTTAGGAGGGTCCTTTCAGGCGGGGCACTTGGCCAGATGTGGGCTGCTGTGCCATGCTAAGCCGCTTCAGTCATGTCTCACTCTATGCGACCCCATGGACTGTAGCCCACCAGGGTCCTCTGTCCATGGGGATTCTCCAGGCGAGGATACTGAAGTGAGTGGCCATGCTCTCCTCCAGGGGATCTTCCCAACACAGGGATCGAAACTGTGTCTCTTAAGTCTCCTGCATTAGCAGGTGGGTTCTTTACCACTAGCGCCACCTGGGAAGCCCCCAGGTGAGAGATGGCAAATGGCAAAATAGAGCTGTCCTGGCACAGGACAGGTACATCCCGGGTGCTGAGCCAAGGCCACCAGACCTCCTGTGCTCCAGCCCCATTCTTTCTCATGAGATGTTCTCCCTCCATGCTCACCTCCCACAGAGAGCCAGGGCCAGCTGGGACCAGTGGGAAGCTAGCCTGGAGACAGTTCTCTTCTTAGCATCTTGCTGCTACTAGAAAAGGCATTCACTGAATATATCCAGGGCCCAGCCATCGGACGATTTCAGGTTGATGGTCAGTAACAATGTACAAGCCAAATGTGATATTCCTGGAAAAGGATTTCTTTGTGTCTTTTCCTTGAGAAAAAGCTTTCCAGACAGAGTTTAATAAGGGCAATGACTTTCTGCATCCTTCCTGTCTGCACTGGGCTCCCTCTTGCTCATCTGAAGCACCCCAGCCTTTTGCTGGTTTCTCAAAAACTTGTGGGATTCCTAGTGAGGTTGTTCTTGAGGGCAGGAGCAAGGGACTGGCCCACATCAGTCTGCTGGTCACAGCAACGGTGGTGAGCAGGTGTCTAAAATACTACACTTCAGGATTATGTTCACCTTTCTGTAGCTGTAGGTATTTTTAAATGGGAATTTCCCCCAAAGAAGGAGTTTTGAGGAGCGTATTTAAATTCTGTAACTCTAAACCAGTGCTTTAAACACTTATGATGAAGAATATCCACTGCTTGGGTTCTTGTGGCTGGAAACACTGGTTCCCATGAGTCAAAGCTGTCTGCGGGGCCACCAGTGATGAGGCTGCATCTCTGGGGGGCAGGTGCTCTGTCTAAATCATCTTTCATCCCCCCAATTCCAGTGGGAAAGCCACTCTCTCCCCCTGACCAACTCCTAAGGAGGTTTCTCAGGACCCTGGAATCTTCTGTAGGAACAGAACCTTAAGGCTTCAGATAATTTTTCCTTTCCAGTTAGTATCTTGAGCTAAAAAAGCACAATTTCTTCCCTGTCTCCAGTTGGCCTGGTCATGAGAACACAAATGAAGTCAGAAACGTGGCTATTCCCCTGCCCCACTTTTTCCTGTAATTGAATTTCCATGCATTTACTCTTTAGATGGTTGGCGATTTCACATTTGTTAATAGTATTTGTTGCCATCATTGAAATGGCCAGACTAATTCCTATGTGGTTTATTAAAGGTTTAGCAACACTGTTTGAATAAATTAAAATGGGGACTGCTTTTTCAAAGTCAGGCTCACTCTCAAATCAAAACTTCAATATGTGCCTTGAAAATCTGAAATCCATTTAACTTTCTTAACTTAAAGAAAAGACCATCTTGAACATCACTTTTAAACAATATCTTAACAATCCATTTAGAAATGATAGGAAGAAAATGAAATGAAATCTATTTGTGTGGAATGGTACTCAGTAGTATGTGCTTAAACCATCTACAATACCTTAAATAGCGTCATCGAAAAGCAGACACTAAGATTTTCTTGGTTTCTAACTTCAGATCATAATGTTCTAATTTCACATCATTATGTTGAAATTAAAGCTATAAACATTGTTAATTATAATTTCATGTCAAACCCACACACATTAATTTGGTGGTTGATGTCATTTCTGGTACATAGCACACATTTGTGTCTTGAAGAGTTTCCAGGTACATGTTTATCTTTATCTTGGAATGTGAGAGTAGGCAACTCAGTGTGTGGATAAATACAGCAGACACCTAGGTCAATACCAGGCTATTTGCATGTCTTATTGTTCCTATTAGTGATCCGTTCACTCCTTCTCTATAATACTGGTGAAGGAATATAATGCTGTGTTTAGTGCCATAGAGCCAGAGAAAAAGAAGGGGTCAATGGGTGACTAAGTTCCTGTAAGAGTAGTCATGATAAAAATGAGTGTTTCAAAATTAACTGCTGATACTTTTTACATGACTAAATATGAGAGGCATGAAGTGTTTTGTAAGCATCACCTCGTTGAACTTTTGGAACAATCAGATGAGGAAGGGAGTATTACTGTTTCCATTTGAGAAAGAGATTCATTAATCAGAGTGTAAGTTCACTGCAGATGGTGACTGCAGCCACGAAATTAAAAGATGCTTGCTCCCTGGAAGAAAAGTTATGACAAACCTAGACAGCATATTAAAAAGCAGAGACGTTACTTTGCCAATGAAGGTCTGTCTAGTCAAAGCTATGGTTTTTCCAGTAGTCATGTATGGATGTGAGAGTTGGACTATGAAGAAAAGCTGAGCACCGAAGAATTGATGCTTTTGAACTGTGGTGTTGGAGAAGACTCTTGAGAGTCTTTTCAACTCCAAGGAGATCCAAGCAGTCCATTCTAAAGGAAATCAGTCCTGAATATTCATTGGAAGGACTGATGTTGAAGCTGAAACTCCAAAACTTTGGCCACCTCATGCGAAGAACTGACCCATTGGAAAAGACCTTGATGTTGGGAAAGATTGAAGGCAGGAGGAGATGGGGACGACAAAGGATGAGATGGTTGGATGGCATCAGCGACTTGATGAACATGAGTGTGAGCAAGCTCCAGGAGTTGGTGATGGACAGGGAAGCCTGGCGTCCATGGGGTTGCAAAGAGTTGGACACGACTGAGCAACTGAACTGACAGAAGTTCAATGAAAGCAGACATGTGTCTGCTCCTTGACTGCTGATCCCTGGGGCCAGGCACATGGAGGCACTCAATAGTCACAGAGTTGTCCCTTGATGATTAAGTGCACTCACTTCCAGCCACATTAGCGGGTGGGTTTCAACCTCAGGCACCTGGCTGGAAATCCCAGAGCTGGGATTCTCCTGTTCTTATCTCCATGTCCTTTCTCTTTCAGGAGCCACCAGGGGAGTCTTTGCTATTTTTCCTCAGCGTTGGCAGTTGCCTTCTTGCCAGCGTTGATCTGAGAGCATTAAATACTGAATTGTAATTTTTTTTTCTCTGTAGGGATTGGTAAACAATAGTGCTTTCTCTCCTCTAGTTCCACTAGGATAGGGTCATTTTGAAGACGAAAGTAAACCAACTTAGCCAATATGTGCTCAGTCACTTTAGTCGTGTCCAACTCTTTGCGACCTCATGAACTGTAGCCTGCCAGGCTTCTCTGTCCAAGGGATTCTCCAGGCAAGAGTACTGGAGTGGGATGCCCTGCCCTCCTCCAGGGGATCTTCCCGACACAGGGACTGAACCTGCATCTCTTACGTCTCCTCCATTGGCAGGCTGGTTCTCTACCACTAATGCCACCTGGGAAGCCAGATTGACTTCCTGTTATGAGCAAGACACCATGCTGTGACTATTACACACACAAGAGAAGCTGATTTCTTCCACAGCCCATTTGATCCTCTTGCTGGTATGTGGAGGCCATCATTATTCTCCATTCACAGGGGAGGAAATCGCGGAAGGGAAGATGAGGGAGTTTTCAGAGTCACCAGCTTGCCCAGAGCTGTGCTCAACGCTAAGCTTAGGTTCGTGGTCCTCCAGCACTTTCCCTTCCAGCGCCCCACATCGTGTGTCCACGTGGCCTGAGCTGGATCTAGGTCTCTAGCTTTGTATGTTCTGATGATATTGTGTTTGAACTTTATTCCCTTGTTTGGAGAATCATGGGCTGGAGGAACAAGCTTCTATTTGGTTCAAGGGCAAAATGATCAATAAATCCCATATTTCTTATGTTCTTTCCAGCTAGGAAGTAGGAACCATATTCTAGCTCAGTTATAATAACTCTTTCTGGATACTTTTGAGATAGAGTCCTGCAATAACAAAATACAATTTGAAATCCTGAAAATGAACAGGAATGTAATTTCATCTCTGGGTGTAGAAAGGGGTTAGGAAGAGAATCTGGCTGCTCAAATTTAGGCTCACTGGCTATGGATAAATGTATACTGCTATGTTTGTCAGTATTTCTGAAGGAATACGTACCATTCAGATCTTAAATTTAGGAGAAGTGTTTAAAATTTTCCATGCACTTATTGATACAAATTCTCTTCCACACATACCACCACCAAATTATGATATTTATAGATAAAGGATGACTCAGATTTCTTGTTGAAGGAGCACATTAATTTAATCTTGAATGCAGTTACAATTCAATGTTTTTCTAGAGCAAAACTTGTAACTATAATAAAAAAGATACATTTTAATTATAACTCAAAAAAGCATGGTGATGGTAATGCTTGATAATTACTCAAGTCTATTTTAGAGATGTACAAGCACAAGCCATGCTAACATATTTAAACACATCTTTCCTACTATATATAAGATGTTAAATAGTTTGCAGTGTGTAAACACTATCAACCACAGTGCATTCCGTGTAATTAGGCTACAGAAGCTAACATTTAGCAGAATATCTTAATTTATGCTTGAGAACGGAAAGATGAAAACAAAAATCAGATGAGCACCAGATTTCTTTGCATTCTCTTTGAAATAGATGTCAATATTTGTTGAAATACAAATTGGGCCACGAAAGTGATGAGACATTGCCTTCAAGGCATTGAGAATCCAAGAAGCTGGGGAACGGTGATTCCAAACAGTGGACCTCCTTCTGTGAGATGGTCACAGGGTTTGGTTTAAGCTCAGTCTTGGTTTAAGTTCAGCTTTAGGCTGTACAAATCAACTGTAAGACTTTTGATGTCTCTATCTTCCCTTGTTTTCTTCTTAAGTCCTGTAGTTTTTGATTACAATTCTAAAACCAGGCACATCTTTGAACTGAAGATTTGGTTATTTTCACATGTGAGTGAAATGAAAGTCACTCAGTCATGTCTGAGTCTTTGCGACCCCATGGACTATGCAGTCCATGGAATTCTCCAGGCCAAATACTGGAGCAAGTAGCCTTTCCCTTCTCCAGGGCAACTTCCCAACCCAGGGATCGATAGTTTCTATCAATTTCAGTGCTACAATTTTGGAACTTTTTAACCACCATAATTTCCATACCAAGTCCAAACTAAAAAGTGTCCAGTAGAACTATAAACGTAATTGTTAGACCATAAGGTAGAGGATTAGCAAGTTAGTTAGTGGCTGTGAACATCATGTGAACTTGGCTGCACTAGTCAATAATCATCTCCATCAGTTTTACCTGATGTAACCTTTTTTTTTCTGATGTAACCTTGAAGAGAAGTCTTAGTTTGTCATAATTATGGAGACTGGACAGTATCACTGAAAAGAACAAATCATGGAGGCTGGACCAAGCAGTTTCTTCCCCTGACCCAGAACACCAGTTAGCCTGGTTGTCTGTCCTCTTGATGACTGAGACCTAACTCACCCATAGTTCCTAGAGGTTACGGGATGCTTATGGAGCTTGCTGTCTGCCATGTGGTCAGTGGATGGCCCAACTGTGCAGCCACATCTGTGATTTAGTGGGTGTTTGAAACTGAACTTATGCGGGATTTCTAACTAAAGCCACAGTAAGTCTGTTTTGGTCATTAGGTCTACCCCAGAACCTGTTTGTGAAATTCATTTTTGTGTGATCATGACCAGACTTACACTTGGGATTAATGTGAAGTAAACAGTTTTTTTGACAGTAGGGATATTTTTCAGTCCATATTATCAAGATTTTCCCAGGCAGGGTAGCATTTTATGCGTCTCTTGAGTGTCCCACAAACTCCTCTCTTAATGGTGTGTTCATGGTGAAATTGATATGTTACTGCATTGGTACTCCATGTGCTATTATACTGTTTTAGGGTTGTAAACCATTTTGAGCCGGTGTAGTGGGTGGGGAGGGGAGCAGAGACTGCCCAAGTCTAACTAGGGTAATATAGCACTACTAATTATATTGATCTAATTAATCTAATTAAATTGCAGCTGGATATAATTTTGCACATGCCATTTGTCTGCATTGACATTATGTAAACCTATTCTGCCTGTCCGTGCATTTTATATGCAGTATTTTCTTTAGCCCCTCGAGGACTTTGGGTGTTACAGCAGGGTAGAATTCATTTCAACAGCTTAGTGAGACAGGATATTGGATGGCTAGGAGGAATTGGAAGATGAGCAACTAAGAAAGTGTTATTGTTACAGGAAAAGAGCTTGGAAATTTGCAAGGACAGATATGTAAGGAAGAAAATTCAGTTTTCACCTTACTCCATCCCCCACGGTTTTTGCTGGTCTTTGTTGAGTTTGCAGCACTGTTGACAGAAGGTATAGCGTTCATGTGGCAGGTAGGAAAGAAAAGATTTGTTATATTCTAGATATATATGCATGCATATACGTAAGAGGGTGTGCGTGCGTGTGCTCAGTCGCTCAATTTTGTCTGACACTTTGCCACCCTATGGACTGTACCCCACCAGGCTCCTCTGTCCATGGGATTTCCCAGCAACAATACCAGAGCGAGTTGCCATTTCCTTCTCCAGGGGCTCTTCCCTACCCGGGATCAAACCCACATCTCTTGTGTCTCCTGCATTGGCAGGCAGATCCTTTACCACTGCACCACCTTGGAAGCCTATATATATAATTATGTATACATGTATATATATATAATTACTGGAGAAGGCAATGGCACCCCACTCCAGTACTCTTGTCTGGAAAATCCCATGGATGGAGGAGCCTGGTAGGCTGCAGTCCATGGGGTCGCTAAGAGTTAGACATGACTGAGTGACTTCACTTTCACTTTTCACTTTTCACTTTCATGCATTGGAGAAGGAAATGGCAACCCACTCCAGTGTTCTTGCCTGGAGAATCCCGGGGATGGCGGAGCCTGGTGGGCTGCCATCTATGGGGTCACACAGAGTCAGACACGACTGAAGCGACTTAGCTGCAGCATATATAATTACCATGTTTTGATTAGCTGGGAAAATCTAGAATATTTAAATATTTTAAAATAAACTATCAACAAGTAAGACTCTTATGGGGAAAATGGTTAATGGGATATCAAATTTGTAAAAATAAAATATTTGCAAATTTCAAAGTTAAAATATTACAAATGTGAAAATAATAGCTAATATGAATTACAACATGCTATGCAGTAAATATTAACCATGTAAGCCTTACTTAACCCCGCGGGATGGGTACTAATACTGTCCTCATTTTGAAGACCAGGAAACTGAGCCACAGACTATTTAAATTACTTACTAGTGTCTAGGCTGAAGCCACAGAACTGCAATTAGAACCTGGTCTGATTTCAAAGACCAAATAACCTGAGTTCTCAAACATGAAGTTATATAGTCTCAAAATAAAACAAAATCTGTCCTTAAAATCTAGACTATCAGAACATTGAGACACTCTGCAAGATTTCTTTAAGTGAATTCCAGCAGAAAAGAAACTAGTGTGGAAGAAATGACCTAACCTGAAAACTTGAAGAGTTTTAAGAATGATTTATGGTGGCAAATGTGAGTTGAAGTTAATGGGAGGAAGTTATTATTATTATTATTATTTTTTGTCTTTGGAAATACTGGGACTTGAAAATTATCAAGTTGTTTTAACATCTTGATGTTGTTTAGTTGCTGAGTCATATCTGACTCTTTTGTGACCCCCATGAACTTTAGTCCACCAGGCTCCTCTGTCCATGGGATTTTCTAGGCAAGAATACTGGTGTGGGTTGCCATTTCCTTCTCCAGTCTTAACACCTTAGTGAGTAAGTAAGTATAAGAGTTAGTCGCTCAGTCATGCCCGACTCTCCGATCCTATGGACTGCAGCCCACCAGGCTTCTCTGTCTATGAGATTTTCCAGGCAAGGATACTGGAGTGGGTTGCCATTTCCTGCTCCAGGGGATCTTCTCCACCCAGGGATCGAACTGGGGTCTCCTGCACTGCAGGCAGATTCTTTACTGACTCAGCTACAAGGGAAGCCTTAACGCCTTATTACTATGCAGATAACCTAGGCGCTGTACAAGCATGTGGGTATTGGGGAAGGTGCTTGTCAACCACAGAAGCTGGGAGAGAAGAGACCAGCAGATATTGAAATGTCATGATTCCTGCAGATAGAATGCAGATGGGAGAAGATGAACATTATACCCAGTGTAGCCTTGAAAACCAGGTCCCTAGGAAGGAAGTGGCCTCAAAGGAAGTTAATGGAAGTGAGGAGCTGTGCAGCCCACCTAGGAAGGAAAAGGGTGGAAGAGTTTAGGCTACAGAACCGAGAGAGAAACTATTTCATTTGAAGTCTCATTTTTCTTAGCTGATGGATGACACAGGGGTTTGAGGGGCTCCGCTCCCCCAGGGTGGATGAATGCAGGGCCTGCAGTGGGGTGTCAGGCGTCTGCTGTTCTGAACACACCACCTGGTGCTGCCAAGGACCACCTGCTTCCTCAGCCCGTCAGAGCCCAGCCCTGCTCAGTGGCCTCCCAGTGGCCAGAGAGCACGTGCGGTGAGAACACGGTCAGGCGGAGGCTGGGGGGCTGGGGGTTTCCCGCAACCTCCTCACGTCTGGAGGTTGGTTTTTTCACTATTATTTTTAATTGGAGGATAATTGTTTTGCGATGTTGTGTTGGTTTCCGCCATAGATCAACATGAATCAGCCCCAGGTATACACGTGTCCTGTCCCTCTTGAGCCTCCCTCCCACCTCCCATCCCATCCCACCCCTCTAGGTTGTCACAGAGCACTGGATTTGAGCTCCCTGCATCCTACAGCAAATTCCCACTGGCCCTATATTTTGCACTTGGTAATGTATGTGTTTCCATGTGACCTTCTCAATTCGTCCCACCCTCTCCTTCCCCAGTGATGTCCACTAGTCTGGTTGGCTGGTTTTTAACTGGTCACACATCTCTCACCTCCACTGGACAGATCCAGGCATGTCTTGTGACCTGACACCATAGGTGTGTTTGCCATATGACATGTACTCATCACTTAAGTAAATCTAAACAAGCTTTAAGATCTAATTTGCAGTGGACAGAAAGCACAGGAAAAAAAAAACAAAAAACATAAAGAACATCTTTGGATAAATCCAGAACATGGAACATTCCACAAGACTTATTTCTTCAGAAAATAGTCAGGAAGGAAATTTAACAGAGAGTTGAAGGACCTGTCTAGACTGAAAGAGATAAATAGACATATCTAATTATATACAGTACAAAACATTGGTTGAAACATAATTCAACTTTTAAAAATGCTTATAATAGATAACTGATATCTTATAATAGACAACTGGTTCCTAAAAGAGAATTTTAATGTAAACTACATATTACCTATTAGGAATTACTGTTAATTTATTAGGTGTGAACCACTCCTGTATTGGAATATATTCTCATTTTTTAGGAGATACATGCTAAAGTATTTCTGGATGAAGTCATAGGATGTCTGTAAATTATTTAAAAATATAATTATATTGGGTTAAGAAAAATGCAGAATGATCATTTGTGAATTGAGTTGATGAATACATATATGTTTATTTTACTATTTTTTCAACTTCTAGACTTCCAAAAATCTCATCGTTAAGAGTTGAAACATAGAATGCAACTTAAAACTTTGTAAAGAACAAACAGCCTTTTGGAAGATGAATGGTTATGAGGGAAATATAAATTCTGATGTTAACTCAGGAAAAGGGAGGACATAGAAGCCGGTAAGTAACTATGAAAAACCTTGACCAAATCTGGGAAGGAATGACCATCCACTTTTTTTTTTGTTGTTTGTTTGTTTCTTTTACCCCCAAGGAAGGGGAAAAAAATCCCATGAATTATAACTGTTAAAAAGCATCTCAGTGATGGGGATATTTCCAATGTATTTTAAAAAGATTGTATAATCTGATACCAAGTCTGCTAATTACAGCAAGAATAAGAAAAGACAGAAAGTAGGGGAAAATTTTTTAAGAAGATAAATATAGAAATCCTAAATGAAACACTAGCAAATTCAACACACGTAAGAATAGAGGTAGAGTTAATGGGTTTCCCTGGTGGCTCAGATGGTAAAGAATTCACCTGCAGTGTGGGAGACCTGGGTTCAATCCCTGGGTTGGGAAGATCCTCCAGAAAAGGGAATGGCAACCCACTCCAGAATCCTGTCCTGGAAAATCCCATGAACTGAGGAGTCTGGCACACTACAATTCATGGGGTCGCAAAGAGTCAGACATGACTGAGCAACTTTCACTGAATGTTATAAAAGAAATACTATGATTGATCACATTCCTATGGAACCCAGGTCTGTCCTGGGCTCAGATTTAGCATCTTATTTAGGCTTTACTATCCACCATATGAGATGGTTGTATGGCATCCCTGACTCACTCAATGGATATGAAATTGAGCAAACTCTGGGAGATGGTGAAGGACAGGGAAGCCTGGCAGAGTCAGACATGATTTAGTGACTGAACAACAACCCATCAGATAGTGAATCTATTTAAATATTTCCTTGTTTGGAAAAGGAACATGAAACACTGTATTCAACTCATGTTACTGTCCAGAAATTAAATGAGATACACATAAAGCATTTAGCACTTGGTCTGCTAAATAAAGGAAGGCAATGCCAGAGAATGCTCAAACCACTGCACAATTACACTCATTTCACATGCTAGCAAAGTAATGCTCAGGATTCTCCAAGCCAGGCTTCAACAGTACATGAACCGTGAACTTCCAGATGTTCAAGCTGGATTTATAAAAGGCAGAGCAACCAGAGATCAAATTGCCAACATCCACTGGATCATTGAAAAAGCATAGAGTTCCAGAAAAACATCTACTTCTGCTTTATTGACTATGCCAAAGCCTTTGACTGTGTGGATCACAACAAATTGTGGGAAATTCTTAAAGAGATGGGAATACAGACCACTTGACCTGCTTCTTGAGAAATCTGTATACAGGCCAGGAAGCAACAGTTTAGAACCAGACATGGAACAACAGACTGGTTTCAAATAGGAAAAGGAATACGTCAAGGCTGTATATTGTCACCTGCTTATTTAACTTATATGCAGAGTGCATCATGTAAAATGCTGGGCTGGATGAAGCACAAGCTGGAATCAAGATTGCCGGGAGAAATATCAATCACCTCAGATTTGTAGATGATACCACCCTTATGGCAGAAAGTGAAGAAGATAAAAGTAAAAGAGGAGAGTGAAAAAGCTGGCTTAAAACTAACCATTCAAATGATTGAGATCATGGCATCTGGTCCCATCACTTCATGGCAGATAGATGGGGAAACAGTGACAAACTTTATTTTTTTGGGTCTCCCAAATCACTGCAGCCATGTTCCGGGGTCCAGCCCCGGCTGATCCAGGGTATTCGAAGGGGAGATGGCTTCGTCGAGGATCAGGATACAGTAGCTTCAATTAGACATTAATTAGAGATGTAAAGAGTAATAGAATGAGGATAGCTCAGTAGGAAAATTCAGTGGAGAAAAGAGGCTGAGTAGCTTGGTTTACGCGGGAGACCAATAAAACTTCAAGACAAGAAGCTTGCACCACTTACGTAGGCCGCAGGCGTCCTTCTGTTCTCCCGAAGGAGAGGAGACACTGAGGCCTCCCCGGTCGGATCTTAGAAGCCCAGGCATAATTAGTAAGCATGGTGGGTTCCGCGCTCCTGATGGAGACTCAGCCAGGGTGAGAGAGAGAGCGACATGGGGAGACCAGTCTTTTGAGGAACTGATCCCAATTCTTTATTTTCCAGAGTCTGTTTTTATACACTGAGATGTTATACAAAAGTCACGTGGGGACAGCAGTCCTGACTTTTATTAAAGTCAGGTGCTTCACACAAATGTATACAGAGGTCTTAGGGGTATTACATCATCTTCTGGCCAGGGGGCCTGCTGACAATTTATGACCCTCTCCTTGTGACAGCGGTCAGTCAACCAGAACACTTTTTTCTCCAAGGGTGATTATTCTTAAAACAGATGCCACCCAAATAAAGTTATATTCCTATAGGGTGAGGGTGTAGTGGGTTTTAGTTAAGGAAAGAATTTGCTTAGCCTAAGGTCTAATGTGATTTATATCAAAGGTTAATACTTATTTGTTCTATATATTCATTAATGTGTATAAGGGCAGGGGATGTGGAGACAGCAGTAAACATTGGCTCAACAAATGGAAAACCCTTCACCAATACAATTTCTAATCAGCCCACTATACTTATACTAATAATTTTCTAACTTCTCTAAAGAACCTGTTTTTAGAAGGTTTAAAGCATCTCGTGCCTCTCACAGTTGGGAGGCTGTGAGCAATCACATGTGGCCGGACAAGCCTGTCAGGCAGGCTAGAGAACCTTCAGAGGAGTTTGTAAGTTGAAACACTCCTGTGACGCCCAGGAATTACTATTAACTGGAGCTGTAAGTTAACTCCTTCTCCGAAAGAGGTGGTGGGGGACAGCCCCCCGTAAAGTCAGAGGTGTAGGTGAGAGCACAAAGTAGTAAAGTAGGCAGGCTCTGGTTATGGGGGTAGATGCTCGAGAATTTCCAGGGGTACTCCTGAGGCTCGATCCCGCCTTTGCGTATGTCGAGCCTCCTTCCTCATGACCTTTGCCATGGGCGGAGTGCCTCACGCCGGCCCCCAACAGCCATGAAATAAAAAGACGCTTACTCCTTGGAAGAAAAGTTATGATCAACCTAGATAGCATAGTAAAAAGCAGAGACATTACTTTGCCAACAAAGGTCTGTCTAGTCAAAGCTATGGTTTTTCCAGTAGTCATTTATGGATGTGAGAGTTGGACTATAAAGAAAGTTGAGTACCAAAAGATTGATGCTTTTGAACTGTGGTGTTGGAGAAGACTCAAGAGTCCCATGGACTACAAGGGGATCCAACCAGTCAATTCTAAAGGAAATCAGTCCTGAATATTCATTGGAAGGACTGATGCTGAAGCTGAAACTCCAATACTTTGGCCACCTGATGTGAAGAACGGACCTTGGAAAAGACCCTGATGCTGGGAAAGATTGAAGGCGGGAGGAAAAGGGGACAACAGAGGATGAGATGGTTGGATGGTGTCACTGACTTAATGGACATGAGTTTGAGCAAACTCTGGGAGTTGGTGATGGACAGAGAAGCCTGGCGTGCTACAGTCCATGGGGTCACAAAGAGTCAGACACGACTGAATGACTGAACTGAAGTGATAAATAAACAAATGTTGGCTACAATTACCATTCTGAAGGAGGAGAAGCATAATTTCTTTGACAAAGGTCCAAAAGATATTTATTAAAATGTAATAACTTTGCAAATTAAAAAAAATTCTCTATGTAACCTAAGAGTAGGGAGATACTGAGAGAAGGTTATCTATTGCAAACAGCAACAAATATCATTGTATTCAACATGTAATGTACTTGATTAGAAAGCCATGCATTAGGAGAATGTTCAATGAAACTATAAGGGGATTTTTATCATTACTACTGGTTAATATTTTCTTGACACTTCTAAGAAGAAGAATAAGCAGAGAACCCATTAGGAATGGGAGGGAAAGAGCCCTTATTCTTGGATAGTATGATGTCCATCTAGAATATCCTGGAGAATCAAGTTAATCTCTTGTGATTACACTAACCATTTTTTCTAAACCTATGTTTCGTTAAGTGGAAAGTTATGTTTTCAATATATTTCCCTTCAAATAGTATTTCTCTGAAATAATTTACACATAAAATAATTGACTCAATGGTCAAATTTACATGACTCTTTATATTTTATGGATTCTTCTTAGAGTTTCTCAATGCACGCTCTTCTATTGAAGGTTCTTTGAAGTTCTATATATCAGGATAATTAGAAAGCACTCAGAAATGTGTTTCTGATTATTTCCTTGTTCAAAAAAAGTTTATTTAGTGTTTACAGTGTGCTATTTTCTCTGGTGACTGCCCTTAAGAAGTTTATGGCATAGCCAGAGAGACAGAAACAATCCAATGATGACATAAAGAAGGGTGACCTAGCAACTGTGATGAGGTCAGAAAGAAACCGAGTGGAGGGTATGGGGGCTTCTCCAGGGGAGTCTGAGCTGGTGAGGAGAGGGGAGGCAGTGGTCTTCCTGGGAAGGAGAGGGTGTGCAGACTCTGGGAGACAGAGCATGGAGCCCAGGAAGGCGAGAAGAAAGCCACTCAGGGTGACGAGCTGAACACGTGAAAACATAGTCTGAGATGGAGGCGGGGAGGACTTGTAGGCAATTTTAGAGGAGTAGCATCAAATTCTAGGAGCCCTGGGAAACTATGGGCAGAGTTTTAAATCTGAGGCTGGTGGAATAACATCTGAATTTTTACAGGATTACTTTTTTCAATTTTCAATGGAAAATGAATTGATAATGAGAACAAATAGGAGAGACAGAAAAAAGTAAGTTAATGGATAGTTGGACAAAAGAAAATTAGATAAGACTGATATGAAACTGTAAGAATAATGCCAGGAAATATCAAAGGCACTTTTGATATGTTCAGGGAAAAAGAGATTCGGTTACAAATAGGTCTGTAGCTTGAAGCCAGTGACATCCAGAAAGCGGAACGGCTCTGTATCTTTTTTGCCCCTGTCTTCTCTGTCAAGGAGAATAATTCTCAACCTGAAAAGGGTAAAAATAAATGTTGCTCCAAGGCAGCAGGAACCAAGCCCGGTGAAGGGACTGATGCAGAGCACCTGGCAACTCTGAAGAGTTCTGACTTCTGGTTTGTGTGTCGCTCGTCAGGAGGGCTTAGCGGGAAGAGATGTGCTGTTTCTGGGCCTGCCCTTGAGGAGGTCTGGGAAGTGAAGGGGATGTATGGGCAGGGTGAGCAAGTAGGCTGCCTTTCAGAGAGACAGAGAGGCCGGCAGAATGTATTTAACAAAGGTGCGTGAACTTGATTTCAGTCCTGAGCAAATTCCCTGAATGGTTTTGAAGGGTCTGTAAATACCCAGAAGATTTCATTGCGAGGAGCCACAGGAAGTTCACAAAGAAAAAAAAATGATGTCAATTCAAGTTCAATCCCTTTGTTAAAGGGATTATCAACTTGAAAGACCAAGGGGATTCAGGAACTCATACAGAGTCTAGGTCAGGAAACCAATTATGGAGACTTTGTGACATCTGGAGTCAACGTGGAAAGAGCGATCCGGGCATCTCTGGGGAAGTAGCTACGTCAGGTGCTTGTTGAACGACAGAGTTTGTGGCACTGACACATGAGCGTCCATGCCTCCTGGTTTCCTCTGCTGCGTCGCCCACCTGGAGAAGGGGTGGTGCAGCCTGCCTCCAGTGGGGAGGCCGTGTGGCAACGTTATGGTCAACGGATGCGAATGGCATGATGTGAGCACTGCTCCTGCTCAGTTGCTCAGTTGGGTCTGACTCTGTGCGCCCCATGGACTGCAGCCCGCCAGCCTCCTCTGTCCATGAGATTCTCCAGGCAAGAATCCTGGAGTGGGTTGCCATGCCCTTCTCCAGGGGACCTTCCCGACCCAGGGATCGAACCCGGGTTTCCTGCATTGCAAGCAGATTCTTTACCACTGAGCCACCAGGAAAGCCCAAATGTGAGCACGCTTAGTATGAATTAAAAGATTTCAAGGTATTCTTACAGAAACAGAGCCAGTGAAAACAGACTTCTCTTTTGGGGAGCCAAATGATGCCAAATTTTGGGTTCTCCAGGAATTGTAGAAAATTGCGGAGGTGAACATTTGTTCACCTAGAAGGGGACTTTTGGATGAATACCTTCCTATATTGGAGTCAAGTTAAATGCTTGTTTGTACCATTTTAAGAGTAAAAGATACACAGGCTTACTTTAGAGATACATCAGGTTCAGTTCCAGTCAAACTGAAGTTGTTCAGTCGTGTCTTACTCTTTGCGACCCCATGAACTGTAGCCTACTAGTCTTCTCCATCCATGAAATTTTCCAGGTAAGAGTACTGGAGTGGGTTGCCATTTTCTTCTCCAGGGAATCTTTACGACCCAAGGATCAAACCTGGGTCTCCCACATTGTAAGCAGACGCTTTCACTGTCTGAGCCTCCAGGGAAGCTCCAGACCCCATAGTAAAGCCAACATTGCAATAAGGCGAGTTGCACAAAGCTTTGGTTTTTCAGTCCATATCAAAGTGACGTTTACACTGTACCGCAGGGCAATTACTAGTGTGCAATAGCATTATGTCTCAAAATGTATATACCTTAATTAAAAATACTTCATTAAGATGTGCTAACCATCTCCTGAACCTTCAGTAAATTGTAACCTTTTTCAATAGTGACATCAAAGGTCACTATTTATAGATCACTGTAACAAATCATAATAATGAAAAAGTTTGAATTATTGTGAGAATTACCAAAATGGGACACAGAGACAGGAAGTGAGCAAATGCAGGGTCGATGGGCTGACTTGATGCAGGGTCACCATAAAACTTCAACTCGTGAAAAATGCCATCTCTTTGGAGTGTGATAAGGCAGAGCATGCGAAACAAGGCCTGCCTGCATTATCCTAGACCAAAGTTTAACACAGGGCTAGTGGCAGGGCGATTACTGTGCAACCCTTACTTTGATTTAGAAAATAAGTGATTAAATTATGTTTTAAATTTTTATATAAACTTGAAACACATGTATCCAAACTTAATAACATTATACAGAAAGCAGTTATTTTGGTCCTTTATATTTTAGTAAAACACAATAACTTATCCACAAAGTATAGACAGAACTGTTCAGATTACAGATGGGAAAAAAAATGTTGCTTATCTATGTTTTCAGGTGGAAATCTGTTATTTAACTATTGGGCTTTTGAGGTATAATAATCTTATCTGTTTAACCACAAGCTTGAAGAATGCTTTTTCTCTGCAGAAGCCTGTTTAGAGAAATTCTCTGTCTCTAGTATTGATTATTTCTATACATACACTGTATTCAATAAAAGAGACCATTTTAAAGGCAAAAATATATTCAGTTACTGAGCCTGTCTTGAATTCAGCATTTAGAAGAAGGAAACCTCAGAATGTAGTCAGGGAGATTGTGATGGTTGACCAAGGAGTAGACTTAGTCTTTCCCTTAAAGAAATTTGACCTGCAGCAGAGAAATTTCTTGAAGCTGGGCAAAAGGTGATTTGCACCAAGATTTGTGTGGCATTTCTTCTTTTAATAATCATTAATAAATCTGGCAGCTCTCCAAAGCAGTTGAAAGTAAGTCAAAGAAAACGTTGAGCTTTTCCATTATTTTGAAAATTTAGCCAAGGTTGATCTTGGCGATTACTGCTGGTGATGAAGCAGCTACTAAGGTTGCTGTGATGTAACTGTTGCTGTTCCCATTGTACAGATGGGCAAAGACTCAGCTTAAGATACATTTGCCCAAATCCCTTTATTTCAGAAATGTGAGAGCTGGCATTTGAATCTGATGTGCTTGACTTGTTAATCCGAACTCTTCTCTTTAGAGAAGGGGTCTCTTTTGGGGAGGAGGACTTGCGTTTCACTGCTGTGGATTTTTTCCATGCTGTGTAATAATTTCTCCTTGGCCTTTGCTTCTTCTCAGATATTCAGACCCAAAAGGTATGAAGAAAAAGTGCCACATTGGTTACTTACATGTTGTTCAGCCTTAAGAATCCCGAACAAATGAGAATTAGTGATACAAAGAGAAATTGAATCTTTGTTGCTTTCTACTTTCTTAATCCTGAAAATGAGAACTCAGTAATATAAAAGCTGAAAAGTCCTTTTCTGTCTATTTTAAAGCTGCTTTCTGTTTATGTGAGTTGTCTTATTTCGCATGCTTCCTTGGTTGCAGAATCAGTAATACTGTGGACATACGGTCTCTACATCTCATCTGAGATGGTCAAAGGTAGATGTCCAGGGCAAGACAAGGAGCCAGGACTCACAGAGCAGAAAGCAATCTGCTCATGGCATTCCTGTGTTGTAAGATGAATTAAATGGATGATTCTGATTTCATGGTTGGGTTATAAGTAGTCCTGGAAATAAGTCATACACTAAATAGTCAATAAACATTTGTTGAATTGACCTGCATGGAAAATATTACTAATCAACAGAACTTGGGTGGTCTCAATGGATACTGCTCAATTCATTCTATTAATATATCATAGAAAGTCCCCACCAAAAATCCTTGCCTGGTTACTAATTACTTACAAAAGCTACACCATTTAATTTTGAAATAATAGCTACTAAAACCTGTAAAATATTTTTATCATAAGAAGTGCTTGTATGTATATCATTTAAAATAAATGGACTCCATCTAAGAGCTTCCCAGGTGGCGCTAGTGGTAAAGAGCCCGCCTGCCAGTGCAGGAGACATAGAGACTTGGGTTTGATCCCTGGGTTGGGAAGATCCCCTGGAGGAAGAAATAGCAACCAACTCCAGTATTCTTGCCTGGATAATCCCATGGACGGAGGAGCCTGGCAAGCTGTGTAGTTCATAGAGTTGCAAAGAGTCGGACATGACTGAAACAACTTAATGTAGCTTCAAAGAATATATTATTCAATAAGGTAAAACCTGAAGTAGCACTTTTGAGCCAACATACACACATTTGTGCCTTTCCTTTGAACTCTGTAGCTCAGAGTAAATTGTGGCAGACTGTCTATCCCACTGAAAACAATTGTTCAGTCACTAAGTTGTGTCTGACTCTTTGAGATTCCATGGACTGCAGCATGCCAGGCTTCCTTGTCCTTCACTATCTCCCAGAGTTTGCTCAAACTCATATCCATTGAGTTGGTAATGCCATCCAACTATCTCATCCTCTGTCACCCTCTGCTCCTGCCCTCTGTCTTTCCCAGCATCAGGGTCTTATCCAATAAGTTGGCTCTTCGTATCAGATGGCCAAAGTATTGGAACTATAGCTTTAGCAGCAGTCCTTCCAATGAATGTTCAGGATTGATTTCTTTTAGGATTGACTGGTTCGATCTTGCTGTCCAAGAGACTCTCAAGAGTCTTCTCCAGTACACAGTTCAAAAGCATCAATTCTGCAGTGCTCAGCCTTCTTTATGGTCCAGTTTGCACTTCCATACACGACTGCTGGAAAAACCAGAGCTTTGAATATGTGGACCTTTGTCAGCACAGTGCTGTCTCTGCTTTTTAATATGCTGTCTAGGTTGGTCATAGCTTTTCTTCCAAGAAGCAAGCATCTTAATTTTATGGCTGCAGTCAATTAGAAACTCAAGAAAAAATATAAATAAAACATGAAGTGCATCTGTCTGAAATCACTGGAGGTCGCCAGGGCTGTTGGAAATGACAGGTGATGACCCTGAAGAGAAGGGAAGGGCATTGCATGAACTTTACTTTCTGCAGCCACCTGATCCCTGGATCTGCCCAGCTCTGGTGCTGAGGAAGATTCTGGGGTGCCAAAGCAAGACTAACAGGCAGAGAAGCCAATGGAGTTATAAGAAAGTTGAAGGATATCAGCCTATCAGTTCTTGAAAGCTAAAATCCCAGTGAGAAGAATGAAGTGATTGTGTTTGTAGAAATCCCTAGGAATCTACCAAAACATAATAAGAGTAATACATCATTTTAGCAGATTGTGAAATAAAAAGGCCAGTATACAGTAATCAGTTGTATTTCTGTAAATCATCAAAGAACCCTGGATATGAAACAAAACTAGATCCTTTGGATATAAGCAAAAGACATGAAGAGAGTTTTCAAGGAATAAGAAGTATAGATGCAAATAAGCAACTCAGAGATGTTCATCATTAACCAGAAGGGAGACACAAGTTAAAACCACAATTTATACAGACATCAAAATATAGCTATCAAAATGGCTAATATAAAAAAAAAATGATCACGTCAAGGGGTGCTGGAAGATGCAGCAAAATAGAATCAGATATAAATTGCCAGTGGAAACATTAAATGGTGCAGCCATTCTCCAGCATGGCTTGGCAGTTTCTTACTGACCATGCAACCACTGTATGATCCAGCTGTTGTACTCTTCAGCGTTTATCCCACAAAAGTGAAAACTTATGTTCCATGAAGAATGTTCATAGTAGCTTTATTTGTATTAGCCAAAAACTGGAAGCAGCCCTGGCATTCTTCAACAGGTGATGGTAAAACAAACCATTTATATGAATACCATGGATTCTGTTCCCAATGAAAGGGACCGACTGTTAATGCAGGAAGAAACTTGAATGAATCTCCAGAGTGAAAAAGTGAACCTTGAAGGTTGGATACCAGGTAATTATATTAATAAAACATGTTTGTTATTCCATCACTTCATGGCAAATAGATGGGGAAACAGTGGACACAGTGGCTGGCTTTATTTTTCTGGGCTCCAAAATCACTGCAGATGGTGATTGCAGCCATGAAATTAAAAGACGCTTGCTCCTTGGAAGGAAAGTTATGACCAACATAGACAGTGTATTAAAAAGCAGAGACATTACTTTGCCAGCTAAGGTCCGTCTGGTCAAGGCTATGGTTTTTCCAGTGGTCATGTATGGATGTGAGAGTTGGACTAGAAAGAAGGCTGAGTGCTGAAGAATTGATGCTTTTGAACTGTGGTGTTGGAGAAGACTCTTGAGAGTCCCTTGGACTGCAAGGACATCAAACCAATCCATCCTGAAGGAGATCAGTCCTGGGTATTTACTGGAAGGACTGATGTTGAAGCTGAAACTCCAATACTTTGGCCACCTGATGCAAAGAACTGACTGATTTGAAAAGACCCTGATGCTGGAAAAGACTGAAGGTGGGAGGAGAGGGGGACGATAGAGGATGAGATGGTTGGATGGCATCACCGACTTGATGGACATGGGTTTGGGTGGACCCCAGGAGTTGGCGATGGACAGGGAGGCCTGGCGTGCTGTGGTTCATGGGATCGCAGAGTCGGACACGACTGAGCGACTGAACTGAACTGAAATGAACATGTTTATTACAACAAAATTTTAGAAATGGAGGACAAGTTGCCAAAGTTTAGGGGCAGGAAGGTGAGGGATGGAATAAGTTAGCTGGACGTGGTTATGATGAGCGAGAAAAGAGGGGTTTTTGTGATGAGGGAACCATTTGGTATGTTGTCTGGGATGGCAGCAGATGAAATACACAACTGCATTCACGTGCACAAGGAAAACTTGGAAATTAGAAAAAGGTCAGTGGACTTTCAGGGCCAACATCCTGGTTATGATCTTATGCCATAGTTTTGCCAAATGTTATCATTGGGGGAAAGTGGGCAAAGCATAAAAGGAATATCTGTATTATTTCAGAAAACTGCAAGTGACTCTACAATTATCTTTTAAAAAGTCAGTAAAGAAAGGATTAACCAAGATAAACAAAAGTATAGTAGAGATGAAAAAGATATTTGCCATACAGAAATCACAATGGATGTTTCAAAAAAAAAAAATAGCAGTACTATAGCATCAAAACAGTGAAATCATAAAAGCATAAAAATTCTATGAAAACACTGAAAACTGGAATGAAAAGATGAGAATAATAGATATGTCTTATGATACACATGTATGAATGTGACATAATATAAAACAACAGAAGCAATAATCAGAACCGTAAAAGAAAAAAAAAAACTTCCTATTAAGAAATGTAGAGCTCAAATAAAACTTGAGAGAACTTACTGTTTTCAGTGGGAAGCTGATAAGATGATAGCCACACATAGATATAACCTTTCTAGGATTTTTAATCTTCATGGTAAAACTGCATGTGAGGGTCTAGAGAGGAAAAGCCAATTTTTAACCAATAATAAACTTCAATCTTCTGTTTTGCAAGAAAAATATCAACTACTGAAGTACAAGAAACAGTAGAGCATCTTCTACAAAGGTATGGAAAAAACTGCAGAAAATCCTATAATTTTATATTTAGCCAAGTAGTGTTATTACATAAAATATTTAATGAAACACTTCAGAAAATTGCAATAAATAAAAATACAAAAACTATGGAGAGGACTTATGAGCACAAGTGTAAATTAAAATTTTTTAAATGTCAAAATATGGTTCAATTGATATTTCCCACTTTTTTATTGGAAGTTATTACCTGTAACAAAGGAAAGAGAAAGAAGATTTAGAAACCAGCAAAAATTAATGAAGGAGGAGGGGAAAAAGTAGAAGTACTAAACTCATTTTACTAAAATGAATAGAAGTATTATTTTATGATGGCATAATTGTGTTTTATTGACTCCTATAGTTATCAATATATTGGCTTATTATATGAGATTATTCAGTATTTGTCTTCGTTTGACTTATTTTACTTAGCATAATTCCCTCAAGTTACCTCCATTTGTTGCAACTGGCATGATTTCCTTCTTTCTCAGTGCTGAATAATATTCCATTACACATATAACATATGTGTATCCATTCAACCCTTGATGGGCATTTAAATTGTCTCCATGTCTTGGCCACCATGAGTTGCTGCTGCTAAGTCGCTTCAGTCGTGTCCGACTCTATGCGACCCCATAGACAGCAGCCCACAAGGCTCCCCCGTCCCTGGGATTCTCCAGGCAAGAACATATGTGTATCCATTCAAACCTTGATGGGCATTTAAATTGTCTCCATGTCTTGGCCACCATGAGTAATACTTCAATAAACACAGGGATGAACACAGGTCTTTGAGACAGTGATTTTATTTTCTTAGGATATATATCCCTAAGTGAAATTGTTGGATCACATGGTATAGCTTAATTTTAATTTTCTGAGGAACTCCATATTTCCATAAAAACTGCAGCAATTTACATTCCCATCAACAGTGAACAAGTGTTCCCTTTTCTCCACATCCTCTCCAACACTTCATATGGCTTATCTTTTTGATAATTGCTATTCTAAGTGGTGTGAGATGATCTCTGACTGTGATGTACATTTGCTTTCCCCTGATAATTAGTGATGTTGAGCATCTTTTCATGTATCTGTTTACCATTTGTGTATCTTTGAAAAGATATGTCTATTCAGTTCTGCCTATCTTTTTAATCAGGTAGCTTGTTTTTATTGAGTTTATTTAATAACAGTGGGGGAGAAATGTTTATACTATGTAAAGAAATCATGTTGATGGGTGGAGCTGTGTTCTTCCTGCAAGAAGAGAAGCAAAAAGCAAAGGAGAAAAGGAAAGATATAAGCACCTGAATGCAGAGTTCCAAAGAATAGCAAGGAGAGATAAGAAAGCCTTCCTCAGGGATCAATGCAAAGAAATAGAGGAAAACAACAGAATGGGAAAGACTAGAGATCTCTTCAAGAAAATTAGAGATAACAAGGGAATATTTCATGCAAAGATGGGCTCAATAAGGGACAGAAATGGTATGGACCTAACAGAAGCAGAAGATATTAAGAAGAGGTGACAAGAATATACAGAAGAACTATAAAAAAAAGAGCTTCACGACCCAGATAATCATGGTGGTGTGATCACTGACCTCGAGCCAGACATCCTGGAATTTGAAGTCAAGTGGGCCTTAGGAAGCATCACTAGGAACAAAGCTAGTGGAGGTGATGGAATTCCCGTTGAGCTATTTCAAATCCTAAAAGATGATGCTGTGAAAGTGCTGCACTCAATATGCCAGCAAATTTGGAAAACTCAGCAGTGGCCACAGGACTGGAAAAGGTCAGTTTTCATTCCAATCCCAAAGAAAGGCAATGCTAAAGAATGCTCAAACTACCACACAATTGCACTCATCTTACATGCTAGCAAAGTAATGCTAAAAATTCTCCAAGCCAGGCTTTAGCAATACGTGAACCGTGAACTTCCAGATGTTCAAGCTGGTTTTAGAAAAGGCAGAGGAACCAGAAATCAAATTGCAAACATCCGCTGGATCATTGAAAAAGCAAGAGAGTTCCAGAAAAACATCTCTTTCTGCTTTATCGACTATGCCAAAGCCTTTGACTGTGTGGACCACAATAAACTGTGGAAAATACTTCAAGAGATGGAAATACCAGACCACCTGACCTGCCTCTTGAGAAACCTATATGCAGGTCAGGAAGCAACAGTTAGAACTGGACATACAACAACAGACTGGTTCCAAATAGGAAAAGGAGTACATCAAGGCTGTATATTGTCACCCTGCTTGTTTAACTTATATGCAGAGTACATCATGAGAAACGCTGGGCTGGAAGAAGCACAAGCTGGAATCATGATTGCCGGGAGAAATATCAATAACCTCAGATATGCAGATGACACCACTATTATGGCAGAAAGTGAAGAGGAACTAAAGAGCCTCTTGATGAAAGTGAAAGTGAAGAGTGAAAATGTTGGCTTAAAACTCAACATTCAGAAAACAAAGATCATGGCATCTGGTCCCATCACTTCATGGCAAATAGATGGAGAAACAGTGGAAATGATGACAGACTTTATTTTTTGGGGCTCCAAAATCACTGCATATGGTGACTGCAGCCATGAAATAAAAAGACGCTTACTCCTTGGAAGAAACGTTATGACCAAACTAGACAGCATATTAAAAAGCAGAGACATTACTTTGCCAACCAAGGTCCATCTAGTCAAAACTATGGGTTTTCCAGTAGTCATGTATGGATGTGAAATTTGGAATATAAAGAAAGCTGAGCACCGAAGAATTGATGCTTTTGAACTGTGGTGTTGGAGAAGACTCTTGAGAGTCTCTTGGACTGCAAGGACATCAAACCAGTTCATCCTAAAGGAAAGCAGTCCTGAATATTCATTGGAAGGACTGATGTTGAAGCTGAAACTCCAATCCTTTGGCCACCTGATGCAAAGAACTGACTCATTTGAAAAGACGCTGATGCTGGGAAAGATTGAAGGTGGGAGGAGAGGATGAGATGGTTAGATAGGATCACCGACTCAATGGACATCAGTTTGAGTAAACTCCAGGAGTTGGTGATGGACAGCGAGGCCTGGCATGCTGCAGTCTATGGAGTCGCAAAGAGTTGGACGTGCCTGAGCAACTGAACTGAACTGAAAGAAATCATATAATCAATTAGAAAACCCATTAAAAAGTTAATAGATAAATGGATAAAATGCAAAAACTTTCCACTCACAAACCTATGGAAAAAGTTAATTGAAACAATTATCTAACTAAATTTGATAAATATTCCAAATATTAACACAATTCTGGTGAATATCTCATAAACCGTTGTCAAAAATTCTTTGCAGAGAAAAAAGATGTTTCAGTTCTGTTTTATGACAAGGTATGGATCACTATCCTTTGAATAATATAAAATAAATATAAGTAAATAAGAAATCCTAAGACAGTCACCCAAAACTGTAGAAAAATTTTATGTAGAGTGCACATAATAACAAAAACATTGAAAAGAGTATAAAATGGCTAAAAGCATTGGAGAACGGGAAATGAAGGGAAACACAAGATGGAATATTATGCTGTCAATACTCATGATGCATTTGAGGTATCTTAAATAATAGAACATTCCAGTAACCTAAAGTCCAAATGTTGTATAGGGGGATGAGCCTCTTCCTTTTCTTTTTCTCCTCCTCTGTTTTCTGTAGTTTCTACCGTGATCACGTGTGAATTCTAGAGCAAGAAGAACATGGTTAAATTTTTGGTAAAAGCAAGAGAAAGCCCTGTGTGTGTGTTCTGGGGTGGGAGGGCCGTTCTTGAGGGGCCAGGCAGGTCTGGAGGTGGGAGGCCCATGCCGGCTGTGTATCCATTCTTTCCAGTGGGTGGACGATAAACCAGTGTGGATGATTGATGAGTTTATTGGAGCTAAAGGCTTGGGATTATTTCTGCAAATTACAGCCATCAAGGGGTCCTCTGAGACCTGCCCTAAAAACAGCACTCTGGGTTCGCGCTCTTCCCCGCGGGCGCGTTGGGCTTTTCTCTTGTGCCTGTGGCTGTGCTGGACGCCCGTGTCTGCGCCGACAGAGACGACACGGCAGCCATTCTCTCTAATAAACCTCTGATGTGCTGAATGGGGACTACAAAGCCCCCGAGCCAAGGTGCCGCGCAGGGAGAGTTTCACAAAATGTGAGCCAGAAAGGCTGGGTCCCAGGGGCTAGCCTGGCTGAGCCTGCGACAGCTAATTGGGCCTGTTAGGGTCAGCAATTAGCTTCCAGCTATTCAGAACTTCTGACAGGGCCACCTTTATCTGCAAGCCAGCTCTCAGTGGAACAATGGCGTCGCAGCCTGTCAGAAGACACTGGGAGCCGCACACAAAGCCAGATGGCACCTCCGGGCGCACAGAGCTCTCCTCGGCGGTGGAGTTATTGTATCTTTCCCGCAGTCCCACCCAGGGATTGCCCGGCCCTCCTGAGCATAACATCAGGCAATTCCTTCATGGCAGAAAGCATTGTTTTCTTTAGTCGCAGGAGTTTTCTTTTTTAAACTAAATAGTGTATACTGCAAGAACCCAGGGGTTCTGTTTTCTTTGTCAGAGGTGAAAACATATGCAAAGTATTTGGCTTAAAAAATGACCTACCAGTGTCGTTTCAAAGGTTAAGAGGAGTGAAATTTGGAAAATGGTGCCGTAGAAAAGTTGTCTCTGAATCGTCCGTCTAAAACGTTCACTCCTGCCTTTGCTGGTGGAGATGGGAATTTAGGCATCTTTGCTTTATGTCCCCGGAAGCCCTTTTAGTTCCCACTGCTGGCACTTGAGAAAGAAATCTCTTGTCCTTTTCAGAGTAACCCTTTTACTCCCATAAGGAAACAGACTGTCCACAATGTTACCTTCTCATGAACCATGATCAGTGATGGGTTTATCTTATACCTTTTGGTGGGGGTGGGAGGAGGCTGGCTTGCTAGAGCAGAGGGTGTCTGTGGCTGAATGCACAACTGCTATTTGGGAGCTCACAGCCCCTGAAGCCACAGACGGTGGGAGAAGGCGGCCTTCACGGTTTCCTGACGGCCTCTGCCCGGCCTCTCGGGTCAGTCTCCCTCCATCCTCCTGAGAAGGCGCTAAACCACAGGGTGCAGGGAGTGGCCCCTCCGCGGGTCTGCAGGTGACAGCTCTGTGATTTCAGCATTATTTTAATACAACGTATGTGCCTGGGATATTTATGTGGCTTCATTTTACATCTGCTTTTTGGGATAATTGATTTGTACTTGTCTCTGCTAGACCTCAGTAATTTGCCTCCCTTTCTTCTTTTCCATTTTCTCCCCCTGTTGCTCCATCCCCATTCCGCATCCTCACTGGAAAACCTAAAAAGCATTCCCATAATGCTACCTGGTTTCTGCAGCCTGTTTTCTTCCCAGGAAGCCCTGTCGTGCAGCAGAGGGTCAGACTGACGGGGCCTGCCTGGCTCTACCAGTTAAGTTGTTCGACGCGGTGACTATTACAGGAACCAGGGCGGCCTTGGTTACCTTTGTTAGGGCTCCTCTAGTGGGATAAGCAGGGCTGAGGCCCTGATGGAGGTTGGTACTCAGAGCTGATGGATCAGGTATCTGTGGATGCTCGTTATCTCCCTTGATGGCTCAGAGCTGTGTCCGCAGGTGAAAGCCTTATGCCAGTGGGGAAGGAGGGGGTGATCAGATTTCATGGGGGAATTTACTTGCAAAAATTAAATCTTTCTGCGGTGTCTGGGCTGCCAGTTTTTCACCAAGAAACTATCATTTCACATCTTGCTAAAAGTTTATGGTCCTTTTTTGTTTTTCCTTTTTGGCCAGCACATTTCTGCATCACTGAGCTGACAGCTGAGTTCTGTCCCGCACACACACGGGGTGTCAGCTGTGGGCCAGGCTGGCAGGCAGCGAAAGGGGAGACTGAAGAGCCAGGGGGAAAGTGAAGCGTTTCATGACTTGCGACCACCCCTCTGGCAACTATGCGTCAGGCGGCAGGAACCCCTGGCCTGCAGGTCTCGACAAAGGCAGCTTTGCCCTCGTGACGCGTCTGGAGGCCTCGTGCCTGGCTTGGGGGTGCCGGGGCCTGGCGCACCTGGAGCACTCATGGCTGACAGGTCATCAGGGAGCCTCTCTAGAGCAGGTCTTTCCTGAGAGCCGAGCCTCCAGGAGCAACAGGAATGGGGGCAGCTGAGCACACCGGGCCCACCAAGAGTAAGCTCTCCACTCCGGATTAGAGCATAACGTGAAGCCAGGGACAAGCTGACGAGGACTGCCATCACCTGAGCCCCCTTGTTGACCTTACCTGCAGACGCCATGGAGGTTCTCCGCAGATACCTGTATCAGAAGATACAGCGCGGCCAGACGTCACCCATGTCACGTCTAAAGGGCGTGCGGGGTGAGAGAATGGAACGGGAGGAAACAAGAGCGCACAGAAGGGACCCCAGGAAGCCAAGACCTGGCACTCAGCAGCGTTAGTCTGAGAAGACACAGTTATGGGACCAGCAAACTCTGTTCTGTTCTCACAGTTTCAGTCTCTACGGGAGAATTAATTACTGTTCCTCTATTTCCCTTTATTTCCTGTTTTTAATAAAACCTTGCAATAAATATGGGATGCTTAGAGGAAGGAAGATATTGTCTGGCCTGTATTTATGGAATGAAAATGTGTGAAGACACACAGCATTTTTATTAATAAAATCGATCAAAACACTAGAGGAGGAAGTCTCCTTCTCACTTGATGGAGATGATGTATAAACATCCACAGAGGGAGGCTGGAGAGTCCGGTGGCACAGAGCAGCGGGGGTCTCCGGGGCCCTCTGGTAGAAAGCGGTGATGAGGGCAGGAGAAGCCCATCCTCCTGGGACCCAGGACAGCAGGCAGGGTGGGACACGACACTCTGCTTCGTGTGGAAAGAGTGAGCACTTCACTCCCCAGCAGCTCACTGAGGCGTCTTGCCACTGCCGCCTGGACCCGGGGAGCCCATGGCCTCATGGAGTCACCCTCTCCAGGTCCTGCTTCCAGTGTGTCTGGGAGGGGGCCCAGGAAGACCAGCATCTCCTCCAGTACAGCTAGTCATGGGAGGAAACAGCCCCTGCGGCCCACAGCCGCCGCCGGAGCTGACGGCAGTACTCAGGGCACGGCCAGGACGTTGCTCTTTGATGCTTGTCATTCTGGGACTTCTCTTTATCAACTACATTCATTCTTACCCTTGTCTCCTAGTGAAATTCTCTTTTCCCCTGTAACAGTTTTTTTGAGTTTTCCCTGCTGGCTCAGATAGTCAAGAATCCGCCTACAATGCAGGAGACCCGGGTTTGATCCCTGGGTCGGGGTGATCACCTAGAGAAGCAAATGACCACACACTCCAGTGTTCTTGCCTAGAGAATCCCATGGACAGAGGAGCCTGGCAGGCTGTAGTCCATGGTGTTGCAAAGAGTCGACTGAGTGGCTAACACTTTCACTTTTTCCTCTTATATTTAAGATGAAAACTTTGTATAATATGTGTGCGTATGTGTATATGTGTATACACATTTATTTCATTTTGAAAAAACTATCTTTTGAAAATTTTCAACCCTGGATTTTAAAAAAAATGACCAATTTAAGAAAATGATTTGATAGTCATTAGTTTTCAATTTTTAACTTTTTTAATTTCTTGAGTCCTTTGATTTGTCAGATATTTTACATATAGAAAGGTAATTTGTCAAAAGTTTTGCAACATTTTTGTGTTTGTCATTTATATTAATTTTTTAAAGTAAGACCTTGTTAGAACAGTTTTAAGTTCACGACAGAATTGAGGACAAGTTATGGAGATATCCCGGTAGCTCTTGCATCCCACTATGAACATCCCCTACCAGAGAGTTGCGTTTGTCAGGAACTGATGAACCTGCATTTACACACATCATTACCATCAAAGGCCATGGATTACAGTGGAGTTCACTCTTGGCGTTGTAAATTCTGTGGGTTTGGACAATGCATAATGACACATATTCACCAGTATAGTATCACGCAGACAGTTATCACTGCCCTGGAATTTTTCTGTGTTTCTTTTATTCATTCCTCCTTCAACTCCTGGCAATAACTGATTTACTGTTTCTATAGTTTCCAAAATGTCCTATATTTGGAATCATACAATATGTAGTCTTTTCAGAGTGACTTTTTTCATGCAGTAATATGCATTCAAGGTTCCTCTATGTTTTTTTCATGGTTTGATAGATCCTTTCTTTTAAGGACTGAGTAATATTCCATTGTCTGGATGGACCCCAGTGTATTTATCCATTCATCTACTGAGAAACATCTTGGTTGCTCCCACATTTTCACAATTATAAATAAAGCTGTAGTAAACATCATGTACAGGGTTTCATGAGTCATAAGCTTTCAGCCCCTTTGGGTAATTATTAAGAGGTATGCTAAAGCTGAAACTCCAGTACTTTGGCCACCTCATGTGAAGAGTTGACTCATTGGAAAAGACTCTGATGTTGGGAGGGACTGGGGGCAAGGGGAGAAGGGGATGACAGAGGATGAGATGGTGGTATGGCATCACTGACTCGATGGATGTGAGTCTGGGTGAACTCTGGGAGTTGGTGATGGACAGGGAGGCCTGGCGTGCTGCGATTCATGGGGTCGCAAAGAGTCGGACATGACTGAGCGGCTGATCTGATCTGATCTGATGACTGATGAGTATGTGCTAAGGGTGTGTTCAGTTTTGTAAGAAGCCACCAAAGAAGACGAGCTGTCTTCCGAAGTGGCTGCACCACTGTGCATCCCCGCCAGTGACGGAAAGTGTCCCTGTTGTTCCACGTCACTGACAGCATTTGGTGTCTGAGTTCCAGGTTGTAGCCATTCCAGCAGGTGAGTGGTGACATCTCATTGTTGATTTACTTTGTATTTACCTGAAGATATACTAACTATGACGATGTGGAAGCCAAAATGGCAAGGATAATACCTTTTATAATTGCTCCAAAAACCCACTAACTGTCCAAATGCTTAGTTGTCAGTCTAACAAAACACATATAGAACGTAGTGCTGAAAACAAGCAAATGCCGAGGGAAGAATCAAAGAAGAGCTATACCGGTGGAAAGTTCATGAACTGGAAAACGCAGCATAGTAAAGATATATTCAGCCTAAACATATCTGTCCTAAATGTGGGCATGCATCAGATTTTACTCACATCTTGTTTTCCTTAAATACAAAACCAGGAATGTCCTTAGGATCATTAAGTTCCATGCTTTTACTTTAATGGTAGAGAAATCAAACTCAAAAGTTATGAGTGACAGCCTCTTCAGGGATTTGGTTGCCAAGACTGGATGACACGTCACTTGATTCTCCACCAGGTCCCACGAAATCCTCCCCAGTGTTCTAATTCCCTAGCCCAGAAGTTATACACTCCTTGGTCTGCCCTTTTGTTTGAGTCTCATGTATACATAAGTGTTTAAGGGTTCGTTGACTTGATGCACGTCTCCTGGTCCTTATTCCAGTCTATGCATGTGCTGGGGGAGGCACAGGGCTGGGGTTGGCCCCGGGCACAGGGCTAGTGCTCTCGTCAACCTCTTCACCCTCCGCATGTGCCAAGGTGCAGTGTCTGTTGTAGAAGACGTGCAGCCCCCTAAGTAGCCCTGGTTAAAGCAAGTATTTTTTTTCTTTCTGTTTACCAAGTGTTTATGCTGTCCTTTTAATCTGATATCATAAGAGTAGCTCTTTTCCTGCTTTTAAATAGAAAGGATGCATTTTGGAGAGAGCATCCCGTCTGGTATTGTCCTCTCACCCCCAGAATCCATCCGCTGTCACTTTCACTGGCTTACTAGAACGTGCTGCCCATCAGAGGGACTAAAAACATAAAATATGAGACTGTATTCCCCCACACCCCAAATTAAGCCTTCCAGAAAGATGCTAACATGCCCCAGTTCCCTCTATCTGCTGAATTTTTCAGCAACTCAATCCCCCAAACCATTTTTATATTTGGTCACACATGAGCCAAACCAGGGTAATTGACACTAATGATTTTCAGCTCATATTTATTTGTCTATTGTTTAATTCTGACTCTATTTTTTCCTTTTCCATTTCTCTTTTTCTCCCATTGTATGTTAAGTTCCACCGAGATCTATCTTGGCTTCACAGAGTCCCAGGACTCAGAAGCTAATCATATCCCAGAGCGCTGATGCTGGATGTCCCGCGGTGTTCGGAATTTACATGAGTTGTTTATTCGCACACTGTTGGTTAGGGATCATTTCACAGTGGATAGCATAGTCTGGCAAACACATGGGCACGCGGACACACACACATTCACAAACACACATCTCCAGTTAAATATTCATGATACCTAACATTATCACAGGGCTTCTCATACAAAGAAATGACCGGCATTGTCATTCAAGGCCTGTATTACCTTATGCAGAGAATGCTAAGCAGCATATTATTACATCCACTGTATGACAGACGAGTTCCAGCGGAAGAGGCTAATAACAATGAATTAATGTGGAGTGGGTTTGAGGGAGAAAAAAAAACAGGACAAAGAGCTTTGAGAGAGGAGATAAATGTTATTGCACATTTTGATTTGGCCTCCTTCGAATTCAGCCTGAATGCTGAGTGAAGTTGTTTTTTTTCCCCCATGGTTGTCCATTTCTGAGAGGATAGAGTGTTGACCTGTGGGAAGATACTCAATGGCAATTATTTCAGTGAGATCAAATAAAAACCAAGCTTGAAAAGGAAATAAATTCATCTTTCTACATCTCTGTATTCTACTTCAAATATACAGCGTGTTCATATCCTACTATTTAGTGGTCTTTACAAAGAAAAACATGCGACCTTTGCGTTCAACCTTTTCCTTCATTTCAACCCAGATAGGGATGTCCTCTTACGGGAATTAAATGCAGTATGTCATGTGCCAGCACGAGGAATGGAAAACTTCGAGTTCACTTCGTGGCCGGCAGATGACAACTGGCCTCAGGAGAACAGATGATTGGGATGGAAGGAGTCACATTAGAATTCCTCCGAGACCATGGATTTCCGTCTGCCCCTCTGCCCCCGGTGCTGGTCTCCACCACGTGGGGGCCGAACTGATGGTCGTTAGGATTTAAATTACAAGTGCCACTGGCTCATCACCATCGCATTAATAGAATTTAGACCAAAGGTCACGCTAGGCTTGAAACAGGGTGGGGATAACTGTTGACTTGAGCTTTTCATGGAGGATAAGGGATATAAGGGATATGTTTATGTAGAAATGCAGTCTACAAATGTACTAGCTATTGTGGACATAGTAGATCATTTATCCAATTAATAAACACAAAATATTCACCAGGTAACAGGTGCTTCACTGAACTCCAGAGAGTCAAAGGTGAATAAATCTCACCTCTGAGGAGCTCACAATTTAATTTAACAGTACAATGCTTTGGGAAAAACATGTCTTCAGTAGATGATACTGAAAAGGTGAAGAGAAAGATGAACAGTATAAAAACATGTCTCAGAAGAATGAATAAAAAGTGAGTTCTGAATGGAAAAGCAGAAATAAGAAATCAGTTCAGTTCAATCACTCAGTCATGTCCCACTCTTTGCCACCCCTTGGACTGCAGCTCGCCAGGCCTCCCTGTCCATCACCAACTCCCGGAGTTCACTCAAACTCATGTCCATCGAGTCACGACATGCCACCCAGTGTGATGCCACCCAATCATCTCATCCTCCCTTGTTCCCTTCTCCTCCTGCCTTCAATCTTTCCCAGCATTAGGGTCTTTTCAAATGAGTCAGTTCTTTGCATCAGGTGGCCAAAGTATTGGAGTTTCAGCTTCAGTATCAGTCCTTCCAATGAATATTCAGGACTGATTTCCTTTAGGATGGACTGGTTGGATCTCCTTGCAGCCCAAGGGACTCTCAAGAGTCTTCTCCAACACCACAGTTCAAAAGCATCAATTCTTTGGCATTCAGCTTTCTTTATAGTCCAACTCTCACATCCATACATGACTACTGGAAAACCCATAGTTTTGACTAGATGGACCTTTCTTGGCAAAGTAATGTGTCTGCTTTTTAATACGCTGTCTAGATTGGTCATAACTTTTCTTCCAAGGAGCATGTGTCTTTCAATTTCATGGCTGTAGTCATCATCTGCAGTGATTTTGGAGCCTCCCCAAATAAAGTCTGTCACTGTTTCCATTGTTTCCCCATCTATTGGCCATGAAGTGATGGGACTGGATGCCATGATCTCCGTTTTATGAATGTTGAGCTTTAAGCCAACTTTTTCACTCTCCTCTTTCACTTTCATCAAGATGCTCTGTAGTTCTTTGCTTTCTGCCATAAGGGTGGTATCATCTGCATATCTCCCAGCAATCTTGATTCCAGCTTGTGCTTCATCCAGCCCAGCATTTCTCATGGTGTACTCTGCATATAAGTTAAATAATCACAGTGACAATATACAGCCTTGACATACTCCTTTCCCTATTTGGAACCAGTGTGTTGTTCCATGTCCAGTTCTAACTGTTGCTTCTTGACCTGCATACAGAGTTCTCAAGATGAGTAATGTTAATACATGGATCCTGGGGGTTGGCCAAGAGCTTGGCTGGAAGGAGCAGGATTGGAGGATTCAAGACAAGGAGGCCTGGGGGAGGGGCGTGTGTGGGCCTGGGGGCGCGGGGGTGATGCGTGCACACTGCATTGCTTGCATCTTGCATTGTGACCGTCAGAGAGCACTGGCCAGAGGAACCGCACTGGATAAGAGGGTCCTCAGTGAAGGAAACCCCGCCTCCACCCAGCAGGATGGCCTTCCCCCTGCTCCAGTGGGCTCCTGACCACGGACCTGCCACCCAGTCCCCCCAGGGCCTCCTTCACTCTCCTCCAGATCTCCAGTCTGCTGATTCATTCTCCCAGTCAAAAGTTTGCTCTTCTGATGTATCGTTTTCTGCTTTTTTTCTTTATTAAGTCTCCCCCTCTGCTTTCTTTAAATTAGGAATGTTGAAATTATCTTTAAACACATGAACACTTTGTTTGCTTTTTTTCCATACAGAATGCAGATGAGGGAGTCCTTGCCTTCTGTATGGAAAGAATGTGAATGCTGTGGGTACAGATTTTAATCTATAATAGTCATGTTTTATTTTTTCTATTATCGCACTTTTAATTTCCTCTTTGACCATGTAGTCATTTGAAAGAGTGCTTTTAAGTATATAAGAAGAATTTTTTCCCTTAAATTCTTATTATTCGTTTCCTGTTTTATTACGTTTTCCAAATGAATCATTGTTTTGACTCCAAAGGTCATCACTTGTTTAATAAACACATGAGAGAATGTGGGGTCTTAGTTCTTTAACATTGTAATTTTAAAGAATTATTTTCTTGATTATTTGTTTCCTGACTTTTGCAATATAGATTGCATTTTCTTCATTTTATTCCTTTTTTTTTGTTCTCTTGTGGTTTAGAAAGTTAATGCCATGTTTTAAATTTTACCAGTGGTTAGCTAAAACTTTTCAAATAAATATTGCATTAGTCTAATTAAGATTTTAAATGGGAGAAATTTTCTCCCTTTATGCCATATAAGGAATTTATCATTTTAAAAACTACTTTCTGCTGCATTTCCAGTTTCATTAACCTGTTTATATCCTATGTTTTAAAACAATTTTTTTTAATTGTAAATTCCTTATCCTCTATATTTGCAAAAACTTTTTGGATATTTGAATATGTTTAATCATTTTTGTGTTTATTGCAAGTTCTAATCTATCATGAACTTATTCACTATTGGTCTTTTTTGTTTTTTGATGATCCAGAGAAAGGATTCTTGCCCTCCGGTCTGTGGACCAGATCCAGCTACCACCTAACTGTGCATGGCCCTGAGTTAGGAATGGTTTTCCATTTTTATATGATTTTTTAAAAATCAGAAGATGAATCATATTTTGTGATTCTGTTTCCAGAAATAAAGTCTATTGGCACACAGCAGTGCCCCTCATGTATGTATTGTTGAAGGTTGCTTTAGCAGTAGCAGAGTTTATTAGTTGCCACGGAGACCACTGCTGCTGCTACTGCTGCTAAGTCGCTTCAGTCGTGTCCAACTCTGTGTGACCCCATGGACTGCAGTCTACCAGGCTCCTCCATCCATGGGATTTTCCAGGCAAGAGTACTGGAGTGGGGTGCCATTGCCTTCTCTGCACAGAGACCACAGGGCTCACAAAGTCTAAAATATTTACTACTTGACCCTTCTAGAAAATGTTTGCTTGTTTGCTTATCTCTGATCTAGAGCAGTGATTCTGGTCTTTTTTCTAGGAACACACTTGAAGGATGAGGTTTATGATGTGTGGGAACACAGTTCCTTTCCCCAGGCCCTGAATTTGCCCAAAAGTGAAACAATGCAATATTTATAATTGCTAGGGATATGAATGGTGTGTCAATAATTGTGCTTATTACAGGCTGAGAGTACAGCAGTGAGGCTGAATTCTATTATCCTAACCTCCCATCACTCTCAATTATGCCCATCGGAATGTAAGGGGATGAGAGGCCTTTTACTCCAGGACTGACCTGAAATCTTCCCTAGTTTATTATACCTTTGAAGAGTCGATTGTTAACTCTGGTGCTGTACTGCGATGAAATCTCTCATGGCACCTCTCTCTCCTGGAGTGTCAAGTGCGATCATTGTGGAAGAACGGCTTTTTGGATGTTGGCTTCGGCAGGGACCCCCCAGGTGGCACGTTCTTCTGCGACTTGACACGTGTGGACACGTCTCTGCGTTATTCGCCTCTTTCCCGGTACTGCTGAACAAGATGTTCTGGGTCCGTTTTTGTTCACTGCGGTGCTACACGGAGGAAACATGTTCACACCCCTGCTCTCAAAGAAGATCAGGTTCCCAGGGTAGATCCTCCACCCCACCGTTTTCTAACCCTACTCAAGAAAGTCTAGTGAATTGAAAACCATTGCTTCCTGCCCTCTTGGAGGTTGCAGTATGAGACAATCTTTAAACCAAAGAATGAAGCTGTGATCTGATGAGGGCAGCGTGGGGGGAAGATGAGACCGGAGCCCAACATGACGGGGACAAATCTTTTGAGAAGTGACATATCACTGGAGCCTTGAGATGACATCCTGGGGACCCTGATTCCATGACTCATGTACTTTTTGCATCAGGACACAGAACTAGCATGGAATTCAGCACAGGTTTTTAGTCCATGTACTTCTGTGCCTGGGGAGGCAACAGGACCCGTGGTTCCCTGATTCTGCATAATTGTGTTTCTAAATGGTTTCACTAATATAAAAATCAATCCTGGCCATGGAATACATGAATGTGTAAACCAAGAGCACTTTCCCATAAAGATGTTTGGAGAATATTTGAAGTTTTTCTTGTTAGCTTCTCATTGATAAGAGTACTTTGCTTGGCTTATTTTGGCTCTGGGAAGATATCTAGAATCTCATGTTTTTATGAATTGAGAACCAACCAATGATCAGTTTCTTCTCCTTGTTATGTGTGTATGTGTTTAGTCACTCAGTTGTGTCCAACTCTTTGTAGCCCCATGGACTATGACCCACCAGTCTCCTCTGTCCATGGAATTCTCCAGGCAAGAATACGGGAATAATGGACTGGGTTGCCATTTCCTCCTCTAGGGACTCTTTCTGACCCAGGGATCAAACTCGTATCTCCTATATCTCTTGCATTGGCAGGAGGGTTCTTTACTACTGAGCCACATGGGAAGCCTCTTCTTTTCCTTCAGGTGTGGCCTATTCCAAATATTAAAGCTGAAATATCTACTAGACCACGACTCACCTGAACTGAACTCCAGGTTAAAGTTGTGGAATTCATAGGATGGGGAAATAAGTCTTTCCAGTCTTGGGCTTCCTCAATGTAGATCCATTTCAACTCCCCATAGAGCTGGGAAATCTCCACTCTTGAGATACTAAAGCTCTGGTCCAGCCAAATCCTTTAACAGCAGTGCTTCCATGATTTAAAAGACGTAGGATGTTTACACTGTCTCCCTGGAAGGCCTACTTTGGAGCATCATCACAATCAGCAGCATCGATATTAGAGTGTCATCAATATTATAACAACCGCCATTTGTGGGCTTTTATATGAAGCAGGGCAAAGGCTAATAGAGTTTTGCCAAGGGAACACACTGGTCATAGCAAACACCCTCTTCCAATAACACAAGAGAAGACTCTGCACATGGGCATCACCAGAAGGTCAACACCAAAATCAGATTGATTATATTCTTTGCAGCCAAAGATGGAGAGTCTCTATACAGTCAGCAAAAACAAGACCAGGAGCTGACTGTGGCTCAGATCATGAACTCCTTATTGCCCAATTCAGAATGAAATTGAAGAAAGTAGTGAAAACCACTAGACCATTCAGGTATGACCTAAATCAAATTCCTTATGATTATACAGTGGAAGTGAGAAATAGATTTAAGGGACTAGACCTTAGATAGAGTGCCTGATGAACTATGGACGGAGGTTTGTGACATTGTACAGGAGACAGGGATCAAGACCATCCCTATGGAAAAGAAATGCAAAAAAGCAAAATGGCTGTCTGAGGAGGCCTTACAAATAGCTGTGAAAAGGAGAGAAGTGAAAAGCAAAGGAGCAAAGGAAAGATATAAGCATCTGAATGCAGGGTTGCAAAGAATAGCAAGGACAGATAAGAAAGCCTTCCTCAGAGATCAATGCAAAGAAATAGAGGAAAACAACAGAATGGGAAAGACTAGAGATCTTTTCAAGAAAATTAGAGATACCAAGGGAACATTTCATGCAAAGATGGGCTCGATAAAGGACAGAAATGGTATGGACCTAACAGAAGCAGAAGATAGTAAGAAGAGGTGACAAGAATACACACAAGAACTGTACAAAAAAGATCTTCATGACCAAGATAATCATGATGGTGTGATCACTCACCTAGAGCCAGACATCCTGGAATGTGAAGTCAAGTGGGCCTTAGAAAGCATCACTATGAACAAAGCTAGTGGAGGTGATGGAATTCCAGTTGAGCTACTTCAAATCCTGAAAGATGATGCTATGAAAGTGCTCCACTCAATATGCCAGCAAATTTGGAAAACTCAGCAGTGGCCACAGGACTGGAAAAGGTCAGTTTTCATTCCAATCCCAAAGAAAGGCAATGCCAAAGAATGCTCAAACTACTGCACAATGGCACTCATCTCACACGCTAGTACAGTAATGCTCAAAAGTCTCCAAGCCAGGCTTCAGCAATATGTGAACTGTGAACTTCCAGATGTTCAAGCTGGTTTTAGAAGAGGCAGAGGAACCAGAGATCAAATTGCGAACATCTGCTGGATCATGGAAAAAGCAAGAGAGTTCCAGAAAAACATCTATTTCTGCTTTATTGACTATGCCAAAGCCCATGACTGTGTGGATCACAATAAACTGTGGAAAATACTTCAAGAGATGGGAATACCAGACCACCTGACCTGCCTCTTGAGAAACCTATATGCAGGTCAGGAAGCAACAGTTAGAACTGGACATGGAACAACAGACTGGTTCCAAATAGGAAAAGGAGTATGTCAAGGCTGTATAATGTCACCCTGCTTATTTAACTTACATGCAGAGTACATCATGAGAAACGCTGGGCTGGAAGAAGCGCAAGTTGGAATCAAGATTGCCGGGAGAAATATCAATAACCTCAGATATGCAGATGACACCACCCTTATGGCAGAAAGTGAAGAGGAACTCAAAAGCCTCTTGATGAAAGTGAAAGAGGAGAGTGAAAAAGTTGGCTTAAAGCTCAACATTCAGAAAACAAAGATCATGGCATCTGGTCCCATCACTTCATGGGAAATAGATGGGGAAACAGTGGAAACAGTGTCAGACTTTAGTTTTTGGGCTCCAAAATCACTGCAGATGGTGATTGCAGCCATGAAATTAAAAGATGCTGACTCCTTGGAAGGAAAGTTATGACCAACCTAGATAGCATATTCAAAAGCAGAGACATTACTTTGCCAACAAGGTCCATCTAGTCAAGGCTATGGTTTTTCTAGTGGTCATGTATGGATGCGAGAGTTGGACTGTGAAGAAAGCTGAGTGCCGAAGAATTGATGCTTTTGAACTGTGGGGTTGGAGAAGACTCTTGCGAGTCCCTTGGACTGCAAGGAGATCAAACCAGTCCATTCTAAAGGAGATCAGTCCCGGGTGTTCTTTGGAAGGACTGATGCTATAGCTGAAACTCCAATACTTTGACCACCTCATGCGAACAGTTGACTCATTGGAAAAGACCCTGATGCTGAGAGGGATTGGAGGCAGGAGGAGAAGGTAACGACAGAGGATGAGATGGCCAGAGGGCATCACCGACTCGATAGTTTGAGTAAACTCCGGGAGTTGGTGATGGAGAAGGAGGCCTGGTGTGCTGCAATTCATGGGGCCACAAAGAGTCGGACACGATTGAGTGACTGAACTGAACTGAACTATCTGTGTCAAGTACTGTGCTATGCTCCTTGTAAGGCATTATCTTATAAAATTATGATAGCCTGATCGACGCCCCATTTTTAAGTGACTATGCTGAGGCTCAGAGAGATTAAGTAATTTATCCAAATTAACACAGCCCAGACATGAGGAGCTGGCCCTAGAGTCTGCTGTGCTAGACTCCAAAGTCCACCCAGCTGGTCTCCTCTTGCCATTGCTCTGACAAGCACTTCCTTTAATGACCTATTGCAAAACAAACTTGGCCTCTTTATTTGAAGTAAATAGAATCCATAAGCTGTAAGAAGTTTATGGATTCTATTTACTTCAAATTTGAAAATAAATGGTTAAGAGTGATTTGACCTTCCAGCAGCCTGCTGCTCCATGGCAGAAAGGGTAGGTTCAACCTGCAAACATTTTAAATCTTAAATCTCCACACATACCCATACTTTTTATTGATAATGATCACATTTTTGTAATTTCAAAGACAGGCTACATTTTGTCTGGTTAACGAACTTGAGTTACCATGAGATGATTGCGTATTTGCCCCAGGACCCTGTAAGCCTGCATCCCTGGGTCAGAGCACATAGTTAGGAGGTATGTTGATGGAATTTTTATTGTTCAGTTGCTAAGTCACGTTAGACTCTTTGCAACCCCATGAACTGCAGCACGCCAGGCTCCTCTGCCTTTCACCATCTCCCCTTAGCACGCACACACTGCTTTGTGGTTAAACTTAACATTTGAGATAAATCATAAATAAGAAAATAAAATTACGAACAACAAAAACTTTTTTCCCCCTGGAATTATAAATTTTTCAAATTGGGTCAACATGTTCTTGGTTAGAAATCATACATAAATTGAACTCAACGTTAACCAAATTCTATGACTCCTAAATCTTGGAAACTGCGCTTTATTTATTTTAAACTGTAAACATTTTACATGGTTCCTGACATATATATATTCAAATATTGGATGAATTTGATAACAATCCTGTTAAGATAAATTGGATGAGACATCTGGTTATGAAGGAAAATTAACAATATGAAATGATATTTTAACATTCTAATATTCAGGAGGAATTTAGGTAACCATTATAATTATATTAGCGTTGTCTGGCTTAGAGAATTTTTTGCTGTATTAAAAATGTGCACAGAAACACTGACAGCTTTTTGTTTCATAAATGACAGAAGAAATAAAAACAGCAGTGAGAGCTTATTTACTTTGAAAATTGTATTGATCTTTTTCTCCTGTTTTAATATATTAGTCAGGGCACTAAACTAACTTTCTCTTTGTCCAATTACACAGAGAAAGAAAGAGAAGGTGTATATTTAGCCTTTCAATATTGCAGTTCTAGTATAAGCTTCAAACCTTCCACTTTACATTTACCATAGAAATTGCATTCCTATGGACAATTTGAAAGCATTTTACAGAAATTAATTACTTAAAAATGCATTGCATTAAAATCCATTGCCTTCTCTGACTACTTTAAAGTTCCTTTCAGACATTTTCATTTATCTTTACAACTCTCTTCTTTCAAACAATAAAATGGTGTATTATACAGTTTTGAACCCGAAAACTTGCTGAGAAAATAACTGTTTATTCAACATTAGCTATATAAATTTCTCAATTTTTATAAAAATACATATATCTTCAATGTGCTTAATCCAAATACTGAAGAAAATTCTCATTTGCTCTGTAACAAAAAATGCATAAATCCATGTTTATTTCTCTTTTGGATTTGCAGAAATAATTTCTTTTTTCATGCTTTTATGGTGAGACACTTACTACCTTGGTTTCCCTGGTCTCCTCTTTCTTTCTTCCTCCCTCCATTTCTTTCTTTCTCTCTCTCTTTCTTCCTTTTTTGTATGTTTCAATGATATATATTGGGAAAGATTGAAGGCAAAAGGATTAGGAGGTGGCAGAGGATGAGATGGTTAGATAGCATCCCTGATTCATGGACACGAATTTGAGCAAACTCTGGGAGATAGTGGAGGACAGTGGAGCCCGGTGTGCTGCAGTCCACGGGGCCACAAAGTGTTGGACACAACTTAGTGACTGAACGATGAGAAATCTAGCTCTTAACCCCTGAAACCTGGGCGGGCCTGACTTCAGCTCACAAAACTTTTCACACCATGGTAGTTTCATTGGTATCAATGAGGGCTGAAGCTAGGCTTCACGGCTTAAGGATGTTTTCTTCTCCCTGGGGAGACAGGACTTGCAGATGTGCAGGACAAACCCGCAGTGGAGAGTTGCATACCCACATGGAGAGGAGCTGGTGATGCCCTGTGCTATTGCTTGCTACTGGAGGAGCAGGTGACCTGCATCTCTTGGAAGAACACAGATTGCTCTGGACTTGAGAGAGATTTGGGCTTCCCTGGTATTGCAGTGGTAAAGAATGCCCCTGAGACACAGGTTTGATTCCTGGGTCAGTAAGATCCTCTGGAGAAGGGAATGGCAACCCACTCCAGTACTCTTGCCTGGAGACTTCTATGGACAGAGGAGCCTGGCAGGCCACAGTCCATGGGGTTACACAGAGTCAGACATGACTGAACCAGCTTAGTATTCAGAGAGAGTTTTACTTCATGCTGGTTGGCACTCTTACTGTCTGGAGACAAACAATGAAGAAAACTCATCTTTCTGACCCATCCTAGATATCACACAATGACCAGTGACAAGATTCTCTACTTCCTGTATATTAGTATGTCAATGAATTCAGGAAGAAATTATGAAAAAATGCAGCATCTGTGAAAATTCGTCTATCGTGATCTCAATTTGCTTGGCAGTTGAAACCAGGCTCCTATGGAGGGCCCCGGGACTGGTCTGTTGTTTGTTTGGTGGTCATTCTCCTTTGCTGTTTCTTGACGTTTCTTCTGCTTTCAGAGACTGGAAAGGGACAAGGAAACTCAGCAATAATTCCTCCAAGTCTTCAAAATCTCCAAGTCGTTTTTTCAGCTTTATTAACATTCTCCATTTCTTTTCTGAAAGAATGACAAAAGAACATGTGCTCGTGTTTAAAACAACACACACACATAACACTTTAGGCCAGCAATTTTTCTAATAAGGTAATTTCAACAGATCAGATGTCTGAGAGAAGTGAATAATACTACCTGGGGACTTTTTGCTGAAGTGGATGAATTCCTAGCCTTCTACTTTCCTCCTGACGATTAAACTTAAAAGTAGAAGCTGGGCCAAATGTGTGGATCTGGAATTCACTAAATGACTTCCTCTGACTTCCTTATTTCTCAGGCAGCAATAATTTGATTACAATTGAGCTTTATAATTGGGTGATATACAAATACATATTCAGAACAGATTGCTACCTTTCATCTGAAAAGCAAAATGTGTGTGTCTAATTCACACGTGTATTTATCCTGTTACTTGATTAAAAAAAAAAAGTAATAAATCGAATAAACTGCCTTTACTTCTGGTGGGAAACACACTTGGAGCTCCAGGGAAGGCAGAAAGGCACCCAGTGTGATTCATAAGGCCATTACCGAGTCCTTCCTGTGACCAGCACACACCTCAGAAGTTCTTATTATCCCCCTCCCACAAGAAATAAGAGAAGTGAAATGAGGAGTGAAATATGGAAAAAGCTAATACTTTGGTACATGTCTGAAGTTGGCTAAAGCTTTGTTATTTAGGTCATATTCAGTGCTTTCCTCTGGGCCTACGGTCCAGACCTAGGAGCAGACATACAGTAACTGAATTGTTTCAACTTTTCCAAATAGCATTGAAATGGACTTAATTGTTACACGAGAGGAAAACCCATGTGTCTCCAGAGACTATTAGTGTCATTTAAAGGGCTAACTGTATCATAAAACCTGTCTTTAACAGAATAAAATTGTACAGACCAACACAATTTTAGCTAATGTTTTCCACATTTCTTGAAAAAAGAGAAAAGAAAAGCAAGAAGGAAAGAAAAGGAAAAAAGAAAGAAAACACGCGTTGTGAAGCAAGTCTCTTAGGTGCGTACATTAGGAGCATTTTAATTCTGTAGGCCATGAAACAGCTTTTCAAAAGCATTAAAAGGAGTTTGTTGGAAGGTGGGTGCAAGGTAGATTTGAGTAAGAATTCCAGTTCTACAAGGTAAATCTAGCCCATTATGTTTCTTTCATGCTGTGGATCTGAAGCAAAATGAAACCCAACGTACGCAAGGAACACACTCAACCGCCTTCCATTTTGTGCCTTCAAAATGGAAGTGAACTTTGTAGCTGGTTTCATTGACGCTTTATTTTCATTTTATTTTATTTTTTTTTGTTCTGGGAAAATAGTTCCCCATGGTATTTTTCTTATTGTTACATACGTTATACTTGTTGAACGTGGGCTTTGCTCCCTTTTGAGTAAAGTAAATAATAGTAGAGCTTTTCCCAAACCGAAAAAGGTAGGGAGAAAGGTTTAAGCATTGCTTTTATTCCATCAAAGAGACAAAAGGATCTTTCTTCCCTCTAAAGAAGTTCAGAGTATAATAGGGAAAAATCAAGAACAGAGACAAATGTGAACCAAACCTCAATTGAAAGAACAAATCTTTCTATTTATCTGTCTCATCTTTTCACCAGGGTTGTATATCAACTATCAAGAAAGCTATTTCAAATAACTTCTGCTAACATAATTGTTATTTTATAAGTTGAGTTGCTATGGTGATACATGATGTAATCGTCTATTACCATCACAATCAGTTTTTCATACCTAGTCAGGATATTATTTCCCCCCTTTTTCTCCTTTCGTCCGCTATGATCCGGGAGAAAACAAAGCAAAATAAAACTATGTATATATTGTTTCATTCTTCTGGAAAGCCTCTGAATTGCGACATAATGACCCATGTGTTGGAGCTTTTTCTGTAACTGAAAAGTTGTAGGTTTTCTTGCAACTGCTGCTATTCTCCCGTGATCCTCATTAAACTATGCGTGAATGGAAACAATTGCAATTTCTTCATTGTTCACTATTAAAATGAATGTGCAACATGCACGTTTCCAGAAGATAGGGACCACATGGCGGATCGTTGTGACTGAGGGATGCCCACGCTGAAGGAGATAGGCTGGTTGGGGGCATGGCTTTGCCATCTAGTGGAAGAGGGGTCTTGCCGAGTTCAAAATACGCAAGGCTCTGGCGATGCTTTTGTTCTCTGTGACTAGCTGCCTAATAGCTGTAAATTCAGAAATCTCCAAGAGTAGCATCACGGCAGGAGACAAGGTAGACACAGGTTAAGGAGTGCACATGTTTTACTGAGAGATACATGTGATGTCTCTCCCTAGTGACTAGCCCCAGGGGAGAGTGATGTGCTCCACAGTGTCACTTTGCACATCATCCCACACCCGTGACCTTCCAGGATGACCTCAGACGCTGAACACAGGTGGAGGACTGCCCACCACAGGGATCCCAGGGGAGCCGGGTCCCTATGGGCTCTGACGTTTGCAGCTGTGTTGGACCAGAGGACAACCAGGCTGAGCCAGTGATAGAGGGGACCAGCTGTGGCTGGCAGCGACGGCCTGATCCCTGTGATGAGCGACTCTCCGCCCACCCAGCTCCCCCAACTCGCGGGGGTCTCCAGTTCCGCGCTGGCCTCTCCTGTCTCCATCCAGCACAGAGTGTGTGGGCAGGTCCACCCTCGCTCACCTCCGCTTCTGCTTGTCCTTAAACCCATGGCTCTCTTTCTTCCCTTGCCCACCTTTGTGAAGTCCCAGAAGCCAAGAGGCATTTCTCATCCTTTTCCAGCCTTGTATTTCTGTGCTCTGGGCTCTTCTTTGCTTGCACTACTTCCTGTGTTCTCACTTTTTGCGTGAGAAGATAAATCCTCTTTCTCCCTCTCCAGACTATAAGCTTCTTGAAGTTGGAGGCCCTTTCTTACTCATCCTTGTAGCTCCCAGTAGGTCTAGCACAGTGTTTGGGACCTCCTGCTGGAGAACTTTTCATTTGTGAAAAAAGAAATCCAATTCAAACCCGGTCCTCTTGCCTGCATGTGTATTTAAAATAGTTACCGCACTAAAATGTACAGATGGTATGTGACATTGTATTCTTTTCAGCATATTTACTCCTATCCCCTGTATACCAACCCCTGAACCCAGCCATCATTTTTTTCATTTTATTTGCTATTGTCCAGGGAACAGATGTTTTTCAAATTGTAGGATTTAAATATATACTGGCCCTGAATTAAGTCACTCTCTTTGCCAGTTTAGGAAAAGCCCCAAATTCCGCTATTCCCTGCACTCTTGCATATTTTCCTTGATATATATCATAGAAAGAATTTCTGAAAGCCTCTGAAAAACACATAATAAATTTGGTGCTTCTCCTTTCTTACAGTTTTGTGTTGTACTTAGAAATATGGTAGTTCTGTTTCATTTTTATATTCCCATAAGCATGGCATGGAAGTAGTAAGTATTTATTGAATGCTAGAAGAAAAGAGGAAATAAAAGAAGGAAACAGGAAAGGAAGCAAAGGGAAGGAAGGGGAGGGATAAAGCAAGGAGGGAGGGAGAGACAAAGGGAGAGAAGAAGAAAAACAGGGAGCCCTTTCTGGTTCTCATTTCTTGCTGATCAGACATGTAGCTCCTTCTCCTGGTTTCTAGACCCAGTGGATGGCTTTGTCTTCTGAGTTTCAGGGCAGCTCTCAGGGTTGTGATGAAGGTACAAGATGAGTTACTACAAAGGAAACTCAAAGGACTCGTATTTTAAAAGGGAACAATTACAATTATGGCCACACACCACTGTGGACAGATATAATAACTTTCCTTTCCAACTCATTGATTTTCAGGCATTTTCGGGCAAGTTATGCACAGAAGCACATTTAAAATTCACTGATGCTCAACCTGCATTTCTTCAGTCATTCTCGTGTGATACTTTCTTCACAAATGGCGTTTGGTGGCACCCTCCTTTCTAATTGCTTTAAATTAAAAAGCAATTGGCCTCTTACTAATGTCAGATGAGATTCTCTGGGTCAGGACTGAGATGGCTGCAGAATCATTAGCATGTGTGCCTTACAGATCTCCTTCCGATATTGACGGGACCTTGGGAGAGCAGGAGGTCAGGAGCGGGTCTTGCAGGGGCAGCTGTCTTAGTGGATGACCAGGTGAGTCCAGCAGAGCGTGTTTACGTTGGACTGCTCCAGGAGGTGCAGTCAGTCTTCTGACTGTAATTTCGAGATGAATTCAAGGCATGCCTGAGATTCTGAAACCATCGCTTTACGTCCCCAATGCAGGATGCTTGGCTGGTTAGGAAGCTCCGTGTTCAATGCACAGATAAAATGTCACGCCTTTGTAAAACTCTTTACAGTTTACAGGGCTTCTCTCTGTTTACATAGGGCTTATTTATTTTTCTTTTTGAGTCTGAGCATCAAAAATCACATTTTGAGATATACGGTTGAGGAAAAGAAAGAGATCTGATGATTTGTGAAAGTTTTTTGGTCAGTCACAGAGCTGGAACTACAGATTAGGTCATCAGCCTTGACAGTTGTTCTTTTCAATATTCCTCATAATTTCATAAATGGAATTATCCATCTTTATAGGTGTAGGTGGTGAATTTTTGAGTAACTCAGGTTTCTCATTAACATCTGTGGTTCTACAGTCATTTTCCCCCTAATTCCAGAACCATGACCAGAGGAAAATGGTATTTGTCAATATTTTAGTAGAATCAGACAATGACTGGGGATGTCCTTTACTTCTTGCTGAAATCTTACGAGGATTGGAATGATTTTGGCTGTGGCTAGATTTTGTGAGCCTGTGGGTACCGTTCATTTCAATCAGTGCTCTATTTTGATGGATCTTTCATCTCTCCAAATCTTTCTTTGCCTGGATTGAAGAGGGTTGCTTTTATTTCCTTTCCACCAGTTTGTAGGTAGGAGTGTAATTTAGTGACTTGATGTCATAAATGGTTCTTTCATTCAAGAAGCTTTTTAGAAGGATTACCCACAACAAAAGGGCACATTGGTATATATGAGTCACCCAAAATGATTTACATATTCCAAGTAGATTTATTGCCAGCTTGTTAAGGCAAATTTCCCTTCTCATCACAAAATGTGTAATGAAACAATCTTCACTGGTTTTCTTTGAGCTAGATATCTGAATTGATGCATAAATATCATACTAATTAAAGAATGAGTCAAGGAAAAATGTTAAACTATTCCTCCTGAAAAAATTAATGGTCAGAATGATGGTGCTGGTACTTGGGATGTGCTGGAATCTTAAGATTCAGAGTTAAAATTATTTAATAATTCTCTTTTTACTCCAATCAATATTTCTTTTGACTTTGAAAAAGTTAAATAGATTTTCTTTGCTACAAAAGGACACTTTGAGGAAACACTGGGAAATATCCCCAGATATAAAGATATAAGTGAAAAAGTTCCATAATATGCACCTAGCATACTCCTGTGTTTCCTTGAGTCTTTCCTCCACTTCAAAATTTTTGCCTAATTGAGGTTGCTTTCTCTAGGAAAATTTCTGTCCCAGTTTTGAATATTTGTCATGATAGATATGGGCTTCCCAGGTGGCTCAGTGATAAAGAACCCACCTGCGAATGCAGGAGACGCGGGTTCGATCCCTGGGTCAGGAAGATTCCCTGGAGAAGGAAATGGCAACCCATTCCAGTGTTCTTGCCTGGGAAATCCCGTGGATTGAGGGACCTGACTGGCTACACAGTCTATGGAGTTGCAAAGAGTCAGACACGACTGAGGGATTGAGCATGCACAGGATAAATATAACTGCAAAAACACATGTATCTTTTGTACATTATATACAGTCATATTAATATATAAGTATTTGCTAATGAAATATAAATATATGGATATGCATTTTAAAAATAAGATATTTATCACACAATTTCCCCACTTGTTATTTGCCTAAGTATGCAAACATTAAACTTGATTTGTGAATTTAGAGATGAATGAAGGTTCATATGCAAGTATAGTCGTATTTTCCTTAATTTTAGGTACAGAAATCTAGTGTCTAATAAACAACACTTTTATTATATGCTTCAGCTATCTTTCTAAAGTTAGCATCCCTGATTCGATGGGCATGAATGCCTTTAAGACAGTCTCAGTATTTTGCTGTTTGGAGCGGTTTTACCAATTCTTCCTCCCGCCCACAGAATACCAGCTTTCATGGCTCACTGCACCCACACTAACATTAAGTATTATAATTGTAAGTTACTCATCATTCGACTCTAATTCTAAAATTAACACATCTTCATCACAGAAAATTTGGAAAATACCAATGACTATAAAAAAAAGAAAATAGAAATGGTTGCTGTCACTTGACCTAAGGATAAGTACCGAGGACACTTTTGCTGCATCACCTGTTTGGCCTATTCTCTGGAAACTTACATGTGGATTTTTATGAGGTTTATGTATTCACTCAGCATTACATGTGACGTTTCCCCTCATCATTAAGCAGTACGTACCCACACCATCTCCCGGCTGCTATGGCGCTGTCGAACCTGTAATTAGTCAGTCTTCTACTTGCTCATAGAGGATGCTTCCAATTTTCCACAATTTTAAAAAAGGACGTTGTAACACGTATCTTTGAAAGCAGGTGTTTAGCAGCATCTCTTTTCTGTATCTTGAGAAACACTTCTAGAATGGAATTGCTGGGCTCAAAGGATATGAATTATATAACTTCAGTTCTATTTTCAAGTCACTAATGAGGTGGATTAGAAAGACTGAACCCTTTATTTTGCTTTCCAGTTTGAAAATTTTGATTTTTAATAAGATTTGGCATTTTCAATATAGTTATTACATATTTATATGTGTATTTTGCACAGTAACATTCTCTGTCACTGAACATGTTCCCTTTGGAATCTATTTCTTAAATCTGTTCTTAGAACTCTTTACATATCCTTGTCCATCAGTTTGTTGAAAATATTTTCCTCACCTATTATTTGTCAAAGAAGGCAAAATTAAGTTCTATTTATAACATTTATGGATATACAGAAGTTTTATATTTTTGTATAATCGGTTTAGTAATGCTTTTCTTTGTGATTTATTTTATTAATTTATAAAATAAATTTATAAAATTTGCTAATTTTATTAATTAATGGAAATTTATTTTTAGCCGGAGCTCATGTATTTTTGTATATATTTTTCTTCTGTTAGTATTGTTATTCTATTACTTTACTTAATAATTTGATCTGCTTGAGATTTACTGTGATGTATACTGTGAGGGCAAGCTACTTCTGTACTTTTCCTTCAACTGGCTAATCATTTATCAAATAACCCTTTTTCCTCATTGTTTTGGATTGCCATTTTTGTCAAATATAAATTTCTCATACATAACAGGTTTTGATTTGGGGTTATCTCTTCTTATTTGTTGATCTGGCTAATTTTTTTTTTTCTTCAATTTCATCCTGGTCAAAAACTTTCAATAAGTGAAACCCTTATCTAAAACTTAAAGATTATTTAAAAAAAAAAACCACCTCACAGCTTTATTGAAAAAGAAAACTCAAATAAATGTCCCTGGGCTGAGAGAGCTGCCATCTGGAAGGGCGGGCGGTGTTGAGTAAGCTGGCCACAGCTGGATACAGAGATCCAGAGCCCTAGGCGTGGGGGAGCTGGAGGGCTTGGCTGCCCAGCTGAGGGATGTGGGCTTAGCCCTATCCACAGATACAAGGAATGTTTCCACACAGGACGGCAGCTTGGTTTTAGAGATTTAGAGAACAGACTGACACACAAGAGGTGCATGAGTGTGTGCTAAGTCACTTCAGTTGTGTCCAACTCTTTGTGACCCCATGGACCATAGCCCGCCAGGTTTCCTCTGTCCATGGAATTTCCCAGACAAGATTATTGGAGTGGGTTGCCATTTTCCTCCTCCAGGGGATCTTCCCGACCCAGGGATCAAATCATTGTCTCCTGCGTCTCCTGTATTGCGGGCAGATTCTTTACCTGCTGAGCCTTTGGGGAAGCCCCAATTACTTATATTAATTCAAATGAAATAATTAGCCTTATATTTTAAAGTTTTTTTTAAATTATGAAATGGACTATTCTTTTAAAAAAGTTTTTATTGAATTTTTGCAACATTGCTTCTGTTGTTTACATTTTTGGTTTTTTGGCCCTGAGGCCTGTGGGATCTTAGCTTCCTGACCAGTGATCAAACTCACAACCCCTGCACTGAAAGGTGAAGTCTTAACCAGGACTTCCAGAGAAGTCCCAAATAACTATTATTATCATTATGTCGCCAAGGGAAATAAGATACCAACTTGTCCAAAACCTCAACTTTGTAATGCATTTCAGTTCAGTTCAGTTCAGTTGCTCAGTCATGTCTGACTCTTTGCGACCCCTTGAATCGCAGTACGCCGGGCCTCCCTGTCCATCACCATCTCCCGGAGTTCGCTCAAACTCACGTCCATCGAGTCAGTGATGCCATCCAGCCATCTCATCCTCTGTCGTCCCCTTCTCCTCCTGCCCGCAATGCCTCCCATCATCAGAGTCTTTTCCAATGAGTCAACTCTTTGCATGAGGTGGCCAAAGTACTGGAGTTTCAGCTTTGGCATCATTCCTTCCAAAGAACACCCAGGGCTGATCTCCTGTAGAATGGACTGGTTGGATCTCCTTGCAGTCCAAGGGACTCTCAAGAGTCTTCTCCAACACCACAATTCAAAACCATCAATTTTTTGGTACTCAGCTTTCTTCACAGTCCAACTCTGGCATCCATACATGACCACTGGAAAATCCATAGCTTTGACTAAACGGATCTTTGTTGGCAAAGTAATGTCTCTGCTTTTCAAGATGCTATCTAGGTTGGTCATAACTTTTCTTCCAAGGAGTAATGCATTTAAGAATCCTATAAAACAATGCAGGTATGGATAATCAAGTTAACACAAAGAAAGAAACATTTTCACAGGGAGAGGAAGCGACCTAAACCACACACAGCATAAACAATCTGAAGCTCTTTATAAAGTGAATTTGCATGCTAACTTGCTGTGTCTATTGATGTATATCCAAACTTTTGCAATTGATCTGGCATCTCCAGCCACTGACTACCCTGGAGACCAGCAATACAGTGTCTGCCGGACAATGCAGGGGAGAGAGGAGCCTGGTGGCTACAGACCTCGGGGTCGCAAAGTCCATCACAACTAAACAAAAACATCTCCAACCATGGGCTATCTATATTTCTGAAGAGTGAATCTCAAAACTATATGGTAAAACATTGGATGTTTTATGGTAAATTTTGATTACTTGATTACAAGGGATATCAAGCACATTTCTTAGTTTTTTTTTTTTTTTTTTCCTTAATCAGTCTTTCATTGAATAGATCTTGCTTGTATATCTATTATTTTGTTTCTAGCCATCTAGGTCATCCATTTATAGAACCAATGGCTTTTATGACCAAATCAATTTCTTAACTCATCTGATTCTCTATAAGGAATATGCCGTCTTATGAGAAATAAAAATTAAAGCTTATTCCATGACTTCTTCCCCTGTCCACTTTGAAAAACATTACTTTATTGAATCTCTGAAATGTTGTTTCCCCTTTATGCTCCAACTATTTGTTTCAGCCTCAATGATACAGAATATTATTGTAGAATTTATTTCTCCCTTTTTATTATTTTATTTCATTTTAGCATTTCATCTATCATTTTGCTCACTGGTCCACAATTTGCTTTCTTTTCTCTTAGCATTTCATGTTTCATCTGTATAATATCTTTTCAATCCTTCCCTCTTCCACCCCCTTGCTCTTCCACGTAAATCATGTTTTATTTCTGTCCCGGAAGGCCTTATGGTAATTAAATAATGGTGTTTCTTCTAATATTTCTAGGAACACTTTATTATTTTATACTAGACATATTGGATGCTGTGAATTGAAATGGACTTCGGGCAATTGCTTACTTTCAATATTGGCCTGTCATTAGGTTATGTCTAAAGGACAAAATCAAGCATATTCTGTTTTCTGATGTAGTAAATGTAATTGAAGTTAAGACTATTTGCCTATCTATGAAGCCATAAGAGAATATCAGGAATTTTCTTTCCTGTGAGCAAAAAGGAACAGGTACCACTAATGTAAGAACACATAAAAAATGGATCTAAGAATTTTGTTTGAAAAAATTGAAGTCATAGACTGAAATCCATACTTGAGACAATATTGATCTTGGGTCTGATGACTGGGGTTCGATTTTATACAAAATAAAAAGGGGCTATAGTGTTTGGGTGCAGAATGGAACGTGATAGCAGCACCGTCAAGGGTCCCTGTTCAGACTCTGGGCTGGTTAACCTTCCCAAACCGTGGCTTCTTTTGTAAAATGGTAAAATCTTTTCATGAGACTATTTCTGGGAAGATCAACGAGAAAATATTTGTCAAGCACCAGGTCCACTGTTCCATCTCACAAACATTAATTTACTTTTTCTGTACATTGCATCTCACATAAAGATGAATAAAAACTGTACTCCTGCTTGCCTATGGTTTTTAAATGTTTGTAATAACTGACATTTACTTCCACATTCAGTGACTGAATTTTAATGTTTCTAATTATAAAGTTCCCTATTTAATTGATTAGAACACATGAGCGCTCACCCACATATACACACACACACACACACTCAGGCATATTCTATTTCATTAACTCTTAGCATGAGCATTCAATACAATGAAAAGATTCGAGGTGTGCTTTTCATTTTATCTGGGCCGTATCAGCTTATGCTCTCAAAGACCTGTTAGCACTGAATTAGGATTTCCAGATAGAAGCTCTGTAAACATAGAGAAATGAATCAGCAAAAGTCCATAGGAAGACAATTTCTGTTACTTTACAAAATATTAATAAAGATGAACACTAGATGTTTCCTAAAGTTATTAAAGTAAGGTCCAATTAACAGGTTCTCTCAGGAAACAGGCCAATAAAATTCATAAGCTTCCTTTTTTTAGTTGACTGTTTTTTTTTCACCCTGGTTGCTAAGAGGCTCACAGATGACTATAATGTGTAATTAAATGAGGCTTTTTGAAATGTGATTTGTAAAATATAAATTGATACACAAATGCTACAAGTATTGCTGCAATAATAAACAGATCTTCTGTTATTTCTCTCTCTCCATTCCGATGTTTGTATCTTAAATTTTGAACACTATTGTTGTGTTTTAAGAGTATAAGCTCTGAAAGATATTTTTAAAGTATAATACAATTTGTAAGTGAATGATATATAAAATAATAGAATATTACTCAAGCATAATATCAGATCAGTTGCTCAGTCGTGTCCGACTCTTTGCGACCCCATGAATCGCAGCATGCCAGGCCTCCCTGTCCATCACCAACTCCCGGAGTTCACTGAGACTCACGTCCATCGAGTCAGTGATGCCATCCAGCCATCTCAGAATATAATATATAGACAATATTCACAGAATATTATTTAAATACTCAATTAAAGCAACTGTTACCATATAGGAAGCTTCTCTTTATTTTCATCACTTTTTTCCAGTTTTATCAAGATGTAACTAACATATGACATTGTGATGACTTACTATACATAGATCATCAAATGTTTATTACAGTAAAGTTTGCTGACACATTCTCTACTTCACATAATTGCCATTCAGTTGTTTTTATGATGAGAACATTTAGGACCTACTCTCAGAGCTCCTTTTACGTGAACAATACAGTGTTGTTAACTATAGCCATTGGGCTATACATCAGATTCTTAGAACTTCTTCGTTTTATAATGGAAAGTTTGTGTCCTTTGACCAAATCTCTCCCAGTTCTCTGACCCCCTGGCAATCCCCATTCTATGCTCCATTTCTATGAGTTCAGCTCTTTTAGAGACACGTGTAAGTGAGATCCCTGGAGAACGAAATGGCAACCCACTCCAATATTCTTGCCTGGAGAATCCCATGGGCAGAGAAATCTGGTGGGCTACAGTCCATGGGGTCGCAAAGAGTCAGACACGACTGAGCGACTAACATGCTCACATTAAGTAAGACCATAAAATACTTTTCTCTCTGACTTTTTTCATTTAGCATAATGCCCCTGAGGTTCATCTATATTGTTGCAAATGGCAGCATTTCATTCTTTCTTATACTTAAATTAGATAGATAGATATTTTATATTTTATTCACCATTCATCCATCAAATGGACATTTGGCTTGCTTCTTAAATAATGCTGCAGTGACCGTAGGGGTGTAGATATCTCTTTTGACATAGTGATTTCTTTTCCTTCAATTGTATATACCTGGCAGTGAAATTGCTGGATCGTACAGTAGCTATATTTTTAATCTTTGAGGAAATGCCATACTGTTTCCCCTAGCATCTGCACCAATCTACATTCCCACCAGAAGTGCACAAGGGTTCTGTTTTCTCCACAGCCTCACCGACATTCGTGATTTGTTGTCTTTCTGGTAACAGCCAGGGATATTTCACTGTGGCATCAATCTGTATTTACCTGATGATTGCTGGTGTCGAGCACATTTCCATGTCCTTGTTTCCATGTACTTGTTGGCCATTTGTGTGTCTTTGGGAAAGTGTCATTTCAGGTTCTTTGTGTGCGTTAGTCACTCAGTCATTGAGTCCAGCTCTTTGCAACCCCATGGACTGTGGCCCTCCAAGCTCCTCTGACCATGGGATTCTCCAGGCAAGAATACTGAAGCGGACTGCCATTCCCTTCAACAGAGGATCTTGCCGACCCAGGGATCAAGCCCTGTTCTCCTGCATTGCAGGCAGATTCTTTACCATTCGGGCTGCTGGGGAGTCTTTCAGGTGCTTTGCCCGTGTTTAATTTGATGATGATGATTCTTTTGTTGCTGTTGAGTTGTATGAGTTCCTTACCTATTTTGAGCATTAACCCCTCATCAGATACACGACCTGCAAATATTTTCTCCCATTCCATAGGTTACCTTTTCATTTTGCTGACTGTTTTCTTTGCTGCGCAGAAGATTTTTAATGTAATACCACTTGGTGACTTCTACCCGTGTTGCTTGTGTTGTTGGTATCACATTTAACAAATCATTGGGAAGGCCAAGGTCAAGGTACTTTTTTCCTGTTTCCTCCTAGGAGTTTTATCAGATCTTACATTTAAGGAAGTCCTTATAATTTTTTTTTTTTTTTTTGCTTAGAATTTGACCAATCCAAATAAAATTTTATGGTTTAGAATTGAGCTGTCCCTAAGGTTTTTTGGACTTGGAAAAGACCTTGACACATATCTTTTTCTCATCTTTTCTAGAAGTTTAAATGTTAGCTAGTCCTCCCTTAAATAAAATGGCAAGTTATTGCTCTATGTATTTGACAATAGCATCAAAATATTCAGCTGCATGTTCCTCTTTATGATCTAAATGATATTAAAGAATTCATTCTGGAATATTCACTGTGTTCTTACATCAAGAATTATTATCCCTGTGAGCTCTGATTTTAAGTGAAACTTTAATAATAATACTTAATAGTATTTGCACAGCACCTTATACTTTCAAAGTACTCGAAGATTATTAATTAGTTAATCTTCCCACTATCCCTGGGAGGTAGGTCAGCAGTCCCCTTTCTTTTTACAGACCCAGAGGTTAAGTGGCCTGCCCAAGAACCCAGAAATTCAAATTATACTTGAACTTAGAGTTTGATGTCTATATTTCCTGCAGACTGCAGAACTCCGCTGCTCAATAGCTGTAGATTTTAATCTATTTTAATAGAGTAGATAAGAATTAATTGAAGTGGGTTTTCAACAGCTCAATGACAAAACAGTAAATATTTGAACTTGACTTTTTGCTTTCGCCTGTCTTAGAGTTTTTATAAGGAAATCATGGCTCATTTTTAAAATTATAGTAATTTAAAAACAATTAGAAAACTAAACCGGGTTCCTGCTAGAAAGGTCAATTTGAGGAAGAGAGTGACCCACTTCCTCTTCAGTAATTGAGTTAACTGAAAATTGGACTAGTTTGCCAAGAGCACTTCTGGCCATTTTCATGGGACCATTTTTGCAATCTGCTACCGTCAAGCAGAAGAGAGGTGAGGTATTATTCATCCAGAAACACTCCACAAACCCTATCCACTCGCTGGACCTATCTCTTCATGCCAAGAAGACCCGAGACTCCATTTTCAAATTTTCATCTTTTTTAAAAAGAATGTTCATCTGAGTCATTTCTTGGCCATGTAGCTTCTTGTGGCTTTTATTAGAACTCGATGGATTTCTTTCCTCAACCAAATGCCTTCCTGCTAATCAGGTGAGAATTATCAGTTTTTGAAAAGTGGAAGTTTTTGTTTCATCTGCATCTCCTATGAAATCTGGTCCTCAGGTTTTACATTTGAGGAGTTGGCTAAATGTAAGGTGAGATGATATTCATCCTAGTCTCATCCAAGGGTTGGGTAAATACTCATGCTATATTCTTCTACTGTTGATTATTAAATTGTTATTCATTTTAAGGGCAATGGATGAGAAAACAGAACATGCATTCTTTCTTTGTAAATTTTGTTGGAGTATAGTTGATTTACAATGTTGGGTTAGTTTCAGGTGTATAGCAAAGGGATTCAGTAATACATATACATATGTTAAATCTTCTTCAGATTCTTTACCCAAATACGTTATTACAGAGTATCAAGTTGAGTTCCCCGTGCTATACAGTAGGTACTTATTGGTTATCTATTTTATAAATGGCAGTGTGTGTATGGAAAAGGCATTCTGAAAGTTTCTTTCTTGTCGTTAAAGTGATGCTCCTAGGATGCTAACAGGAGAATAAAGGAATTAGCAAGTCCCCCCAAATTCCAGTGTTAGAACACATAAGAAAAATGCAGGCCTTTTTTGTTTCAACCTCTTTGCCAGGCTGAGGGAGTGACAGGCGACTGGGGCAGGCAGTCAAGTGTCAAAATGATAAATCTACTGATAAATGAGACACAATAATGTTCAAAATTTGGGATGTGATTTAAAGAAAATTTATTTTTTTTGATGTGTACCATTTTTAGTCTTTACTGAATCTGTTGCCATGTCATTTCTGTTTCATGTTTTGCTTGTTCGACTGTGAGGCATGTGAGATCTTACTTCCCCAGCCAGGGATTGCACCCCACCCCTGCACTGGAAGGTCCAGTCTTAATCACTGGGCAACCAGGAAAGTTCCTGGCATGTGATCTTTTGACCAGTAAAAGTTTTAAAGGATTTACTCATTATGTAAATTAATTATAAATCATGTGCTATCATAAAACATTTACTAAAAAAATTTCAAATGTTAGATCAATTTTAAAACAATATTTTCAGTTTTTAAAGACATATGTGCTAATAGCAGAAAATTAATAAAAAATATAGTAAGAGCAATAAATGCTTCATTATATTTGAGATCTTCAGTTTCAGTTTTTTAATACAGCAATTCAAATGTATATTCATAAGTTCAGTTTATTTTACTACTTTATTTCAATAGCAGTCATAACTAAGAAACAAATAACTGCATAAAGTTACATAATTCTCAGCAGGAGAAATGCACCAAGAGTTTTATTTAATTAAATTATAATATTTGTTCTTCGAATCTACTGTATGTTGTTTTAAACCTTTAAGTAAAGATTTTATTGAACTTTTGCTATTAAGTGTCCATCTTCTTTTATCAATCAATTGTACCAGTAAGCTAACAGGAATATGTGTCTTTTGTTCTTTTATTTAAATTCTCAGCTGTTTTTTTTGGGGGGGGGTAAAAACTTTTAAGTATATAAGAGGGATCTGTTTCTAAGTTTCTAAAGTGTGGAGCTGTGAGTTTTTTTCTAAAGAATAATGTATTTACATAATTTTAAACCACAAATTTCAGATTAAGGGAATACAGTCATCTGTTTCTTTCAGAAAGCAACACTTCCTATCATTTTGTTGATATAAAAATCTGTCAGTTAGTATTGTTTGGCTGAAAATAAAGCCATGATGCTATTAAACAACCTATGTAATAATATCTTACAGGATGAAATAGCTCTGTGATTCCAGCAAGGGCCCAGGCTCTTTCTTTCTTTCATTTCCACTGTTTTCAGCTTGCTTATTTTTCTCCACATGCTGACACCTCACGGTTGCAAAATAACTGCTGTTGCTCCAGTCATCCCGTAATCATTCACAGGAGCCTCCTGAGCAAACAGGATAAGGTTAAAGGGAAAAAAGGAATTTCTCTCTCTTCTTTATTATCTTCCTATTATTGTGGAAATTAAGTCCTTCCCTTTTAATGTGACTGAGAAAAGCTCATAGAAGAAGTAGGAGACAGATCACCTCTGCTATTTCTTCATGGTTCATCTGCCTGCCTGCTTGTATCATGTCAAAGCTGAAGTTCTCTTTCTTGAGACTTTCAAGCCGTTTTTCCACTTTGTGAAGGTTAGCTGGCGAATACTACATCATGTCCTGTGGATTCCACCTGGCAGCACTTGGAGCCTCTGCCGCCTGAGTCCGGGCTGCCCCTGGGGCTACGTGTGCTGCAGGAGCAGCCCGTGCAGCTGCCGCTGAATAGCAGCGGCGTGTATCTCCTTTATTCTTGATGCAAACAGATCTCCAACGCTCTTCCAAGGTGTGTTTTTTACAGCCCTGGGGAATAGGCATCTTGTCTGGGAGCCTCCTCAGCTGAATAGCTAATTTCACAAAGAAAAACACAAAAATGTGTTCTTTCTATTGACCACGAGTGGGCTGATTGCTGGAATCCATAGAATTCTTCTCACAACACACAGCCATCTGCTGATGCCATCACCTTAACTCCTGCCCCAAAAACTGAAAACAGAAAGGGACCCATTCTCCTCTGCAAAGCATTTTTATTTTTCACCACCAGAAGAAGTAAGTTTTGTACAATGTAAGATAATGTTGTTATCCATATGTGTAACCCTTAGACATTTCTAAAGGGAAGATGTGTAAGATGGAGTTCTCATATTCTGGCTAAAACCAAGCAAATGCAGGAAAATGAAAGATCCAAAGATTTTAACTTAACTTTCTTTCTGGTAGAAGTTACTTGTATTCAGATGTTCAGTTCAGTTCAGTTCAGTCTCTCAGTCGTGTCCAACTCTGCGACCCCATGAATCACAGCACTCCAGGCCTCCCTGTCCATCACCAACTCCCAGAGATTACCCAAACTCATGTCCATCGAGTCAGTGATGCCATCCAGCCATCTCATCCTCTGTCGTCCCCTTCTCCTCCTGCCCCCAATCCCTCCCAGCATCAGGGTCTTTTCCAATGAGTCAACTCTTCGCATGAAGTGGCCAAAGTATTGGAGTTTCAGCTTCAGCATCAGTCCTTCCAATGAACACCCAGGACTGATCGCCTTTAGGATGGACTGGTTGGACCTCCTTGTAGTCCAAGGGACTCTCAAGAGTCTTCTCCAACACCACAGTTCAAAAGCATCAATTCTTCAGTGCTCAGCTTTCTTCAGATGTTACCTGTCCCCTTTCCTTGGATCTTAGGCTGAGAGTAAAGAAAACTTCAGGAGTAGGTGTGGTGTGTTGGGTGGGGAGTAAGGTGATGAGGTCATGGGGTATCTTCTTGACCTCAAAGGACTTCTGTTTGGACCTTCCAAATCAAATAAAAATAAATCTTAGGACTTGAGGTGAAAGCTGAATTTCTATTTCTCAAATAAATGATGGTTGGATTGCTTTTTGTTTTAATCCTTGAGGATATTGTATTCCTTCACTACGTAGAATTCTGGACAGTTTTTTTTTTTTTTTTTTTTCGACTTAACACGACTTAAATCTTAGAAAATATGTCAATGCATTTCAGCGCCCGGGCACACAATTAATCTTCATCTATCTCTGGTAATATAAACACACCTGTGGGACGTTTTCCATTGAATACATGAAAAGAAAACTCATAATAAATCTCAGACTGATCGCTTTATCATGACTGACACTGCTGCTAGAGGCTCCCTCTTGAGGAGTATAATTTGGGAGTCTATAAACGCGGGAGATTGATTTCTACAGAGCCTCTCCTTCTCCTTAGTATTTATCCCAGCCTGCGTGACTCTCCCTCCCTTTTCAAAAAAAAAAAAAAAAGACAACTCACACAATGTGCTTCTTATATTTAGTTAATAGATCTGAAAGCACACACACAGACTCACACAGGCATCATGACAATTTAACACCTGGAAGACATGGAGGTCGCCAAGGAAGGTGTGTGTAGGATCGACCTCTGCATTTCTCACTCAGGAGGGTCCTCCTAGAACTTGCTGGACAAGAGAGAAAAATTCAGTCCCTTAACTGGAAACAGCACTCCTAGGGACTCCCTTAAGCAGTAGATTCCACATCATGGTTGGGACTCAACCGCACCCATCATCAAGGTGGTGTCAATCCAGTCGCTCACATACTGTGCTCGTAGTTTTCAACTGCTCCAGCATGTTCTGGGGCCATGCCACAGGGGTCCAGGGTATGGATGGGAGATGCCACACGGAAGGCCACACGGAGAGTCTAAGCCCCCTCCCTGTCCCATCTCTGATAAGAACCTCTGTGCTTTGATTTGCTTTATACATTTGGACCCTGTGTATGACTTTCAATGGTGTGCTATTTAAACTGATCTGGAGACCATGGGTCTGCAGTTGATGAAAAGTAAATGAAAATTCCAGAGACCTGGAAAAATTGCTCCCTTGTTTTCAGAGTTGGTTCATTCCACTCTGCTGAATCCAGTGGCCAGTCTCTATATATTGTTAGTCAATTTCTTACGTCTCTTTCTCTCTCTGGGTATATTAGTATATACACATCCTGTTTGTCTAGAGAACCCTGACCGATGCTCTGCTCCATGGTCCTCTCTTTATTTCTAATAGTTGGTATTTCCCTTAATACCAGTTTCACCTAATACAGATGGTGCTGCCCCAACTTGACCTTGGTCCTTTTTCCACCCTCCACGGGCTTTGTGTGTCATGTTAAGGGTGTTTCTATAAGGCTCTTATGGCTGGATTGTGTTTATTATTCAACCTAAAAATATGAATTTTCTAAGCTATGAGTTCAATCCATTTAGATTTACTGTTAAACTGACACACATTTGGAAAAACTTGTCATTATATTTAACAGGCTCTTTCCTGCCTTCCTCTCCCCTCTTTTCCTGTGTTCTGTTGGGTTCATAATACCTTCTTCCTATCTCTCTTTTTCCCTTACTGGCTTGGGTTTGCAATAATAAGAGCTAATAATGGGTAAGAGCTTACTGTCTTTTAACAATTTAGTAATCTGTGTAACGTCCACCACAGCACTATGAGGTATCTGTGGTTGGTTCTTCCAACCACATGGGAAAACTGTGGTGCAGAAGGGGTAAGCAACTGGGCTAATGCTGCACGGGCTGTAAAGGCTGGTCCAGAGGCCGTATTCTCAGCAGCCTCAGGCTGATTCTCAGGCTAAGTGTTGCATTTCTAATTCTTCAGTGACGTGTGTGTGTGTGTGTGTGTGTGTTAGTAACTCAATTGTGTCCAACTCTTTGTGACCCCATGGACTGTAGCCCACCAGGCTCCTCTGTCCATGGAATTCTCCAGGCAAGAATACTGGAGTGGTTTGCCATTCTCTTCTCCAGGGGTTCTTCCCAACCCTGGGATCACACCCGGGTCTCCTGCAACGCAGGGAGATTCTGTATCATCTGAGCCACCAGGGAAGCCCTCTTTAGTGACAGGCATCATATGTTTATAAGCAGTCGTGACTAAATGAAGTTTAAATGTAGTTCACTTTCATGTGTTCTTTTCAAACAATCCGAGGATTATAAAAGCTTTTTTTCACTGACCTCCTCTTCTCTGTATTACATTCATGCTCAGTTGCTCAGTTGTGTCCAACTATTTGTGACCCCATGGACTGTAGCCCATCAGGCTCTTCTCTTCATGGAATTTCCCAGGCAAGAGTATGGGAGGGGGTTGCCATTTTCCCTTCCAGGGCATCTTCCTGACTCAGAGATCAAACTTGTGTCTCTGGTGGCTCCCGCATTGGCCGGTGGATTCTCTACCACTGAGCCACCTGTTGTCTATTAATTTTGTTAAATCTTCTTAACTACTGCTTTCCAAATTCATTATTATTATTTATAGCCAATGCCTGTTTAGATGTGTTAACCTCCTTATTGACCCCGACTTTCTACACCCAGTGCCTTCCTCTGAGTCCACTTCCCTTTTTCCTGAAGTACGTCTTTTGGGGCTGGCGGTTCTCCTGAGTGTCTGTAAATGGAAAAGTCTCTTGGTGGCTGTTTGTCTGCAAATGACCTTATTTTTGCTCAAATTCACAAGATCATTGGTGAAGAATATAGATTTTTGCATTTTTATTTTTCCCTCAGTGCTTCAAATGTATTATTCAATTGTTCTGGCAGCTATTGTGTTGTTAAGAAGTTTTCTCTCAGCAATTGTACTTGTTTCACTGGTAATCTTTGCAGAAGTCTATTTGAAGGCTGTCAGTGTTGCCTATTCTTTTTAATCACTTTTTTTTAAGAATAGATTCAGATTGACAGAAAATTTCCAAAGATAGTGCAGAGTCCTGTTTTCCCTGTTGCTATCTATCTTCCATTCCTTGAAACACTTGTCACAGCCAGAAACCTATGTTGATACATTATTAAACGTACCAACTAAACTCCACACTTATTTGGATTTCACTACTTTTTCCTAATCCACTTTTATGTCCCAGGGTTCCATCCAGGATACCACGTTGCACTGGGTCATTCTGTGTCTCTAGGCTCCTCTTGGCTGTGGGGGTTTCTCAGACTTCCCTGGTGTTTGATGACTGGGGCAGTTTCGAGGAAGACTGGTGAGGTACTTTGTAGGGTGTCCGTCAGTTGAGATTTGGCTGATGGTTTCCCCATGATCAGACTGAGGTTGAATGTGGGGAGGAAATTTTCCATTTCCATCCCACGGGACTGAGGCTGCCTTCTGTCTACCGCTGTCCTTTCTCCTCTGTGCATGGACGTCCTCACTTCTCATCTGACGCTTGGGGAGCAAGTCACTAAGTGCAGCCTGGCTCAAGGATGAAGTTGTGAAGTGAAAGTGGCTCAGTTGTGTCCAGCTCTTTGCGACCCCATGGACTATACAGCCCATGGAATTCTCCAGGCCAGAATACTGGAGTGGGTAGCCTATCCCTTCTCCAGGGGATCTTCGCAACCCAGGAATCGAACCTGGGTCTCCCACCTTGCAGGCGGATTCTTTGCCAACTGAGTTATCAAGGTCATTAAGTGCAGCCTGGCTCAAGGATGAAGCTGTGGGGAGAGGCAATTAAGATTATGCCGATTTAAAAAAAATATCATCCTATTTTTATCATTGTTCTATTTAAAAAATCTCTATGAACATCTTCAATGTTATTTAACATTTGTTCACATGGTGGCATTATATTTGCTTCTTGAGGGGCCCTGATTCTTCTCTTAATTGAATCTGCTGACTCTCCCTTCATGCCATCATGTGGTTTGACAGACTTCACTGTGAGCTGATCTTCTTGGCGGGGGTGGCGGTGGTTCCTTCCGCCGTCGTCCTGTCTCCGTCCAGGTTTGGTCTGTTCTGGTTGCCTGCTCCCTCTGGGCCGCTAACGGTGTCAGTGGTCCTGGCCCAGCACTGACAGTACTTTCTCGGGTCAGAGTTCCCTCTTGGCACACCAATGCCAAACACACTCTGAGAGCTCTGATTTCTCCCAGATGCTTTTCCCCATCCATCCAAAGTTTTGGCCAAGTGGCAGGCTTCCTTGCTGCTTCCACCACCAGCTGGTAACGTTTCACTGGTTCTGACTCACCCACTGGGCAGAAAACAATGCCTCTCACCAGTGGGGCTCAGAGATCCCATGGAACAACACCCTAGGGGTTGTTTGAAGTCTTCTCTGCTTTTCACCCCATCTTGGACTTCTCTTTATTTCTGGATTTCCCTGTCAAGGCACATTCCCCTTTCTTCCAAATGTGATGTGACTTAAAAAAAATTTTCCGCATTTCACGCAGCATTTTTCTGTGTTTAGAGTCAATGGCACCCCACTCCAGTACTCTTGCCTGGAAAATCCCATGGGCGGAGGAGCCCGGTGGGCTGCAGTCCATGGAGTCGCAAAGAGTCAGACACAACTAAGCAACTTCACTTTCACTTTTCACTTTCATGCATTGGAGAAGGAAATGGCAACCCACTCCAGTGTCCTTGCCTGGAGAATCCCCGGGACGAGGGAGCCTGGTGGGCTGCCATCTATGGGGTCGCACAGAGTCGGACATGACTGAAGTGACTTAGCAGAGTCAGTCTGCCACTTTATTAGAAATCCCCTTTAATCCTTTTGCCAATACAATGTTGCCTGTGTTGGTTTGTCATCTTTATCATGTAGAATCATAAATGGGGAACTTTCGATTCAGAATATTAGTCCTCTATTGGGATGTTACAGATCTGCTAGTATGTTTATGATTTAAAAATCATTCTAGGACTTCCCTGGTGGCTCAGTGGTAAAGAATCTGCCTGCCAGTGCAGGAGACACAGGTTTGATCCCTGGTCCAGGAAGGTCTCACATGCCACAGAATAAGCCCATGCAGCGCCACTACTGAGCCTGTGCTCTAGAGCCCAGGAACCGCAACTACTGAGCCCACGTGCTGCGCCTCCTTTCAGCCTGAAGGCCCTAGAACCCGTGCTCGGCAAAAGGGGAAGCCACCGCCATGAGAAGCAAGTTCATCGGAATCAGCAGCCCCTGCGCACGGCAGCAGGGGAAGCCCGGGCCGCGACAAAGGCACAGCACAAGCAAAACCAAAAACATACGTAAATAAAAATTGGAAAAAAATCATTCTAGTAGTTCTTCAGCAGTCGGAACTTTGCGAGTTCGTCATTAAATATTTCCTGAGAACCTCCTGTGTGTAAGGTGCTGTCTGATAAACCAATGACCAGGCCTTAAGGAGATGTATCAGAAACAGGGATAACAAGAAAGTTGAAAGTATGTGATGTAAAAAGGGTTTACAGAAGAGTTCACAAGAGGCCATAGAAGGATGAGACAATTCTGGAAAGATCTGGAAGGGTCTGATGGAGGAGGGCATGAACGGACCTTGAGGAACAGGTAAAATCTGGAGGTGTGGCAACTGCTGAGGGGGCCAGCTCAAACCTGGATTCCAGTGTCAGGCAATGCGGCTACGGAAGTCCCTGGAATTTTGGTGCACACCCTAGGTGCACAGCAGTGTTGTAAGAATATGTGGTGCAGGGGCAGCCTGCCATTGTGCTCAGACAATACTGAAAAGTGTTGAAAATACCTTCTTTCCAGTGGTAGCAAAAGGTGGCAAGCAGTGGTTAAGGATGAGGCGGATTTCATCCGAAGAGTGTTTAGTGTTAGTTGCTCAGTCCTGTCTGACTCCTTGAGACCCCATGGACTATCACCGCCCCCAGGCTCCTCTGTCCCTGGGATTCTCCAGGCAAGAATGCTGGAGTGGGTTGCCATGTCCTCCACCAGGGGGGTCTTCCCCACCCAGGGACGGAACCCCCATCTCCAAGGTCTCCTGCATTGGCAGGAGGGTTCTTTACCACTGGCGCCAGTGGGAAGAACTCAAAAAGCATCTTAACTTATTAATAGCAGTAATGAATGTTAGTAAGCATGTCTATGGGTCTCTTGTCTTTGAAACACTTTATGAACATTAGCTGATCAATTAATAACAGCCTCTTCCCAATACTCTGAACACAGAGGCCACGGTGGGGAGCGGAGCAGGGACTGTTCACCGATTTGGTGCCGGGGAGCCAGTGTCCCTGTTGCCCCAGCATGCTCCGCCGGGGCGCTCGGGCTGCCCACCCATCTCAGCCACCCTCCCAGGAGGAGCTCAGAACGCCTGTGTGGTTTCTCCTCACCTTCCTCCCTCCTTCTGCCCCGCTTCACCCCTTTCATCCTTCTTTCCCTTTCCCTTTCCTAGAACTTTCCTTTATGACTTTTGAGAAAACCAGACCTATTTCTTCCCCAGGTGGTACTTGTTGCTTCTGTGTTACTGTTTCTGATATAAGTAAATAACTCTAACCCCAGGGCCCAGGCGTGGTTCTGCCATCTCCCCTTTTATTTTCTGTTGCAGCAGAGGGTTATTTAGATTACTCTCGCACAGTGTCCACGGGGGCGGAGGTGGGGCCCGGGGAGAAGCTCCCCAGGAAGCTGTTTTTGGAGAAGGACCCGCCCCACTAAAGAGATGATGAATTCACAGGGACCAGCCAAAGGCCTTTGGCTGCGTCTGCTTGAGCAAGCGGGTTTAGACTGACCGGGGGCCGGAGGCTGGGTGACGAGGCAGAACAAGGTGCCCTCTGTGGTGCCCGCGCACGCCGAGCTGGCAAGTAGGCGGAGATGCTCCGAGGCGCCCGAAGCTCCTCGCGCTCCCAGGCTTTTCCGGCGCCGGGTGCGCTGCAGGGCTGGGAGTATCTGCTTCATTTGGCAGTGTTGGGACGAAGACCCATAAAGCCTCCTCTCCAGCCTCTGCTCCGGCTCTGGAAAGGAACCTCCATCCGTCTCTGGGAGGAGCTGGTGGTGGCCCTCGGACTGCCGGGTCCCCAGCAGTGGCAGCCGCTGCTTAGGGCTGTGCACACCGCCCAGTGAGTGTCCGCTGACCAGGCCTGTGCACTCCGTCCAATTGATCTCCTGTCGCTCATTAGTAAGAGACGCTGCCGGACATGGCCCCTGGGCATTTTTCCAATGCAAAGCCACTTAGCATTAAAACTGCAGGATCTCTTGTGGCTTTTGTACAAGACTCTATCAAAACCGTTTAAACCCTACTTTGAATCACAGCCTGCTCTCCAGATGGCCTCCGCTTTGACCTCTCTAAGAGGACAGCCAACAACCGTGCCATTTAACGTTAAATTTTCTCTATGGTAGACAAGTCTCATGGAAATACACTAAATTGTAGTATATTTTGTTTCTTTCATATATTCTATTTGGGTTTTGTTTTGGGAGGCGATTTAAGAGCAGAGGTGCTTTTATATTGTTATTCTGTCATCGATACTTCGATACCCCAATGTAAGCAATTTTATTGTCTAGTTGTAGTTTAAATTTCAGTGGCAAAGGGGTTGTGCAATACTGTGCTTAGTCACTAAGTTGTATCTGATTCTTTGCAACCGTGTGGACTGTAGCCCACCAGGTTCCTCTGTCCATGGGATTTTTCAGGCAAAAATACTGGAGTGGGTTGCCATTTTCCTCCACCAGGGGATCTTCCTGACCTGGGGTTCGAACCTGCGTCTCCTGTGTCTCCTGAATTGCAGGCAGATTCTTTGCCCGCTGAGTCATTGAGGAAGCCCTGGAAAAGGAGTTAATAGTTAGAAATTCAGGATGTGTGAGTTTCACATAGTGTCTATTTTTTCTCCCATGAGGGATGGAGACTGTCTGCTGGGTCTCACCCCTACCCACTGGGGGAGAACTCAGGGAGAGGGTCTCCCCAAGCCCACCTCTAGGCACACTATATTTTTTTAAAGACTATTTTTCTTTTATTTGTGTCTCATAAACATCAATACATCAGTCAGAGAGACACTGATCATTTCTTTGGGAAAAAACGAGTATCTCATGATGGAAACAGTCCAGCATACACCCAAAGGTCAGAGTCACTGTGATGGATGACTTCAGAATTCAGTACTGTCCCTAGGAGAGGCAGAGGCTGACAGGAGCATCAGAGAACACCAGGCGTCTTGGGGCTCATTTGTTTGCCCCCCAGTGCTGACATGGGCTGCGGTTATTCCTGCCATGTGGCATGCAAGCATGCTCATCACTCTCCATCAGACAGCCTCGCTAGACCAGAAGTATCTGCAAGCCCACAGTACCTGGGGCACATTTGTTCTGAATAAGCCCCACATGAAGGCAGACTGGTGGCCTCAAACTCTTGTAACTGGGCCCCCAGAGACTGAACAGATTGTGAGTCAGTGTGCAGATGTGTCTTTCTGCTGTTGTTTACACAAACTTGAGAGTAGAAAGAAGAAAGGCTTGTGACCAACTGAACCTGTGCCGTATTTCAAGCTGGAAAACTGTAGTTCCCAAGATCACAGAATAAATTTGGTATTGTCTTGTTTTTTTCTTAATAAAATCATGTAAGATGTTTCCAAAGGAGAGTGAAAGGATATAGGTTAAATAAAAGAACATCCAAAAATTAAATAACACAAAGATTTGAGCCCTTTGAATGTAATTTTATGACATTATATTTCCTTTTAATATTTTTCTGTGGACTACCATATATGAATTCAGAAATATACTTTAGTTTAATTATACAGATCATGAGTCAAAAATTTTGTTTTCTGGGTTTCTGATTGGCGTGTTGTATAACCTCATTTTCTACATTTCACACCCGCCCTTGTCCCTTGGCATCATGTGTAGCTTGGCTTCCCAGCTGCCCAGCGAGGACTCGCTGGCCCTGACCTGCTCAGGATGTTCTGTCCACTTCTGGTCCGAGGGAGGTGACCTGACGACCTCTAGGGGCTTCTGACCCTGAGTGTCTGTGGCCCCTCAAGTCCATCACTAACAGAGTCACGTGTTGTGACTGTCTCTGGGCCCAGAGGTGAGACGTGCATCCATGTGGTTCATGCAACAAGCAGCGGGAAGCAGGCATTATAAACACTGAGCGTCAGACATGCGCACATTCTCCTTTGCTGTTTGATCTCAAGCACTGCATTACATCTCATAAATAAGAATATCCGTCTCCACTGCTCCCTGAAGGAGGTGGACCATAGCTCTCCAGATCTTAAGTGTGAGCTGTGCATAGTGACTTCTTTCCAAAAACACGGTGTGCAAAGAGGGAGAAGAGTAACCCACGGGGGAGACACCTGGCACCCACGACCTCACGCAGGTGCTCACACCGGGGGCCTCTCTTCTTCCTGGTCTGTCACTGGGTCATGGTCCTTTTGGTTTCTGATTTTTTTTTTTTTTCAATTTGACAAATGAAGGAAACGAGATTAAAAGAAAAAAAAAGCACCAACTCAGAGCCTCCACAGGAATCCCAATTATTTACGATATGTTAAAAGTCTTGCATGAGGCAATCAGAAATCATTTGTGTGTATGTATTTTCATTTCCAGGATGCAAATGAGATAGCTAGGTAGCTCTGTAGTTTACAATATAAGGAAATATTTCTTTCAAACTGTAATCAATACGCATATGCAGAACAACTGAGGCCTTGAGGATTTATGTCAAGCTATCTGGCCTTTCGGAATTCAGTGTCTTTCTTTCTTCTTCTTTGGTTTAAAGATACAATGATCTGTGGAAAGTGTCCTGCTGTGACCTCCTGTGGGCTCCTTGAATCTCCCGTGAGACTGGGAGCCAGTTGTCAGCCTCTCTGGACTTCTGTACTCAAGCCGCAGAGCCAACAGGAAAGCTTCAGATGTAGGAAAGCTACCTAGCATCCTCACTCCATGTTTCCAGAACACTGCGGACATTAATGCAATGGTACCTGTGAAAATCAGAAGTCCTCAGAGGTTGGTCCAATGCAAATGTGATTTACTCATTACTGTTATGGAGAGACCCCACAAACATCAGGCATGTAAACGGAATGTATAAATATTTGTGTATGCATACACTCCTGCCTTTATGAGGGTTCATAAAACCCAAACAGCACTCATTGATTTTTGTCTTATTGTAAAGGAAAAAAAAAAGCAATAAAATGTAGCCAGTACATAAAAACACTTAAAAACTCTCCCTTCACCAGTAAAATTATGCTTAACTAGTTATGGCCAGTGCCATTTTGTTGAAGATTTGCATGTTAACATCTGTCCTCACTTCTCTCTCTAAAAATAAAAAACAAAACCCCAAGGGAATTCTTTGCTTCCAGGAATTCTAAGTCCCTCACACATATCAGGATTTTCTATAATGTCAATAGAAATGTAAAAAGTCCTCCCCCTCAAAGTATTCCCATTTAGTAATGGTAGAAAGTTGTCTAAATGCTCTATACTTCCCTAAACACAGGGATGTCATCTCCCACGTGTGCCTGTAGATTGTGGCTGTTGTTTAGTCACTCAGTCGTCCGACTCTTTGTGACCCATGGACTGCAGCCCTCCAGGCTCCTCTGTCCACGGGAGTGGGTTGCCATCTCCTCCTCCAGGGATCTTCCTGGACCAGGGATAGAACCAGCAGCTCCTGTATTGTCAGGCGGATTCGTTACCACTGAGACTCCTGGGAAGCCCATAACTTTAGATAAGGATTCACTATTTTTTAGGATTGCTTTCATTCTTGGAGTCCTACAGTTAAAAAAATAAAAGAGAAGAATTACTTGCTGTCCTAAGGAGTGGAGACCAGGATATCACACACAGGCAACAAGGCCTCTGAGGTTTCCTGGGTTTGTGCATCCTCCAGTGCCTGCCTACTTTCACAGAAATGGCAGAGCCAAGTCATGACAGCCCTCCAGGACCACAGAGGATCTTCCAGGTGGAAACACAGGATTTTGTGAAAGCCACTGTGGAAGAGTGAGCTTCCTTTTGAAAACTTTCTTATTAATGGAACTAACTAATTCACAAAGAGACTAAGTCTTTTTGCTTTATGTCTGTAAGTTAACGTTAATATGGTTTAGAGAAACGAGCTAGGCTATTCATTTTTTTATAGCTCTTCCCAAATCAACACACATATTAAAATTAAAAAAAAAACAAACTTGATTTCTCAGTGAACTTGAAGGTATTTTAAAAGCATGTGTGCACTTGGGCTTGCTGTGAATACATCACTGTTGATTCCTGTTGATCCGACTTTTATAGTAATTTGTTTAGATTTCCTCCAGGAGACTCAAATATCACATGTCCAACAAATTACGCTGAGATGAAACTAGGTATTTCTAATGTATTTTAAACAGTTGTTAAATTACCTACATTGGTTTATCTCATCTGAAATTTGCTGATCCTGCTTCTGAATGCTAATCACAGTTTCTGGCTTTTTATTTATATTGTTTAATCTTATATCTGCACATGAGTTACTGCTATGCAGCCCAATGTAACTCTCAGCCTCACTGTGTATTTGTACCAATGGAAACTGCACAGGTGGCTGGCATGTAGTTGCCAGCTTCAGAACCCTGAGAAAATACATTCTGCAGAGCCTCAGATAGGGCCAAGGCTCCACACGTTGCAAGAAAAGCTTTCTTCTTAAATGAAGACAGCTGTGTTCAAAATGGTTTGAATGTAGGTCAAAATACATAGGTGCTGTCAGTGGATATGTTTATTGAGCAAACCAGATAAAATTCCATATATTGCAGTATAGAATCCTTACCTCATATCCTATTATCCTGAAATATACAAGAACTACAGACACATTTATCACCTATTACAACACCATAATGGAGAAGGCAATGGCACCCCGCTCCAGTACTCTTGCCTGGAAAATCCCATGGATGGAGGAGCCTGGAAGGCTGCAGTCCATGGGGTGGCTAAGAGTCGGACACGACTGCGCGACTTCACTTTCACTTTTCACTTTCATGCATCGGAGAAGGAAATGGCAACCCACTCCAGTGTTCTTGCCTGGAGAATCCCAGGGATGGGGGAGCCTGGTGGGCTGCCGTCTATGGGGTCGCACAGAGTCAGACACGATTGAAACGACTTAGCAGCAGCAGCACAACACCGTAAAGAATCGGCCTGAAATGCGGGAAACTCGGGTTTGATCCCTGGGTTGGGAAGATCTCCTGCAGAAGGGCATGGCTACTCACTCCAGGGTTCTTGCCTGGAGAATTCCATGGACTGAGGAGCCTGGCAGGCTACGGTCCATGGGGCTGCAAAGAGTCCGACCTGGCTAAGTGATTAACATTTTCACTTTCACAACAAAGAGATTATTTAGATGGGGTAAAGAATAATAATAAATAATAAGTGAATATGCTTTGCAGAATGAATTATCAATTTTGTTCTCCAAAGTCTGTTGAGAGAACTATAGGTTGTCGTAATGGCCAGACGTGTTCATTTTTTCTGACCAGCCTATCTTGTAGGAGCCCCCAAAGAGGTGTTTCCCCCCACCTCCATGCTATGAACACATATTTTCTGTAAACAGAAGGGAAGAATTAAGCTTGTAGAAATCCAAGCAGATGGTACAGTAAGAATTTGTCAGATTCCTCCCAGTATGACAATGAGTGTTGGAATTTTCAGGGCAAAATCTATGAACCCTCTACCTTTTAAAGACATATGAAAGAACTCAGTGGTGAAATTTTACAGGCAGCTTTTTGCAATACTAGCCTTTTGTTTTAAGACCCCAGGTATTTCTTTTTATTGGTCTAACAATGTATTAGTTTTCACCTAGATCTTTATATTATATAAATTTGGGTAGCATAGCTTCCAAGATGCAGTAAGTGAATTTAAATTACATGTACTTCCTTAAATTAAGATAATATTGTTTCAAAATTTCTCTCCTTGTTTCTCCTTTTATATATTTCTCCCCTCTATCATATTCCCAACCTCCTGAAATGGATGAGTTAAAATTGTTCAACTATGATCACAACACATCTGCCCCCTCACCTGCCCCATAAGTAACACCAGCACATTATTTGGGGGAGAAATGTTGGCACTGACTATATCAAACACTTTATTTATAAAAGATTCTTTTCCTTTTGGATTCAGCAAGGTCACTACTAACTTAAAATACCTTGCAATCTTCCATGACTGAACTATGGGAATTTTGGTTGGCAGTTTTGTTTAAATAACTCATGACAACCATGAAATAGTGGTCTCCAGCTAAAGGGAAAAAAAAAGTCTTCATTACAGCCTTAACCAAAATAAATCCTTGATGAATAGCAACTACGAATCATTCTGTTGAAGTTCAGTTTTTAGGATCTTTAGAGCTATTTTTATGGAGGACAGTTTTCATCTCTCTGTAAGTCAAATTTCCTTCATTTTACCTTAAAAAAACAAGCAAAAAAAAAAAAGAAAAAAGAAAAAAACCTAAGCTTAAGTGTCTAAAGCAAGCTGGGATACACAATAATTAACAAAAATGAACCCCAGAAGCAAATTTAGGGTCTAGACTTTATACATTTATTTTTTTGTATGTTTAAGCTACACTGTAACACATTCCAAAACAAGATTGTTATTTATTTTTATTGTGTGAACATGACCATGGTTAGATTCTTGAAGACAAAATCAACAAAGACCTTTTATTATCACTGGTCTCTGGTGTCGTAACTCATGGTAACGCCCAACCAAAGAGAAGGCATTTATTCAGAATGCCAAATAAGGTTATTGGTTTGCTGGGATTTCAAAATGTGCCTTCTCATCTTTCAAAGTCATTTGCACTCAAGTGGTCACTAGCGCAGAAGATCATGAAGATGTTGTTCATAAGTCAAGTATCAGGTGCTTGATTTTGATTCTCATCACCGCTATGACAGCTTATGGCACCCCACTCCAGTACTCTTGCCTGGAAAATCCCATGGACGGAGGAGCCTGGTGGGCTGCAGTCCATGGGGTCGCTAAGAGTCGGACACGACTGAGCGACTTCACTTTCACTTTTCACTTTCATGCATTGGAGGAGGAAATGGCAACCCACTCCAGTGTTCTTGCCTGGAGAATCCCAGGGACGGCGGGGCCTTGTGGGTTGCCGTCTATAGGGTCGCACAGAGTCGGACATGACTGAAGCGACTTAGCAGCAGCAGCAGCATGACAGCTTTACCTTAGGTTTGTTTGGAAGTGTCTAGCTCAGTAAATCCTATGGTTACTCTTCTGTTCCCTCACTTCTGTTTCCCTCTTGGCTATAGCTAAGAATTTTTTATTCGCATTGTTGTATTCTTGGGGGCATTCAACATTTATAAAAGCCCCTAAATTCATACAGGCTGCATATATGCAAAAGTATAATTCTTAATTATATTAAGAATATATAATTCTGGTCTGAATGAGAACGAGTGCAAAGCAACACCCAGTGATCAGCAGTCTCTGTGTGGGTGCACATGGTAAGATGTATTCGTTTCTTCATTGATACCTGAGATATCCCTTCATGCTTGTCACAAATTCACATATACACCACTTTGTCATCCACCAGTGGGCTCAAGGCCATAAACAATCAAGAAATTAGATTTCTATCTAAGTCAATTAAGTGTAATGGTGTATTTGTTTAGAGTATTGGAGCTGTCCTCCTTAGGGGCTCTTGGTTCATAATGCAACATTTGCTGAACCTGGCCTAATGATAGATTGTGATTCTTTCTACTCCTTTGACCCCAAAGCTGTTTGTTTTTCTTTTAAAAGCTCTCTATAATGTTTCCTTAATGTGGATGGTAAATAAATAAACCTTTAGGTTCAAATGTAAGTCAACATGGAATCCACTAATTCGCTGATTGTTGATGAAAATTAAGCAGTCTATAAACTTCAGACAAGATGGATGCATAAATCTAGCTCTACTGGATACTAGGCACACCACTGGAACAATGTGTATTGTTTTGTTTTGAATGAATAAGGTTATAAAATACGTGACCTTAAGTGATGAGACTGATCTTTACAACTGCGCTGTGTGCTCAGTCGCTCAGTCGTGTCTGAGTCTTTGCAGCCCTATGGACAGTAGCTCACCAGGCTCCTCTGCCCGTGGAATTTTCCAGGCAAGAATACTGCAGTAGGGTACCATTTCCTCCTCCAGGGAATCTTCCTGACCCAAGGATCTAATCTGCTTCTCTTTTGTCTCCTGGAAAGAGAGATTCTTTACCACTAGCACCACCTGGGAAGCCCTGATCTTTACAACAAATATGCCAGATTTTCCAGTGAAGAAATGGATATCAACTTAGAGACATCCTTTGGAAAGGCTAGAGATGGACTTATTTGGGGGAACCTTTTCAAAACTTACATCACATCTTCTTGACTTTTCTCAGTAGTGGGAAATCTGATTCCTCTCGAGTCTATTTAAATATTTGGTTTGCATCTGTGCAATCCACCACATCAACACAAGAAAACAAATCAAAAACAATGCAAAGGGAAGTGCTCTCTGAAGCCATCTGGATGGTCAGGACGCTCATCACCATTTCCTCCTTTTGTATAACACAGTTCACACCAGGATTTCTTCAAAATACATCAATGCATGATTTTTACTTTGAATGAGAAGTTGAATATACCACTAATGGAAAAGAAATACTAATATTTGTTCTGATAAACAGCTGTGCATGCATGCTTAGTCTCATCTGACTCTTTGCAACCCCATGGACTGTAGCCCACCAGGCTCCTCTGTTCATGGAATTTTCCAGGCAAGAATACTGGAGCAGGATGCCATTTCCTACTCCAGCAGATCTTCCCAACCCAGGGATTGAACCTGAATCTCTTGTGTTAGCAGACAGATTCTTTATCACTGAGTCACCTGGGAAGCCCCACCCTCTCAAAACAGCTGTAAGTACCTCATAAAAGTGCTAGGCTGTGCTACTCTTCACCACTCACCATTCCTGCCTCCTATCATTATATTTATCATGTTTCTTATGCTTGTCTTAACCTTCCCTTCAATGTGTTATAAAGAATTGAAAGGCAGAAATGATGTCTGCGCATATTTATAGCTCTTGCTATGCTCAACGTAATTCTGTATACCTAGTGGGTGCTCAGCAACTGTGTACTGATGAAATAAAAGGTGATTTGTTGAAGGATTTCCTTGATGGGGCATATTAGGGATGTGATGTGTCCACTGAGGACTGTTCATCCCTTGAGTCTCAGTCCTTTTGCTCCTTGGTTCATTTCTGGTTACTCTTTTCCTCCTAAAGCATTATTTCACCCAGCTCCCTCCGAAAGATCAGAACAAATGTCAGGACTTTGCTGTTTCTGTTCATCACTCAAAGCACTTGGCACGGTCTTCACAGAAACTTTCCTCATGTTCAAGTTTTCTTTCAGAACGCGAGCATCTGTCTCTTGGTCTAAATTTAACTCTTCAGCCATCACTCTCACAGTTAATCATGTATTTGAATCAGCCAAATCTCTGACCTTTTCAGCTTTTTCTTGGGTTCCTCCACATGATCGCATGACTGTACATCACCTGAGACATTTCCTCACCTACTCTAAAATCTGTGGCAGTCAAAACTCCTTGTTCTGGCTTTTGCTTCTTTTACAATGCCGAATTTCTCGCTTGCAGATTGCGGATTGGTTTCACTTCCTGAGAATTATGTTCTTTTCGCCAAATAATACTAATGAATTTATGTAACATGAAATGCCATTCATTGGTATTCTCAGATGCTAGCACAAAACTGACTTTTTCTTCCAGGAAATATTGTTTCTTCAAGGTGAAAAGTTTTTATAACATCTGCCAAAGCTGTGTCTATACCATATAAACAACAAAATGGATTCATCTGTGATAGTTTCCTGTTGAACTCATGTTTTCATATAAGAGGATTTCCTAGGTGGTGCTAGCGGTAAAGAACCTGCCTGCCAATGCAGGAGATATGAGAGACGTGGGTTTGCTCCTTGGGTTGGGAAGATCTCCTGGAGTAGGAAATGGCAACCCACTCCAGGATTCTTGCCTGGAGAATCCTCATGGACAGAGGAGCCTGGAGGGCTACAATCCATAGGGTCACAAAGAACTGGATGGGACTGAAGTGACTACACATGCGCGCACACGCGTAAGAGGAAGAGTTTGTTCTTATGAGCGTCTTGCGGCAACCAGAAGGAATGGCCTTTCCCGAAGGCCTTTCTATTCTCTGTCACCTCTGGTTTGAAACTGTTGTGCTTTAATTTTTCCTTTCTATAGTAAGGACCATTTCATCTTTCTACATTGTAGTCACACTTAAGCATTTTAAGAGATCAATCTGACAAAAATAGTTTAAAAGTTCTGTTTGAAAAGAAAGGAACCCAGTGCCCCAAATAAATCATTGCCTTACAAGCTTCTCAAACTTTTCATCCCAAGATGGTGAATCCACTTTATCAGTCAAGTAAAATGATTACCGGATTAAATGTTAGACTAGAAAGATGTTGACACATGTGAGATTACTCTTGAATGTAAAATACAGGCTCAAAAATGTGTTGCTGTGTATATAAAAGTAAAAAAATTGTTAAGTGATTATAAAGGAAATTTCATGCTCAGTAAAACACATATTGTCTAATGATTCATGGAATTATTGAGTTGGAGGGTTCCTGTGGACCAACCAGCTCAGTCCTCTCGCTTTACAGACGATGGGAATGCGTCACAGTTCAGTGATCTGCCTGGGGTTATGCAAGCAGGAGAGACAGGAGGAAGAGTAAGGGAAGAGTGTATGGTGATGCGCATGGACCTTTCCTCACCCGGGAGTATCGCTCACTGAGCTAATTGAGTACAGTCTCTGCCTTTTAGGAGTTTGCAACTAAACATAATTATATCAACATAATTATAACAAAAAGCTCATACATATTCATTACTTAATTCAACTAATCTTAGAAACCACTTGCTATACTCATGCTCTACTGGGTGTCTGAGATTTGAGGAAAGGTATGCTCCAAATTTGCCCCCAAGGAAGTTAAAGTCATGGTGGAGAGACCAACACGCCACAAATCATGAGAATTCATTTCAGTATGTAGTGGTAACGTGGGCAGCATGAGGAATTACGGTAATACAGGTATGGAGTTTAGAGCATCCAAGCAGGTGATGGTGTGAGAAACACTCACCAAATGAATTAGTCAAGCAAAAACAGTGCGTGTGTCTGTGTGTCTATGGCAGTTTGTGAATAGCCAAACTGTAAGAGGTCATAAATGTGCAGACACAAAGTTGTAGCACTTTTTGGAGTCTCTTTAAGGAGATTTATGCTTTTATTTGAGTATCAAATATCAGACAGTGATAGAAAAGGTCAGCCACATGGAACAAATATGACTTCTTTTGTACCACATTAAAGCACTTATATTTGATTTTATGTTACAGAGGATAAAGGAAAGCAAGAATGAAAAAGTAAGTGAGCAAGAAAGTGACTATAAATCTGATTAGAAGGTTTAGGAGACACTATATGGAAAAATAACATATGAGAAATGGGTTAGGGCATTCCTGGCGGAAAAACTGAGCAAGGGTGGAGACAGCAAAGCATGGAGCACCCTATAGGAAGATGGAGAATCTTGCTGGCCTGGGGCACAGAGAAGAGAAAGCTCCTGGTCCACACGTGATCATCCAGTGCCCAGACATGCAAGCTGGACAGCGAAGCAGAAGTCATCAAAGCAGGAAGATCTTCATTAATGAGTCGGTCACTTATAAATTAGTCGCCATTGTTTAATGCAATGGTTTGTTCATTTCCATTGAGTCAATGATGACTCATTAATAGATTCGGATAATACAATGCAAAGAAAACACAACTGAACTGTAAAGAAAAATTGCAAAAATCAAAAAATATGTGCAGAAATAGAAATAGAAATCAATAAATGTGATATTGGAGAATTACTTAAATCTTACACAAAGACATTTATAAAGAGAATTTAGCAGTTGACAATTTATTGTTAATTTCCAAATTATGTAACAATTAACTTCCAATTAATGTAGCAATTAATTGTTAGCCTCACCACAGAAAAACTCCACAAGGATGATAACATGGTAGGCTCATTGAAAGAAAATCCTGCAGAGATCACATAATTACCTGAGAGAGATCCCTGGGGGAAATGATGAAGACTGAAAGTATTTGCTTGCAGACGTGATGATTGTTAAGATTATGCAGCAAAAACAACCATGAAGAGAAGGACGCAGATGAGGAAACTGAGGCCCAGAGATTCAGGTAACTCACCCAAAGTCTAGTGTAGGATGCGGCTAAGATGAGTTGAAGGCGTTATCCTCCTCGTTCCATAACCTATAACAGGATTTGCCTAGAGCCTCCAAAGGTTTTATCATCTGCAAAATGGGGATAATAACAGTCCAATCCTTCCAAGGAGGCTGTGAGTTTTAACTGAGATAATGTGTGTCCATGCTCAGCCCAAGGTCAAGCCCAGGAGAGACAGATGAGTGCTGTGACTCTTACTGTTTACAGCATCACGATTTGACATGAAGTAGCTGCATAAATGATTCAGGCTTACCAAACATAAATACATACTTGGTGCTTCCTTTGAGTATTTTCATGTGAGAAGGAAGTGAGCCTTTCTTTGCCAAATAAATAATTTATAATGAGGCTTAGAGAAAGTGTCTGCAGTGCAGAATGAAAACCAAACCGCAGTAAGCAGATCTGGGTGAAGTCCCCAAGAACAGTCATTTCTAGTCTCCTAATGAGTGTCCAGGAGGAGGGGCGGCTGAGTCCAGCATCTCCCATCCCACCCATTTCAGAGCAGAGCAGCCTCCAGCTGCTTCTCTCAAGAGGAAGATGGTGAGGCGATGAGGGACTCTCCGTAAGTTACTTTCCCATAACAGAGACATCACTCTGCATGCCAGCACTTGGAAAATTTCTAGCATTTTCCCTCAACCATCACACACTTCCTTTCTGCTGAAAGAAAGACTGGGGAACCAACTATAGCCTTCTTTTAAGACTCCAGCTCCTCATGGATGTCCGCTCCTCAACAATGCAATGCCTCGCCCCTGCAGGACCCTGGAGGGTCTCACGTGGTTTTCGCTGCTTGCTTTTGCAGTGCTAGCTGTTTCCTTTTTCATGTCTACCTCTTCTTATAATCATGTTTTCAGGTTCCCTTCTCACCAGTGGCTGTGCACTAGTCAATGAAAATACATCCTCCTCCCTTCCAACTTGTTGTTTTTCAGATACTGGGGATGAGAAAACCAAATTCCATCTTATTAGAACTGTGTGTTCTAAAACAAGAGTAAATAGGCCCCAAAAGAGCAAGTGAAGGATGATGAACACAGTGCATGAAACTTTGGCGTGTAGACCTGGGGACTCAGGGAATGTTTATTAATTCAATGGGTATCCATCGGAAGTATATCTGCTGGATGCAAGGATGACCAGGTGACATGACCTGCCAGTCGCCGTTTCTGGAGGAGCTGACTTCCTGCCAGCAGCTCCCTCTGCTCCAGGACAGGAAAGCCCTCGGGGTGCTAAGAGGGCTCCAGGGCGAGTCCTGGATGACAGTAGACCTCGTGATCAGCCCACAAAGCAGGAGAGAAGAAAGTGAGTGTGGCCCTTCAAAGAACCTTAACGGGCAGAGAGAGAATTTCATTTCTGAGAAGACAAGGAAAGCATCCAGGTACGGACGCAGGACTGAGTCCCCATGCCCTTCAGGCTGTGGAACGGCTGTGCATGGGGGCAAAGGACGCTGCCATTCAGACTGATTCCTTTCCTGGATTAACCCTCTAGATCCATTAAAGGAGTCTCAGGAACAATTGCTGTGAACATGTCTCTGTGTATTTCCAGGGCGCGGTCTGGAAGTGTGTAACCCCCTAGCCTCCCACTCACACGAACACTCACTGGGAAAACACGTAGCTGAAGAGGAGGACAAAGGTTGGAAGTGAGGTGGAAACATGTGGACCCCTCTCTGTTCCACAGTTAAGCAAGCCCAGTGGCCAATGTATTCCAGGCCAGGTATCAGAGCAGCAAGACTGCCCTCCTTCCTCTGTGGGGAGGGGGTTGGGGGGTACTCAGGGGCAGGAGCCCATGTGGCCTTTATGGTCAGACAGACTTGAGTTTTGTTGGAGCCTCTCCACTGATGAGCTGTGTCACTCAGGGAACAGGCTCGACCTCTCTGGGTACAAGTGCCCATAAAATGCAAATGCTGAAATCCATCTTGTAATTTTATTGACAGATCCAACAGAGGACCAAAGGCAAAGGGCCTGCCAAGAGTAAGTGTTCAATAAATTTTAGTCCCTGGAATTATAATATCCTTCCTGGTTGACTGTAAAGGGAAACACGATGGTCAGCAAAGACGGAGCACCCAGGAGAGCCAGGGCCGGGGAGTCGTGTGGTCTACTTAATGAGGCGCTATTTTCATTTCTATCTGTCTTCCCAGGACAGCAATTGAAAGAAACATTCATAGGATGTGACATCTATATGTTTGCTCAGTTTGCGCAGAGTAATTAACGTTTTGATCAGGTTCAAAAAATCTTAATTAGGCCCGTGAGCTCTTAGGGGATACATCCATTTTAGACTGCTTTATTTAGAAGACTCAGGAGCAGTGTTCTCTCTGCTGTTTTTCAGCCCTGATTTGAGCCCATGGGGTGTATGTACCCACATTCTAAATCCAGTCCAGGCAGCCAATGATACTGCATCCCTGTGTCCTGTGACACCTGGGATCCAGGGGCTGGTGTTTTTCTTTTGTTCTGCCTTCACGTGAGCAGTTATCTTCTGTATCTTCCCTGCATGGTGGGTGGCGTTGTCTGGCTGGGGTCTTTATTTTGTGCATCTGAGATGGTTAAAAACAAAGAAAGCTTTTCAGTTAGACCTAGAAATTGCTTCTGTGTGCATACATTAAAGTTTGCAGGGGAATTCAGCTCACTTCACTTGTCTTTTTGTGTGCTTCCACTTTGCAACTTGTTCAAGGAATTTACTCCCAAAGAGTCATTCACTTTTATCCCTGCAGGGTCTCCAAGAGTAGCGGATACAGATCCTGTTTCATTTTATTAATACCCTGATGGCCCAGGAGACAGTCTCAAAGGCACCTAGAAAGCAGACTTCCCTGAAGCCACCTGAGTCTGTGTAATTCAGTATCACTGGATAAGAAGGCCTCTTGAATGATTTTCCAACCTCAGTTGTGTCCAGTGTTCAAATGACCCCAAAGGAACACTGGATAATGTGGGTGCTTCCTTCTGCCAGCAGACACGCAGCCCGGAAGGTTATTACTAACACAGAGACAAATGCATTGAATTTTAAATTTTATATTTACCTTGACATTGTTATTCCAATCCTTTATGATACTTAGAGTTGATGAGTAATGTTTTCTCCAGATCTTTTTATAAACTTTCATGATGAATCCTTTCTGTGAAAGGGATCATGTGGGAGATTTCAGAGTTAGACATAGAAGCAGGGTCATTTGCACTATTTTGACTTTGCTAAACCAGAGAATTTGGCCCTTAAGGTACATTCTAGGTTCTTCCTAAGTCTCAGAGGCTACAAAGAAATAGTGCATACATAGCACACCACTCCTGGAGTTTCCCCAAAGATATATGTGCTACCTACCCCTGAAAGGGATGTGTGCTATGCTGTGCTAAGTCATTTCAATTGTGTCTGACTCTGCATCCCCATGGACTGTAGCCCTCCAGGCTCCTCTGTCCATGGGATTCTCCAGGTAAGAATACTGGTGTGGGTTACCAGTATTATTCCTCCAGGGGATTGTCCCAATCCAGGGATCTGACTTACGTCTCTTATGTCTCCTGCATCGCAGACAAGTTCTTTACTACCAGCAGAGCTTGGGAAGCCCTCTTAAAAGGAGCCCCCGAGCCAAAGTGTGAGGAGGCCTGGTTCCTTCAGGCCCTGGAGCTGCCCTGGCAGGGCCCTGGCGCCCGGGATGCGCTTACCAGGGCGGCAGTGGCACAGGCTCCGTGCCGTCCCGCCAGCCTCGCCGGGGGCATGTGGGCATGTAGTTCCCACATGGTCTTCTGGCCCCCACACAGGGACCACCAGAGGCTCGGCTGCCTGGCCTTGGGAACCATCCAGACCCCTGTCTGCTCTGTGGGTGAGTTTGGTAGTTCAGAGGGTCGTGGGGATGGGCTGAGAGTTGCAGATAATCTTTCCAACAACAACGTTAAGGAGAAAATGAGTCCCAGAGCTGCCCCACTGGGAGCCAGAACTTCCCCAGGAGGTGAGTAGTAACCCTGCTCTATGTCCTGAAAGTCTTCCTGCTATGGGGAGGGAAGTGGCTGATGGAGGTGGGGAACCATAGTCTGCAGGGGTTTCAGTTCCAAGGAGAGTCTTTAGTGCAGTCTACTTAGAAACACGTATTCTTGGGAAATCATGTCCACAGCAATCCCCCCCTCCCCCCTGCTTCATCACCTGCCGACTGATGGAGCCAAGCTGGTCTTCCAACAGGAAAATCATCCGGAGACGGTGTTTCCGGGCCATGCATGTGCTATTCTGTTTTTTCCCCCGTCCCTCCCCCCTTTTTAAATAACAGGAACTAATTGGCAAATCCTAAAGGAAATCAGCCTGGAATATTCTTTGGAAGGACGGATGCTGAGGGTGAAGCTCCAATACTTTGGCTACCTGATACGAAGAGCCGACTCATTGGAAAGACCCTGATGCTGGGGAAGATTGAGGGCAGGAGGAGAAGGGGGCGACAGAGGATGAGATGACTGGATGGCATCACCGACTTGATGGACATGGGTTTGAGCTAGCTCTGGGACATGGTGAAGGACAGGGAAGCCTGGTGTGCTGCAGTCCATGGGGTAGCAAAGAGTCGGACATAACCGAGCCACTGAACAACAATAACAAAACTGGTAAAGACTAAAGTGGTCCTTCTCAAATCTTCTAGTGCTGGCTTCCTGGTTTCTTCAGCATTTGCAATAAGAGGAAACAGTTGTACTGGAGGGAAGGCTTGTGTCTGGGGTTACATCTGTGCAGAGAGACAGAGAGCCAGAGAGAGACCAGCAGAGGCTGAGAGGAGCAAAAGCACCCAGGAAGCTGAGACTCTGAAGGTTTAGTCCTGGACCTGTGAGCTTCACCTTCTCACCTGGATCCTCCAAATCCTCCTCTGCCTCCTGGGGAAGGGGATGGGTTCTCTGTTCTCTGCACAATGGCCCATTTCTCTAGATCTCTCTGAATCACGTTCAATCCCCAGCCTTGTCCTGGGATGTTCAGACCCGAATTGCCCCTATGGAATCTTTCCAGTAAAGCTTCCTAAGTTCCTGGAAACCAGCTTCACCAGTCAGAGCTGGTCCCCAGAGCTGTGCTGGAGGGCGGGTCTCCTGCAACGTAGAACCACACCCCTCAGGGGCCATACCCCCATCCCCACCCTGAGCAGGTGTAGGCTGGGCTGGTGGGCGGGCCTCCCCACACTTCCCAAGCAGGGCGTTCTGTTGGAGGTGTCTCTTCTCCCAGCCTCCATGTCCAGGGCTTGGCATTCACATGCCGCTTCAGCTGCTCCTTGTTCCTCTCTCTGAGGACTCATCCCCTCCAGGTAACCAGGGAGACTGGTTGCCATAGTAACGACAGGTTTACTCCGCCCACCCTGGAAGGAGCCTCTCCTGCCAGGAGTGCTTGCCAGGACCGCACTAGCTGCGGGACCCCCAGGGCCAGGCCGGGTGCCAAGCAGACCCCGTTTTCCAAGAGCCCTCTGCCCTCCATTTCCAGCTCTTGCCCTTTCCCGTCCCCTCCGTCCCCTCCTGTACTGTGGAAATGAAAGCAGGGACCCCAGTTTTCCCAGGACCACTTTAGATGGTTAGCAGGTAATTTAATTCTCCAAGAGCAGCTCGAGGGTGCAGCCTGTGGTCCAGGACTCATTGCGGGCAAACAGACTGCACTTAAATCCTGGCTCCTCAGCGCCTGCTAACTGGCTGGCAGACAGCAGTGTGGATGGATGCGGGCTGGACCTGGGCCTGGCTCCCAGGAACAGCTCCGGCTTGCCAGGCATTGATAGCCAAGCCGGCCAGATTTTTAAAAGGGACAGATCCACCCTCCCGTCTGTTGGAATCTCTGCTGCTCTACTGCACGAGATGGCAGGGACATTGAGCTCCAGATATTAAATAGAGAATCCAAATGTTTCTAACAACAGATCTGGCAATGCCTCTGGCCTCACTGGCCTTCCGAGGCTTGTGTTGAGACCTCATCCCTTCCTGATGCTAGCCGCAATGAGAAGTGGTGATGAGTCGCCCAGTCTGTGGACCCCAGGGGAGGCTGTTCTCACCTGAAGCTTTGGGCAGCAGAAAGGAGTGTGTGGATTCAAGGCAAGCTCCCAAAGGGCACACTTGGTGTGTGTTTGCATCCATGTGTGCCTGTCCCTAAGTGGTTCTGCACCCTTCTCTACAGGACACAGAGTGTGCACATGTGTGTGCTCAGTCGTGTCCAACTCTTTGTGACCCCATGGACTGTAGCCCGCCAGGCTCCTCTGTCTATGGGATTTCCCAGGCAAAAATACTGGAGGATGCTGCCATTTTCTTCTCCAGGGCATTTTCCCAACCTAGGGATTGAATCTATGTCTCCCGTGTTGGCAGATTCTTTACCATCTAAGCCTCCTGGGAAGCCCACAGGACAGATTGCCAGAATATTTCATAGGATGTGCTCCCCTCCCTCTGCTGCTTGGGTATCACAAGATGCTACTCTTGAGAGGAGAACTGAACCCGTAATACCCATGGCACTTGGCTGCATTTCTAAGTGGCTCAGATTCTTTCTTCTTAGGGGACATTTTTCAATCAATTTCTAGGGCTCTCTACCTAAGTGTAAGTCTGCCCCTCTCTTAATATTGAACCTCTGTCCCCAGAATTTCTGGGTGCTTCACCATCATACTTCATTACAGGAGGCTCTTTGTAAAGACAGATGTTTGTGTAGAGTTATTCCTAATACTGTATTTGGTCAACAGACCCTGGTAGCTCAGGTGGTAAAAGAATCTGTTACAATGAGGGAGACACAGGTTTGATCCCTGGATCAGGAAGATCTCCTGAAGAAGGGAATGGCTACTCACTCTAGTATTCTTGCTTGGAGAATTACATGGCTAGAGGAGCCTAGCGGGCTACAGTTCCTGGGGTCTCAGAGTCAGACACAGAGTGACTCATGTGTCTGTTACAGTGACTAACACACACATTCCTAATATTGGATTTGGTCAACATAGTAACAAAGGTCTGTATTCCTGAATCTAAAAAAAAGAAAAAAAATGCAAAAGAAATCAAGCTACTTGAAACAGGTTTCTCTGGACAGTAAATGACCAAGAAATCATCCAGCATTTTATTTTAATAACTGTTGTGGAAAGTACAAAGACATCTAGCCTATCTTGAATGGAGAGGAGTTTTTCCTAGTTTTTTCAGAAAATGAAAAAGTCTTATAAATCTGAGAAAAAGAAAATGTAAAATGTGCATCAAATATTCATCAGCATTTCAGGTAGCCGGAAGGACCACACACATCGTATCAGCTAAACGAGGGTTTTGGACTAAAATAATCTCCCAGATCTTTTCACACTCTGGCATTAGACTGTGCGTATGTTTTCTGACATTTCACAAAGCATTTGGATAAACAACGTCAGCTGTCCTAGATAATAAGTCTGTTTTTATTTTTAACCCCGAGAAAGAGTGGTTCTAGAAAGGGAGTGGTTTTATCCTCAGCAGTGCTTTGGGGGCAGAGGTAAGCACAGAAAAGAGAAAGCCAAGTCTCAATCCTGGAGCAGCTGTGCTCTGCCCAGAATTCTAAATCCTCGGCAGAAGACAGAGGTTCGATCCCTGCATCAGGAAGATCCACCGGAGGAGGAAATGACAACCCACTCCAGTGTTCTCGGCTGGAGAATCCCATGGACAGAGGAGCCTGGTGGGCTACAGTCCATGGGGTCAGAAAGAGTCAGACATGACTGAGCATGACAGGGATGGGGTGGAGGGTTAGCAAGAGATACAGCTGGGCTGCAAAACGGAAGGACAGAGCTACTCACGGAGTGCAGGAACTGGGTCAGAAAAGCCTGGGTATGGGTCCTAGATCTGTCTTGATAGGCAGTTCAGTTAAAGTCTCTGTTTCACAAACTATCTTTTCTTCATTCATTTGTTGTTTATTTATTCATCCCATCTGAGGTGCCAGGGATAGAGCAGTGAGCCAAAGAGATAAAAATCTCTGGCCTCATGGGAAGAAAAACTATAAGTTAAACCAAATACAATGGAGCCTTGAATGACATGGGTCTAAACTGCATTGGTCCACTGACACGTGAGTTTTTCAGTAGTAGATGTAACAGTCATACAAGATGCGAGGTTGGATGAGTCTGCAGATACTAGACTGTGTAACCAGAGGGCTGACTCTAAGTTACAGGTGGATTCTCAGTAGGGTAGCGTGTTGGTGCCCCAAGTATTCCACTGTGCCAGGCCGTTTATAACCCATGACTGTACATACCAGGCTGTACCCCACGTCAGGTGGTAGCAAGTGGGGTAGGGAGAGAGGGTTGCAGGCAGGGGCCATGATGGCTGATTTGTCACTAGAGGCCTCTCTAATACGGTGACCCGAGTGGACTGATGTACATTTGGTGAGAAAAAGAAAGTGCTAGTTGCTCAGTTGTGTCTGACTCTTTGCAACCCTATGGATGGTAGTCGGCCAGGCTCCTCCGTCCGTGGGATTTTCTCCAAGCAAGAATACTGGAGTGGGTAGCCGTTCCCTTCTTCAGCGTATCTTCCCAGCTCAGAGATATAACCTGGGTCTTGGGCATTGCATGAACATCCTACAAAATAACGACTGCTATCATTCCTTCCTCACATGTTTGTTCAGAGGTTGCAGAGCAATGACCTGTGCGATATGGGTGAGCAGGTGCAGGCGTAGAGTCTTTGCAGATGTAATTAGTTAATTTGAAGACACACTGGGTTAGCATGGGTCCTGACCCAATATGACTGGCATCCTTATGAGAAAAGGGGGAGAGACACACATGCAGAGACATAGGGGGAGGACAGCTCTGTGCAGATGGAGGCAGAGATTGAACGAGCTGCACTGTGAGGGTGGCCGGCCACCACCAGACGCTGGAGAGAGCCTGGGTCCCGTCCACCCGCTGCACCTCCAGGAAGACAAGCCCTGCCCACACCGTGACTTTTGACTTCCAGCCTGCAGAAGAGAGGGAGGGAATTTCTGTTGTCTGAGCCACCCAGACTGCAGTGCTTTGGCACCACAGTCCCAGGAAAGTAACCCATGCCCCCTTTACAGATGATGAACTGTCTTCCAGAGCTTTCTGATATATCCAAGTTGAAGGCCCTTAGAGGATAAAAAAGGGCTGGAATTTCAAGGTCAGCTGGTTTACATAACATCGACCCTTGTTCCATCTGTAACCTGAGAACCACCTGCCCCACATGGGAGGAAGCAGAAAGCCAACGATGGCTTGAAATTTGGGACTTGAAATTTTGCTTTTACTCTTTTTTAAAGCTGTCACTCATGAATGAGTAATTGAAAATGACAGGTTTATATTAGGAAACCAATGACACAAGTATCCCCCATGTTTTAATCTCCAAAATTAAAGAGTCTGGGTGAGGATGAGTGCAGGTGCCTGCAAGGGAAAGACAGCATTCCACTCTCTGTCCTGCCGGCTCTCCGACTGGTTCCTTCAGAAGTGAACATGCCAGACGTGCTCAAGTGACAACTGGAAACATAACCAAACTACTTGGGAGGCATGGAAAATCTGAAGAGTATCTATGCCTTTGGGATGTCATTTGGATAGTGACCACAAAGCACTGCTGCTCACACCATTGAGAGTCCTGAGGATAGACCTTGGTTCTTCACCGAGTGATGCCTCTCACCCCACCGTGCACAGGATGGCTCGTCTACACTTGGACGTGAAACTGGTCTGCGCTTTCTCTCCAACCCTGCTGCTGTACCAGCTGGAGTCCTCCAGAGAAGCTGAACCAATAGGATGGGGACAACATTGAAGAGTACAGGTTTGAACTGCAGAGGCCCACTTATATGTAGATTTTTTTTTCAATAAAAACAATAAATATGTACTGAGCAATTGCAGGATCCAATATTGGTTGAGTCTGAACAAAGCTAGTGGAGGTGATGGAATTCCAGTTGAGCTATTTCAAATCTTGAAAGATGATGCTATGAAAGTGCTACACTCAATATGCCAGCAAATTTGGAAAACTCAGCAGTGGCCACAGGACTGGAAAAGGTCAGTTTTCATTCCAATCCCAAAGAAAGGCAATGCCAAAGAATGCTCAAACTACCGCACAATTGCACTCATCTCACACACTAGTAAAGTAATGCTCAAAATTCTCCAAGCCAGGCTTCAGCAATACGTGAACCGTGAACTTCCAGATGTTCAAAGCTGGTTTTAGAAGAGGCAGAGGAACCAGAGATCAAATTGCCAACATCCACTGGATCATCGAAAAAGTAAAAGAGTTCCAGAAAAACATCTATTTCTGCTTTATTGACTACGCCAAAGTCTTGGACTGTGTGGATCACAATAAACTGTGGAAAATTCTGAAAAAGATGGGAATGCCAGACCACTGCCTCTTGAGAAACCTATATGCAGGTCAGGAAGCAACAGTTAGAACTGGACATGGAACAACAGACTGGTTCCAAATAGGAACAGGAGTACGTCAAGGCTGTATATTGTCACCCTGCTTATTTAACTTTTATATAGAGTACATCATAAGAAACGCTGGGCTGGAAGAAGCACAAGCTGGAATCAAGATTGCCGGGAGAAATATCAATAACCTTAGAAATGCAGATGACACTACCCTTATGGCAGAAAGTGAAGAGGAAATAAAAAGCCTCTTGATGAAAGTGAAAGAGGAGAGGGAAAAAGTTGGCTTAAAGCTCAACATTCAGAAAACGAAGATCATGGCATCTGGTCCCATCACTTCATGGGAAATAGATGGGAAAACAGTGGAAACAGTGTCAGACTTTATTTTTTGGGGCTCCACAATCACTGCCGATGGTGACAGCAGCCATGAAATTTAAAGACGCTTACTCCTTGGAAGGAAAGTTATGACCAACCTAGATAGCATATTCAAAAGTAGAGACATTACTTTGCCAACAAAGATTCGTTTAGTCAAGGCTATGGATTTTCCAGTGGTCATGTATGGATGTGAGAGTTGGACCATAAAGAAAGCTGAGCACCTAAGAATTGATGCTTTTGAACTGTGGTGTTGGAGAAGATTTGAGAGTCCCTTGGACTGCAAGGAGATCCAGCCAGTCCATTCTAAAGGAGATCAGTCCTGGGTGTTCTTTGGAAGGACTGATGCTAAAGCTGAACCTTCAATACTTTGGCCACCTCATGCGAAGAGTTGACTCATTGGAAAAGACCATGATGCTGGGAGGGATTGGGGGCAGGAGGAGAAGGGGACGACAGAGGATGAGATGGCTGGATGGCATCACCGAGTCAACGGACATGAGTTTGGGTGAAATCTGGGAGTTGGTGGTGGACAGGGAGGCCTAGCATGCTGCGATTCATGGGGTCTCGAAGAGTTGGACACAACTGAGCGACTGAACTGAACTGAACTGAACTGAGAATGCACAACAGTGGATTTGAGAGCTTGGATGTGGGATCTCAGAATCAGATTCAGAGGCATGACTGTAAAGTTATACACAGATTTTTGATTGCAAGTGTGTTGACAGTCCAGTCCCCTGTGTTATTCAAGGGGGTACTGTGTACGTGTACATAGAAGTATATATGTAATGTATGGATATACAGGTGATACATGCATAGCTATCCATCCACCAAGAGAGTCATTACCAGGAAATGACTCATGTGATCACAGAGAGTGACGAGGCCCAGGAACTGTGGGTGGCACCAGCCAAGTTGATCCAAATGCCCAAGGCCTAGGGAGTGGGTGTTTCAGCTTGAGTTCAGAAAAAAAGCTGATTTCCAGTCTGAAGGGGATCAGGCCAGAGAAATTCCCTTTGCTTGGGGAAGGTCAGCCTTTTGATTTCCCCAGGACTTCAGTTGATTGGATGAGGCCCACCCACATTATGGAGGACAGTCTGCCTAATACCGTCTATGATTCCGAGGTTGATCTCATTCAGAAACACCCTCACAGGCACAAATGATGTGCCCTTTGAATGCCTCTGTGGCCTAGTCTCCCAGGTAGGGCTAGTAGTAAAGAATTCATCCCCAAAAACAGGAGATATGAGAGATGTGGGTTCCATCCTTGGGTTGGGAAGATCCCTTGGAGAAGGAAATGGCAACCCACTCTAGTATTCTTGCCTGGAGAATCCATGGATAGAGGATCCTAGTGGGCCAGAGTCCATAGGGTCACAAAGAGTCAGACATGACCGAATCATCTTAGCAAATAAGCACACACTTGGCCTCATCAAGTCGACACAGAAAATTAACCATCACCTTTGCCTATTGACAGAGGAAGTCTTTATTCCTAAACGGCTTACCCTCCCATTTCCTCCTGGACCAGAACTCTTCTATTTAGAAGCATTATCTTGCACACTTAGGTTTTAAAGAAAAGCATCCGTTTTTCTACAAGCTGTATGATTTCTAACATCATCATGCTCCCCTGAGAGCAGCAACAGTTTTTCCCTTGGTGTATAATCGTGTTATTGGTCTACTACTCTGCTTGTCTCTAAGGCTTGTAGATCATTTGACTTGTGCAGATTTAAATTTTATTTAAATTTTGACTCCAGCCATTATTTTTCAACCAACCCAAGGGTTATAGGCTCTGCATTTGACCCCAATATTGCAACCTATGAACCAGTTTCCTTAGTGTGAAATTGCATTATGGAGGAGGCTCCCCTGTGTCCATTATCTGGGCGTTTCGGTGACAGAGCTCTCAGAGAGGAAGGATACTGTAAATCAGGATGGGCCATGAGGGCCAAGCGGGGAGGATAATAGTGTTAAGGCCACCATGGTAATTTCTCCTATCCTTAACACCATAGAAATAGCTCTGTGAAGAATGGCTATGAGGTGTTTCTTCCTGGCAACTTGTCAAAGGAAGAATATTTTATGCAAATGGGAATATTCTGTTCCGAGAAATAATAGATCTGGAGTGATTTCATTCTTGTGTTGAACCGGGCAAGGTTTACCTTTAAAAGATAGGTTGGCCTTACCAGTGTTACTTGTTGAATGGAGAGTGAATACCGAGAAGATATTAATTGTTCAACATTAAGCTAATAGCAGGCAACCTGCGTACCATACTTTGAGAGGTCATCGATAAAAAATTTGTTAAAGAATAATTGAGTAGGCTGAATTACTTAAATAGGTATTGAAAGTGATAAAATAAAGTCAGTTGCAGGAGGATTAAAAAAAAAAAAAGGCGCCGATGAAATGCTGAAATAGTGACCTTTGGCGATCAGCTTAGTGTTCTACCGGGAGAAATTGAATCTTTAAATGAGTTCTTTTAATTGGTTTCTTCCACTTTGATTCAGAAAGATTTCCCAACAACCAAGAAATGCTGGAAATAAAATGTGAAAAGAAATGTGATTTTCTGGCCTTTTTCTCTTCACTTTCTCCACTTTTGCTCCTATGTGAAATGATACAAAGCGTGTGGTATTTTGGCAAGATTGGTTCCGATCTCCTTGGCAGTGGACCTCAGCCTCAGATTCTAAGTAAGCCTTGAGGGCTGTTGGCAAAGTGGTGTCTCCAGCACTGGATCAAGTAACAGGCATGTGTGTGCTAAGTCATTTCAGTTGTGTCTGACTCTCTGCAATCTTATGGGCTGTAGCCCACCAGGCTGCTCTGACCATGGGATTCTCCAATCAAGAATACTGGAGTGGGTGGCCATGCCCTCCTCCATGGGATCTTCCTGACCCAGGGATAGAACCTGTATCTCTTACATCTCCTGCATTGGCAGGCAGGTTTTTTACCCTTAGTGCCACCAATGTGATAAGACACAATCTCCGTTCTTGCTGTTACCTTGAAGTTCAACAGGGAAGACAGACAGTAAATGAATTTATTATAATGTGGTGGATGCTAGACACACGGTGTTTTGGAAGCACTTACCAAAAAAGAATTGCTGCTTCTGAACTGTGATGCTGGAGAAGACTCTTGAGAGTCCCTTGGACTGCAAGGAGATCCAACCAGTCCATCTTAAAGGAGATCAGTCCTGAATATTCATTGGAAGGACTGATGCTGAAGTTGAAGCTCCTATACTTTGGCCACCTGATGTTAAGAACTGACTCCTTGGAAAAGACCCTGATGCTGGGAAAGATTGAAGGCAGGAGGAGAAGCGGGTGGCAGAGGATGAGATGGTTGGATGGCATCACTGACTTAGTGGACATGAATCTGAGCAACCTCTGGGAGATAGTGAAGGACAGGGGAGCCTGGTGTGCTGCAGTCTATGGCGTTGCAAAGAGTCTGACATTACTTAGAGGCTCAACAACAACCAACAAGTGAATACATTGTATTTCGATTCTGATACAGTTCATATTGCATTTCTTCTCTTCCTGAAGGTGTTAGTTGCTAAGTCGTGTCCAACTCTTTGCAGTCCCATGGAGTGTAGCCTGTCAGGCTCCTTTGTCCATGGAATTCTCTTCTCTTCCTAACGGGTCAGTATTTATATATCTATCCATTTTAGGTACATGTGAATAATGACCACAAAAAAGCACCTTATGTACCTTCTGGTCCAAATCATCAGGAAATGTGTGGCTAGAGATATAGAAAAACAACCACACAGAGAGTCTCTCAGTGCAGCTGGCTGCTATGATTGAAAAATAATGCATGAGACCTGGGCAAAAGCTTAATTTCTGTTTTCTTGAATGAAAAGTAAAATATTAATTTATGTTGAAAACAAGTCCTTTCATAGTTAATAGTGTTTTTTTTTCCCCTTACTGAGGTGATCAATTGCCTGTTAATTTCTATAATTTATATTCATTACTTGAGGTTTTTAATTTCTTGTTTCTGTGCATTTCTTTCTATTAAATAATACCTCTAAGGGTTGTATTTTACAGTGATTTTAAAAGAACCATTGTAAGAAAATTGTGATTACAAAATCTATCAACAATGCCATGCCAAATAGTATGGGTAAGTTTAGAAATACATACTTATTAATAGAGAAAAATCTTCCATACACATATGTTTCACTAGGCACTGTATATACTGTATTGAATCAGAATGTAGCAATTATGATGAATTTGAAAAAAAGCAAAACTTCGGATTTTGAAAGAAAAACATACTCAGTGAAACAAGGTATAGCTTAAAAATCAATCAGAGTTAATAAAATATTCTCTTTTAAAATCTGACTTGAAACCATATGAGAGATGTCTCCAAAATTTTCAAAATTGTGTTGATATTTTTGAATAAGTGTATTTTAGTAAAGATGATGCAGAATGGTTAAATTTTGATTGCTAATAACTATACATGATTCAGAGAAACTCACAAGGGCTGTTTCAAAGTAGACCTTATCAAAGCAATGTCTTAAGAGAGGGTAAGTTTCAGATGGCCATGAAAGTGAAAGTGAAGTGAAGTCGCTCAGTAGTGTCCAACTCTTTGCGACCCCGTGGACCATAGCCCACCAGGCTCCTCTGTCCATGGGATTCTCCAGGCAAGAATACTGGAGTGGGTTGCCATTTCCTTCTCCAGGGGAATGGCCATGAAAACACTCCCCGAATCCTTCAAGGGTACCATTTTAAAAGGAATGTCCCCAACAAAGAGATTCTCAAGCCCCTATGCAAAAACTGCTAGTCTTGACTGTCATCAATAATTTTGCTTTTTCAAAAAATTAACATAAATCTTTTCATTTTAGAAAAGTAAAACAAGTAGAGATTTAAAAAAAACTTTAAAGTATAACGTGTTGTAATAGCAGCAAACAAATGTGTAGTACTTACTATACGCTGGTGTTCTGTGTGACCCGTGTGCTCATTTTATCCTCACAACGTTGTGAGGTAGTCAATAATTACCTCCTATCTTATAGGTGGAGATAATGAGGCCAAGAGGACAGGCAGCTGCCTGGAGGTCACACAGCTGGGTGACACCGATGAGCTGGGATTCAGGCCTTCCTTATTTCTAGTGTCTACTTTTACTTCTGGACAGAGAAAGACGTTCGTTTTTTTTCTACATAGATATTCACCTGCAGAAAGGATGTTATACATGTTATATTATTATCTGCATTTTCCACTGTATAATACATGATGCCTATCTTTATGTAATAGCAGTTACATCACAGTATCCCATTTAAGAGATGCATAATGTTTGCCATTCAGTTGCCTTCCATTCTTTGTGACCCCATGGCCTGTAGCCCGCCAGGCTTCTCTGTCCATGGGATTCTCCAGGCAAGAATACTGGAGTGGGTAGCCATTCCTTTCTGCTGGGGATGTTCTCGACCCAGGGATGGAACCCAGGCCTCCTGCATTGCAGGTGAATTTTTTACCCTTTCCTCTCATCTCCCCTACGCTGCACCCCGACCCCGCAGACCTCACCTCCGTCCTAAGCTTCAGATCTCATTCTCTACTGTGTGTGGGACCACCGTGGAAGCATCCTAATTTCCAAACACATATCTGAAACTAAATTTAATTTCTTTTCTCCAAAACGTATGTCTCTTCCAACAAATGCTGGGTGAAACTCCTCTGCACCATTCAGCCTTCATCGTGAAGAGTGCAGACGCTCAGTGGCCATCTCCCAGGCACCTGGCCACAAGGTTCTGAATCATCTTTGACTTTTCTGGACTTCACTTTTACCAACGTTCACTGATACTATCTACAAAGTATCTCTTAAACCACCTTCTCGGCTTCCTTTGCTGCCGCACTCGTAATCCGTCACCTGAAATATTTCTAGAGACGCCTAACATCTCCAGTTTCATTCCTCTCTGCCTTCATCTTCTCACTCGCTGCCGGAAACAACCCTCACTCTGAAGGGACACATGGTAAGTGTGGCTTGACCTTCTCTTTAACATTACCCTTCAAAAACCTACCCAGAGGGAACCATATTCAATATCCTGTAATAAACCAAAATGGAAAAGAATATGAAAAAGAATATATATAACTGAATCATTTTGCTGTTCACCAGAAACTAACACAATATTATAAATCAACTGTACTTCAATACTTTTCTTTTTTTAAAAAAAGAAACCTGCCTGGTCTACAAAGCCATGTGGCCCATGCTTAGTCTTCCTCGCCCCAGGACTGACCTGTGCGCCTCCACATAGCGCTGTTCCTTTCCTCTCTGGTGGATTAAGTTCCCTCTGAGCTGGGCTCCTTCATTAGACACTACCTGCCTGAGAGTCAGGGCTGTGTTTTATTCTCATCTTTGTGTCCCCTACAGCAGTGATGCGGGGCCTCACACCCTGTACTTGTTCAATAAACTTTATTTCTTATCATTTCAAGTAGCTCCAGGGGAACTTTGGTTTTGTACATCTGCAGCATGGAAAGATCTTTATGTCTTACATGCAGATTGTAGGGGAACTTTGGTTTTGTACATCTCCAGCATGGAAAGGTCTTTATGTCTTACATGCAGATTGTAGGGGAACTTTGGTTTTGTACATCTGCAGCATGGAAAGATCTTTATGTCTTACATGCAGATTGTAAGAAAACTAGAACACTGTTGTTGTTGCCCCTAAGTCGTGTCCAACTCTTCTGTGACCCCTTGGACTGGAGCCCACCAGGCTCCTCTGTCCATGGGGCTTCCCAGACAAGAATACTGGAGTGGGCGGCCATGTCCTCCTCCAGGAGCACTGGACTCAGTGTCCTGTGTGCAATGTGACGGTCAGGCGCTCCTGCTTGGTATCACAGTGCCCAGGCAAACTACCAGTACTTCTTAATTAAACCCTTGATACCGTCTTTTTCCATTAAGGAAGTACAAATGCACTCACATAGTGAAAAACAGAATTGTATTAGAGTCACGAGAAACATGTGTTTACACGGTGATGTTGCTCCTTCAAAGGGCTGGAAACGATAATCTATCACTGACTTTTCTTAAACAGGCCTCAGGGTTCATGATCTGCAGGTACTGTTTCAAGAGTTTCCCTAATGTCTTCATTCTCTGTCTCCACCGTCTCCTTAGTTCAAAGTCACCTTCACTTCAGTGCGACTCCACCATCTTCCTGTCCAATCCCAAGAGCTGCCTGGTGACCAAGACACAGGATGCGGACCTACCTTTCTTTGCTTTGGGCTATGCCCTTTGCATGTCCTAATAAAACAAGGTCAATTCAGTCCAGTAATATTTAGTGATTTAGTCATATTTAGTGATTACAGGTATCTTTACAAAAAGGATTCAGCTTGTTTATTTTTAATTGAAGGATAATTGCTTTATGAGGTTGTACTGGTTTCTGCCATACAACAACCTGAATCAGTCATGGGTACACGTATGTCCCCTCCCTCTTGAACTTGCCTCCCACCTCCCACCCCATCCCACCCCTCCAGGTTGATCACAGAGCCACGGGGTTGAGCTCCCTGTGTCAAACAGCAAATTCCCACTGGCTATCAATATTTTTGGCTGTTTCATCCTAACAGAAGCAGAACTGTGTCTGTCTCCACGAGGGCACTGGTTTATTTACATCTTGTAGGTAGCCATGTAGGATTTGTTCCTGAGCTGAGCTGATGGGAATCGCTTTGTTTGAGAGTCAGTCAGCTCATGCTGGCAGGGAGATGTAAGGGAGGATAAGGGAAACCAGAGGTGGAGTGTGCAGCAGGGAGCAGCCTCGTGAGTGCACGGTCCTGAGCTCATCCCCTTCTGCTCCTGGAGGGACTCAGAAAGGAGGGCAGTCGCCCTGGGGCTGCCACCTGCCTGCTTTGCTGGCTTTACCTATGGTCGTGTGTATACGTCAGTGCTACTCTCTCAGTTCGTCCCACACTCTCCTTCCCGCAGGGTGCCCACAAGTCTGTTCTCTATGTCTGTGTCTCCATGGCTGCCCTGCAGATAGGTTCATCAGGACCGTCTTCTTTGAGGAATTATATTGCCTGTGGGCAGCGATCTGGCCTTCTTGGAGCCGTACAGTTTATAACACAGCCCCAGGTTTAACCTTACCTCCTAAATGTGCACAGCTCTGCGGTTAGAGGTATACTTTGGAGGAGATTTCATGCCAAGCTGCTGTAGGAGAGAGAGAGCAAGCACAGCTCTAGACAGATCCAATAGGCTCACTTACCTTGGTCATCCTCGGGAAGGAGTATCGTCTTATTCAGCCCAGGAACCTTAGGGTAGCAGCTGGCACATGGTGAGACCCAGAGAAGCTTAACTTCCGGTAGCTGAAGGACTTCCAGGAGATGATGACCAGTAGAAGGCTGTCATTCCAAGGGACCTTCACCCAAGTGACGTGTATGTATAGCAGCTGCCTCCAGGGTTTCAACACTTTTTCTTGTACTAGAATCATCCTTAGACTCAGCATGGTGGATCCACTACCAGGGTTCCAGATTCAGTAGTTCTGGGTGGGACTTGAACGTTCGCATTTCCAACAGGTCCAGGGTGATGTTCATGAAGGTCATCTGGGTGCCAGGCTTTGAGAACTAGAATCAGTCCTCAGGCTTCTGTGTGTGTGAGTTGCCTGATGATCCTGTGAAGATGCATGTTCTGATTTAGCAGATCCATGCTGGGGCCAGAGTCTGCATCTCTGCCAACCTCGCATGTGTGCCAATGCCACGGGAGCTGGGCCCAGACTGCTGTTTGAGGCCCAAGATGCCAGAGATGCTCTAACCTAGCTGGTCATCAGGATCGACAGTGAAGTGGGCAACCCCAGACCAAATGAGCCATCATTCTGTCCATGAAGAGAGGAGATGGCGGGCTACAGTCCATGGGGTCACAAAGGGACAGACACAACTGAGCAACGAACATGCACATGAAACAGTGGTGCACGCACAGTACATCACCCACATGGCACACTCTATCCTTTCATGGAGACATGAGATATAAAGCCTCTGCATTTCCAGAAAGAACAAAGGAACAGACCTTAGATTGGGGTTCAAGCTGCCACATGCAGCCACTGGTGCTACCGAATCTTCATTATAACCCAGCCCCTGATACTGAGGGGCTCAAATGCCCAGCATCTTCCGGGGCCCCTTTTGGATAGGATTCTTTACTCTTTTCTCCAGCTAATCACCATCCTGGCTCAGAATTCTAAGAGGGTTTGAGGGCTCACCTCTAAATGAGAATTGGCAGAACTTGGAGCTCAGACATCAGTTTTGAAAGTATCCACGTCCTACAAGAGGGGAATGTTAGCCACTGGGCCTTTTGGGGGAGAAAAAAGGAGTGAGACGAGGTTCTAGGTTCTAGGTTCAGAGGATCCTCCAAGGATCGAACCTTGGTGCAGTGACCTGGCCAGTGAAGGATGCTGGCCGTCATCTGTGAGACCTTGTCTTTCAACGAAAGGGCATCAAAGCGAGAGTGGAATAAAGTCAGTACCTGGTCCACAATCTCAGAGATGCTCCCAGCTCACATCTGCTTCCTCCCCTGCCTGTTTCCTTCTCTGCTTGAGTCTTGACAATAACAGGCTTGTAGTGGGGCTTTTATTCTTCCTTTACCTCACTGGCACAGCAGAAATCCCCAAACTCATGGCTGGTATTGAGTCACAGAGTTACAGAGTTTTACAGGCAGGAAGGCTGAAGTCCAACAACAACTACTAACTAAGAATCAGACGAGTGAGGTCAAATCGCATGTGATGTGGATACCACAGGTGCCCGGCTCAGTGCTGCCTCCGCCAGCCTCTCCTCAGTCCTCACTCGGATTCTTAGGACCTGGATCTTGTCTTTGGCTCTTCCCTGACTTTCTGACTCTGCCTACTGAGTCACTAAATGCAGACTCAGGCCAAATTTCTCAGATGTGACTCGCATCTCTCCTTTATTATTATTATTATTATTTGATCAGATACCCTGACCTTGGGGCTTCCCTGGTGGCTCAGTCAGTAAATAATCTGCCTGCACTGCAGGAGACCTGAGTTCTGGGCCAGGAAGTTCCCCTGGAGAAGGAAAGGGCAACCCTTTCCTCCCAGTATTCTTGCCTGGGAAATCCCAAGGACAGAGGAACCTGGTGGGCTTCAGTCCACGGGGTCACAAGAGTTGGACGTGACTGAGCAACTAAATCACCATCCTGACCTTGACCTTTGAGGCTAGTGGCACATCACGTTCCACCTGCCCTTCTCTGTGGCTACCTGAGCTTCTTGCCCTGAATCTGGAGACGCTGGACCTCTGAATTGTCTCGTCCTCGGTTGGTCTCCTGACCCCTCCTGGCTATTCTGCACACCACCCATTGGGAGCCCGACTCTGATCCCGATATCACACAGAGTACCTTGCAAAATAATGTACTGCTCACTTTGACTTCCAGCTTGGGCTTCCAAGAATGTGTTTCTCCCCCATGAAACTCCATGAAGAGAGAAGTAGCCCTGATAGCCTCAGGAGCAGGAAAGAGCAGAAAGGACCGGTGGCCATGGTGACCCAAGGAATAACTGCAGCGTGGTGAGGACTCCCAAGTCTCTGTGAATTCTCTCTGCTAGTGTGTTTTGTTCACTGTTTTTTATTTTTTTCTCTTGCATGTTAGGTGATAGCACAAAGGTATATATTCAAAAAGTATGTGATGGATTGCAAAATAAACTATCATAACTGACAAAGCTGAAAGAATATCATTTTCAGATACATAGCAGCCCAATTTATACATCAAAGAATGCTATTATTAAGTCAAAGAATAGGGGAACAAAGCTATTTCAAATATGTTAAATCAATCAAAATTGTAGTAATATAAGATTCTATCACAAGGAGCTTCAAATGTTGGGGAGGTAAACCACATTTATGACTAGTGAATAAGATAACAGCGTACGAGGTACATGTGTGTGTGTGTATGTGTGTGTGTGTGTGTGTGTGTAAACACTAGAGACTACAGGGGCACAGTTGTACACAGCAGGTCATTCTCCCACCAGGAGCATCCGTAGCGGAACAGCAGGGGTTGTTTACTGAGCTCATCCATGGGTCCAAGTTGAAGAAGAGGGCAGCAGAGGATGAGATGGCTGGATGGCATCACTGACTCAGCGGACATGAGTTTGAGCAAACTCTGGGAGATTATGTAGGACAGGGAAGCCTGGTGTGCTGCCATCCATGGGGTCTCAAAGAGTCAGACACCACAGCGACTGGACAACAAATGTGTCCAGGTGCGTGCAGAGCTCAATGTCTGCTCTGTTCCACTCAGGGAATCCCAGAGACTGATGCTTTGCACAAGTTCACATAGAGGGAAAGCAAGGGAGCCAGGCATTTGGCCTCCAAAGTTACACTAAGCCAAAAACTCAGCCTCAATTTGGAAAGAGTGTCTCAGGTAATGCCCCCAACTGGTGTCCAGGTGAGAGATTCTCCCCTAGGTCAGAAGCCCCGGCCCTGACCTCGCAGTGAACACCACCAGCAACATGCTCTGAACTCAGTCCATGCATTCCTTTACTTCTCTATCTTTAAATAACTGGTCCACTTACCCCCAACTAGAGAGTTTTCCCAAATCATTTGATACCAAGTGTTGATTTTCTTCTCAAATGTTTCCTACTCAAAGTTGCCTACTAGACTGACTATCATCAGTTAACCCTTCCATCGTAAGGGACACTTTGACCTTTTCAAGTCAGCAGCGCTGAAATTCGTTTCCATTCAATGAGTTGTCAGCCAATGTGTTATGTGTCATCTGTTTCTAAAGCTGGATGTCCTTCAGTTTCTTTGGTTTTAAAAAATATGGGAGCACGACTCCAAACAACCTATGGAAATGGAGAGCTTCTTTGTTCTGCAAATGGTTTCTCTGGCTTAGGGTGTAGGATGCTCAGCTGAGATGGTTTCTTCTCTGGATGAGGCAGGCTGCGGAGGAAGGAACATAAGCTTCCTCCCTCTTCAGCACTGTTGATGGCTGCAGGTGTCTGCATGCCTTTATGGAACATAAAAAGACAAGGCCCCAGCCCTGAAGAGTTTACAACCTCAGCCAGACATAAAGGAGATGGCAGCCAGTAGTAAAAATTCCATTTGTGCAGATATGGCCAGTACAGAGAAGACAGTCCTGTTGGAGGAAATTTTTAGGAAAGATTTACAAGGGCAGGAAAGTGTGTTGAAAACATAAAAAACTGGCATGCTGCTCAGAGCAGTTTAGGAGAAGCTGTAGCTGGAAGAAGCCAGGAGCTGAGATGATTGACCAAAGAAGTAAAAAGAAAAGGTTAGATACAACTTAACATAACAACCAAATAAATTATTCATCAGCATATTTATATCATGAGATAGTCGTCTTTCAGATTGTCACTCACCCAAAATGGCTTTTTGGAAATGACTAATCATGGTTTTTCCTGTGGTCATGTATGGATGTGAGAGTTGGACTGTGAAGAAAGCTGAGTGCAGAAGAATTGATGCTTTTGAACTGTGGTGTTGGAGGAGACTCTTGAGAGTCCCTTGGACTGCAAGGAGATCCAACCAGTCCATCCTAATGGAAAATCAGTCCTGAATATTCATTGGAAGAACTGCTGCTGAAGCTGAAATTCCAATACTTTGGCCACCTGATGCGAAGAACTGGCTCATTTGAAAAGACCCTGATACTGGGAAAGATTGAAGGCAGGAGGAAAAGGGGACGACAGAGGATGAGATGGTTGGATGGCATCACTGACTCAATGGACGTGAGTCTGAGTGAACTCCGGGAGTTGGTGATGGACAGGGAGGCCTGGCGTGCTGTGATTCATGGGGTCGCAAAGAGTCGGACACCACTGAGCGACTGAACTGAACTGAACTGAATCATTTGGGACTATTTTGAAGTTGTTTAGTCACTAAGTTGTGACCAACTCTTTGTGACTGCAAACTGCCAGGCTCCTCTGTCCATGGGATTTGCCAGGCAAGAATACTGGAGCAGGTTGCCATTTCCTTCTTTCTCCATGGGATCTTCCAGACTCAGGGATGGAACCCAGGTCTTCTTGTTTGGCGGGCACTTTCTTTACCACTGAGCCACCAGGGAAGCCAATCTGGGACTACAGCTCTAGTTTTATTTCTCCTGCTAAACACCTGACGGCATTAGGAGAGAAACCAGCAACTCCAACTTTGCCTCTCCCTGTGGGCTCCTGTATATGCTGACCTAGGGCTTTACAGAATGACATGCACGTGCTTGGGCCCTGGACGACTTTACTGCTAGAGATCACATGTGTGTGATGATTAATTCATCCCCTGATAAATATCAGAAAACGTTTCTCATGGTCACTCCCAATATGATTTGCATACAGGGAACTAACCCTGCCCTGAAAAATAAGTCAATAAAAGATCAAATCCCAAGAGTTCTCTGTCTTTTAAAATAAGAATCTGTTTCCCAAAAAGCTTCAAAAACTTGTCTGACAAGCTGTGGCTTACTATTTTTGTTGTTGCTCTTGTTGGTTGATTTTAGTTTGACTCTAGAACAGAAGCTACTTTTTCCGTAAAGGTCAGGGTGGTAACTATCTTAGACTCCGTGGCCTGTGTGGTCTCCGTCACACTGCTCAGTTCTGCTATTGTAATGTGAAGCAGCCATAGACAATACGGAAGTGATGAGTGTCTGTGTTGCAATAAAACTTTATTCACAAAAACAGGAAGTGGATGCCATTTGGTCCACAGGCCTGGTTTGCTGACCCCTTTTCAAATCAATGGATTAAATTTCCCTTCCATCAGGCCCTGTCTCATGAATAACCAGAGACGGTGTTTGACTCTTTCCTGGTCTTATTAAGGTATATAGAATGATAAAACATTGAGGAAAATCAATTTTATAGCCTTTATAAGTGACCTTACTGAGTGCTAGAAAAGCTAGAAAAGTTCAGCAGATGCTCATGTTGACAGGAATTATAAATTACATAGCTCAGACCCACATCCTTAGCTTAGCTTAGCTTAGTAAACTCGATTTACTATGTATCCTTTATGGTAATACTTTTAAAGAGTGACTAAGAACTATATTTATTGTTCTGACTTCTATTATAACTCTTCCCCTTCATTCTTTTCCATTTTTATTCTAGTCCAGTAAATCCTTTCCATTTTTAGTTTTTGAAATAAGTGATGATTTTCTTTGCTAAAATATTAATAATTATTATTTAGTAATAACCATACCTATTATGCTTGCTTTGAGATTTTGTTTCTTAAATGATGTTGGGCTAGTTAATCTGTACAATTTATGTCCAATTCTTCTAATAGTTCTCCAAAGTAGGTATTCTGAGGTTTTTTTTTGTACCCGCCCCCCACCCTTTTTTTTCAGATAAGAATACTGATGTTCGGAGAACTCTGTGGACTAGCCTCAAATCACAGAATTTTATATAGTACCTTCCACATGCTTTTTTTCCCCCCTCCAAACCCACTGTTTACAAATTCTTGATCTAATAATTTTTCAGACCTGTCAGTAATAGCCCCATATCTCACTTTTCGGATTAAGTTGGAGCAGCGATTCCGAGCTAAGATCCTCAGTTCCTGTCTTTTATTTTTCACCACGACCATAAAACCAGGCCATGGAGTACAGCCCATCTACAAATACTCAAGCGATGCTGCTGCCATGGATATTTATGGAAAGTAGATACTAGACGACAAAAGACCACCTGAGCAGCTGCCGTGTGACGAGCTGTAATGGGGCTCTGCACACGGGGTGGAGTGAAGGAGTTCCTCCTGGGGCTGGTGAAGCATGGCTTCCAGCAAAAGCAGTGTGATTGGGCACTGCTGGGACCTGCCTGGCACAGAGCAATCAGAGCTGGGTGGTTCTTTCAGTGAAGGAGAAGCCAGCAGACATGAATTTCAGAGATAGAAATGTCAGAAGTTATCAGCAGTGCAAATAGTGGCTAGAGTTGTGGGCTGGAGGAAAAGTCTTCACTTGAGTCAATGTGGAGAGGATGCCTGGCAGCAAATATGCAGACACGGATTCAACCAGACCCATGATGACAAACTCCAGCAGCATCAGCAACAGAAAAACCTCTTCAGAGATATCCTTGATGAACCAGAAGGACGATGGTGCCATCAGCGCACTGGAACTGCTGATGTTAGACTCAGTCCTCGCCTCCAACCCCACCCATTCACTGTCTGGCTGGGCAGGCGGGACTGACATCCATGCTCCTCGGAAATTCTGTATAAGGATTTCCTCAAACATGGCTTATTGCCTCCTCGTCCATCGTTACTCTTAAAGAAGATGGGTTCTTGCTTTTTCATCTGTTTGTTATTGGGAAGTTTGGGGGATTTTTTCACTCTTTTGTTCCTTTGAACTTTTTGCTCCAGGCAAAAATGAAGAGTGTCCTTGGCTTTATGCAGCCTGTCTTGGAATAGAAATTTCTCTCTCTTCATCATAGATATTGTGGAGTAAAAGGAAAAGGGGAATGAGTAAACTAGGGTTGGAACCATGGATTCTGTTGGTTCTGAATCCCGTTGCGTCATGGAACATGGCGGGTGGGTTAACGGAAGGAGGAAAGGCAGTGTCTTAGAGGAACAGGGTGACCACCTGGCCCTGTGCTCTCGGGACAGCCCCCCGCAAAGACGCAGCGCCTCCCCCAGCTGCCCTTTCCTGGTGCTAGTCTGGGAGTCTTGAGAAAGAGACTTCCAGTCCTCAGATCACTTATCACTTCAGCCCATGTGTTTTTAAAATCTCTTTTATGTTTGGTAAAAATCTCTGCTTGACTAAACAGTTACATCACTAATTGCTAAATATGACATTATCAGATTGTTTTGACTTCCTGGGGGTGAGGGTTAGGGAAAAAGGTTAATTACAATTACTTTTGTCTCTAACTAATGGAACACAGCATTAGCATCTGCGTGCTGCCTGCTTGAAGGTTGGCAATAATCCCCGTGTGTTAACCAGAGGTGACGAGAGTGACCAAAGGTGTGGATGTCACTGCGTTACCTGAATTTACCCAGCAGCTAACAAAATGGGTCTCTTTCACTAAAGACTAATTTTCACATTAAAAAAAAAAATCTTTATTATGGGCCTAGTGTGGTTAAATTGCCTGACACAGTAGGGAATCTACACTTAGACTAGTGATATTAAGCGCTGAGAAAATGCCTCAGGTGATGATCCAGCTGAGCGGTAATTCAGACTGCGGATAATTCTCTTGCAGGAAAATTCCACCAGGTGGCACAGCATGTCTCAGAGTACCACTGAGCATGCTCTCTCTTTGGGCCGCAGTGACTTGGGGAAGAAAATATTTGAGAATTGCTGAAGATGGTTCTCAGCTTCCCTTCCTCCTTCTAAATACACACATTCTCATCCCCAAGCAGCTTTTCAAAAGACAAACAACATGCCCGCAAAAATATATGCATTCTATACGTTTGCTGAAATTTATCCTTTGAATAATGTATAACACTAGTCAGAAAAGATAAATAAAGCCGTATGGAAAGAGATTTGCAAAGTTGCCCGTGTGCCAAATCTAAAGTCATCAGCTTTGCGGAGAGAAATCTTAATACAACATCTTTCCACAAGTTCAAATGCAGACTCATTCACACAAGCTGTAAATGTTCTGTCGTGTTGAGAAACTGTAGACATTATAAAGATCTGTAGAGTTTAACTGAAGCCAAAATCATTGATACTTATAACCTGGAGAGAGACTTTATAATAGAATGAAATAAACAGATTTTTATTTGTTCTAGATTCTGCCACTATTCCTTAGAAACTTGTCTAATATTGTCCAGCATCATTCCTATTCAGTTGCTAAGTCACTTCCGACTCTTTGCGACCCCATGGACTACAGCACATCAGGCTTCCCTGTCCTTCACTATCTTCTGGAGTTTGCTCAAACTCATGTCAGTGATGCCATCCAATCATCTCATCTTCTGTCGCCCCCTTCTTTTTCTGCCTTCAATCTTTCCCAGCAGGGGTGTTTTCCAATGAGTTGACTCTTCCCATCACATAGCCAAAGTGTTGGAGTTTCAGCTTCAGCATCAGTCCTTCCAATGAATATCCAAGGGTGATCTCCTTTAGGATGGACTGATTGGATCTCCTTGCTGTCCAAGGGACTCTCAAGAGTCTTCTCCAACACCACAGTTTGAAAGCATCAATTCTTTGGCACTCAGACTTCTTTATGGTCCAATTCTCACATCCATACTTGACTACTGGAAAAACCATAGCTTTAACTATATGGACTTTTGTCGGCAAAGTGATGTCTCTGCTTTTAATATGCTGTCTAGGTTTGTCATAACTTTCCTTCCAAGGAACAAGCATCTTTTAATTTCGTAGCTATAGTCACCATCTGCAGTGATTTTGGAGCCTGAGAAAATAAAATCTGTTGCTGTTTCCAGACTCAATATATATGAGAAAAGTGTGTCAATTAAATACTTAGATGGAAGTTGCTATAATATGCAATCTGGTGAATGATGGGAGAGTGGTTTTGCTTTAGGATGACAGGCAGCTTCGAATAATGTATGGAGAGAGAATTCTCTGCTTGTTCAGGCCCATGTCCCAACCCCAGGAAACTGACTTAATATGTCCGAGGAAGGCTAGACACACACATATTGAAAAACTTCCCCAAACGATTTTAATGTATCTTCAAATTAAGAGGCTTTGATTAAAACATCTAGTTTCCTTTTATGATAATTAGGAGTGGGTGTCCAGGAGTTCTTTTCTAACAGACTCTTCCTGGGAAGCAAAGGAGATCGATATCCATGAGCCGATCTGGAAAGAAATCTGGTGTCTCTTCCTTCAAGAGCAATTCTTCATTCCAGTCTGGGGATGGAAGATGGTTGAACCATGTGAAATTTCAAGCTTCTTTCTTGCTCCTCTGTGTCTGAAGAAATGGCTTGTCCCCTTAAGGAGAGATAAAATATGAATATATAGGGGTATAATATGAGACTTGTTCTCAAACTGGATTTTCAAAAATGCAAATTTGAATACTTTGAGCAGCAAGGAAATAGGAACAAAGATGCAGAAAACGAAGTGTAGAGAAATTAATACTTTGTTCATTTTAAGTAGGGTGTAGGATGCATGAAGGGTAGCAAAGGAATTGAGCCTTAAATTTGGATTCATTTTGATATTTGGCAAAACTAATATAATTTTGTAAAGTTTAAAAATAAAATAAAATTAAAAAAAAATCAAATGTAAAAAAAATAAATAAATAAACTAAGGTGTTTGAACTTTACTCAGTGTGAAGCCAGTAATGTTTCTGGTCTGAGAGATGACGTGATTCGTTTTATGAGCGCTGAAGCTTAAATGTGGCAGCTGCACAGGACAGGAGTCACAATAGGAAGAGGCTGAGTTAGTACTTACCTTTCTATTGAGAGTTTTCTAGTACTAGGCTTCATGATCGGAGAGGGCAGTGGCACCCACTCCAGTACTCTTGCCTGGAAAATCCCATGGACGGAGGAGCCCGGTAGGCTGCAGCCCATGGGCTTGCTAGAGTCGGACGCGACTGAGCGACTTCACTTTCACTTTTCACTTTCATGCATGGGAGAAGGAAATGGCAACCCACTCCAGTGTTCTTGCCTGGAGAGTCCCAGGGACGGGGGAGCCTGGTGGGCTGCCGTCTATGGGGTCGCACAGAGTTGGACACGACTAAAGCGACGCAGCAGCAGCAGCAGGCTTCGTGATTGGTGCCAATTTATGTTCAGCCTTTCCCTAAACCTCATAATAACCTTGTAAACTAGGTGTTCTCATTCCCATTTTCAATAAGAACAACAATGGAGGTTTAAAGAGTTTAAGTTCTCTGCCCCACTCTATAATTTAAAGTGGTGGAACAGGAATTAAAACTCAATTCTGTCTGACTTCACCATCCATAAGGATGACTGTGTTGTAATGCAGGTAAGGAGAGAAGCCATGAGCATCCAGGACAGAGGTGATGAATTACAAAAAAATTTCAAGAGAAAAAATTTCCTGGTAAAGAGTAACTTAGAGCTCTTTTCTACAATAAATTGTTATATAAATTATATCTGATTGAAAACCAAAGAAATTTTTTAAAATCCCAATTTACACAGCAAGTAACATTACACGTAACATGTGACTTAACAAAAATCTATTACACGGGTATACTCCAGGCTTTTCTGGTCTTCTCGGAGCATCAGTTTGGTCTAATCCTTCAGTTCCTATTTTCTTGAGCTCCTGAGCTGCAAGATTCATGCTTAGAGAAAATCCCACTGTACTAGACTGTTAATTCAGTGATGTGATTAATTTGAATTCTGCGAGGGTTTGACGAAAGTACTGAGGTAGAAATGCCATCATCTTTGTATTGACCTAAGGCCTCATTTTGAAATGAATGGATATTCAAGGTGTTCATTAGAGAGATGCTACGTTATAGCAGAAAAAGACTCTGAACTCAGGCAGCTTTGGTTTCTTAATCTGTAAAAAAGGGCTTAATCATATTTACCTCAAAGGATATTTACTTCATAGGGAAAAATGAGGAAACACACAGTAGAGGTGTGCCTGGCATTTGTCAGTATTCGGCCAGAGATTGTTTTATAGGGTTGGTCTATGCAGTCAAAGCTGAGCAGAAGATTATACCAATTTTCTAATAAGTATGGATCCAGCAAAAGAATATTCAAGTCAGCAGAATCTCCATGTGGCTTGTCTTGGTCAGCTGGACTCATAATTGTTCTAGATCAGAAACATGTCAGCTTTCTCACATACACACTCACATGCAACTCACATGCATATGTATACACCCTCACAGACACACATATACATAGAGATTCACACAGACACACACACAGGGCACATATACTCACATACATGTACATTCACCCACATGCACACTCACACATACACACCCATACACCCACAGAGAGAACTAGAAAGTGTACAATGAACTAACTTTCCTTCCTTGTATCTGCCATCTCTATGTACCTACTAATATCCTAAGCATATTCACTGAAGAGTCTCAAATACTATTACATGTACAGTATGTACCAGTTCTAGAAAAATACAACTTGACAACTCTTGGCTCATGTGGGATGATGATTCTGAGACTTTCTACTGGGGCACAGAAAGTGTGAGGTTGTTCAGTTTCTGACGGGTCTGGAGTGTAGCTCTGATGTGGGTCTGGCAGACTAGAAAGCCTCTCAGCATTTCTAGAGCTCTTCAAATGGTTACCCAGAAAGAGAATTTCATCTGGAGAGACAATGTAAGTAAACTGAAGCCTATAAAAACCTAACCTAAACCTCAGCACAATCATTCCTAACTACTCTCTCATCAATTCGATGATTCAGTTTGCGCAACGTGAGAGTTGCTATATGGCATGAATATTTGTGATACTTTGCGTCTGTCCAGCGTCTGAACCCTGTTTCACAAGTTTTAATTCTTGGTGTTGACTTTCCCAGCCTCCTTTATGTCAGGGCCTCGGGTATGTGACTCATCTTCCACCAGGCTCACTCCTATGTGGCAGTCACTCAAAGTCAGAGGCACTAGAAGGACAAGGACATAAGTGGATTTTCTGCCTGCACAGAGACCCCCCTGCAGCCAAGAGCAGCAAGCCAGGCGCAGGACCACAGCGCCCAGGACTGGGTGTCAGCAGATGCAGTTTCTCACCAAGCCTGCAGGCAGCTGGCTCTGGCACGTTTCTTAAAACACTGCCTTACCTTGATCCCCAGCCTCTCTGACATTTCCCTGACCTGCGTGACATTCTTTCAATGCATTTGCTTCTGCTTCTGCTTCTGTTAGTCTCATGCTTGCAACACAGTAGTAGTGAAAATGTTAGTCACTCAGTTGTGTCTGCCTCTTTTGTGACCCCATGGGCTGTAGCCCGTCAGGCTCCTCTGTCCATGGGATTCTCCAGGCAAGAATACTGGAGTGGGCTGCCATGCCCTCCTCCAGGGTATCTTCCCAACCCAGGGATCAAACCTGGGTCTCGCACAATGCAGGCAAATTCTTTACCATCTGAGCCACCAGCAGAATCCTACTTAATTCCCTGTGCTGGACACCAAGGGGACTCCAGAGGTGAGTAAGACCCTCCTGGTGACCTTAAGGACTTCACACTCCAGTAGGTGGGATTCAGCTAGTCTCGCTGTCCCCCCCCACCCCAATGGAGAGGGAAGTGAATGTGATTTGCCGCTCCATGAGACCACTGAAGCCTCTAGAGACCATCCTTTGTGTGGGTTCTGGACCAGCTAGTGGATTCCCAGGTCACCTTTCTGGGGCTTGCAGGGTTGGTTCATCACCCGGAAAAGAGACATCGCATGGAAGCGGCCCCTGACACGTGCGAGTGGCCAGGAAGGTGGGCAGGTGAGAATCTTGCCTATTGTCTGAGTGTTTTCACAGGAGAAGAAAATTCGTGGCTCAGTTACCAGGGAGGAGCTTCCCCCAGCCCAGGCCTGCGCGGAGTCTACACAGATGGCGCTCCCAGTAGGATTACACATCCCAGGGAACTCGTGAACCATATGGAGGAGAAAGTTCCCCGGCTGAGAGTTCCGCTCCATTATTTCCCGTTGGAAGTAGCGCCTTGTGATCAAGCTTGAATTATCAGAGGCGAGGCCACGGGTATCAAAATGTGGTATCTGCCAGAGTTTGGAATTGCTTACTCTCCGCCTGATGCTCATAAAGAACATGTGGCTGCAGCATACTCTGAGTTATGCCACCTGGGATCCCTGACAACATTTCCAAGGGCACGGCCGTGTAACTCCGCGGAGAGCCCTGCCCCGTAGCAGGATTCCTATGCTAAGGACAGTCCGCACCACAGTGGGACGGCAGCACAGGACACGCCTTGGCCCCTGAGCCCTGTTTCCTCCTGAACCTTGGTGATGGAGTGTTAAACTGGAGACAGGAACGCGGCGTCCTTGCTCTGCCAGCGTCGGGTCCTGGCAGGCGCTGCCATCTGCAAAACCTCCAAGAGCATCAGCTTGAGGCCCCTGCATGCCTCTGGATGTCTTTATAAATCGGGAAAGGACGAGACCAAAGAGAAAGTGGGGCCGGTGGTTGGAGGGAGAGCACTGTTGAGCCCGGGGGTGCTGACTGACCCTGGACAGCTTCGTGTCAAGATCCCAGCCCAGGAGACAGATTCAGGACCCCTCCAAACACCCGCCAAACGCGTGTCTAAGAAAATAGAAGCACTGTATGGAGAGGTCACCCCCTTGGGGTGATGCATTTTGTCTGCATAAACATGGGAACTGGGAATCAAGAGCCGCGGAGGCCAGAACGAGCGGCAGCAGCAAGACAGCAGCTGCTACGGCTGAACAACAAACAGAAGCTGACAACCCGCTGCCATGCGCACGAGAGGCTTCCGGAACCCTGGTGACCGACAGGGCATCTGCTGGAGACGGGCCGTGCGTCCTCGTCTCCGCCTTGCAGTCCTGGAGGGGAGGACTCCGCGCTGCAAAGGTCAAGAGAAAGGGCTGGGGCTCAGGGCCTCGGGGGCTGTTCCGCGATGGATGCACCTGACTCCAACCCCCGGCTGCACTCACTGGGGGCTGGTCCTCTGAGCTGCCGAGTGCGCAGGCATGGATTTCCCGGGGTGCGGGGGTGGGGGCCCATCTAAGGACTGTGGGAAAGAGAACCATCCAGGGCAAGGTCACTGGGGTGAGAGGGGAAAGGGGCAGAGTCTTGTCTGAACAGACAGGATGCGTCTGGTTTCTGGGTTCTGGTTAGAAGTATGTTCCTCAGATTGCAAACACAAACAGAGAAAAATGAAAAGGTATTTGGAGTCAAGAGAGAAGAAAAGGTAACAGAGAGGACCTAGGTGGAACCGTCTTTGGCTTTAGGAAGCTATGTCCATGAAACAGAGCTGGGTGTCCCAGGAAGAAAGCAGGGGTGGGGGGGAGGGGTGGGTACGAGGGGACTGTCAGTCACTCCCTGTCAACACACGCTGGGTCATGTGCTCTGTTACTAGTAAGTCAGGCTTTTGTGAAAGTCCCAGCCTGCCTTTTCTGCACCAAGGACTACTGACTGGCTTTGAACTTTGGGCTCTGACTGCTAGGGCAGAATGTTCCAGAATAATTGGAACACACTTGAGGCCAACCGCGTGGCAGTGGCAGGAAGGATGAAGGGGAAATGCAGGAAGGTAGACTCGAGACACGCTGGGACCTGGGACTCTGCTGCAGTGCTTGCCCTTGGACAGACGTGTCCTCCAGCAAGAAGATACTAATAAACTCTAAGGGGCTAAAAATAACCGTGCTTGTGCAGTTGGGGCAAATTATGGACAAAGCATAAAAAGACAAAACAAAACAAAAGAAAAAACCCCAGTTGCCACTTGTGAAGACCCTTGAGCGATAGCAGGGTCCTCCTCATGCCCCCTGCACTCCACACCAGCAAAGGGGTGGGCAGGCCACCTAAGCTTCCCCTCCAACCAGACCCCTGGACGCACCCCTACCCTCAGCTCATCCAAGGAGCCAGGTCGCCCCCTTGGGAGCGAGCAAGGGCACTGTTAGCTTGCTCTTGCTCCCATCTACTGCAGCAGCGGCTGGGACCCAGGCCTTGCCTGGATTTCTCGGCTGGCCTCTGGTCTATTTCTATCGATTGGGGAAGGCCAAGAACCCTAATTGTTATCAGAATCAAGGATGCCAGGATCAGTTTGGGGTTAGAGTTGTAGTTTACTCAGCAAAGTAAGTATTCCTTTATAGAGCATCTGACACTTGGGGTTTCTAGGGCATTGGCAGCCATGGATGCATTGGCTGTTTCTTAGATTCCTTCTCAAAACTGCACCACCATATTATAGAGCTAGAAAGCAGAAGTACTTGATTAAGGCATACAAATATTTTAAGCACTTTCTGAAGGTATTAGACAAAATAAGCAATGTTGGTAGGAAGTCTTCGGGCAGATTGAATCCCATCCAGAAATGCAGCTTTAAATATTGGTTGCAAATACCCTTGCTGAGTCTAGACCAGACATAGATGATATATTCTTACCCAGTTATAAAGCAATTACCCCCACGGCTTTGGGCCAAAAGATTGGATATTTGAGACTCTGAAATGATCACCCTGTAAATGACCATAATGTGGATAATTAAAAATAGATTATTGGATTAAGATTTGAATTACTCTTGAAGACCTTGCTTTTCCCTGCTGTATGTGGTTTGTGCATTGTCTTTTCCTCTTCTTTTTTCTCTATCTGAGCAATCATAAGTGAATGCGCCTTTAGACTACAAATTGTACTTTTGCTGTCAGCAGTGGCACTCTAATCTCAGACGTTCATTCGAAACTTTCTCTGTGCTAACTGTGAATTAAGCTCAGAAGAGGAACTTGAGGCAAGTGGATGGACTCTTAGCAAAATCAAGAGCAAGATGACAACTCTGTATCAGGGGTGACTACAGTGAGCTTTGATCGCTATAAATTTCACATTTTTATATGTAGGAATTTTGTAAAAAATGAGATAAACATAAATATATTAATACTGTATTAGCTGTTCTCTAGAAATGAGATGGACTAAAAGGTAGTAGTTTAGGTACATATGTAATTGGGCCAAAGGCAATTGGGAGTTTAGTCATTTCTCAATGAATTTGATTAATGTGAATAATTTATCTGCATTCTTCCACCCCAACATGCCATTTATTTCTTAAAGTATAGGGCATCTTCTCCTTGAGTAGCTCTTCCTGCACACACTTCAATTCACAGGAGACTCCACATAGAGCATGCAGCAAGGGGCAGTGGGCAACCAGGAGCCTGGCGTGGAGGTCCAGCCTCCGCCTGGCTCCACCACTGCATGTGCATGGATGTGCACCATCTCTCTGGGCTTTAGAGCCTTTGTTCTAAGAAAATGCAGAGATTAGACCAAACAAAAATGTACAATTCATCTGACTCCACTGTCCCATGCTCTGTTTCTATGAAAAGGAAGGTTGTCAGAGAGAGAAATTTGCTCTTAAAGAAAAGGGAATATAGCCTTCGTCTGTGTTGACTGGGAAATAAGCTTCATAATTTCTCAACAAGTTAGATTGACATTTACCATGATCCAGTGATCCCCTCCTTCATTTCTTTACATGGATATTTACCCAAAAGAAATGAAAATTTGTGTTTTCACAAAAACTGTGTTCAAATTTTTATAACTGCTTTATTCATAATCACCCCAAACTAGAAACAACCCAAATGTCTTTTTTTCAAATGTCTTTCAATTGGAGTGGGTTGAACAAACTATCATGCAGCCATACAAAGAAATACTACTCAGTAGAAAAAATAAGAAACTATAACACACACAGCATGGGTGAATGGAGAAAATATTTGCAAATAATATATCTGATAAAGGGTTAATATCCAAAATATATTATGAATCTCTACAGCCCAATAGCCAAAAAGCCCAAGTAATCTGATAAAAATCAGCACAGGATTTGAATAGCTATTTCTCTAAAGGAGACATACAAATTGCCAACAGATAGATGAAAATCAAAACCACAATGAAATATCATCTCACACTTGTTAGAATGGCTATTATTTTTTTAAAAAAGAAAAGTACTGGCAAGAATGTGGAAAAATTAGAGTCTTTGTCCACTGTTGGTGGACATGTAAAATGCTGTAGGCACTCTGGAGACCAGTGTGGAGCTTTCTCAAAAATTTTAAAATAAAGCTACCATGTGATCCAGAAATCTCATATTGGGGTGTTTACCCTGAAGGATTGAAATAGGCTCTCAAAGAGAGGTCTGCTTTCCCATCTACATGACAGCCATATTCACAGGAGCCGTGACATAGAAATAACATAAGTGTCCATCGACAGAGGAATGGAGAGAGGCACCGTGATGCATACACAACAAAATATTTTTCAGCCTGAAAAAGAAGGCTATCCTACCATATGCAACAAAGTAGATAAACCTAGAGGATATAAGCAGTTACAGAAAATTAATAGTGTGTGATTTCACTTACTGTTGCTGTTTAGATGCCAAGTCATGTCTGATTCTTTGTGATCCCAGGGATTGTAGCCTTCCAGATTCCTCTATCCATGGGATTGTCCAGGCAAGAATACTGGAGTGTATTGCCATGCCTCCTGCAGGAGATCTTCCCAACCCAGGGACTGAACCCAGGTCTCCCACATTGCAGGCAGATTCTTTATCATCTGAGCCACCAGGGAAGCCGGACTCTGTAGAGTATACCTCAAATAAAATGAATCAGCAGAATAGATCTAAAGTTTGCTGCTAGACTACCCTTTTTCTTAAGTTTAAATTCTAAAATTTTTAAAGGCTTAAAGAAAAAGCTACCACAAATATGTGGGCAGCTTTCCCTTCTCCCTTGAGGCACACGAGTGAGAAACGGAAGTGCAGGGTCCCAGTGCCTGCCTTGACATGTCAATCCAGTGACTGTGGGCTGACCAGGCTCGAGTGCTCTCCTCAAATACGCGTCTGCCTTCTGGGTTCCTGAAGGTTCCTTTCTGCTCTGAGGAAACTGTTCTCATTTGCATTGATTTCCAAAAAGTTCCTCCAGGCAAGGCCCTGGAGGCACGCACCTGCTGTCTGCTGCCAGAGGTGCGGGTATGGTTTGGGGCCGCTCATTCCCAAGTTCTTTTCTGCTTCAAGACATAAGGACCCACAGAGTCTGTCTTTCAATGTTCTGGCTCTCAAGCCAAACACTGTGCAGCTCGAGGGCTTCTCATGTTAGCAGCCAAGAGATGGTAGGCCCTTACACACAAAAAAGACTCTATACAAATAAGGAGTTCCTATCAGATGCTCTAAATTCTGTGCTGGGCTGGGAGCTCTATTAAAAACATCAGTAAATTCCTCTGCTTCTAAAGTTAGGTCTTATAGTCTTTCTGGGCATTAGACCACAGTGTGGTAGTATTTTAAAACCCATTAAACTGATGGAAAATATTTTACAGATGGTAGCTGCAGGGTATTTGCAAGGTCCTTGTATATCATCCAATGCTGGTGTAATGTCTCAGTGGTTGAAGAGAGATTCATTTGAGACTTAATATTAATCCAGGATTTCCCTGGTGTCTCAGATGGTAAAGAATCCACCTGCGTTGCAGGATACACAAGAGATGCAGGTTCTATCCCTGGGTGGGGAAGATCCCCCTGGAGAAGGAAATGACAACTCACTCCAGTATTCTTGCCTGGAGAATCCCATGGACAGAGGAGCCTAGCGGGCTATAGTCCATGGGGTTGCAAAGTCAGACTTGGCTGAGTGACTACACTTTCACTTTCTTTTCAGTATTAATCCAAAGACTATATTATGCACATGTTATTTTCTAGTAGTAGCGATAAGTTTGTACATCATCTCCTGTCCATTATGTAAATTGACATTTTTTACTAGCTGGTTCAGAAGGGAGCTACAGTCACATGATACTCAAACTCATGATTTTGACCTCAGATTCACTGAGTCACAGGGTAAGAAGTTTGAAAATCAGAATACTTGCTCCTAGTGAAATGCACACCAAGCGTTGCCTAGGTTGGCTTGACTGTACTTGGGTGTCCTCCTATGCGAACAAATTCATAGCTTTCAGAAGCAAATCATTCCAGGTTTCTGCAGGTTGGCCTGACATAAATTTTGTCCTGATCCAGTGTTCAAACACCAGGTTTAAAACAGTTAAATTATCCTTATGCAGTGACTTCAACAAAGTGTAATATTTAACTCTAAAATAGTTTAACTCAGTTTTATTTAGGCTTAAATATCTATCCATAATATTCATATTTCCAATAATGCATTCAAACAAAAGTGAGCTTTAAAAATGTCTGTTTTAGAAACAATTTCCCCAAGGCTTTCTATCAATAAAGTATTAAGAGTCTAATAAAAGCTCAGAATAAACTTGCAAGGCTATTGAAAGGCCAAAAAAGGGACTGCTGAAGCCCAGGGGGTCCTGGGCTGGCCCTGGAGCTTCAGCCTCACCAGCTGACTGGGTTCAGTTCATTTCAGTTCAGTCACCCAGTCACGTCTGACTGACTGCGACCCCATGGACTGCAGCATGCCAGGCTTCCTTGTCTGGCACCAACTCCCAGAGCTTGCTCAAACTCATGTCCATCGAGTCAGTGATGCCATCCAACCATCTCATCCTCTGTCGTGACCTTCTCCTCCCGCCTTCGACCTTTCCCAGGACCAGGGTCTTTTCCAATGGGTCAGTGCTTCACATCAGGTGCCAAAATACTGGAGTTTCAGCTTCAGCATCAGTCCTTCCAGTGAACACTCAAGATTGATTTCCTTTAGGATGGACTGGTTGGATCTCCTTGCAGTCCAAGGGACTCTCAAGAGTCTTCTCCAACACCACAGTTCAAAACCATCAATTCTTCACTGCTCAGCTTTCTTTATGGTCCAACTCTCACATCCATACATGACCACTGGAAAAACCATAGCCTTGACTAGACAGACCTTTGTTGGCAAAGTAATGTCTCTGCTTTTTAATATGCTGTCTAGGTTGGTCATAGCTTTTCTTCCACGGAGCAAGCATCTTTTAATTTCATGGCTGCAGTCACCAACTGCAGTGATTTTGGAACCCCCCAAAATAAAGTCAGCCACTGTTTCCCCATCTATTTGCCATGAAGTGATGGGACCAGATGCCATGATCTTTGTTTTCTGAATGTTGAGCTTTAAGCCAAACTTTTCCCTCTCTTCTTTCACTTTCATCAAGAGACTCTTTAGTTCCTCTTCACTTTCTGCCGTAAAGGTGGTATCATCTGTGTATCTGAGGTTACTGATATTTCTCCCAGCAATCTTGATTCCGACTTGTGCTTCATCCAGCCCGGTATGTCGTATGATGTACTCTGCATATAAGTTGAATAAGCAGGGTGACAATATACAGCCTTGATGTACTCCTTTCCCAATTTGGAACCAGCCTGTTGTTCCATGTCCAGTTCTAACAGTTGCTTCTAGACCTGCATGCAGATTTCTCAGGAGAAAGGTCAGGTGGTCTGGTATTCCCATCTCTTGAAGAATTTTCCACAGTTTGTTGTGATCTACCCAAAGACTTTGGCATAATCAATAAAGCAGAAATAGATGCTTTTCTGGAATTCTCTTGCTTTTTCTATGATCCAATGGATGTTGGCAATTTTATGTCTGGTTCCTCTGCCTTTTCCAAATCCAGCTTGAACATCTGGAAGTTCATGGTTCATGTACTATTGAAGCCTGACTTGGAGAATTTTGAGCATTACTTTGCTAGCGTGTGAGATAAGTGCAATTATGTGGTAGTTTGAACATTCTTTGGCATTGCCCTTCTTTTGATTGCAATGAAAACTGACCTTTTCTAGTCCTGTGGCCACTGCTGAGTTTCCAAATGTGCTGGCATACTGAGTGCAGCACATTCACAGCATCATCTTCCAGGATTTGGAATAGTTCAACTGGAATTCCATCATCTCCACTAACTTTGTTCATAGTGATGCTTCCTGAGGCCCACTTGACTTCGCATTCCCTGGTGGGTGTCTGGCTCTAATCCAGTAATCACACCATCATGGCTGTATGGGTCATGAAATCTTTTTTGTATAGTTCTTCTGTATAGTTCTATAGTCATTCTTGCCACCTCTTCTTAATATCTTCTGCTTCTGTTAGATTCATACCATTTCTGTCCTTTATTGTGTCCATCTTTGCATAAATGTTCCCTTGGTATCTCTGATTTTCTTGATGAGATCTCTAGTCTTTCCCATTCTATAATTTTCCTCTATTTCTTTGCATTGATCACTGAGGAAGGCTTTCTTATCTCTCCTTGCTATTCTTTGGAAACCTGCATTCAAATGGGCATATCTTTCCTTTTCTCCTTTGCCCTTTAGCTTCTCTTCTTCTCTCAACTGTTTGTAAGGCCTCCTCAGACAACCACTTTGCCTTTTTGCATTTCTTTTTCTTGGGGGTTGTCTTGATCACTGCCTCCTGTACAATGTCACGAACCTCCATCCATAGTTCTTCAGGCACTCTGTCTATCAGATCTAATATCTTGAATCTATTTGTCACTTCCACTGAATAATCATAAGGGATTTGATTTAGGTCATACCTGAATGGTCTAGTGGTTTTCTCTACTTTCTTCAATTTAAGTCTGAATTTGGCAATAAGGAGTTCATGATCTAAGCCACAGTCAGCTTCTTGTCTTATTTTTGCTGACTGTAAAGAGCTTCTCCATCTTGGCTTCAAAGAATATAATCAATCTGATTTCAATATTGACCATCTAGTGATGACTGGGTGATGGCAGGCAAGTCAGCTATCCAGGCAAGGATGAGTAAAATTCTCTTATAAGGAATATCCTCTCCTTTCCACAGTGTCTCACAACTACAGAACTCTCATAAAGAGCTCTCCACCCATCCAGAAAAAGCCATCGTAGATTAAGGTCTAAAAAGCAGTGGTACTTAGGCTGCTGTTTCCTTGGCAGCCATTGGAAACTATCAGCTCATCTTCCTTCCCAAGTTCCAATGCTGACTCACAATTCCATTCAAGTCTGTTCCCCGTCAATCCAGTTTGGCAAGTGAGGAAGTCTGTTTCCTACTTGGATATGGATGAAGCTGTGACTTATGCCAGACTTGGGCCAACTGCAACCTGGGGTGGGAGATCCAATCCAGCTCCCTGGCTATTTTGGGATGGCCTGCAAGCTAAGAATGGTTTTGCAGGTGAACATTTTCAGTTGATTTTGAAATAGGATGCACTGACTTCGAACCCCAAATATGTGGAATGTTATGCTTCCAAAGAATTCTATATTCTTCATTAGTCATTGATTAAGACACTGTACTTAATTATTATTATATTCTGAACTTCATCAAAAGATTTGTGGGCATTTGCTGCCTGTTTTGTCATATACATACCAAAATATGTCTTTAATTTTTCCTCTTTAGCCTGCAACACCTAAAATATTTACTCTCTGCCCCTTTCCAGAGCAAAGTTTTCAGACCCCTGGTCTAAGCAGTGTCCGGTCCTCCAGCAGGGCAGAAATCAGTTGAATAGATAGAGGAGATGAGTTAGCAGAGAATGAAACTGAGCAAAACAGTAGATGCCTTAATTGCTTATAACAAAAGCATAAGTGATGCCATTACTAGGGTTGGAATTTATCCAGGATGATGGTATCAATCAAAACTGACAGGAGCTCTCATGTCCCTGAGTGCTCCGCTCTTTACTTTTATTTCCTTTCCGAAAGACAGAGTCCCCCACGCCAGGTTATTGGCTCGATATGACAGCCGTAAATCTCCACTGGCACTTCCAGCAGCACAGAAGAAGATGGTTCTCAGAAATGACCAATAATTGACCCAGCCTGACCTGCCTGAGCATGTGAGGTCTAACAGGCTCTAACATTAAGTGTAGAATTATTTCTCAATAGATACTTTGCATGGAATGCTAGTCGACTATTCAGAAAATGAACAAAATAGAGTTAGGTAAGAGAATAGACTCCTTTTTAACTCTCCAGGAGAAATGAAATTGAGGTTTGACCCATGGATGGAAAAATTACCTCTTATTATTTCTAAAATCAATGATGGAATAATTAGATTTAGCAAATGGGATTAAAAAAAAGAAAAAGCCCTTTGAGGTCACTAGGGCTATTTCCTAGAGTTAATCCTGGAAAACTGAATTTTCTAAGGTTTTGGTTTGGTTTAATCACAGAATTTGACTTTATTCTATCCATGTGGCTCAATAACAAGTCACACCAAATATGAGCTCAAAGCAAAGGTGACTCGCTCCCTCTGATGTATCCTTGGGTTGGCCGTGTGGTTCTAAAGACTTCAGCCAGCTGAGGGAGCGGCCGGGGTTGGATGTTGACCTCGACCGCATTCGCGTGTCTGCAGCCTCAGCTGAATGGAAGGGCCGAGCCTGTCTCCCTCACATGTCTGTTGTCGGAGCTGCTTCCTAGCCAGGCAGAGGCTTCTCCAGAGCAGAGTCTGCACGATCTTTTGGAAGCTGAGGCTCATAGTCATCCCTGGGCCTTCCCTAGGTTCTACTGGTTAAAGCAAGCTGTGGGCTTGCTTGGATTCATGGGGAGGGTAAATAGACTCCACCTTTTACTGGGAGGAGCTTTCATCATGGCGGCCTTTTGCGATCAACCAGATTTTTGTTCCTACTTATTTATCATTGAGGACCCTGAGATGCTCATGAAGCCCCTGGGAAGGAAGTTTGACACCTCCTTAAAAGTAGCATTATGCTCACAAGAACAGTGATGTGACTTTAGTGAAGAGAGTATTAGAAATAAAACAGAAATGGCCATCTTCTCTTGTACAAAGTCATGGAGCAGACAGATTTAGAATGTGGTCTGCAGTTGCTCCATTTGCCTAACTTGCTGCACAAAGTTTAGTATTAGAAGGCTGGACTCCCCTTCCCAGATTTGCCATTGGCTAGTTAATCAAGCCCTCCTCCCTATTGTGGGAATAAGTACAAGTGCCCACCTGATGGAGTTGCTGAGTGTGTATAGAGTCCAGCATGGTTCTAGCATGTAATAGGTCCATAATTAATACTGGCTGCTCTTTGAAGATAATCAATGTTCCTATTACTGCCATTGACTCATTGATCCAACTTGAAAAGTCAGAGAATGAAGGATCTTGGATGAAATGACCTTAAAATTCACGTATTGTAGTCCATCTGATGCTTAAAACCACTGACAGTGGTTTGTCGAGTTGCGGGCTAGGTTAGGTCATGTTTGTGTGCAGCTGCTCAGTCGTATTCGACTCTTTGTGACCCCATGGACTGCAGCCCAGCAGGCTCCTCTGTCCATGAGATTTCCCAGGCAAGGATACTGGAGTGGGTTGCCATTCCCTTCTCCAGCGGGTCTTCCTGACTCAGGGATCAAACCCACGTTGCTTACATCTCCTCACTGGCAAGCACATTCTTTACCCCTAGTGCCATCTGGGAAGCCAGGCTAGGTTATAATGAGCTAACAAATAGCCATGAAACACACACAAGAATAAGTTCTCACTCGTCCAACATCCAAACCACTTTCCAGAATGGCCGTTCCCCATGCAGTGACCCAGGGATCCAGGCTGTTGTCCATCCCTGCCACAGGAGTACAGGGCCTCCTAGGTCACTGGCCAGTGGTAGAGAGAGTGAGAGCCACCCCGTTTTACCCTCCATCTGCCTGGAAGTAAGCACTGTCACCTGAATGCAGGCTGTGGAAAGTGTGGCCTTCTGAATCTCCATGGAGGAGAAAGTGGGCCTGGACTCAGATGCCGCAGAAGAGCCTCTGTTACAACAGTGAGGCAGCCTGTGTTTTGTTCCACATCTTTCTAAACTGACCCCTGTCGTCGTGAATAGCTCTGATTGGTGGCCAAGACTGCTTCCTATGGCACGTGGATCCAAGGCTCCTTCTTTGGGTGACACAGGACAATAGCAATCTCTCTGCAGTCTGAGAGCTGTTCCAGAATGGAGACAGATGGACAGGCAGCCCTGGGGGTCAGAGATGTAGGATACTGCTCAAGCAGGTGCCCTCCTGCCGAGTTATCTTCTCTGGGTTCAACTCTCCTCTAGGATCACCTCCCCACCTCAACTGGAACAGCTAATCTATCAATGCACGCATGTGTGCTAAGTCACTTCAGTCATGTCAGACTCTTTGAGACCCTGTGGACTATAGCCCACCAGGCCTCTCTGTCCTTGGGATTATTCAGGCAAGAGTGGGTTGCACACCCTCCTCCAGGGGATCATCCCAACCCAGGGATCTCTGTCTCCTGCATTGTCAGGCAGATTCTTTACCACTAGCGCCACCTGGGAAGCACAATGTACCAATAAGATATCACAAAGGGATCAGAGTCCGCAAGACCTTAGCCCACGGGAGGGTTTAGTTTTATGTTACGTCAGTCTTCTATTGCTGTGGAAAGAATGGCCTCCAACGCAGCAGCTTAAACAGCGCTGCTTGTGGCTCAGCCTCCTGTTGGGTGGAGGACTACAGGGCTCTGCTGACTGCTCTGCTAACTTGTGGTCTCACAAGCCCACAGTTAAGGCATTAGCTGGGCTGGATGCTTATCTGGAGCCTCTGGGGCAGACACTTCTTCTAAACGCCCCAGGTTTCGGAGGAGTCCACTTTCTTTTGGCCATAGCACTGGGGCTTGTTTCCTGTCTGGCTCTGGGCCAGGGCCTGGGTCTGCTGCTGGAGACCACCTGCATCTCCTCCTATGCTGCCGCCTCCGTCGACAAAGCTGGTGATGGTATATTGAGTCCTTCTCCAGCTTCAGATCTTTCGCTGTCTCCCCCTGCCTCCAGCAGGAGAAGACATCCTGATCTTAAAGGACTACTTGACTGGACCTGCCCACCTTGGTCATCTCCCAGCCACGCTCACAGCAGTGCTCAGAGGAGGGTTTGAATAAGCAGGGAGTTGGGGACCTTTGGGAGCATCTTCAGAAGGCTTTCTGCCGCATAGGCTAAAGGAAAGGAAAGTGAAGTCGCTCAGTCATGTCTGACTCTTTGCGACCCCATGGACTTTACCCTACCAGGCTCCTCTGTCCATGGGACTTTCCAGGCAATAGTACTGGAGTGGATTGCCATTTCCTTCTCCAGGGGATCTTCCTGACCCAGGGATTGAACCCAGGTCTCCCGCATTGTAGACAGATGCTTTACTGTCTGAGCCACCAGGGAAGTCCACATAGGCTAACTGCCTTCTATTTGAATTTCACTTGGTAATAATAGCTAACACACAGTGCTTACAACGTGCAGCCACAGTTCAGAGTAAGCCTGTGAGCTGAGTGCTGGTTTTCTCATTAGGCTGATGAGGAAACCAAGGTGTGGTCAGGGCCGGTTTCTGTGGCTCAGAATGTGCAGTGGTGCGTCGGGAAGTCTGGCCCTGGTGTCTACCCTAACCACCACCCTGGGCTCCTTTATATTGAGCTCTAGGAACAGATTCAAGAACCAATACCAAGAGGGGTTCCCCCATGCCCCAACCAGCATTTCTTTAAACCATATTCTCTCAAAACTCCATTTCCATCTGGATGGGGCCATAAAATAAGCAAAAATGTGGAGATATTTTAGTAGTGAATTGGATTGTTTAATTCTAATTGAAGAAAGTAGCAAAGACCAGAACAGACTCAACAGACAAATGATGAGCTGCTCTTCTTGACTTTTTTAGTGCAACACTTATAATGGAAAATTGATAGGTAGATGGATAGATAGATAATTGCTCAGTTGTGTCCGACTCTTCGTGACTGCCAGGCTCCTCTGTCCATGAGATTTCCTTGGCAAGAATACTGGAGTGGCTGGCCATTTCCTTCACCAGGGGGGTCTTCCCAATTCAGGGAGCAAACCTACATCTGCTGCTTTGGCAGGTAGATTCTTTACCACTGAGCCACAATGGAAACAGTGACAGACTTTATTTTCTTGGGCTCCAAAGTCACTGCAGATGGTGACTGCAGCCATGAAATTAAAAGATTCTTGCTCCCTGGAAGAAAACTTATGACCAACCTAGACAGCATATTAAAAAGCAGAGACACTGCATTGCTGACAAAGGTCTGTCTAGTCAAAGCTATGGTTTTTCCAGTAGGATGTATGGATGTAAGAGTTGGACCATAAAGAAGGCTGAACACCAAAGAATTCATGCTTTTGAGCTGTGGTGTTGGAGAAGACTCTTGAGAGTCCCTTGGACTGCAAGGAGATCAAGCCAGTCAATCCTAAAGGAAATCAGTCCTGAATATTCATTGGAAGGACTGATGTTGAAACTGAAGTTCCAATACTTTGGGCACCTGATGCGAACAACTGACTTATTGGAAAAGACCCTGATGCTGGGAAAGATTGAAGGCAGGAGAAGGGGATGACAGAGAATGAGATGGTTGGATGGTATCACTGACTTAGACATGAGTTTGAGCAAGCTCTGGGAGTTGGTGATGGACAGGGAGGCCTGGCGTGCTACAGACCATGGGGTTGCAAAGAACTGGACACGACTGAGGGACTGAACTGAACTGAGCTGAATCACCAGGGAAGCCCTAGATAGATAGATATGATAGATGGAGATAGATTTAATAAATATTTTACTCCTGTATTTTCCTGAGTGACTCTAAGCCATGAACAAAAGTCAGTGCCAAGTAAGAGTTGGGCAAAGAACTTTTGTTTTTACAGGAGTGTTTTCTTTAGACCAAGTGTTTGTTGGAGTCCCTCAGACCTTGCTACAGCAAATCCAGATGAGAATATGTCACACAGAGCACCGTGATGCTTTCCAGAAAGCTATGCTGAAATCCACGAAGCTGATAAAACAAGAAAGGGCCACGTTTTCTTCCTGGGCTCCCCTGCTGGTTAGAAAATAGAAGTGACACCCGAGGCCCAGGAAAGAATGCTGCCCTAACCTTTTGTCTAAGACGAAGATGCAATGCCAGGCACAGCCAACCCAATAGTAGAAACAAACGTGGAGATGGAGCAAATTGAAGTGAAGTTTGTGCTCTCCAGGTACTACTCTGGTTGGATCTTGCTGTTTCATTAACTGTGCTGCTTTAAACACTAAGCTGATATTGTGATAATCTTCCGGAAATAGCATCTTGGAGGCGTTCAAGTCACCGGCATGCACAAGGCGTGGTACTGTCACACATCTACTTATGCACTGAGGAAGTTCATGCGAGGAGTTATTTATAGAAAGCGAGTGGATTTGTGAACAAAGAAAGTTCTAATTAAATCTTCCCTTTTTGCCATGCTGAAGCTGGTGGTCAATGGACAATCTCATGTTTAATCGCATCTGTTTTTACCAGGCTTCTGTTGCTTTTATTTGCCTTTAACGGAACCTAGAAACTTGACAGCCTGTGACTTAATAAAATAGATTTGGAAAAAAGACTTAAATCCATTTCTCTTCTCCCTTTTTAAAGTTCTAGGACATTGGAAAATGTGCTTATAAAAATGATCATTTGGCTTGGAATTTTGGTCTGTTCCTACTAAAAAAGTGAATTAATCTTAATAATTGCGAAGAAATCATATATGGAATAGTCCTCAGAAGGGTAATTACTCAAGTACAGTGGTTTTCATTAAAAAGTTAACATTTATCTTATTACAGTAATTACCTTATTGCAGTAAATTGGCAACATTTTCCTATTCTTTCAATGAGATAGCACCGTAAGATGAGTTCACGCAATAAGATGTGTTTGAACTTATTAATGGGAATCATATGCATTATTTTTTAACTTGGTTTTATAAAAGCAAAAACACTTTATTTTTCTGTGTAAAATGGCATTAAGTTAGAAAACTGTCATTAGATATTATCTCTCTATCTTTTAAAGGGCTGTTTGGAGACATGACCATACTACTTGTATTTGTTATCAAGTGAAATATTCCCTGTTCTTCTCAACTATCTATTTTAGGAATGAAAACAATCAACTTCAATGAAGCCATCTCCAAAGGCTTACTGAATTTTAAGGATTCTTGGAAAATGTCTAATTCAACAGTGCCTGTTTTTAGGATGAGACATATAAGCACAAAGATGTCAATGCAGTTCAAAATTATGTGGTGAGAGAAGGAAGGAGCTGGCATTGGAATCCGTGTCTCCTGACTCTCAGTGTTCCGTGTGTGTGTGTGTGTGTGTGTGTGTGTGTCTGCACACACATGTGCTGGTGTGTAGTATCTCTATGCTTGTGGCTAAAATGACCACATGGGTCTGCAAGGCCTTTGATTTCTAGCCTTAAATAGCTTCTAAAAAACCACAGTGCATTTTAACAGTGTTTCCTTGTCTCACACACCACGTGACACCTTTGTCCAAAGGCAGCTCTTCCTCCCTGCTTATTCTGGCTCCTCTGTACCCCACGATCCTACCACTGGGTCAGTGCTTTAGGTCATTTGTGAATGTATCTTGCTATGAAAGACCTTCAGGCTTCCCTGATGGTGCTGGTGGTAAAGAACCTGCCTGCCAGTGCAGGAGATATAAGAGATGTGGGTTCAATCCCTAGGTCAGGAAGATCCCCTAGAGAAGGGCATGGCAACCCACTCCAGTATTCTTGCCTGGAAAATCCTAAGGACAAAGGAATATGGTGGGCTTCAGTCCATAGGCTCACAAAGAGTCAGACACCACTGAATAACTGAATACGCACACACACTCTCTCTCTTAGCCAAGGTGGTCCATCTAGTCTACCTGCTCAGTTCCTCCTCACAGGGAAGTAGAAAGACGTCTTCCCAGGCATATGTTCTTATGAGGCTCCTTCTCTCCTGTTGCAGTGGGGGTTGGGGTCCTGCTCTCCTCTCAGCTCAGCCAACACATAAAGCAGGCAGGTCTGTTTCCAGCTACCCAGAGTCATCACACTTCAGATGCTGCCATGAGGTGTAACCTCAAACTCAGCACTGCGCAAGGCTTACCCAAAGCCTGGAGATGAACAGGAACCTGAAGAGCATGCCAACCCACCTCCTCGGTACTTTGGAATCTGCTTCTGGACTAACCGAACCAGAGGGGACCTTTGTATGCAGACTAGTTTTTTTTCTTCCCCTGCAGAACTGCTGGAGTGAATTACCCATCAACGTGTTGTCTCCAGATTGCTCTCAGCGATGTTCCTACCAGTGGCCCCAGGGAGGGTTGGCCGTTGAGGCTGCTGTTTCCTGTGTTACGTGGTGTCCTCGTCATGTGGACTCGTGAAAGAATCCTCACCAGCTGTAGGGGTAGGGATGATTATGCATCCCCTAAGCAAACATTTTTTAACTTTATAGATGTAATGAATCATGTAAATTGTGTCCTTTCTCTCCTTGTATCGGCTGTCAGGACACTCAGGGCCGCAGTCGCACCCGCCCTGACAGGTACAGGCTGTGCACTAATTCATTCCATTACGAACTTGACTCCTTATTTTCCCTGCCCTGAAACATCCTCACTTACTTCTTTACTGTCATTCTGTCGCATTGTTTATGTTCCTCTAAGTTGGCTTAAATTACTTTTAGAAGAAGGCAGAGAATAAAATAAATAAACATACAGATAAATCCCTACCCGTGTGTTAAATATGTAGGACATCCAAGTTGTGGAGAAAACCACTTAATAAACCATCTAGACATCTGGAGAAATAGTAACCAGAGTATGACCTATTGCCTCCCTGAGTGACATCTTAGGTCTGGGAGCTGCTGAGCGGAGACACCGTGTTTCATTCCGCCAGAAGCCTGCCTGTTTGGAAAGGCTGGAAGAGGTGTTCAAAAATGGTGTATCTAGTTTGTGTTTTCAATGAAACAGCAGACATCAGCTGACTCATTAAGGTCTGGGAAACTTTAGCATAAGGTGGTTGTGGAAATTATGTAAAAGTAGCTGACTTCTGTCCCTTCGTCTTCTGAAGATGAGTGGGGAGAAAACAACCTCCCTGCCCTTGGTCCACAGCAGAACCTGAGCTCCTTGTTCAGAGGAATAGCTGAGTAAACCCAGGGACTGAAGCAGCCTCGCCTCCTTTACCTTCAGTGGAGCTGATGAAAGTCAGGTCGACATGGGCAGCGCTCAGCTGTCTCCCAGGCCATTTTGCACAACTGGGACCTGCAGCCCGTGTGACCCATTTTGTAATGTGCAGGAAAGAAGAAATTCTCTTTCGAGGATTTACTATCCGCACTGGCCAGGGCCATGTATCTTCATGATCACTTTATACATTTGTTATTATTATTTTCATACATTAGATGTGATCTATGTTCTGAGCACTGTACGAAAAAATAAGAGTTAGGCATAGGCTCTGCCTGGCTTATTCAGACTGAATTTGATAGACAGATAAGATCCAGAGATGAGTATATGATGGAAACACATTTTGCCATATTTGCAAACTGATGAAGTTGTTCTGGGGGGTAATGTTCTTTTACATTTTCAAGAAGGCGGGGAGAGGGAGGCCAACACTGTTTTCACACTACAATTCATTTTCATGAGGAGCAGCACTCAAATAGAAATGCAAAACTTACAGGGAGTGGGGAGGGGAGACAGGGCAGCGTGCCTTCTGTGAAGCCAGAGTTCAATCAGTTAAGAGAGGATTATTCAGATCGGGGTTACCCATGCTTCTCACATCTTCTGTTTGCCTGTTCCTCCTCTTGCCTTCCCAGCTGGTAGTCAATTCTGTGCATCCGTTTCTCAAACAAGGTAACAGCAGCCACCCAAGGACTGGGAAGGCAAAGAAAACCAAACTCAAGTCCAAGGTAAACTGCCTCTGGGGGCCCTGAGAGCATCTTTGCCCTGCAGAATCTCTGAGGGGTCACAGGTTCAGGGGACCCTCTCTCTGTCTCCCTCTCAACTGGAGACACTATGATAATTTTCCCTGCATAAAGGGGAGAGGGAGAGTTTAGGAAGACCGCACATGGGGTGAGACACTTAAGCCCATGGAGCCTCGAGGTTGATGGCTGGAAGAAATGCAGTAGGTGGTATTGCTCAACCCAGCCCTCCCTCCACCCTATACTCTTACTCATCACACATATTAGGAAAGACAGAACAGCATAGGGTCCCAGAAAGCTCTTTCTTTTCCCAAAGGAGATGTAATTGATATATGGACTTCCCTAGTGGGTCAGCGGTAAAGAATCCGCCTGCAATGCAGGAGATGTAGGATACATGGGTTCGATCCCTGGATCGGGAAGATCCCCTGGAGGAGGGTGTGGCAACCCGCTCCAGTCTTCTTGCCTGGAGAATCCCATGGATTGAGGAGTCTGGAGTGCTATGGTCTATAGGGGCATAAAGAGTTGGACACATCTCAAGCGACTGGGCACACACACACAATTGATATATAACCTTGTACAAACTCAAGGTCAAGAGACCAGAAGTGTCAGTGAGGGTGCGGAGAAGACAGAGCCCTCAGACACGGTTGGTGGGAATGTAAATGGACACAGCCATGATGGGAAAAGCGCGGAGGCTCCTCAAGACGTTGAAAATGGAGTTGCCTTACGACCCAGCGGTCCCCCTCTGGGTGCACATCCAAAGAAATTAGAGCGAAACAGAATATCAAATACACCATGCCTCATCCTTAAAGAATAACTCAGCCTACTTCAGCTACCACCATTATTATTAGCTTAGATTTTTCTTGGGTGTTTGGCCCTTTGAGGAGTTAAGAAGCTGCTGCAATAAAGGTAGAATAGGGTATCTAAACTTGAGATGTCCTTAAATCCTGCGTTTCCTCTCTGTCCCTGAAGCACATGATCAGAACAACAATCTGGCATATCCCTCTAAACCTTAGATCAACACACTTTCACCCTTGAGCCTCCGATACACTGGAAATTTAGAAAGAGGAACATGGGATTCTGTGGTGTCTCTCACACTGTAAATAAGTGAGAAAGGATCTCTGTCAATCGCAGTAAAATTGCACATATTCAGGACACAAATTGATTGAGACTTCAGAACAGGAGATGCAATAAGAAGAGTCCTGTTTTGAAGAACTGAGACAGAGTGAGCAGTGCTTTGGAAAGCATTTCTAAATAAACCCGTGGCTCTGAAGCCTGGTGTCGTCAGATATGCTGTTGCCTTACTTCGGGTAAGTATGGGGGGAAATGTTCCAGGCTGCTGGAAGTTTAAAACCAGTCTGGAAGATTGATGGATTATGGTCTAACTTACATTCCTTTCCAAGCAAGGAAAGAACTATTTTTAAAAAACCACCTGACCCTGAATCTGTTTCTATTAAATGCCAATGCTTCCATATTACCAGTGAGATCTTAATAGAAATGATGGGACATTACATCATGTCACGCAGGCACCAGAAAACTCTTTCTCTTATTTCTTTTGTGTTAGGAAAGAAGCATTTCTAAAGAAAAGATGTGTTCTCTTTATAGCATCCGTCACAAACAGTCCCAAAGACCTGCCTCTCCAACATCTTTCTATCTCTGTTTCTTTAACCACTTTGTTCTTTCTGATACAATCTATTTGACTCTCAACATTTCAGTTTACAAAGAAACATGAATCATCAGGGGGACGGAAGAATCAAAATAACTTTTTTTATTCCTTACATGCCTATCAGGATTGCTTTAGAGCAAATGTAGCCACGGGATATGGCTTGAGCAGGCAAGGGAAGTTAAGAGTGATGATTTATTTTTCATGAACTGGGTGATTTATTTGAGCATTTTATCTTCTCCTATCTGTTTCTTCATCTGCTAAATATTTTTTTTTCTTCAAAAACAGAGTGTAAGTGAAAAATACAGCACATTATTACCCTAATATGCCTCATCAATAAAGTTAAAATATATGCTGCAAATTAGAAATGTTTGGAAACGGATGTAATGAATGCCGACTGTGAAAGTTTGTACTTTGGGGGAATGGTCAACGCCAGCTTTGGGAAACAGTGTTCAGCACTTGAGTTGATATTCCTCCTGCTTGTTCTGTGGCATTTCCACCTGTCTCTCTGCATCTCTACTCAGGAGGACACTACACATGTTGGATTAGGCCCACACTGCTCCAGTACTCTTGTCTGGAAAATCCCATGGGCGGAGGAGCCTGGGAGGCTGCAGTCCCTGGGGTCGCTAAGAGTTGGACACAACTGAGCGACTTCACTTTCACTTTTCCCTTTCATGTATTGGAGAAGGAAATGGCAACCCACTCCAGTGTTCTTGCCTGGAGAATCCCAGGGACGGGGGAGCCTGGTGGGCTGCCTTCTATGGGGTCACGCAGGGTCGGACACAACTGAAGCGACTTAGCAGCATGAACTTAATTGTATCTACAAAGATCCTGTTGTCAAATAATGGACATGAATTTGGGACACTGTTCAAGCCAGCATGGCTAGTCCCACTCTGGGCTTCCAAGGTTGCTTTTCTCTCTAGTAACCAGCTCCTGTGTGTTCTTGGCCTTCCCAGGACCATGAGCTCCCCGGGCCTGTGCTCTCAGGAGACCAGGGCATCAGACGGCTCTTTGATCTGCCTCTGCTGAAAAGGTCTGAGCACCTGGGGAACTTAGCATAAAGGGTCCCCAGGCTGCTTGTGGGCAGCCTGCTTCTGGGACACCTTCCCATGGTCAGAGGCCATCCCGCTTGGGACAGGCTCACACAGGACCTGGTGTGGAACTCTCCACGCCTGTGGCTGCAGAAATGCTCTTGGTGATTCTAGAGCTTTCTGAGGCTCTTTTTCCTATGGTGGAACTTTCCAAGCAAGAGGGTCCCTTTTGGTCTGGAAAGCCACTGAGAACCTAGGATATATTTGAAGAAAGGAGAAAAATGAGTTAAATTAAGGAAACAGGGCAGGGGTCGGGCGAAGAGAACAAAGTCTTTATTTAAAGAAGAATAATACAATTTATGAAATGCAAATTCTGGGAAGGATCCCTCCTGGCTGGACTAGAGACCGGCTCTCCTGGTCGCCAGTGTACTACCTCCATTCACCACATTAGTCGATACAAAAAGAGACACGAAATTACAGTATTTGGAACTGGCCCTCCCCAAACGTCTGGATGCATGACATTCAGCTACACAGAAAGAAATTTATTTAGCAGAGAGAAAACACTGCAGCTTTCAAAACATTCAAAAATCCAACCCACTGAGGAAAATAGAGATGATGGCTTACTTTGCATAATAGGCTCCAATGATACTTCAATATTTTTAGTAATTCATGCTTCTAAAATTTGATTTTTTTTTTGCTATCTGGCAGCCTCAGTGAATCCTTGTCATACGACAAATCGAGGGAATTAGGACTCATTAAATATGGTGTTTAATAGAGGGTTACTGTGTAGCTCATCAATAGAGAATGGATGTAAACAGATTAAAATACGATGCACTAAAGTCGATGTATTTGATAGTACAGGAGTCTTTGTAGGCTCCTGAGGTGTGTAGCCTGAGACGATGCTGTGAACAGTGGCCAGAGCTCCACCCACAGCGTTCCCTTTCCCACGTTGACTCCTTACCGACTGGGTCAGCCTGCAAGAGCAGGCATGTGGGCCCTCGCGGGAGGGGAGAGACCAGGGCTGCCGCACAGACTAAACCACGTTGGGGCTGGAGTCTGTCACGACAGAAACAGCAGCGTTCATCCAGGGCTGTTTGCCCAGACACTTCCAGGCGTCAGCCTCTAACGCTGTCAGTGACCTTCAGGAGTAAATATTATTATCGTCCCTATTTTTATCTCTGAGGTGACAGCAGCAGAGGGACTGTGGGTAAGGCAACCCCAGGCCCCGGGCTGAGCTGCGGGCTTGCAGCTGACCCAGCAGCTCCTCACCACGGTCCTCACCGCCGCTCCGCCTGCCCCACCCACCCTGCGAGCCTCAGCTTGGGCCTCGATGCTTCCCCAGAGTCTCCCCAGCTCCTGCCTCTGCCCCTCCGTTCCTTCCTCCGTGTTGCAAACCCTTATTTTCCTAAAGCCGGAAGAGCCGTCCTGCCTGCTGATGACCCCAACTGATGTCACCGTGATGGAGAGCACGCGTGGCTTGGCGAGTTGCTGTCTGACTGCTGTCCCTCAGAAGCCAGGCCCTTCTTATCCTCTGATGGACCGCTCTGCCAACCGCACAGCCGAACGTGGAGCTGTAGCTATTGATAAATATCCAGGGGATGGATGTGGAAAAAGTGAACAAAAGAAAAAATTCACCTTCCGCTCAAGAATCTAACATTTTCATATTAAAATATGACAGGGGCACAAACGATCCTTCTCACATCTGTTGAGGACGGGGCCGTGCAGAACCTGGCAGCCTGCACTGTGACAGGTGAGATGGGAGGAGATGAGTACCTAGGAGGAGACTACCTTCCAGAAAGGAACAGACGCTGGGACATCAGACCCCGGTGGTGGTGTGGGGGAGGAATCTGGCCCTGTAGCCCCTGGGGGCCCCAAGGGAGCTGGTCAGCGGGAGCAGGGTCCAGCCGGGGAGCAGAGAGGACCAGAGCAGTGAGGAAGGCAAGTGCCCCCCTGCAGAGGGGGCCCTGGTAGATGGAGAAATGGTCTCAGACAACGTTCTGAGGCTGGCGTGCTGCTTCCAGAGCTGCTATTGAGCTTGGAGCCTGGTAACCAGCAGAGGTGAAAGAACAAAGGTGGTTGTTGTTTGGTCATGAAGTCGTGTCCAACTCTCTACGACCCCACTGACTGTAGCCCACCAGGCTCCTCTGTCCATGGGATTTCCCAGGTAAGAACATTGGGGTGGGTTGCCATGTCCTCCTCCAGGGGATCTTCCTGACCCAGGGATTGAACTGGCATCTACCTGCTTGGCAAGCAGATTCTTTGCCACTGAGCCACCTTAGAAGTCCCAGAAGAACAAAGTAGTGTTCTAGAACTCCAGCCTGGAAACGCAGTTCTTTGACTTAAGTTGGTTAGTCGTTGTCGTCATGGGTGGGTTCCGTGGCTCCCTTGACGTTCAGGGATGATTTTGCCTCCCCAGGAGGAGGGGGGCACATTGTCCCCCATGTCTGCTCTTGTCCCGTTGTACGTACTCACCCAAAAGACTTACTGCAGCTTCCAAAGAAGAACCAGAATTCTCTCTTGCCTTAAGGATCTAATGCAAAACTATTTTTTTTCTGCAAAATCCATTTTTAAATTTCCTTTTTTACAGAATCGTTTTAAGTGATGGAAAATTTGGTGATGCATTCTCCCCAGGGACTCAAGCAGTGTATTTTTGAGGCTGAAAGAGAAGAAGCGCTCGACAACGACCAGCACATTTCAACCATGGAAGGTATCTAATAAGCACGGACTGAAGATGTTTTTCATAATATTTTCATCTTTATTGTGAATGACAGTGATAGCATGCCCAAAGAAAGCGCGAAAGCAGAGGAATGTCAGGGGAAGCCTCTTTTTGTCAGTGGCAGTGTCTCCTGCACTTGCATTAGACCTGTTACGATGTCAATGCAAATGCAAGCGCCATTACAATGTCAGCGTGAGATTTCTCCCCCTGCTTTTGTCAGTTTCAATTAGATGCTTGATGTTACCATAATGCAGTTTCTTCCCCTCCCCCACACTTAATGTACTTAAATTCTGAAAGTTACCACTTTTAAGAACCGTGCTCTATTTCTTAATGGCACTCCACAATGAACCCGTATTAAAAAGTAATACATTTTCCATACAGAAAGGAATATAAAGTAAGTTCCATAAAAGTACAACACACTTACATTTTAAAGTATATAACATTAAATATATTAAAAGCACATTGTGTCACACCATATATATTAAATACCTTGAAAAAAGCCGGCTTTGCAATTTATTTTAAGTACATGAGAACTGCATTTAATAAAATGTTTAAAATATAATTTATTACGGTAACAATTTATTAATAATGATAACTAAATGCTCTTGAAGAGGTTATTCATGAAAGAACGGTTTGTCAAAAGAAAAGACTTTTTCCATTCTAAAGATAAGGGCAATAGTCAGAAAGGCATAAATTTTGCCCTTCTTGGTAATTTAACAATTCTAAAAGAAGCATGCACATTAAAAACCTTTCCCATAACTGTTATTTTTAAAGCAGAGACACTGCTGGAATCTGATTCTGTACATAAACTGATCATTTATTCTATCGGGCTCCCCTTCTGCCTGCAAAGAGTGACACAGAGAGCCCCCCTTGTCCCGAATGTAAATACTAGCTCCTGATTTAAGTGATAGTCAGTTTGTGCTGAAGCCGGGGTATAAATATTTTACATATTCTATAACATAAACATCATTACAGCCCGTCCTCTGGGAGAGCTGGTACGCATGGGAGATTTGTCAGTGCCTGAAGCTCAAAGCCATGGTAAGAATGTCAGAGATCTGGGATGTGGCACTTTGAGCTTTGCATCCTGTGTATTTATTTCACTCAGGCTGGTCTGTATAAAGTGCCATAAAAGGTACATGCCATACCCAGATGATGATCTGTTCCAGAGGAATGGCAGATCCTGGCCCCAGAGGCAGGCGAATCCCACAGGCTTGAGAGGGGACCCCAAAACGAAAAGACAAAGCAAAGAGGGAAGTGAAGCGTGTATTGACAAATAGTTAAAATTCCCAGATTCTTTTAGGAAACTTAGGTTTAAAACTGAGAGAAATCTCATTATGATTGTTTTCTCTTGATAGGTTGTAACCTGCATCCCAGAACAACAACAACAACAAAAACCAGGCATCATGTTAACAATAGACCCAGCCTAGCAGAGGTGTGAATAAGACATGGAAAACTCAGTTATGTCAACAGGATTTGGTTTGCAGTATTCTTCTCCTGTACAACTCAATGACTGCAGGCATGAAAGGAGTGCTTGGGAAAAAAAATGTAAGAATTGATAAATGAAATAAAATATTTAGGACTGCCTGGTTAGCAGTCTGTTTTTGTTTGGGTTGCTACCAAGCTAAGAGGAGTCAGTTTTTCAGAAACAGGCAGTGGCTGCATGGCCCTCACAACAGATCATTAATGTTCCAGAATTGCTAAACTGGGGCTCTGAAATTGCAAAAGGTGGAGGTTTGCTTCAGGTGCCATCAACTTCCATAGATGCTGATAAGAGCATCTGTCAACTTAGCTCATCTGTTCTTGTCACTCGCAGAGGGACCAAGGACCTTGCTTGCAGACAAGAGCCTTGCGTCTTCATAATGGACGTTCCCTGTGGACCTGGTCAGTTTGAGAACCAGAGGGGATTGCTCAACACAAGAATCCAGAATGAGTAAAACACTGCCAAATGTTTCATCCATGGATCATTTTCTCATTAGTCAGACGTCCGTCAGCTGATGACTGGGTGAATTTCCACACAATGGAATGTTATTTGGTGATTAGATGGAATGGTGTATTGACAGATGCTACAGCAGCAGGAACTTTGAAAGCATTTGTTGTTCAGTCGATAAGTCATGTGCGACTCTGCGATCCCACGGACCGAGGCACGTCAGGGTTTCCTATCCTTCACTGTCTCCCAGAGTTTGTTCAAACTCATGTCCATTGAGTTTGTGATGCCATCCAACCATCTCAACCTCAATCTTACCCAGCATCAGGGTCTTTTCCAATGAGTCAGCTCTTTGCCTCAGGTGGCCAAAGTATTAGAGCTTCAGCTTCAGCTTCAGTATTTCCAATGAAAGTATTATGCCATGGGAAAGAAATCTATCACAAGGGACCACATGTTGTATGATTCTGTTTATAAAGAAAAGTCCCAAACTGGCAAATCTATAGAGACAGAAGGTAGATTGGTGATTCTCTAGGGCTCGAGGGGATCATGACTTGGGAGTACAGAGTCAAGAACAGAATCTAAAATTGTGATGGATGCAGATATATGTGAATATACTAAATGCTTCTTAATTCCATACCTTAAATGAATTGTGTGGTCTCTGAATTATACACCCAATAAAGCTATCGGGTGTATAGCTATTTTTTCTATTTAAAAATAGAAAAAAGTTCAGAAAGTAAACCTATAGCAGTTAAGACCAATGTAACTCAAACTGGTTCCAGTAAAAAAGGAAGATTCTAGTCTATCCAATTGGAAGGCCAAGAATGAAATGAACTCCAGGCTTACCTGAATTCCCAGTTGAGAAAATAACAAGACTCTTCCATTCTCCATCTTGCAGCCTTTCCCTTCTTCTGAAAGGTTCACGGGGGCTTCTGGAAGCTCTCTGCTCCCTGAAGCAGCTCCATAGCTCACCACCTTGAAGCTGCAGATCTGTCAAGAGAAGCCAAAGTCACTTTCCAAAGCGATCCATAAAAATAGCACAAGAATTAGAGTTCGGCAAGGAGTGGGCCCCTGGAAGGGAGTGGGGCAGCAGTAGGGTGATCGGTTGCTGGGTGAAAAGTAAAAGATGATGGATACAGATGACAGCTGAAAGATACATGGATGGATGCATGTCCATCACATGGGTTTTAAAGAAGCTTCCCAATAACATACTAAAGTATACTGTGCCAGAATGGCATACTTTTAATTACTGTACACCTTCAATATGCTTTATGTCATATAGAAAAAAATTACCTCTCATAATCATAATAGGTATCTCCCAGACCTTGTTTAGATTTTCTTCTGGATTGTGTGAGAGGCATACTTCTTACAAAATTTTATAAGAATGCAAAAGTGAAAGTCACTTAGTCTTGAGTCACCAGGAAAGCCCAATAAGAACAGAGTATTGGAAAAAAGCATAATTCAAGGACAGAAAAATTTGCAAAAGTATGGAAAATTCTCATATTTTGGTAGATTAATTTTTCCCTACTTGGTAAGTATTATACATTACTTTTGTTCATAATATTTACTATTTCTGTTTCTCTGCCTTGTGTACTTTCATTTTCTACCTCAATCTCTCTCTCTTCTTTTCAGTATCAATATTTGCCAAGTGAAAGTGAAAGTGTTAGTTGCTCAGCCATGTCCAGCTCTTTGTGACCCCATGGACTATAGCCCACCAGGCTCCTCTATCCTTGGAATTCTCCAGGAAAGAATACTGCAGTGGGTTGCCGTTCCCTTCTCCAGGGCATCTTCCCAACCCAAGAGGATTCTTTATCATCTGAGCCACCAGGGAAGCCCAATATTTGCTAGTATTTGCCAAGTTTGATTTCTTTTTTTTTTTTAATTTTATTTTTAAACTTTACATAATTGTGTTAGTTTTGCCAAATATCAAAATGAATCCGCCACAGGTATACATGTGTTCCCCATCCTGAACCCTCTTGGCTTTACAAACTACTCTTCTGGCTTTGATGACATTATTTAAGTCGCTTTAAGTGTTTGTCATTCATTATTTCATTTGATTCTCTTGACAAGCCTTTAAGGTAGATAACTTATTTGCATATTACAGGTAAGGAAAAAAGGCAAGTCCCACTGCTGCTGCTGCTGCTAAGTCGCTTCAGTCATGTCTGACTCTGTGCGACCCCATAGATGGCAGCCCACCAGGCTCCCCCGTCCCTGGGATTCTCCAGGCAAGAACACTGGAGTGGGTTGCCATTTCCTTCTCCGATGCATGAAAGTGAGAAGTGAAAGTGAAGTCGCTCAGTCGTGTCTGACTCTTCGCAGCCCCATGGACTGCAGCCTACCAGGCTCCTCCGTCCATGGGATTTTCCAGGCAAGAGTACAGGTAAGGAAACAAGGCAAGTCCCACAGTCACGGAGATTTTTCAGCCCAGCCAATTTTGTTCTCAAGTCAGTTTATCTGAGTACTGGGCCATTTAGTCACTTATGTCAATTCCACTACTTATGTATAATTGCATTATTTTCACACTCAACTTACTTTTGCCTCATAACTTGTGGAATGTTGAGCAGATCATGTTAAAATTTCTTATACTTCTTTTTCCATTATTTAAAACATCTTTCCCTGTAGTCCCCCAGACCAAGTCATTTAGCATAAGAGAAACATTATTTCAGACTGTGTGGACCCACTGGCTGACCTTTGGCTCCTCGCGAGCACCGGGGTTTGCTGGAATCTGGGCTTAGCTGAGCTCTGAGGAGGACGGGAGAGCAAGGGTGGCTGGCCTCTGGGGCACTGCCACCCTCCTTGTCGGGTCTAGCCTAGACAGTTTATATGGTGACTGGCTCCTGAGAGTGTGACTACAGAAGCTTCCAGGCCTTTTAAAGACTAGGCCTAAAATCAGCACTGGATTATTTCATTCTCCGGTTAAGCAAGCCACAGGGCAGCTCAGATGCAAGAAAAACAATGCTTCATTGGAATTAAAACCAATGATAAGTTTCCATGAATCATCAGTTGCCTTTGGGACCATATTTTACAAGCCATAAAATAAAATTTCTTTTGCATCATTAAAACCAAAAATGCCAAGCAACCATCCCTTTCTCCCCCAGGAATCCCCACAGCCTTACCAGAATAAATCACACATAGGTTTCACAAATATTGGTTGAGAAAGACTCTTGGCTGTTTTCAAAACAGCCTCAAAGAACAAGCATTTATTACTGCTCATCACCAGAGGAGTGTAGCAAAAGCTTTACCTGAAAGAGAAGCTGTGGAAACGTGTGAAGGATGGCACGTGACTTCATAAGTGGATATGCAAGGAGATGATCGTCTGCATGGACAAATGTTTGCTTTGGGGGTGTTTGGTTTAAGCCTATTCCTCAAGTTAAGTTTAACTTGAAATAGTTTTCATCAAGTTCTGAAACTGACATGCCTCATGCCTCTCACATTTCTATCTGTAATGCTTCTGTTGATTTGTAAATGATTTATTTATTTGGCTGCACTGGGTCTTAGCTGCGACACATGGGACTTTTCATCTTCATTGCAGCCTACAGATTTTTTAGTAGTGGCATGAAGGATTTTAGTTCCCTGACCAGGGATCAAACCCAGGCCCCCTGCATTGGGAGTCTTAGCCACTGGACCAAGGAGTGGTCCCACCAAGGTGCTCCCTACTTCTGTTGATTTTTAATCTATCATAAAATTGTAATTCTTTTAGTTATTCTCCATGGCAACCACTCCAGAGGATCCCCACAGACAGAGGAGCCTGGGGGACTACAGTCCATGGGGTCACAAAGTCAGACATGACTGAGTGACTAAGCACAGCATGGCATGCTATTTTAAGAAAAAGAAAAGTAAAAATTATCTTTCCCTTTATAATTTACCTGTCCTATTAAAAGCAAATAATAAAATTTTAAGTATTAGAATTTAAAAAATTTTCCTTGTTGCCTCCTACATCTTGGGAAGTTGAATTTCCTTTTTTTTTTTTTTTTGCCTTTACCTTCTTACTTTTACACACTTATGCCATTTCCTGGCTTGGTCTTTAATGACCTGGTCTGATTCTCCCTTAGCATGGTTTTCTAATTTACATTTCAGATCTCTGGCTAGCTCTTACCTAATTAAGAACCATCTAATGGGACTCAGCAACTTCTACTATAAAATGTTCCTAGAGTCATCCCCAGAAGCCTAGGAGATGCCAATTATTGTATGAAAAGAAGCTTTATTAGGTCTTAAAAGTTGCCTTCGAGGAAACATAATCTTGCGTACTTATCTAGGCTATAAAGAAGAAACCAAATTCTTTGGATGATTCCTAGATGAGTAGGCGCTTTGTCCACTGGTCTGGTGATCAGGACCAGGTGTCCCTTCCAACCCCAAATAGAGGGAGACCAAGGCAGGCTGGGGGGACCACCTGTTGTCTGGGTTCCTAACAACCCAGCAAGTTCATGGCGAGTTACTATGTCAGGAATAATGAGTCCCTGGTGCCACGAACACAGTGACAGCAGCTAATGAGGCGGAACAGTGTGTGATGAAACAATGACATTTTTTTGAAGTCAGCAATCTGAGCTAGAGATCAATAAGTGTTTTCCAGGGTTAATTTACTGGTCACCATTACTGACACGCCATTAGAGCCGAGGATGAGTGCAGGGGTTCAGGAGGGGGCTTCATCTAGATAAGTGTTAAGGACATCAGAGGTTTATTTCAATAATCTGAAACACTGAGCATTAATCGTCACCCATCTTCTTCAGGGGTCTGAGCACCCTTCAGTCAATTAGCCTTGCCCTCACCCACACCATCTGATCCTCTCTCAGCCTGGATCCAAGATTCCATCCTGCTCAGCTGGATCTAGAGAGGAACACTTACGTCTACCTGCACTTATATGGGTTTCAGGGTTGAATGACTCCTATTTCTGTTTGGGGAAATGGTAACCAAGAGACTCATTTCTTTCTGTAATAGATATTGTATTATATTGTAGGGTTGTGCTGTGTATAAATCAGATTTAGAGTACCTGGGCTTTTGTCTTGCCTTTTTTCATGAGCTCAGAGTTTGAATCCAATACAGTCTTTTCACCTATCTGTGCCTCAGTGTATCTATCTATGAAACAGGGATAATCATATGTGCATGCATGCTAAGTCACTTCAGTCATGTCCAACTCTTTGCGACCCCATGGACTGTAGCCTACCAGGCTCCTCTGTCCATGGGATTCTTCAGACAAAAATACTGAAGTGGGCTGCCATGCCCTCCTCCAGAGGATCTTCCCAATCCAGGGATCAAATGCATGTCTCCTTCGTCTCCTGCATCGTCAGGTGGGTTCTTTACTACCAGCGCCACCCAGGAACCACAGGAATAATTATAATCACCTTGAAATCACAACCGGAGCTCATGCAATAAAAAAGAATGTTCATTGAACCCTTGTTAACTTACTCTCTAGGCACTGAGATAAATGTTTTCCTTGAGCCATCAGTGAAAATATGTCATGACTCCAGGTGGTCAATTCCATCTTTACTACTGTTCCCAGACAAAGAGGCAAAATGCTTAGGGTAGTTGAAATCTTCTTCCTATGTCAGTCCTTTGAAGTCTTTATTTTATTAATGTATTGCTATATATACATTAATACAGTTTTCATTCCAATCCCAAAGAAAGGCAATGCCAAAGAATGCTCAAACTACTGCACAATTGCACTCATCTCACACACTAGCAAAGTAATGCTCAAAATTCTCCAAGCCAGGCTTCAACTGTATGTAAACCATGAACTTCCAGATGTTCAAGCTGGATTTAGAAAAGGCAGAGGAACCAGAAATCAAATTGCCAAATCAAATTTCGATGATCTGTTGGATCATCGAAAAAGCAAGAGAGTTCCAGAAAAACATTTACTTCTGTTTTATTGACTACACCAAAACCTTTGGCTGTGTGGATCACAACAAACTGTGGAAAATTCTTAAAGAGATGGGAATACCAGACCACCTTACCTGCCTCCTGAGAAATCTATATCCAGGTCAAGAAGCAACAGTTAATACTGGATATGGAACAACAGACTGGTTCCAACTGGGAAAGGAATATGTCAAGGCTGTATATTGTCACGCTGCTTATATAACTTATATGCAGAGTACATCATGTGAAATGCTGGGCTGGATGAAGCACAAGCTGGAATCAAGGTTGCTGGGAGAAATATCAATAACCTCAGGTATGCAGATGACACCACCCTTATGGCAGAAAGCAAAGAAGAACTAAAGAGCCTCTTGATGAAAGTGAAAGAGGAGAGTGAAAAAAATAGATGGGGAAACAATGGAAACAGTGGCTGACTTTATTTTGGGGGGCTCCAAAATCACTGCAGATGGTGATTGTAGCCATGAAATTAAAAGACGCTTACTCTTTGGAAGGAAAGTTATGAGCAACCTAGATAGCATATTCAAAAGCGGGACATTACTTTGCTGACAAAGGTCCATCTAGTCAAAGCTATGGTTTCTCCAGTAGTCGTATATGGATGTGAGCGTTGGACTATAAAGAAAGCTGAGCACCGAAGAATTGATGCTTTAGAACTGTGGTGTGGAGAAGACTCTTGAGAGTCCCTTGGACTGCAAAGAGATCCAACCAGTTCTTCCTGGAGGAAATCAGTCCTGAATATTCATTGGAAGGACTGATGTTGAAGCTGAAACTCCAATATTTTGGCCACCTGATGCAAAGAACTGACTCACTGGAAAAGACCCTGATGCTGGGAAAGATTGAAGGCAGGAGGAGAAGGGTATAACAGAGGGTGAGATGGTTGGATTTCATCACCAACTCAATGGATGTGAGTTTGAGCAACTCTGTGAGTTGGTGATGGACAGGGAGGCCTGGCATGCTGCAGTCCATGGGGTTGCAAAGAGTTGGAGACAACTGAGTGACTGAACTGAACTGATTGTTATCCTTATAACCCTTATGCCTTCAAGTCGATCTGTAGCATCTTGAAAAAGAATTTTAAATGCCCTGATTACAAATGACTCTTCAAACAACCCCAATTATGCCATATAGGTGACAACACAATGCTTCAGAAAAGTGAGTAGCTTACAATTGTCTAAGTTGAAATCTAAAACTTGCCATGTTCCTGAAGTCTGTGAAATACCAGGAGTGGAGCCAAGTTACTTTTGCATCAATAAAAAGAAAAACAGGGTACCAGCTGAGAAGAATTATTTAATCTGAATTATGGGGAGCAAACAGTTTTCATAACTTTAAGCATTGCTATAAATCAAAAACAACAAAGGGAATTTAAAGTGACATCTGCCAATAGTTGTAACACACTATGTCCTAAAAGGTGAATTTGGCCTAAAGGTATTTACATATATATGAAGAATATAGTCTTCTTAATAAATATTAAAGGGTATATATTTCATATATGAATGCATGTTTATATACTATGAGTGAGTGAGTAAAGTGAGTGAAGTCGCTCAGTTGTGTCTGACTCTTTGGGACCCCATGGACTGTAGCCCACCAGGCTCCTCCCCCATGGGATTCTCCAAACAAGAGTACTGGAGTGGGTTGCCATTTCCTTCTCCAGGGGATCTTCCTGACTCAGGAATCGAACCCAGGTCTCCTGCACTGCAGGCAGACGCTTTAACCTCTGAGCCACCAGGGAAGCCCATATAGCTGACTCACTGGAAAAGACCCTGATGCTGGAAAAGGTTGAAAGCAAAAGGAGAAGAGGGTAGCAGAGGATGATATGGTTGGATAGCATCACCAATTCAATGAACACGAACTTGGGCAAACTCTGGGAGATATAGAGGGACAGGGAGCCCTGGTGTGCTTTGTCCATGGGGTCACAGAATCAGACATGATTTAGCAACTGAACAACAAATATGTAAATACATTTAAAAGGAATACATTCTTTTTAATAAAAATCAAAGAATAAAAATTTGGTATATATTAAATAAAGAATAGATATTAAATATATTTAAGAAGAATCAGGTCTTTTATCCAAATTTCTGGAGAAAAAAAGAAAGACAAAGAGAAAGAGAGCAAGGATTAAAAGGTGCTTCCAGGAAGGATGAAGAGCTTCAGAGCTCATCATGAACGTGCATGAAGTACGTCAAGAGGAAAAGTCTCAGTGTCAGAATTACTGATCTGCTGACCCTCTGGTGGTACAGTGACCCCTGAAATAACACCTTCTGGCAATTCTTCTGGGACTGACGACTACTGGTTCCAAAGCAAGATGCTTCTCACCCAGATGCTTCTCCCCCACAGTCAACAGTTTAATTGTTCTTATCTTATTAGAACTGGAATTCATTAGAGAGATGCAAAGACCTCTCTGTTTGAATGGGAGACATTTAAGGCAGTAGTTTAAAAGATGGAATAAGACTTAAAATCCCAAATGGCAAGACACACACCCAGATATCCATGACAGACAGAAATAGATTGTACAAACACAACCCAGATTTCAAGCGATGATTGCAAATCAGTGGTGTGGTAGCTCCAGAATATAACCATAACTCAACCATTAGTAAAGTATATTAGAATTGCTACCAAAATAGCAAAATTTATCAAAATGAGGATGCAGCAGCATTAAGAAAAGTAAACCAGTTAAAATGTGTTTTATAATTTAGTTTTCTGGAAGATAAGATATTTGAAATACAAAATAAAATAATGGCCAAAGTTTAGACATTGGGGGTATTATTGACTGTAGCATTTCAGCAGAAACCAGATAATGAGTCCAAAAGAGAATCAAATACAAGCGGCTATTGGCGGAAGCAATACTCTGATGATGACTTGGCCTTTCCTGGGCGTAGAAGGGCAGGACAGAACAGACCATATGGTGTCCTCCTGACCTTTCATGTTTCTGTGTAACTCTGTATTAACAAGGCAACAGCCAGTCTAAGGAGAGAATGCCATCTGGTGCTATAGAGATATGGAGCAGGATAATCTATTAAATGGATAATAAAGGCAAGGCTGTTGGAATGATACCCACCTGCCCAGGAACTATAAAAAGCCAGGTGCAGGACCTTGGGTTGATGTTGGCCCAGTTGTGAGCAGGGAAAGCACATCGATCCAATTTGCTAGCACTCTGTTTCTATAAAAGCAAAACGATCAACATTTTCCATTGGGTCATTTTCATAACGATGGAGAATAAAAATAAGTTTGCTGCTTTCAGGTGGAATAGTCATTCTATTAAGGCCACCTATTGAAATGTGACATCACTGCAGATGGTGACTGCAGCCATGAAATTAAAAGATGCTTGCTCCTTGGAAGAAAACCTATGACAAACCTAGACAGTGTATTAAAAAGCACAGATATCATTTCGCTGATAAAGGTCCATATAGTCAAGGGTACGGTTTTTCCAGTAGTCATGTACAGAAGTGAGAGTTGGACCATAAAGTAGGCTGAGCACTGAAGAATTGATGCTTTTGAATCGTGGTGCTGGAAAAGACTCTTGAGAGTCCCTTGAACAGCAAGAACATCAAATCAGTCAATCCTAAAGGAAATCAACCTTGAATATTCATTGGAAGGACTGATGCTGAAGCTGAAGCTCCAATACTTTGGCCACCTGATTAAGAGCTGACTCATTGGAAAAGACCCTGATGCTGGGAGAGATTGAAGGCGGGAAGAGAAGGGAGCGACAGAGGATTAGATGGTTGGATGGCATCACTGACTCAATGGACATGAGTTTGCACCAACTGTGGGAGATGGTGAAGGACAGGGAAGCCTGGCATGCTGCAGTTCATGGGGTTGCAAAAAGTCAGACACGACTTAGCAACTGAACAATCCCAGGGTAGCTACGGAGTGAGTTCACCTTCCATGAAGCAATGCTGAGGTAGAATATGCATCTGCTAACCCCAACCTTCCACTCCATCCCTCCCCCAACCCCCGCCCCCTGTTCTCTATGTCCATGATTCTGTTCCTGTTTCATAGATAGGTTCATCTAGTGTACAGCACAGAGAACGCTATTCACTATCCTATGATGAACTATAACAAAAAAGAATATTTTAAAAATATATATACAAAAAAAAATATATATATATATACATGTAAAACTGTATCACTTTGATGTACAGCAGAAATTAATACAGCATTGTAAATCAACTATATTCCAAATAAAAATATATTGAAAAAACATTAACAAAAACCACTTTTAGTGAATTCCTAAACAGAAAAAAAAAAGTTAAAAAAGAATATGCAAACATTTAGCCAAAGGCATTCCAGCAAAAAGTTTCCACTTAGGATAATACTTGAGATCATGACTTCAAGGACTTTAATGTTCTCAAGAAATATTTCAGGACCAGGGAAAAAGATGGGTTTTGTTCAGAATGAGGCATTGTTTCTGTCTGCAGCAAGCTGTCAAAGCTTTTGAAGGCGTTCTATAAACAAGGATGAAGCATTTAGGGAAACAGATTTATTGGAGCATTCCCGAGGATTGGAGAGTTTATCTAAGAGAGTAAACAAACAAAAGGTCCTGGTAGGGAAGCTGATAAGGAAGCCAGCACAGCCCTCCGTATTCGCCACACATCCAGGCCCTCTGCTGCTTGTGCCTGAGGAGGAACTAGCTAGACAGGTTTTCCAGACCCCTCTAAACATTCCTAAATCATTGCGCTCCCCAAATTACAGTCCTCAGGGGTCTCGTTTCATTTTCTGAAAATTGGTAACAGGCCACCATGGCTGATGAAATGAGGAGGGTATCCAAGCAACTATTGTGCTGTTTGATTAACGCTGAGAGGCTGCAGGGAAGGGCCCAGGCTCCAAGCGTCCCATCTGAGACCAGAGCCCAGGAAACCTCTGGGTTAGCCAGACTCCCAGGCTCTTGTTGCCCACAGATTCCATCTGATAATAATCTCATCATCTCCATCATCAGCCGGACATTTAACCAGTAATTTATCCTAATCCTAGGATTGAGCTGGGGGCCCTGAGCTCTGGCCCAGACTCTCTGATGAAACATCTGCAGGACTCTGGGAAAGACACTAGAACTTGTCTGCAGAATGGTGATGAAGTCCGTCTATTTATTCAATTAAAAATGTGCATTTATACCTATTATGTCCTGATAACTATTCTAAATGCTTGGCTTTGTATCAGGAAAATAACAGCAACTCGAAACACACAAAAATATCTGCCGCACAGTTTACTGTCTCTAGCAAGAGAAAACAGATGATAAAACTAAATTCATTCAATGGACAGATTATATATTAGGGCTTGAATTGTGCTCTTTCCCCCAAGAAAAGATTATTTGGGTTTAAACCCCAGTCTTCAGAGCGTGGCCTAACTGGGAGAGAGCGTGTTTACAGAAGGAATCAAGTTGAAGACAGGTCATGAATGCGGGTCTTATTTTCGGCATGACTGGTGTCCTTGTAAAAGGGAAGTTTGGACACAGATAAACGCAGAGTGAGCACAGCGTGAAGACGTGAGGGGGATGCCGTTGGCACGCCGAGGCCGTGGAGGATCGCTGCCAGTGGCCAGCAGAAGCCAGGAGAGGGCCCTGTAACAGAGACTTCAGAGGGAACTTCTGGCTCCAGGAGTGATAGACAAGATGTTTCTGTTCATGGTGCATTGCTGCACCAGCCCCAGGAGATTGACACAGTGGATTGGAAGGTGAGAAACGCAGTACGTGAAGACCCAGTCCAGGTGGTCGAGGTGCTGGGGAGACCATGGTGTGAAATGAGGGGGGATGCGTCTATACAGACCTGCCTAAAAAATGTTGGGATCAAGCAAGGACTCAGAGGACTTTAGGGAACTAGGCCGGGGGTGGGTGGGGAGTTGGGGGAAGCCACTTCTGCAGAGGGACAGGCTGGTACAATGGCAGCTGTGTGCCTGGCAGAGTTGGGGGGGGCAGACAGGGAGGCCGGTCAGGGGATGGGGAGGTGGTCGGGGGTCACGGGGATCCCCTGAGTCACACAGGGGATTCTCCCCTGAGTGACAGAGTCACCACTGAAGGGTTGTAAGTGAAAAATCATAAAAAGGTCTCCTTTAGGTTTGAAAAGAATTAATTGGGTGCTGTGCTGACGACAGATAATAAGGAGAAAAAGAACTAGGTGAGCCAGTTAGAGGTGAGAGTGGAGAAGGGGAGCAGGGAAGCTCCAGCAAGCTGGAAAGGCAGTGCCCAGAGGTCCTGAGGGGTGGATGGGGCTCAGGAGAAGAAGAGAAAAGCAGAAGGTGACTCTGGTGTCTTTGAACCATGGACCGAGGGGCTGTCACACCTGAGACGAGGAAGATCGCTGGGGAGCAGGTTTGGGGTCAGGGGAAGGTCAGGGTTCACGGCTGGGCCCGCTGGGTTGGAGAAGCCTGTCCCCCTCCCAGTTGAGGTGGTCAGTGTGCAGCTGTGGGGGTGAGCCTGGAGTTGGCGACACAGAGAGGAAGGCTGGAGACAGGAACCTGAGTTGCCTTGTTACATGCTGGACGTAAAGTCAGAACCACTGAGGACCCTGTGGATGGGAGTGAGAAGACCCTTCCAGTGTTTTTCAAGGTACAAGGTCAGAAAGGGTCTGGCTGCAGAGGGTGGAGAAAAGGTTTTCCTTGCCTTGTTTTTGCACGCTGGCATCGACCCCTAATAGAAGGCTTCCCTGGTGGCACAGTGGTAAAGAATCCATCTGCAGTGCAGGAGTCACAGGAGATGTGGGTTCAAGCCCTGGGTTGGGAAGATCCCCTGGAGAAGGAAATGGCAACCCGCTCCAGTGTTCTTCCCTGAAGAATCCCAGGCACAGGGGAGCCTGGCGGGCTACACAGTCCATGGGGTCACAAAGAGACACGATCAGATACAACTGAGCAGACACCACATACACATTGCCCCCTGAAGTGTGGAAATCTGACATCTCCCCTGCCCAGGACGTGTCACCTACCGGCGCCCGCAGAGGCATTTCCCACAGGGAAATTTCCCTGGGGCGTTTCCCACAGGGAGTCACACGACTCATCACAGCCTTCTGTCACAGCCTTCTGTCTCTGGATAGGAGCGAGCTCCAAACCACCTTCACAACCACCATATAGGCTTTAAACCCCACTCACCTTTGGTGGGATTTCCTAGAACAAACCCACCCACCACAGGATTCCTCCAATTTCCAGGGTGGGCCTGGAAAGGCGGTTAGCTCCCAGGTGCCCCATGGAAGCTGCACAAACCAGGTGATGGCTGAGTAGCCCAGCTGGCATTGACCCCTGACAGGATCTGGCTGCCTGCACGTGCCCCCGTCAGAGGCCACAGTGTCTCTGAGCTGCCCTGGTCCCAGGCACACGGGAACTGCATTTTCCAATGCACTGCAAGAGGTGTCCCTGTCTCTGAAGCTGGGGGGACCCCGCAGAATCTGGAAGAAGACACTCAGCATATTTTGTATTTATTGGGGCCTCTCTAGCAACAAGCTGTGAGGTACAGGTCTCACCTCAATAATCCCCACAGCAGGCCAGGAGAGGGTTGGTAAGAATGCCAAGAGAGAGCAGAGAAATGACTTGCCTAAGGATGTGAGAGTTTGACTATATAGAAATCAGAGCGCTGAAGAATTGATGCTTTTGAACTGTGGTGTTGGAGAAGACTCTTGAGAATCCCTTGGACTGCAAGGAGATCCAACCAGTCCATCCTAAAGGAGATCAGTCCTGAGTGTTCATTGGAAGGACTGATGCTGAAGCTGAAACTCCAATACTTTGGCCACCTGATGTGAAGAACTGACTCACTGGAAAAGACCCTGATGCTGGGAAAGATTGAAGGCAGGAGGAGAAGTGGTGACAGAGGATGAGATGGTTGGATGGCGTCACTGACTCAATGGACATGAGTTTGAGTAAACTCTAGGAGTTGGTGATAGACATGGAGGCCTGGCGTGCTGCGGTTCATGGGATCGCAAAGAGTTGGACACGAGTGAGCAACTGAACTGAACTGAAGGTTGTGGATGAGTCAGTCCTGGGTTCAGATGACAGTCCTGGACTTTTGACTCCTAATCTACAGTTTTGTACCTTTCTTCAGAAACAGCATCATAACAAAGGCTCTAAATTAGAGTGTCTAATTTTCCTTATGGCACTCAGCCTGTCTCTTAACCTCTCCCTGCCCTGGTATCTGAATCCATAAAATGGGTTGTATGACTTGTCATCCAGGTTGTCACAGAAATGTTATGTGCATTAATCTTCCTAGTGATCAGATTGTTTGGAAATAGCTTCTGTATGAATTCAAGGTTGAGGTCAAGGTCAAAGAAAATGACTCACCTATTATACAATGCATTAGAGAAACACATTGGTTTTACTTGAATGGAAGTAAGAAAGGTGTACTGATCGGGAAGCTTTTGATAGTAGGCATTTTATTTCTCCACATGGGGCTAGTTTTCTAAGGATGATATGTAGGTATCTCAAAATAATTTAATTTTTTCAATGTCCAAATACTTTTCCAGAACCACCTTCCCATGTATTTGAAAGTGAAAGTGAAACTGTTAGTCTCTCAGTCATGTCCGACTCTTTGTGACCCACCATGCCCCTCTGTCCATGGGATTCTCTAGGCAAGAATACTGGAGTGGGTTGCCATTTCCTACTCCAGGGGATCCTCCCGACCCAGGGATTGAAATTGGGTCTCTTGCATTGCAAGCAGATATTTTTTTAACTGCCTGAGCCACCAGGGAAGCCCCATGCTTTTAGGTAGATGTAAATGATTGCATATAGTCTGATTTGTTTTTCAGACATACAACGCTAGATTTATTAGTTTTGTGACGTCACAGTTATAATCAGAGGAAACGAAGAAAGACCACGGGGAAGGTTTTGTCATTCACTTTTCCTCCTCTGGGTGCCTGTCCCAGTCCATGGTCCTCTGTGGTTCCTAGAACAGCGGTGAAGCGTGGGTATACCCGCCCCCCTCTGGGTCCTGTCTAAGCTCCCTGTATCACTCTGGGTCGAGTGCTCAGGAGCTAATGGAGCCCACTGTGGAGTGTTTGCTTCTTCTGGTTGAGATCAAACATCTGATCTTTATCTGTGGTGACAGGCTTAATGCCTTTCTTCTCTGACAAATTTTCAGTTGAAGAGGAATGCAAACACTGGTATCGGTGCGGTTATATAAAGAACTCTTCTGCGCAAGCCAATATTGGCAGCTTGAGCCTTAATGAATAGCAGAACCCTGAGTAGCACCTCCTGGTAGAAGGAAAAATACAAAAAGAACTAAAACCCTATACACCTTTTCCCAGCACTTTGAGGGCTGTACTGGTATCTGATGGGGGCTGGATGTCACTTGGAGCTTTAGCTTAGACTAGCAGCAGTGGGCTTCCCTGGTGGCTCAGATGGTAAAGAATCTGCCTACAATGTAGGAGACCTGAATTCAATCCCTGGTTTGGTAAAATTCTCTGGAGAAGGGAATCGCAACCCATTCCAGTATTCTTGCCTGGAGAATCCCATGGACAGAGAAGCCTGGTGGGCTACAGTCCATGGAGTCTCAAAGAGTCAGACAGGACTGAGTGACTAGCTTTCACAGCAGCATTTAATTCCATCCTTCCCAGGGACGCTGGGTGTGCAGTTATGCAGGGAGCAGATGAAAACACCAGAGAGGGCCGAATTCCTCAGAACTCCCCGGGGAATTAACTGGGTTTTTCTCCGGTCCTCAGAGTGGCTCTACCATTTGCAAATGCTAAGTTCTAAGCTCTTCTTTGGAGACATAACACTCTGAAAAGTACATTTGCCCACCATCTATCCACATGTCTTATGCAGGATGGACACAACTAATTTCAGCAGCTTTCTAAGTTGCATTTAAACTTCCCCACCAGGCCCTACGGGTCTCCAGAGGACTGGAGACCACAGCATGGGAGACAAGGAGGGTGAAGTTGCTCCAGAGCGAGGACACACCAAGATGCCTGAGCCAGGCCCTGAACAGTAAGGAGTAGATCACAGTATATGGCAATATTTTAAACTGATTCTTTTTTCTTTTCTTTTTTGCATTAAAATTCATGTGCTGGACGGAAATTTGAAAAAAAAATTACTTGTTAGCAATTTCTGACTGTGGCTTGCATATCAAGTTCCCTAGAGAAAACTTAAATTCTAAATCCAGAATAAAGCCTGAGTCAATAGGGCCATCAGAACAATGGGAAATGTAAACTAAACTTTTAAAAACGATTTTGGGGACTTCCTTGTTGGTCCAGTGGTTGAGAATCTGCACTTCCACTGCAGGGGACATGGGCTTGATCCCTGGTTGCAGAATTAAGATCCTGCATGTCTGCGAGGTGATGCCAAAAATAAATAAATAAATTTAATTAATAGCACCATCTTAAAAAACCTGTTTTTGTAAAATAGTTTCAGTGTAAAATACACTGAAATCTTTGATATTTACTTCCTTGGTGGGATGGCCTTTTCTTTTCTCACCACCCTCCATATCAGTCACTTACATTAGAGCTTTTATTCAATGCTCCACTGTACTCTGCATTCAATCATGTCCGACTCTTTTGCAACCCCATGGACTTCAGCCTTCCAGGCTCCTCTGTCCATGGGATTCTCTGGGCAAGAATACTGGAGTGGGTAACCATTTCCTCCTCCAGGGGATCTTTCCAGCCCAGGGATCAAACTGGCATCTCTTGCATCTCCTGTATTGCAGGTCGATTCTTTACTGCTGAGCTATCTGGAAAGTTCCCTTTATTTAATGAATCAGCAAATATTTATTAAGTGCCCACTGTGTACAGAGTAAACTGTTTGAATACATTAGGAGGGAAGAAAAATCTGGATGAGAAGTGGTCTCTGCCCTTGAACTGGAATCTCTAACCATGTCAGCCATTCTGACCTCAGAGCACTTAGGTCAGAATCCCTAGTTGGGTGTGAGGCTTTGAGGCTATTGACCTGATACTCATACCATTTGGCAACCAATTGATGGGTTCCCCTTTCTCTTCATGCCCATGACCTCAGCAGATTATACCTTCTTAGGGAGTCTCAGTTGAAGTAGTAAGAAAATTCTTGTGTCCTTGAGTGACAGCAAGCTGACTCCTCCAATCCAACCACACCTCATGTTGGGTTGATTTCAGCCAGTTTGGAAATCAACTCTCTTACTATATGAATCATCTCAGAAAACAAGACAATCCATGCAGCTTGTTACCCTAGCCTGGCTCAGCCCCTCAGCACCCAAGCCCTCCAACCCCTCCTGTTGACTGCTGGAGCTCAGAGTCACTCCAACAAACTCTAGGGCTCTCAACCAACTGCAAGAAGCTTTACCTTTTGTCCTCAAAGGGTAACTCTGCAACTCCTTTGGGCTGGGCGGCTGCCCACTGCAGTGTCCCTAACTGGTCCCCAAGTGCTGGTGAACAAACTCCCTCAGCTAAACTCTCCTCTGATGAAGACCTTTCAGGAACGAGAGGCTCCCAAAGGAAGAGCAACAGTGATCAGAACATAACCAATATTAGTTCTGTGCTAAGTCGCCTCAGTCGTGACCAACTCTGTGTGACCATGTGGACCGTAGCCCACTAGGCTCCTCTGTCTATGGGATTCTCCAGGCAAGAATACTGGAGTGGGTTGTGGTGCCTTCCTCCAGAAGATCTTCCCTACCCAGGGATCGAACCTACATCTCTTATATCTTCTACATTTGCAAGTGGGTTCTTAACCACTAGGGCCACCTGGGAAACCCAAGAATACTGGAGGGGGTGGTCATTCCCTTCTCCAGGGAATCTTCCTGACCCAGCGATCAAGCCTGGGTCTCCTGCATTGCAGGCACTCTTTACCATCTGAGTCACCAGTACATGTTTTTAATTGAATAAACAGGCAGATTTCATCACCATTTTCAGACAAGGTCGATACCTTTCCCAAAGTTCTGCAGATGTTTCATCAGAGAGTCTGGACCCAGAGCTCAGGGCCCCCAGCTCAATCCTAGGATTAGGATAAATCACTGGTTAAACGGTGTGTTTTTGACTCTTGATTTGGGACTTATGTTACTATTTTGGAAGTTTAAGTACTACATATATATATGCAACCCTTTCAGGATTGTCTCATGTCAGCTGTGGTGATACAGATGGTATCGACTTGTTGCACATTCCCTTAAATTTGTTCTGGAATTTAAGAATTAGGAGACAAATTCAGCAGAAATGTTGTGATCGTAAAAGTATTGAGTTAGGGTTGTGTTTTGTGATATAATGCCTTTTTCTAACAGTACATGATTTTGTGAGTTTGGTAAATTACTGAACTATTCTATGTCAGGTTAGTTACCCACGAGCATACACATCAATGTTCTTGCACTGGTGAGAGCAATACTGCATTTATTAAACAACCCAGGAATGGTAACATATACAATTTTATGAACTGTTGTCATCTTTTAAAGTTCTATATCATGACATTGCTGTTGAAGTAGTAACATACTTATTATTTTTATATTATTAAAGGATCCTATACTATAAATCATATAGATTAGGGGATTTACAATGTTTACTTAAGTGCTGGAGAAGACTCTTGAGAGTCCCTTGGACAGCAAGGAAATCAAACCAGTCAGTCCTAAAGAAAATCAAGCCTGAATTTTCACTGGAAGGACTGATGCTGAAGGTGAGGCTCCAATATTTTGGCCACCCGATGTGAAGAGCTGACTCATTGGTAAAGACCCTGATACTGGGAAAGACTGAGTGCAGGAGGAGAAGGGGATGACAGAGGATGAGATGGTTGGATGGCATCATCAACTCAGTGGACATGAGTCTGAGCAACTCTGGGAGATGGCAAAGGACGGGGAAGCCTGGTGTGCTGCAGGCCATGGGGTCGCAAAGAGTTGGACACGACTGAGCGACTGAACAACAACAACAGCTGATACATGCGTTTGCTCTCTGAGGTTGTGGTTGGGTCTTGGACACTTCAGACCCTTCCCTTGCTTGGCAGAGACGAGTTCGTATCACAGCTCATGTGTTGTCCCAAAACATTTCCAAGAAGAGAGAAAATGAATTCATTGTGGATGTTGTCTCTGATCAAAAATCTTGGTATGTTGACATTTTTATAATTTTAATAAATTTTTCCCTTTGGATTGCCCCTATGGGCCAAAAAGAGAAACACCTTTTCAGGTGGATATTATTTTTTATTGTGGTAAAATGTACATAACCCCAAATTTACACGTGTGCAGTTCGGTGGCATTAAATGAGTCACAGGGCTGTGCAACCGTCACGGCCATCCATTTCCAGAACTCATTCATCTTCCAAATTGAAACTCTGCCCCCCTTAACAACCCCCTCCTACCCTCCCCCAACCCTGGGCACACCACCCCCCTTCTACTTTCCATCTCTGTGAATTTGGCTTCTCTAGGAACCTCAAGTATTAAGTGGAATCCTACAGTATTTTCCTTTTGCGCCTGACTTATTTCACTCAGCATCCTGTCTTCGACTTTTATCCGTGCTGTGAAAAGCATTCTTTTAATGGGAAGAAAAGTGAAAGGAAAAGAAGGAAAATCCAGAGTCATGGAGAATTTAAATCCTCTCTTATAAACATTTATGTTCAAGTAACTGATCCAAACCACATCTCAGCCTGTGGGAACTCTGAGGCTGGAATGCCGTGTGTTTCAGACCTCTGCTCACAGCCCTTCTCCTAACCAGATGAGCATCACAGTGCGGCCCCAGCTGACTTTTTTGCTTCCAACTTTCTCTGTGAATTCCTGGTGGCGGTGAAGCAGCTTGACACAGCCCTCCAGCTCATGGTATTTCAAATGTTGCCTTTTCTGCATCAAGAGACTTATTTGAATGTTTGATATACATATATCTTTACTTTGTTTTTACAAGAGGCATTTGGGCCAGGGTATAGAAAGGATACATCAAAGTGTCAAGGAAAGTCGTTGGTTCACAGAGCTGTTTCTCAGGCTCTGTTTAGTCTTTGTCCCAGTTACAATGTGCACCTTAAGATCTGGCTCCTGAGAAGAAACTGTATATTACAGGCAACAACAGAAATGGGGAAAATCAAAGCTCACCTGTTTCAGTGTATTACCCATGTGCCTTACTCCTGATGGCCACCCAGTGAGGCCTTTCTGCTTTGCCTTATTCTTGCTAACTCTTTGAATTAAGCCTGGTACGAGTCTTGGTCTTTTAACTATACCCAACACAAATTATTCTTAACGGAAGCATTCCCCCCCAGTGTCCCCATGGAGATGGAAATAAGTGCCATGTGCCCTCTTCCTAGCCTATATTTTAATAATGCACTTATTTCATCTCACACTATCTCTCCCATTCAACCGCAAACACCACTCATTTCCCCCCAAAATGAAGATCCACAGAAAACTCATTTGTCCTCTCCGTGATGTCGGGGAGAGACTGCAGTGGGCGAGCCCTGGGACTCACTTCAAGGCCTGGGAGAAGGTGGATTCAGCCAGAGCTGGTAGAAGGTGGTGGCGGTGGTGTGTGAGTGTGTGTGTACACATGTGCGTGTGTACCCCTGTGTGTGCGTTGGTGGGTAGATGTGGGCGGGGTCAGATTCTAGAGAAGGCGGGACTCAACCATGATCGACAGCTGGCAGCTCCTGCAGGTCCAGTCTGGGGGCCCTGCACAGCCCTTTGAGTACATGCATTCTCATGCTCCTCTGCACCCGTCTGGGGTGGAGCCTAGTCATCAGGGGACCCCCCTGCACAAGGACACAGGCATTGCAGAGAGCAGGAGCTGCTTGACTGGCACCCACAAACTTTGCTCTCTCCCTAGAAGCATGATCATTGACGTGCTGGTGACAGGAGTGCTGGACCGCCTGGATCCCAAACAATTACTTTCCTCAGCTGTTAGATTTTCAAACGTGATCTATCGAGTGATGCTGACAGTAGATTTTCTGCCGGCAATAAAGGTGGTCTGATTCACAGAATAATTACTGTATGCAAATGAATGTGATTTTCCTCTGCCCTTTTATGGATGACTCTGCTCTGCCATTCATCAGGGCCACAAATTTCACTTGGGAGAAGATGGATTTAAAGAGACAGGCACCCCTGGAGCTTTGCAGTGAACTTACTAAATCCACGCTAAGTGTCCTCATAAACAGGCGTGCCTGTGCCGGAGTGGGGCTGCCAGACTCTGACCTTTTGATCTGTGGATTGTTGCTGGGAAAACTGTTGCGAAAACATCTGACTTTGCGTGCTCCCAGGTCAGGGGTGCTTTGCTGCTTGGAAGAGTTGCTTCTCCCAGGGGCAGGGTGATTATATGTGTGGATCAGGAGAACCTGGTGGACCTCCCCACCACCCACTGAACCCACTTTGATGTTTATGCACCTGCAGGAGGAGAACGGGAGGAGCGGAAAGCCCATGCTCATATCCAGCGCTGGATCCGATGAAATTCCAGCTGAAGTGATGTGAAACAAGAGGTGGGTTTTTGTCTGACACTGAGGTGGAAGCAAAACACACAGGAAAAGGAAGGAAGAAACGAACTGTTAGAAAACCTTAAGTTCCACATCTTTGGGCCTGGCTTCTCAGGGACCTGGCAGCCTCCTCCTGAGTTGGTGGCATTTCTCTGTGAGCATCAGTGCCATGAGGACGTGGGAGGGGCGGGTTTGCCCTGGTTCCAGCGGGAGGTAAGACTGGCCAAGCCTGCAGGATGGAGTGAGCTGCCGGTCCCGATGCTGGGACCAGACCAGGCGGGCACAAGCTCGGGGAACATCCGAGGTCATCACGTGTCACTGCTAAAGCCTCAGTTCCCCAGGTTTCTCCCAGCACACGGCGTGCACCTCATCCTCCGAGTGTGGAAAAAAGAGGACCCTGAGCCAGTGTTATAAATGGAAGTGCCCATCTGTCAGTGGGTTGTCTTGTTACTCATATTGTAACAATATATTGATGTCAGCACATCCAGAACGCACTTTCTTCCTCTGTCACTCACAGAAGAAAGGAAAGACACATCCATGTTTACGTGCGTGCAAGCAGCAGACGCTGCTGGAGGCCATCACAGCCTATCCAAAATAGAGGCCCATTGATACCGACTTTCCTGAGAGGACAGAACAGGTGAGCGGGGTCTCCAGGAGTTCCTTTTCTTCCGGGACCCAGCAGATCTTCCCAACGGCTCACATGAGGGCCAGCACGTGACATTATTTGTGTATTTCTTTGATTTTTTTTTTGCGTATGTTTATTTAAATTAAAAAAAATTCTTGTTAAGTGTTAAAGGTTACTTTTCATTTACCATTATTAACGATAACTATGTGGCTCATTTGGTAACCAATCTGCCTGCGATGCAGGAGACCCAGGTTCGACCCTTGGGTCAGCAAGATCCCCTGGAAAAGGGAATGACAACCCACTCCAGTCTTGCTTGGAGAATCCATGGACAGACGAGCCTGGTGGGCTACAGTTCATGGGATCACAAAGAGTCAGACACAACACAGTGACTAACACTTTCACTTTAAGACAAAATTTTAGATCAGTTCTTGATTGTGATAACTTTTCATAGGAAAACAAAACTTTCTGCCCTTCACAAATGATAATGATGAATGATACCTCTTTCTTTAATACAAATTGTGCTATAATGTGGAAGGCTAATGTTGGAAAGGTGATTCAGTATTGGATAACCACAATTTATAAAGCAGCTTTAACCTGGCATACTACAGATTTATACAGTCGATAAGACATTTATTGAGAATTGTTTTTGTAGGTAGAAGGGGAAATAACCAATGGAAATTTGAGAAATACTCTCATGAAAAACTAATCCAATTGAAAAAGTTCTAAATAACATACTTTTATAATATATGTTGATTTTTCATACGTTTGCCAAAAATGGGTAATGACTTATTATTTGGGAGGAGTCAGCAAGAGTACGGTTGCTCATACTTGTGTTGCTAGATTTAAATGCAAATTGACAGGTTTAACTTTGGTTAAAAAAAAAGTCCTGAGATATAAGCAATACTGTGATGAAGAAATTAACAACTGAAAGAGGGTTTTATAAAACAAAGTAACTTGAGTGGTACTAATTCTCAACAAGCTGATTTATTTTGTTTAGCGGAATTGTCCATCACCCTGTATAATGGGTTGAATTATGTCCCCTGAAAAGAACATGGTGGGGGCCTAACTCCCAGTACCTCACAGTGGGACTTTATTTGAAGACAAGTCTTTAAGGTCATCAAGTTTAAAAGAGGTCATATGGGTGGCCCTAATCCAACATGGGTGTGGGCAAAGTCCCTTCAGTCATGTCTGATTCTTTACAAACTGTAGCCCGCCAGGCTCATCTGGCCATGGAATTATCCAGGCAAGAATGTTAGAGTAGGTTGCTGTGCCCTCCTCCAGGGGATCTTCCCAACTCAAGGATTGAACCCACATCTCTTGTGTCCCCTGCATTGGCAAACAGGTTCTTCACCACTCATGCCACCTGGGAAGCCCTGTCCAACACGACTGGTGTCCTTAAAAGAAGGGGAGAATTGGACAGGGTTGCACCCATGGAGAAGTTTATGCCTCTACCAGCCAAGGAATACCAGAAATTGCCAGAAAACCAGAAGTAAGCAGGAGAGAGAGGGATCTAGAATAAATTCTCCTGGAGAATCACTAGACCTTGGGCTTCCAGACTCCAAAACCATGACTGCATACATCCCTGTTGGTTAAGCTGCCCAGCTGGTGAGCATACTAATACCCCTTCCTGTTCTCACCCGCTGACTGAGACCTCCACCCTGCGGTTTTTGGGAAATCTGTCAGTCATATTCCCTTACCTTTTGAGGCAATGCAAGACTGACATCTTGCTTTGTCACCCAGTCAGAGCATGGAGAAGAAACTGAGTTCCTCTTGGGGTGGAGGAACTCAGGTGGATCACCAAAAAAGCAAGAGAGCTCCAGGAAAAAACATCTACTTCTGCTTTATTGACTGTGCCAAAGCCTATGACTGTGTGGATCATGACAAACTGTGGAAAGTTCTGAAAGAGATGGGAAAACCAGACCACCCGAGCTGCCTCCTGAGCAATCTGTGTGCAGGTCAGGAAGCAACAGTTAGAACTGGACATGGAACAACAGACTGGTTCCAAATAGGAAAAGGAGTACGTCAAGGCTGTATACTTTTACCCTGCTTATTTAACTTCTATGCAGAGTACATCATGAGAAACGCTGGGCTGGATGAAGCACAAGCTGGAATCAAGATTGCCGGGAGAAATATCAATAACCTCAGACAGGCAGATGACACCACCCTTATGGCAGAAAGTGAAGAAGAACTAAAGAACCTCTTGATGAAAGTGAAAGGGGAGAGGAAAAAAGTTGGCTTAAAACTCCACATTCAGAAAACAAAGATCATGGCATCTGGTCCCATCACTTCATGGCAAATAGATGGAGAAACAGTGGAAACAGTGACAGACTTTATTTTATTGGGGTCCAAAATCACTGCAGATGGTGACTGCAGCCATGCAACTAAAAGACACTCCTTGGAAGGAAAGTTATGACCAACTTAGACGCATATTAAAAAGCAGAGACATTACTTTGCCAACAAAGATCCGTCTAGTCAAAGCTATGGTTTTTCCAGTAGTCATATATAGATGTGAGAGTTGGACTATAAAGAAAGCTGAGCACCGAAGAATTGATGGTTTTGAACTGTGGTGTTGGAGAAGACTCTTGAGAGTCCCTTGGACTGCCAGGAGATCCAACCAGTCCATCCTAATGGAAAATTAGTCCTGAATATTCATTGGAAGAACTGCTGCTGAAGCTGAAATTCCAGTACTTTGGCCACCTGATGCGAAGAACTGGCTCATTTGAAAAGACCCTGATACTGGGAAAGATTGAAGGCAGGAGGAAAAGGGGATGACAGAGGATGAGATGGTTGGATGGCATCACTGACTCAATGGACATGAGTTTGAGTAAACTCTGGGACTTGGTGATAGACAGGGAGGCCTGGTGTGCTGCTGCTCATGGGGTCGCAAAGAGTCAGACATGACTGAGACACTGAACTGAACTGGGGTGGAGAGGTGAGTCTAGGGCTGGTGGCTACCATATCTTCCTTAGTGTGAGAGGAGCTAGGAATAGTATAAAGGAACAGAGGTAACATAGAGAAATAACCAGACTGAAGTGGAAGGGAAGGGAAGCTTGGTGGTGTTTGAGTCCCTGATTTCAATGGCCCTCAAGGTCAAGAGCACACCATCTTCCCAACGATATCGCATTCCTGCCTTATGTGTGTGCTAGGTCACTCAGTCGCACCCGACTCTTTGTGACGCCATGGACTGTAGCTGGCCAGGCTCCTCTGCCCATTGATTTTTCCAGGCAAGAATACTAAAGTGGGTTGCCATTTCCTACACCAGGGGATCTTTCTGACTCAGGGACTGAACCCAAGTCTTTTGCATCTCCTGCATTGACAGGGAGATTCTTTATGACTAGCGCCACCTGGGAATCCCCTTCCTGCCTAATGGCTTGTTCATTTCAGCACACAAATTCCCCTAAGCTAGTCTGAGTTTCTGTTCTTGCAGGTAAACTCCATATTAATACAGTACTAGAAAATGAACAACATTTTAGCATTCCTATGTACCAAAAGTGGCGTTGGGGTCCCTTTTAGCAGGTACCTAAATTTATATCACAGATTAAAAAAGGTTTTGAAAACTATGTGCTTTGTTGACTTAACATTATACTCAATGAATGTTTACTTGAAATCAAATTATATTGCCTTGGTATTCAAGGTTACTCTTGGAGAGGCAGTCAAGGCTTTAGTCATTCTGATGAGAGAATTTTATTTATCTCTCTATGCAAATTTTTACAAGATATTTCTTTAAATCTTGCACTGTGTCTTTATAACAAGTTGCAATGACATTGTACCAGAAGGAATATTGAGTTGCAATTTTAAATATCGCTCATCTTTAGCCAGGAACTCACTGAGCTGAGACAGCCAGTATCTGGGCATTTGTCAGCGCTTATGAGAGTCTTATAAATTCTCCTCTAGACTTTTCCAACATTGTCTGCATTTGTTTGCCCCAAGTTTGTACCTCCCCCAATTCAACCTGCTCCCACCACAACATTCATCATCTTAAACCTCATTCAATCATCCATTTGGCCACATATATGGCAGTTTGTGCATCACACTTCTATTGTGTGTGTATGCATGTCCATTACTATCATCAGTGCTGTGAAGGTTTAGGTCCCAAGATACAATGCTTGTCCTCAGGAGTTTTCAGTTAGGGCGCCGTCTACCACTCCAAAAGTGGTTAGTGCCTGCCACGGCTGGTTGGACAAAGTCCAAATGCCTTAGCTGACCAAAGTGTCCCTTAGCAGGAGTTGGAAGTGCATCTTACTCAAACATGGAAAATTTAGCTGGCATCCGGGTAGGTAATCAAATAAGCTGCCAAAACTTGGGAAGGTGTTAGGCGTTGGAGCCCAGAAATTCACGACAGACAAATGATGGCCTGGGGAGATACACAGCTGCAAGGACTCAGGCGTGAGTCAGCCCCCGAGCGGGGGAGCTCCCTTGCAAATAGATACTCAAATGTGGATGACATCAGACAGGAAGCATGAAAGCACAATTGTTTGCCACCCTTGGGAAGTCAACCAAATGGCTTAATGATTTATTCTTATTCTTGGTTCATTCACTCAGTCATAATGTCACCGAGTATGGGTTATATTTGCCAGTCTGGGTCCAGAGGACAAGCTAGGGCAGCTGTGGTCTGGAGAGAAGGGAACATGCCCTGGTGAGGCGGGTGATGAATGTCTATAAGCATAGCAAAGGGTGCCCATCCGCAGTTTCCCACAGCCGAGAACGGCAGCACCGTCTATGAAGCAGGAACAGAGTCCTTCCCCAGAACCAGAGTGCTGGGAGTTGTCCTTACCTCCAGTGCTTGGTGCCAGCTGTTTCCCTCTTTCTTTCCCATAGAGACTAGTTCCACTTCTCCATCCCCTCGACTCAGTGACCCATCCTTGACTATGAGCTGTGGGCAGAGATGACTGGTGTCATGTCTAACTCAGGGACGAGTCTCTGAATTCTCGTAGCCCTAATTCAGCTGTCAGCCAGCTTCCAAGTGGAGAGTCTCCATCAGCCTGGAGACTGACTTGCTGCTGACTTGCTGTGAATGTGGAACTTGAAGGAGGAGTTGCTCTAAGAACTTCTAAACTGTCAGGATGTCGGTGCTCTTTGCCCCGTGATGCAGCCGGGTCACCCTGAGCTGAGGCTCCTCCATGTCCCAGCGCTGTGCAGTCCCTCAGCTGTCCCTGCTGATGCCGCTTCCAGGTACGTGCTGTGTCCCTACCCTTCTCATTGTACATGGCTATCCACCCAGCCCTCTTTTGCCACGGGTCCTCTTCCTCTCTGGCCTCCCTGTTTCGACTTTTGGTCACATAAATAGATATTAGAATGATCCTTTTATAGTCCAGCTCAAATCAAGCTGCACAGTCTCCATCCTAAAACCCTCCCCTGGCTTCCCATTAGACCTTGAAGATGTACTGCTGCCCAGGGTCCCCACGGGGCCAAGAGCCCACGTGGTCTTCCTCCCATCCACCTGTCCTCACTCACGTCTGGCCACGTCACCCTCGTTCATTACTCCAGCCTTTATTTCAAGTCCCCGCACTCCAAGCTGCCGCCTTTGCCGGGAATGTGCTTGCCTCGACCTTCACTCATCTAAGTCCTTCGCTGAAATGTCACCTCTTCAGAGAGATCGCTCCTGACCAGAACACCCCAGGAGCTTCCTCTCCCCACACATGTTAATTTTCTGCAGAGCACTCATCGCCATCTGATGTTTTTCTTGCTTACATATTTGCTTGTTTTCAGTCTATCCCCATGAGGATGCAAGCCCATCTGAAGCAGGGGCCTTGCCTTGCTTGTTCAGAACTGTATTTCCTAGAACAGAAGGAGATCTGCAGTCAAAACGTGTAGCTCTCATGCTTGAGGGAGTGGCTCTGCGTGTGAGGGAAAGAACACACGTGTGCTGACCACGAGGCCAGGGGCGCCAGGCAACCGAGGAGCAGCAACCATCAGGGATGTGGTCCAGCAGCTTTCCTGGCCACCTCTGTGCTCAAATTGACCCAGTGACCTGTCCTTGACAACGTGGGCAGAGATGATTGGCGTCATGTCTATGCAGAAGCATTGACAATTCAGGGATGAGTCTCTGAATTCTCTGATCCTGCCTTGGTGATCGGTTCTGTAAAAATTAGACGTATGGCACGTAAGTGAGGTCTTTCCTCTTTCTCTCAAAAGAATTTAAGAGGAAATGAGCTTCTGGAGCCGCACTTTGGAATGAAAGTGGTGAAGAATTTCAGAGCATGATAATAGAATACTCTTCTATTTGTGAAAGTCTCCTTCCTGGAGACCTTTAAAAATGGGATACCATCAAGACGGAGTTTAATTTTTACTCTGTTCTGAAATGCAGTGGTGATGTTAACAATCACAGCCATGAGAGGTTGCTCAGAAAGTCACCATCCCACATCTCTGTGCAATATTGATTGCTTGGAACCAGAGGAAAGCTATACACTTTAATAACTATTTCAGTGTTTGTTTTCTCTTTTACTTGAAGACTGTAAGGAAATAGCACTCAACAGAAATGGTGGGATTAAATGAGGGATCAGCCCGTCTTTTCACTGTTGAGGACATATTTAGATTTGTCTTAATAGGGCTTGCATGCTTTAGCTTTCCATGACTTAGCTTTAAATACTGTTTTGCAGCAGGTAAGGATCCTGTCGGGGCGAAAACACAGGCAGCTTTTTGACACTGCAAAATGTCAGACCGTATGGATTGAAGCTCCTTCCGGCTCATTTAAAACAGCATTTGGTTTATTTTTTTCTACCTTATGATGTTACATCTTCCTTTCTGCTCTTAGACAATACCACTATTATTTCTTCTGATTTTACTTCTTCTGGTTAAAATGGCCTATTAAGTTGGGAACTTAAAGGTTGTTTAAAATGGGGTGAGACATTCAAAACAAGGAGCAGGACTGGGAAAGATTCTGGTTCTCTTAACCCAACATATTCGGGGAGCCTGGTGACTTGTTTTATGGGCTATGTGAACACGGCGAGCTATCTGATACAACCCTGACGCAGCCATAAACTTTGTTTTAACAGACATTTAAACAAAGCCTGCTCATTCTTAGGGTTATTGAAATTGATCACTCGCTACCTAGACTGGAACCATAGAGAAATTTATTGAGCCCCGAGAGGGCTGGCACTTGAGCCGCTTGCCAGGTAAACCGAGGCCTGGGAGGCACTCAACTCAGAGCAGGTGGGGGCAGGGGTGTCGGGCTCTAGCTTTGAAGTCTCCAGAGCTCCGGTCACAGGCCACTTTCTGGCCAGGTGGTACAGGTTTTTGTTTTGTTTTGCTTTTTTGGTTTTGTCTTTTAGAATAGCAATTTAAGCTGGAGTGGCTGCTGTTGCTGCTAAGATTTTAGGCACACTGCCAGACATTTTCTTCACTAAGAAGAATGGGCAAAAGCCAGAAGCCTGCTGATTTTGCTTTGGTTGCGTGTATGATTTTTTTCATAGCTTCCCGGTTGGTCCTGCCTGGCCTTTTGTCTTCAATCTTAGTGATAAGCTTATCAGAATCCCAGCCTGTTGTCTTTGGTTGATGATTGCCGCATCCTTCTAATGATATAATTCTAAAAGAATTCGAGGAAGGAGGATAAGATCCAGGCCAGCTTGGGAAAATCCAATGTAAAGTAAATTCTGGAGGGGGACCCCATGTGCCAGGCCTCCTCTGCCACCCTGGGTTGCTGGGACAGCTTGACTTCTCCCTTCCTCCCCTGCTCCCAGTCAAGGAGTTCTTCCTCTGAGTCTTGGATATATTACCTATACTCACAGGTTCCTACACTTCCCAAAACTGGCCAAAGGATTGCAGAGAAACAAACTGAGACATACCACTGGTGAACAGTTAGAAAAAAATAGATATTTTTTCAGTCAAAGCGTCCCACGGTGTCTCCACGTACAGTCTCGTGACACATGACAAATATAAAATGGCATTTCTTAGAACTTGTCAAAAATAAAATGCAGGTTGAGTGTGAATTGCCTTTGGGAAAAAAAAAGAATAAAAACAAATCTGGAGTCTGTGGTTCAGGGTCACCCAGCCTGCAATCGGGGTGAAAGGTGAAGGAGAGGAACAAATTGTTAATTAGGGGATGTTAAATAAGACCAGTGTTAAAAAAAGGAGAAAACCCAGCTGACTTCCACTTTGTGAAACAGCATTTAAGACATAATTTTCTGATTTTTTTGTTGGGGGGGATTTGAGATTTTCAGTTTGAAGGAGTTTTAAAATTCAACAGATCACAAAGAAAACATGTCTGTGAGCTGCACTAAGAAGTAAAATTAGCATGTGTTAGCACAGAAATCATGTAACACTCAACTAGCAATGTTTCCAGCAGAACATGGAAAGCTTTTCCTGAAGAACACTGTATTAAAATGACTCCTAATACTTTGACTGTTTTAGAACACAAAGTTTGCAGGGTTGATTGCAATTACAGAGTCCTTTCTTTTCATTTCATTTTGGTTTATGTACTCTTAAGTTTTTGCTTCACTACCTTGCCTCTTAGACTTCTGTCTGTGTGTCTGTGTGTCTGTCTGTCTCCCCACATACACACACACACAGTCACAGAGTAACCTCATTTTTAGGGTTTTTCATAGCGATTGCTCCCAAAGAAAGGCTCTCCTCCAGCGCTGGTGCCTGTCACCGCAGCCCATCACTTGCTTGGTAATTAAACTCTGACTGATTTATTGACTGACAGCCAACAAATCCCAACCCGGTTTTTATGATATACATACGTCCCCGGGCTAAATTCACTCAAACAACAGCCCAGAGAGGGTTGGCGAAGGAGATGGAGGCGGGAGGAGGGAGAGTGATATGAAAATAAATCGGGAAACCAGCATCCCTTGGCCAAAGCAGACATTTTGCAAAAGAAAGAAAGGAAGAAAAAAACTGGATGCAACATCGTTTTCAAACCCTGAGTTCTGGGGCGCAGGGGAGGTGCTGGTAAACACCATACTTCAGCTTTGAGATCCATCTGAAGCGCCTCACGCACAAAAGCGCTCTGAAGGGGAAAACAAGATGGGCTTGCAGCTAATATCACAGTCAAGTTCCAATTTTACCTAAGGGAAGGCGGCTTTATTAAAAGTCATGGCTGAAATTGCGTGACAGGTGCCAATACCCCGCGTCCTGACAGATGTGCCGGTTGGCGGATGCCGTTCCCCTGTCAGCGGCCCCTGGATGGAGCTGCCCGCAGCCCCATTTGTCTCTCTTCCAGCGAGATCACACACGCCCGATGTTTGCCTCCAAGCTGCTCGGTGTGGTTTGATATGTGGAATCCTCACAATGAGACTTATTAAAAGACAGTCCATTATTTTTATTTAGAGCGTTTCCAAAACAAGCAGAGCGCGCACGGAGATAATTTAAAAATCGTGCGGCAGGCCATCTCCTGGCCAGCCTGGCTCCGTTTGAAATGCATAAGAAAGCAGCATTCTGGTCTGTGCACGTACACACACGCACACACACACACACAAACACACGCACACACTTCCCTGTTCATGGTGGCTGTGATCGGAGCGACAGAGTGTCAGGGCATCTCCTGGCCAGCCTGGCTCCGTTTGAAATGCACAGAAAAGCAGCATTCCAGTCTGTGCACACACACACACACACACAGACACACCAACACACACACACATGCACGCACTTCCCTGTTCATGACGGCTGTGATCGGAGCGACATTTAACCCCTGACTAATAGCCCTGACACTCGAAAGCACTATTTTGCTATAAACCACAGGAGCATTTCAACATGAAGGATGAACCTTGCTGCCTTTTTTCCCTAAATCTTTCTTCCTTTTCGTCTTCTTTTTTTTCCTCTCCCGCTTTCCTTGCATCCCTCTTCTATTTTGTTACAGGTGGGTTTTCTCATTGCAGCGAGAGATATAAAATACTCCTGATTGGCTGTATTTATGGGGCCTTTTCGTCCTCCTGTTGGTTTCAAACACAAAGAAAAATGGTCTCTCTCGACCGTGCCTGGTTGGAACAGCAGGTAAAGCTCCAGCAGCCTCTTCTCCCCAGCCTCTGATGGAAAATTATAGCAGATGAAATGATTCTGTCCTGGAAATGGTAAGAGGAAAGTTTCAGGTTAGAGAGCGCTCGTGGCACACAGTGGATTGGCCACCAGGACATCAGGACCCAAGCCGGCTTTGCTTTCTCAGCAGGGGAAAGGCAGGAGGCGGAACAGCCTCTACAGTTGGACCACGCTTCCGATACCGAAGGGCAGGGTTTACCAGCATGACATTTGTTCTTAAGCGTGCAGACCGCTGGGCCCTCTCAGGTGTTCGAACCACTGGGCCCAGGGCCACCTTGTGGCTTTACCCGGTGGGGCGAGAGCCAGGTGAAAGCTCAGTGTTGATCAGCATCGCCTCTGTGACCTCATCCAGAAGCAGCGTGGACACAGGCTCACCTCCTCACGCCGAGGGCGGCTTTGGCCTGTCGCCCCAGCCGGCAGTCCACATGCTGGGGAGGAGCCCATTGTGGAGCAGCCTTAAGGTGTGGCCCACGCAACACACGGCCCTGGTGGAGTGCTCAGGGAGGGGCTGGTGCAGTCGGCCCTGTCACTCTTGCTGACTCCCCCCAAAACTACGTGGCTCTTGTTTTTACGGGCACCCTGGCAAACCACAAACAGTAAAAAAGAAAAAAAATCATAATGGAAAAAAAAAAAAACCAACTTACTGCCCTAATGGTGCCATGTAAGATGGGTTCCAAGAAAGGACAGTCTCTGAGGCCCCCCAGGTGATGGAAGCAGGTGGTCAGGTGAACTGCAACACCTTCATCCCTGGAGGCAGGTATGGTTGCAGACCCCAGAAGATGCATCTGTATAAATTCATTCATCTGCGTGTGTCATTCACGCATCAAGTGCCTATGAGCCTCCTAGGTCATTGTGCTAAGACACCGAGTAGGTCGTCTTAGCTTCAAAGAGGTCACTGATATGTTTAAGCAGAGAATAGGAGATCCTACATTGTTCTTTGCAAGAATTATGTGTATTTACATATTGCTTCTGCTGAAGGTATTCATTAGCTACTCTGTATATATTCTGCTGTGGAGCGTTTGGGTTATCTCTTCTAGTGCCCTTCTTATCAGGGAACCCAGATGAATACATTCAGTGTTCTTATTTTCGTCAGTTACAACATCACTCTCACCTACTTGCTGTGTGAGAGTGTTGTGAAAGTGTTGGTCATTCAGTCATGTCTGACTCTTTGCAACCCCTTGGACTGCAGCTCGCCAGGCTCCTCTGTCCATGGAATTCTCCAGGCAAGAGTACTGGAGTGGGTTGCCCTTTCCTTCTCCAGGGGATCTTCTCAATCTTCCCAAACCTGGGTCTCCTGCATTGCAGGTGGATTCTTTACCGTCTGAGCCACCAGGGAAGCCAGTGAAGATGTGTAGACTTGTTTAAAGTCCTCAAGACGTGTATTCACTAGGAATAGCATCTATTGCTTTTCTCTGACTTCCGGATATTTTCCTTTTATTAATAGTATTGCTAGTTACTGAGCTCCCCAGAGGGAGAAGCAGCTTGTAGAACTGCTGCCCCTCCTTCTCTAGAAGACTATGCCATGCTATCTTTGCATTCAGAGGCTGTCCATCCAGAAGAGCATTGATCTTCCCCACAGTTGTTCTACCTTTCGTAAATATTAGAATTATTTTGGGGTCATTTTCATTGTTTCATTTACTGATCAGATATATTCCTCACTTTCCCCACAAATATTCGTTAAATTGCTGAGGCCTGATGATATACAAACACAGATATCCATGCCCTTGTGGATCTTAAAACCCTAAGATCCTGTACTTGATTATGATCAAAAACTTCAAAGTTACTTTATAAACCAAATTACTGAGATTCATATTTTGTCTATTTGTGGTTATCTTGTTTTTCAGTTGCTAAGTCTTGTCCCATTCTTTACAGCCCCATGCAGCATGCCAGGCTCCTATGTCCTCCATTATCTCCCGGAATTTGCTCAAAGTCGTGTCCATTGAGTTGGTGGTTCTATCCATCCTCTGTTGCTCCCCTTCTCCTCCTGCTTTCAATCTTTCCCAGCAATAGGGTCTTTTCCAATCAGTCAGCTCTTCGCATCAGGTGGCCAAAGTATTGGAGCTTCAGCTTCAGCATCAGTCCTTACAGTGAATGTCCAGGATTCATTTCCTTTAGGATTGACTGGTTTGATCTCCTTGCAGTCCAAGGGAGTCTGAAGAGTCTTCTCCAGCAGTTGGAAAGCATCAATCGTTTGGTGCTCAGCCTTCTTTATGGCCCACTCTCATATCTGCACATGACTACTGGGAAAACCATAGTTTTGACTATATGGACTTTTATTGGCAAAGTGATGTCTCTGCTTTTTAATATGCTATCTATGTTTGTCTTAGCTTTCATTCCAAGGAGCAAGCATCTTTTAATTTCATGGCTGCAGTCACCATGAAAGTGAAGAAAGTGAAAGAGAAGTCACTCAGTCACGTCCAACTCTTTGTGACACCATGGACTGTAGCTCACCAGGCTCCTCCATCCGTGGGGTTTTCCAGGCAAGAATACTGGAGTGGGTTGCCATTCCCTTCTCCAGGGGACCTTTCCCACTCAGGGATCAAACCCAGATCTCCCACATTGCAGGTGGATTCTTTACCATCTGAGCCATCAGGGTAGTAAAAGAAGGTTCTGTGTTTCATTTTGGCTGAAGAAGAAAGGTATTTGCTTGTGAATTTTTTTTGTGATTCTTTCTTTTCCTTGCTTAGAAGACTTTGTTGTCTAGTAAATAAATTCAGGTTCTCTTTGTTTTTGGCGTTAAAGGTCCTTCCCAGTCTGACCTTGACCTGATTTCCCAGGCTCCCAGGCATCTGGGCTCTCCTGGCACTCTCCTGTCCTCAGCGCTCTGGACAACAAAACCTGTGATTTGCTCAACAGGATGTGTGTTTCCCATCTCTGAATCTTTGTATAAACTCTTGCTATGCCTGTAGTCACTTCTGGGTTGGTAAAAATCATCTGCATTTTTCATGATCGGTCTTTATGGCTTTTTCTGACCCACTGTTCTGTACCCTTTGTGAATATCTCTAATATAGCACTTTGAACACTGTATTAAACATTTTTTTTAATTCCTCATGTGTGATATCAGCCTCGAATGCCCCATGGACAGAATCTGTGTCCTTCTCATCATCACTCTATATGTGAACTATCTCAGTGAGGTGACTGAATGTTTCCCACATACACCTAAACCTCACCTCTTTATGGGCTTTATAGGCAGTATTTCCATGGCTTTGAAACAAACTCTTATTGAGTCCTTAATAATTCTTGAAATATCTTCTGGGGGAAAATCCATTCCTTCTGGAAGACTTCACATTCCTCTAGTTAGATCCTACCGTTTTCTCCTAAAAACACTCAAGAGCTTCACTCATACTTCTATGGGAGCATTAATATGCTATGGTGTAATGTTATTTTAGTCCATAACTTGTTACCATGACTAAAATACTTAGAAGGTATGTAGTGATACACAGCTTCTTTCTCTCATGTAGCCCCATAAACACAATGATCATCACACAGGAAGTGAAAGTGAAAGTCACTCAGTCATGTCCAGTTCTTTGCAACCCCATGGACTGTAGCCCGCCAGGCTCCTCTGTCCATGGGAATCTCCAGGCCAGAACACTGGAGTGGGTAGCCGTTCCCTTCTCCAATCACACAGAAGGTGCATCATGAATGCTAATCCAAAGGTGAGACAAATGAACTGAGGCTCTACATATTCACAGACTACTTCAACTTGATCTGTCTAAAGTTGACTTTGTCATGTCGTAGGATGACACATGGTCTGTATTTGTCATTCAGGGTATCCTCTTTCTTCTCTCAAGGGTGAAGAGACAGTCTGGTGAGATCAAAGTTGACTTGGACTCACCGCTTTCCTTGAAGAGCCTTTCTTGGACTTTTTCAACTATTTTTTGACCTACACTCAGGATCCTGGTTTCTGTAACATTTGAGCCCAAGATAATTAGAGTTGTGAAGACTGCAGGGAAAACCTGCAACATGCAATGAAACAGAAAGCACGGAAGAAAGAGAATGAGGAAGGAGGAATGGAGGAGCACCAGCAAGTCAATGATGCCTTCAATTCTACCTCCGGTTGCAGGATGTTTAAGCGTCAGTGCCAAGCCCTGGCCACTTAACATGGTGGAAGTGTGCCAGGATTTATGCTGGCTTAGATCATTCAAGCTAGTGGGACCAGCTGTAGGGGGGCTCTGGGGACCCTGTTCAATATCATGACTGAAAAGGGAACGGTTAATACCTTTTTTGAGCTCTTTCAGGAAGTAATTTTACTCATATTTCAAGAGCCACAGTGTATTCAAGAATCAAAACTCTACTTTTCCTGTTTCTATGAGATTTTGTCTGTGGCTTTTATTTCAAGTGGCCTAAAAATACTTTTCACGGCTAGAATGTCCCTTCCCAGGTCATTGACCAAGCCTGCATTGAACTGGAATGGTTATGAGCTTGGGGTCTCATCTTCTCTTCCATTTCTGATGGAACTTTCTTTGATTTTCTTTTCTTTTTTGTTTAAACCAAAAAATTTGGATGAACAAATCCCACTGATTGTCTTAAAGCCGAGATGTGCAGTCAATGGATTCATCACAGAAGGTCAGGAGCAAAAAGAGGTAACTGGACAAAATTCTCTAAAGGAATGAAAATAGAGAAGAAAATGAAAGGAAAGTGGGGGAGTTCCCCTCTGACTGGGAGAGACCTGTGCTCACAGCTGGGACGTCCTAAATGGACCCCCTCACACACAGCATCTGCCATCTACCCACTGAGGGGAGAGTTAACAGGCTTAGACGAGAGAGAGAGATTGGGATGCTCTCATGGAGAAAAGTCAAATTAGTGGAAGAGTAACGCTGAGTAAACGCTCAATAAACGAATGTGTGGTTCAAGGAGTCAGTCCAGCCACACCCATCTCCCAACCAAGTAGCACCTTCACTGTGTTACGGGTGATACTGGCTCCGTCACACAAATGCAGCTGCCTCCACACACAGAAATTCATGCCTGATGAAACGATCAACCTCAGTTGTTATCTTATAATGACACATTAGTAGCTGCTGGATAAAAGTGTTAGGACACCAGGTCTTTTGCTGAGTTGAGAAAAGATCGTCAGGTTTGCAAGAGTTTCACTATCACTCGCCACATTCAATCATTTCATCATTTTAGCACACTTTACCTAGAGATTATTTTACACTCAATGAAAAGACTCTTTATTACCCCAGACCCTTGGTCCCCAATTTCTAAATCTGTTTGTTAAGTATTCTGTGGCTCCTGAGATTGTGGAATAAATGTCAAACAAAATGCTCCTAACTGATTTGCAAGCCACATTTGAAAAGAAAATAAAACCTTATGTCATTCAATGTAAGAATCTATTTTGAAAACAGTTCAGTTGGGTTCCCTCCCCAAAGGCCAAGGTCCTGTGGAGGTTGTCACTCGTTCCTGCTTTGTTTGAAAGACTTACCTACTCCCCTCACTGATCCAGTCTTGGGGTTCATGTTGGGAAAACAGGTATTGACACCATCTTTAGGGTCTGAGGGTAAAGTCAGAGGTGTGCACACATGTGTATGTGTGTTTACATGTGCACATGTGTGCATGTGAATGTGTGTGCATATGCACATGTGTGTGCTTAGGCCAGTGGTTTCCATCAGAAGACCTGAAAGGATGGGGGAAAACTTCTCACTTGACACTGGCCTGGAGACTCAGAGATCTGCCTTAAGTGATGGCTCAGCATCCAGCTCCCTTGGAGGGAGGCGCCTCTCCCCACAACATCTCCACTCCCACTTGGCATGACCTCACTTTCAGGAAGGATGTGCATGTCCTTCTGGTTTCTTTCTTGGGGAAACGCGTGGGAGGCTGTGAAGGTTGGAACTCCAACGTGCAAAACATTCCTCTGGTCTTTGGGAAGCATCACACTTGGTCTGCCATGTTTTTTACTGACTGGTTCCTTTAGTTACTGCCCAAATGTGGAGCAGAGTCGATGAAATTCCACGATGTGAAGAGGTGAGGTCCAGGCAGTCAAAGGACCCGAGACCTTTCTGTGTGGCTGTGACTCGCAGGGTGTTGACCAAGGTCCACGCTGACCGGTGCGAGCCTGTGCCGGGCGTCTGTGGCTGCGTGTGGAGCCCGTCCTGGGGTTTAGGAGATGATCAGTAGCCAAGGCAACAGTGGCCTTCTGCCCAGCTAGGATGCCTGGGGAGGGCCGTGACGGGCTGAGGGGCAAACCCAGGAGCTGATACGAAACAAATCACTTCTTCCCATGAGTTTTGGAGGCAGTGGTATGACCAGAGAGAAATCAGGCTGAAAGGACATCTGCTCGCGTTCAATGTGTTCAACTGTCTTCTTCCCCTAGGGTTTGAGTTCTTTAAGAACAAGCCCTGCAGTCTGTTTATTGTATTATTTGAGACGCTGGCCCATAGTAGGAATTCAGTAATTGTTGCCTAAACTATGAATTTTGTTGAAATATGAGAATTTCAGTGTGTTGCAAATCATTAAAAGTCTGGAACAATTGTTGTTTAGTCACTAAGTCATGTCTGACTCTTTGTGACCCCGTGGACTATAGCCTGCAAGGCTCCTCTGTCCTTAGGATTTCCCAGGCAAGAATATTGGAGTGGGTTACCATTTCCTTCTCCAGGGGATCTTCCCGACCTGGAGATCGAACTCGTGTCTCCTGCATTGGTAGGCAGATTCTCTACTGTTCAGCACCCAGGGAAGCCCCTGCAACAGTAGAGAGTGTTTTTTTTTTTTCTAGATAAATTTCCATAGACAGTACCAGATACAACAAAATTCTCTTTTCTGATTATCTGTCACCCACCTTCCAATAGCCCTTTGAAAGCTTGCTGTTTCATGATGTGTGTCTATCTCTGTACAGAGACACACACTATATTTTAAGGTCTAATTCAGGCCATCTGCTCTTTCATGGAAAGTGATTGCTCTTAGATTCCTTTAATGTTTCTACTTATAAAAGATCATAGGTCTGTATAATAATTAGTCTTTTCCTACTAATTGGTGACAACTTGAATCCCCTTTTATCTAGCATGAAAATGTTTTAAATATTAACTAGATTTCACAACCTGCATGCGATTTGTGCCGCGTGACTGTGGCAGAGAGGGTCAGCTGGTCGCCTGAAGCAAGGCCAGCGAGGGGCCGCGGTCCCTACAGAGTCACACGCGGGTCGGGCGGCCCAGCCCCACAGCCATCTGAAAGCGGCTGTCCCCAGGCGTCGGAACACTGCTGCTCCTGGAAGTCGGCCCCCCGCTGAACAATGCGACAGCCTCGTTTGATTTTTAGGAATCAAGTCAGTCAACTCGTCTGACATTTCTGCAGTGTGATCAGTCAAGAAGGCCAAGGAATAGAATCACGTGTGGGCAAAGAGTTCTAGCAAAAGCAGGTTCACACCCTGTGCTTCATTGAAATGATACATGAGACTCTTTTCCCTGGCGGTCCCATGGTTAAGACTTCACCTTCCAATGCAGTGGATGTGGGTTCGATCCCTGGTCAGGAAGCTACGATCCCATACACTCAGGGCCAAAACACTAAAACATGAAACAGAAAGAAATATCGAAACAAATGCAATAAAGACTTTAAAAGAAGTTACATGAGATAGGCATCATTTTAGAGAAAATTTATATGTCCTATAGCTGCATCTGTGTTTATAGAAGTAGATATTTTTGTAATAATGTGCACTGATTTATCATATAGATGGGTAACTAATTATGTCAAATGCATTAATTAATTATGTAATAGTGTGTATTGCATACTATCAATTATATAATAAAATTATATACAATGAAATAATTTAATCATTAAAATCACGTGAACAACCATGTCATTATTATATAATCATTTTATTAATTTAGTGATTATAATTAATATGATAGTTATATATGTTAATGTAAGGCATTGATAATTTATATGTTAAAATAAAGCCATTGTTTATAGTAGCAATATTTTCTAAAGATTAATAGCTGTATATTGCTTTCTAGTTTAAAAACTTGAGTAATGCTAATACGAGCCATGACCCTCAATTCCAGCAGGCCCTGGAGCCCTCCAGCCTCAGGAGGGCTGTGTGAAGAGGTGTGAGGCTTCTCCTCTGAGTCCACCCTTCCAGACAGTCTTGTTTTCCAGCTGAAAGGGGAGCAGGAGGCGTCCCACCACTCAGAGTCCATCTCCGTTGGCAGCTCTGGGTGGCACATGTCAGGGCCATGACATACCCTCTGCCCCCTCAGTTCTCTATTGGCTGTGAGACGCCCAAGGAGAGGGCATGGCCCCCTTTGAACGTGCGGTCGTCAGGCAGAGGTTGTCCCTTCTCCACAGAGGCGAGCTGCCAGGTTCCACCTTCTGAACCCACCTGCTGAAGTGCAAATGTGTGGCTAGAATAACCAATTGCACCCTTATCCCCTGACAGTGGACAGGGGCCCACCAGAAGGGCCCTCGGCGAGCTGGAGACGGAGTGGCAAGGGCTAAGTGGCTGCTGGACTTGTGGCCCAAGGTGGACAAATGGAGCCCCCGAGGTCAGAGATGGGAAAGCGAGGGCAGAGAGGAGGCAGGGGCTTTAGGAGAAGGAGCAGGACACCTCGGTATGCCATAGAGGAGCTGGTGTGCGGAGGGATACAGGGATGCCCCGAGTCTTGGCCCATATGAGGGGCTGGTCCTGCTGGCATCTCCAGGAGCTGCCTGGACTTTCTGCACACACTCACAGAGAGAAGTGCATTCTCCCCAGTTCCTCATCTTTTCATCACTGTGTTAAGTGTGACCTTGAATTTATTAATTATCCACAGAAAATCAGTGGTACCGCTGGCAGTACTTTTTGTCTGTCAGGGTCTTCATGTACTATTCATTGACCAGAAAGAGGCCAGGGAGCATCATTCTGTTTCACTCTGGGTCCGCAAAGCAGGGGGCTGTGACGTTTATGATTTGTGAAGGAGGAAACAAATCCCAAAGAAGAAAACAAAGGTACATGGCAGAGGACAAAACAGCTCAGAACTGCATCAACCTCCATCTATTTCATAGCAATGTCTTCCAAAAATGTGGGTTGTTTTTTTTGGAAAGGGGTATCATGGAAAAAATACAAATAATGCCTTATTTTGATTGCAATGTTTGAAAGATTATTATTTTTGTCTCACAGAGAATGATCAATAGTTTGTGCTTTTATTTAAAAGTCACACACCGTGACTTGACCCCATCCTGACCCCTTCCAGCACTTTTCCGGGTACATCAGTTGTGGAGCTCTGTATTTGGAGTACAGACTCAGAGCTCCAGTCCTTTCCATACTGATGAGATAACGCATGTAAATCTCTTGGATTACTGCCTGGAATTTAATGAAGGCTCAATCAGCATTAGTGAGTTATTACCATTATTCTAGTTTCTGAATCCTCATGGTTTGGCTGGGAAGGTTCACCCCAGTAACTGGGCCCAGTGACTCTGAGTTTGCCTGTGTTGTCCTCCATTCATTAGAGTCACATGTCCTGAGAGCACTCTTTGCAGCGAGCCAGAGTCCTTTTCAGAATAATACCACTTGAACACCATCAGAAACCGGCTGCTTAGTTGTTCCTGCTTCTTTTGGTTTTGAAGTGCATGTTCATTTACTCTCTCAAAACAGCACTTCACATAAGTGAAGAAACTACCCCAGAAAATGTTTTGGTCACATAAAAATGTTTTCAAGTATGAAAGTGTGTCAGTTGCTCAGTCGTGTCCGACTCTTTGCGAACCCATGGGCTATAGCCCTCCAGGCTCCTCTGTCCGTGGAATTCTCCAGGCAAGAACGCTGGAGTGGGTTGCCATGCCCTTCTCCAGGGGATCTTCCTAACCCAGGGATCGAACCTGGTCTCCTGCATTGCAGGCAAATTCTTTGCCATCTGAGCTACTAGGTAAGCCCTCCAAGTATGAAAATGTAAGCTAAAAAAAGTACCTGCTGAAAACTGGCAAACAGGCCATTCATCTTAACATGCAAAAAGACTTTTTTTGGTCAATGAGTAGTACACGAAAAACCCAGTAGTCAAAAGAGTGGAACAGACAGTTCATAGAAAAAGTCGTCAATTGATAGGATTTCCCTGGCGGCCCAGTGATTAAGACTCTATGCTCCCAATACAGGAGGCCCAGGTTCGATCCTGGTCATGGAACTAAGATCCCATGTTCCTCATGCCGCAACCAAGACCTGGTACAGCCAAAAAAAGACATCAGCTGGTGAATGGACATGTAAGATTGTTTGTCTTTGCTATATCTCAAAAATGTGAATTTTTAGAAACCCTACTTTTTGTCTATTAAATTCTAAAAACTTAATAATGCTCACCATGCATGTCAATGTGATTATAACAGTCTTTATGAGTATAAAATGACTGAGTGCCTGAACACTGGGGAAACGTATATCAAGGAACTTATAATATTCACATGCTTTGAAATTTTCTTTTATTATTTGGTACAATAGTATCTCATTTTTTAATTAATAAATTTTTAAAGTGACACATGATATATTGGAAAGTTGTTAAGAGAATAAATACCAAGAGTTCTCATCACAAGGGAAAAATCATTTATTTTTCTTTATTTCTTTTTTTAATCTATATGAGGTGATGCATGTTAACTAAACTTTCTGTGGTAATCATTTCACAAAGTATCCGTATATGTCAGTCAAATCATTAAGCTGCAACCTTAAAAACTATACAGTTTATGTCAATTACATCTCAATAAAACAGGAAAAAAAAATCAAATAGTCTTTAAGATTTGCAGCAACAACAGCAACTGACCCCTGCAATTGCCTCCATCCTGCCTCTTTCCACTTTTCTGACAGTAGGTCATCCAGAACTATCTTACCTATACACAGTCTGAGTTGTATCTGTTCGAGATTAATTTAAATATATTAATCCCAGCCCTCTGTTCAACTACTGCTTATTTATGAGATTTGTATAAACCCTTGAGAGATTTACTTGTGACTTAATTCACTTTGCAATATTTTAATTTTATTCATGTTGTGTTTATCACCGCAGCACCTGTATCCCATGCAGATAAAAATTTCCTAGATGGTGGTTGTTGAAGCTGTGGTGCAATGAAATCATTGCTCTTTTGAAGCAAAGAAAAGGCAGGTGCCAGATGCAAAAAAGTGTGCAGGTAGGCTTTCTCGCAGTGGGGAGCAGGTCCGTAGAGACCTGGGCTTTGCAGTTCTGAAACCCATTGTCAGAATTGGTACTGCTGTAGGAAAGCAGTACTCAAGTTCTCTTTGCCAAAGCACCATAAAGGCAGCTATAAAAACGGTCAGACAGATTTGAAGATCTGTGTTTACTAGGTGAGATTTCCGGAGGACTTTCCTGCCAGCCCTCCTCTTCTCTGGCAAGGCACACTCCCATCCTATCCTCAGTTTGGTTTATTAAAAACATACCTTTTCCTCTTCCTTCCCACCTTCTGCTCCCAGTCCTTACTTCTTTCTAATGCTTTGTTCCTCTTCATTCATCCATTCAGCAAAATATTCACAGAACTGTAGAAGGTTCCAGATGTTGTTCTGAGGATACAGTGATGAACAAGACAGAGAATGTTCTACTCACATGGAATCTTGATTCTAAAAGTGGAAGACACACAATGATCAGGTAATATCAAAACGTCAGGTGTAAGGAGATGCTATATAGGGAATTAAAACTAGCGGACTGATAGAGAATGATCACGTAGCTTCTTTAGCCTGAATGATTAAGACAGACCTCTCTGAGGAGATGGTATCCTTTCATATGTATTTGGAGAAGGCAATGGCAGCCCACTCCAGTACTCTTGCCTGGAAAATCCCATGGACAGAGGGGCCTGGTGGGCTGCGGTCCACGGGGTCGCTAGGAGTTGGACACGACTGAAGTGACTTAGTATATGTATTTAGTGGCTCAGTGGTGAAGAGTGTAGGAAAAGACACTCTACTTGGTCCTGTGTGAGTAATGATACTGTTCCCTCTAATATATATTTTAACATGTTATGTAGTTCCCCCTTTTCTAGTATATAACTCAATGATTTTTAGTAAATATGCCAAGTTGTGAAACCATTTTCATAAATCAATTGTAGAATATTTTCATCTTTCATCTTTCAAATGGCCAGGATTCTTCTTGGCCATTTGCTATTGTTAATCCTTGCTCCCTGCTGCAAGAAATGACTAAGCTATTTTCCTGTCCATAACCGCTAAGATCACGCCTGTGTAAGTCTTTGTGTGGATGTATGTTTTCATGTTTCTTGAATAGATACTTGAATGGAATTGCTGAGTCATAGCAGAGATTTATATTTAATGTTTGGAGAAATCGCCAAATGGCTTTCCAATGTAGCTGTATTTCTTACAAGGAATGTATGAGGATTCCTGTTTCTCCCTATCCTTGCCAATATTTTTATTGTATGTCTTTTTTTTTTTTCTCACTAGAGTCATTCTAGTAGGTGTGGAATGGTATTACATTGCATTTCTAATTCACATTTCCCTAATGCAATGTTGATCTTGTATTTATTGGCCATTCATATGTTTTCTTTAATAAAATGCTTACAGAAAGCATTTCCTTTTTTTTTGTTTTGATTCAGTTGCTTACCTTCACATTGTTTCAGAGATTTTTTTTTAGGCTTTTGTTTTGTATAGTCTGGATACACGTCTCTTGTTAGATTTGTGTTTTGCAAATCCAGTCTGGTTAATTGTCTTCATTTTCTTAATAATACTATTCAAAGCACAAACATATTGAATTTTTGCTGAGCTTCAGTTTACCCATCTCTTTAATACTCGCTGATGGTTTCTCTCAAGCTCAGCTCGTCTCTTCACTTGTGTGTGCTAATCAGCACTGTGATAATACTGAGGGGGAGCCTCTGCAGACCTCTTCTCTGAAACTTGGCTCTGTGAGCCTGTTGTATTCTCTCCTGAATCTCACCTTATCTCCTCAACTTAGGGTATTTGCTGGTTCTTCCTAGGTTCCTCCTCTCTGCACCATGGTCTGGAAACTCTCTAGTCAGTAAGCTGTGGATGCAGACAGTACAGTTCATTTGTTTTCTGTCTCTCAAGAATCTCTGTCCTTTGTTGCCTGGTGTCCAGCTTATTTAAAATGGTTTAAAATATATATTTCTATTCTCTTATTTATTATTATTGTGTTCCCTGTTGGAAGATAAATCCAGTCTCTGTAAATAAATCCATCTCAGACAGAAGTGAAGTCCCATCATGGAGCTGACACTAGGTGAGATCTGAATGGCAGAAGGTGCACAGCCTTCTGAAGTCTAAGCGAAAGCTGAGAGGTAAAATGCAAGAAGAACTTATTCCTGGTCAGGAAAGAACAAATCTGCATAAGGAAAGATTCTGGGTGGGAATAAGTAGGATATGTTTTAAAAGCAGACTAGAGTGATTGAATCCTAACACTAGAGGAGAAGGTGAGGTTAAGACAAGAACATGTATAAGTTGACAGCCCGAGGCAAGGTGACCGGATCACCTTGGAAGTGCAATGGATGCCTTTGGCCTCTGCCCCTATCAGACTTGATCCCCATCTCTGACCCTTAAGTGGTCCTCTGAGTTTCCTCTTGATCTTTGACTTGGTGATGCTCGTCTATCTTCACTCTCTCTCTTAATATTGCTCCTATTGCCTTAATAATAAAATTTCTCCATTTTTCAACCCTAAGAATACGGAACCATAAAAGAAACCCAAGAAGGCCAGGTAATAATAAAAAACCTTCCCATTCTTACCCTTGTAAGAATATCTGTACACGCGCGCGCACACACACACACACACACACACACTGCGATGGGGAGAGGGTGGATTGAGATAAGCCACAGAATGTAAGCAAAAATAATGGAGGCAGTTCTTTTCTGCCCTCCCTCCCCAAAGAAGCATTCTCATGAAGAAGAGAAGCAGAAAAGGCAACAATCAATCCTGACTGGACTTCTTTGCATCCTCTCCTATGATTTCTTGTAGAAAACTGGAAATTTGGAAATTGGGAAAAAGCTGAAATAATTTACAACCATAGCAATTATTATTATTATTATAATGTATTCACTTTATTACCTCTCCTGGGGAGAAAATTGTTAGATGCTTGGTATCTGGAGCAGAAAGGAATTTACCCTGACAAGGTATTTTTTTGTGAATTTGTTTTCTTTGGTGTGTGATGACTGGGATTGCTTCTTAATGGTCTCCTGATGTTTGACAAGATCTCCAAGCTATAATTGTACCACTGCTGGTTGGAAAATTTTATCCCTGTCAATTTTGTTCCTTTAGTTATATTTTGCTAATAAAAACGTCAATACACAAAACACATTCTGTTGCCTTTTTTTTTTCAAACCAAGCTTGCATCTCATCATAATTTATGACTATTTCTGCTAAAGATTTGCAAGTTGCTGACTATCCTCTCATGCTTAAAAGTCCCTCAGAATCAAAGAATACCCATAATATCCATCTTGCTAATTTTATTTTAAATATTTATTGGAGTATAGCTGCTTTATAACACTGTGTTAGTTTCTGCTGTACAGCAAAGTGAATCGGCTGTGCAGGAAGGGAATGGCACCCACTCCAGTATTCTTGCCTGTAGAACCCCAAGGAGACAAGAGCCTGGAGGGCTACAGTCCATGGGGCCTCGAAGAGTCGGACACCACTGAAGGGACTTAGCATGCATATATATATATATATATATATTGTGTGTGTGTGCTAAGTCTCTTCAATCCAAGGAAATCCAAAAAGAAGGGATATCTCATTAAGGTCACCATAGAGCACTGAGTAGAGTTCCCTGTACTGTACAGCAGGTTCTCGTTAGCCGTGTTTTATACATAGCAGTGTATGTATGCCAATGCCAATCTCCTGGTTTATCCCACTCTCCCTCCCTTGGTATGCATATGTTTGTTCTCTACATCTGTGTCTCTATTTCTGCTACATATAAGTATTCATATATTTGTGTTTCTCTTTCTGACTTACTTCACTCTATATATTCTGCTAATTTTAAAATTTGGTTCCATTGTATGCCAAAAGCATTGAGCGCTCTATATTTTCCACACAATGTATTGTAAATGTCCAGATGCCAGTGAATCTAGATATCGTGTGCGCATCAATGACACCAAACTCAAAAGTTTTAGAATACAGTCCCCTGCCCATGGGAGCCCTCTGATGGCTCCCGTGTGTTCCTAGACCCACCTCTTACTGTTTACTGCGTCCATCTTGAACCTTAGCAAGTTGGACACATAAGCGTCGGAGACACAAGAAGAGATGTGATTTAAGGGGCACGTCTGTCTCCAGGAAGCTACAATACAAAGGGCAGGAAGAAAAGAAGAAGGAAGGAGGGAAGGGAAGAAAGGAAAATAAAAACAGGGTTAAGTGGTGATGAGTCATTTAAACACTATATGATCTGGCGACTTCAAATAGTAAGAAAGAAGCCATAACTCTTACTTCTCTGGTCCAAAGGATGCTCTCTTCTCTACCTGGTGAACAGGCTTCTCTAGATCCAATTTACTTCAGGCTTGTCGCTTTCTATCCTGGAGAATAACTAAGTTTATAAAGATCCTCTTGCCTCCTGGGCATCTTAATCATGATAACTGGTGCCTTCACCTCTCCCCACTCCTCCCCGCCTCCACCAAAGCCCATTTCTTTCGTGCCCCCCAGGATAGAATAACTTTTACAAGGCAATCTGTTGTCATCCCATCAATTTTCCTTTGTGAATGGAGGCCAGAGCAGTGCATTTTCAAGGGTCACTCTGAACGACTTACTCCTGCAGAGCAAGGCTTCCATGCGCTCCTGTAACGCAGACTGCAAACCAGAGGGCTGATACTGTGTACAGCCCAGTTCAGAAGTCATCACCAATAACACGCACAGCCCCTCAGGTGCCTTCATTCCTTTCTCTGAATTCTCTTTCTTGACTCATTTTGCGTTTGAAAAACCGATCAGAGTAACAGCCGAAACACCAGAAGTTTGAACTAACCGCTGCGTCCTCCTTGTTTGAGGCTCACCGACAGTGAGAAGACCCAGAGTTCTCAGTCTGCTTCAAAGGGTGCTCAGACCCTTCTAAATCTAAAAAAAAAAAAAAAAAAGATTCTGGTTTTTCATTCTTTACCACAATGTGAACACGTACAACGTTACTGTTTATGATATATTTCAGCATTCTGAAGAGTTTAAGGCAGAGAGCAGCAGATTTCTCCCAGTCCTGTAAAACACCTGCTTCTGAGTCCAACCTACTCATGAGCAGTCCGTTTTGTAGAAATGGGACCTTAGATTCTCAGAACTGGGAGTATCTTAAAATTCTGCTCATTCCTGTCATCCATGTCTGTCTTTACATCTCTGGCATCAGAGAGCCCATTCCTTCCTTCCCATCCCTGCCTTCTTTCCTTTATTAGAAAACATCTCCTCATGCTGGACTCATATCCACCCCTCAGTAGCCTCCACATTCTGTGTCCGGAACCCAACAATCTCTGTAATTTGGTCCCAGCATTCCTCAGTGCTTGTCTGAACTCACTTTTCTTCCCACCTATTAGCTCCAGGTGAAGCGCTTCCAACCTGGAGTCCACAATGGTGCTCCTGGCCTGCTGTCCCCAAGCTTTACTCCATTGTATTTGCTGCCTGTGGCTGGCTGGTCCCCTGCAAAGACCACTGCGTCCTCATCCTTGAAAGCTATATCTCACTTCACATGGCAGAAAGGGCTTTGCTGATGTCAGGAATTAAGGACCTTGAGATGGGAAGATTATCCTGAGTGATCCAAATGGTAGTGATTAATCCCAAGGGTCTTCATAAGAAGGAAGCAGGAGGGTCAGAGTCAGAGAAGTGGGGCTGAGAGCGGAAGCTGAGGGAGGAGCTGTACAGGCAGAAGCCAAGGTAAGAGAGAGATTGAGGCTGAGCTGCCGGCCTGCGCTGGGAGGAAGGGGCCCAGAGCCAAAGCAAGCAGGTGGCCTACAGAAGCTAGAAAAGGCAAGACAGAAGGTCCTTCCCTAGAAACTTCTGGAAGGAACCAACCTTGCAGGTGCATTGGTTCTAGAACTTCTGGCCCCCAGAGAAAATAAAGTCATGGTTTCTTAAACCTGTCATTTTATAGTAATTTGTTACCGTAGCCAGAGGGAGCAAAGAGACGCTGAAGTGCCACCCTGTCTTCCTTCTCCTCCTCGCCCTCCTCTTTCTGCCCGTGGTAGCACTTCTTTGTGTCTCCCATCTGAAGGGATAGACCTCCCTCTTTGACCGGAACGATTATTGCTTTGGTTACGTTCAGGTAAAGCAAAAATTGCACGATATCACTCTCCCTCAGCCTATACATGAACACTTCTGTAAGTAGTTGGTTTATTCAACTTTTCCATATTTATGTGGGCTTCACAACTTGATTATAGCCTCTTTGAAGACAGAAAGTCTGAATTTAATTTTACCCTGCTGGTTCCCCTAGAAGCATACCCAAGACCTTAATAGGCGTGATCCATCAATTCCTCTTCTAGGGCCTTAATCACACCATCGGCCAGCTGACACAGGAAGAGTGTGTTTTGACATGGTAAGAATATAACCTTTGCATCCCAGGTTTTAAGCCCAAGATATTTGAGCCAATACACTTATTTCACTGGCTACAGGCTTACCTTTCTCTCCTCTAAACAGGGAATCAGCATCACTAGGATTTTACAAAATACTCTGAGCTCCGACTATTTGCATTTCTTCTTTTCACTGTTTCAGTGACTCTTCTATCCTATCAATTAATTCCTCATTTTTCCAATAAATCCCTTCCCTTTTTCTTTTTTTAAATAAGAATTTAAGCATATTGGATTTCTTTTTTTTTTTAAACTCGAGTCCTGCCAAACCCACAGAAAACCAAAATATAATTAAATTTCGCAGTATCTTAAAACGAGCATCAAACAAGAGAATGCATTGAAATTCCCCATTTCATTTGTAGCTGCATATCAGTGAGTGCATTAAGGGTCCATAAAGGCAGTTTTGCTTTTAAGGGCAGGTGTTGGACAAAGAACTTCCTGCAGATGAAGGACCGAAATACCAGAACCACCATCCGTTTAAAATAATTCAATTAAGCGGAAGTCACCCTATAAATAAACATATTGAAACGTCCAATGGAAAACCAGAGTAATGATTAATAGAGTGTTTCCATATCAAAATTAACCCAGTTTTTAACATCTGCATTATTAGAGTGTGGGCATGTCCGTGGCTCACCATGCTCATTTTTGCTTTACAAACACATATTAAACGTACATTCCATTATGCAAACTTTTACGCATGTGCATAATCTTTGCAGTAATTTAATTTATTTAGGGGAACCATAAAAAACTTATATCCCACTGATTTAAAAAATGTGTATCCCCATCTCTACGTTGAATGTATTCATTTACTGGGGTATAAATTTTGTTTGCTGTTATGGGTTTCACAGGCCCTAAGAGCCCCAACCTGCCTAGGACCCCTGGGGACAAAGTAGAGCCCCATGACCCCCTGAGCCTAGAGGCTTTCTTTTAACGCGATCCCCTTTCTGGTTGTCGTTGTTTTCAGGGAAACAAACGCAGCTTGTACTTGTGTCTTGGATGAGTTGATGCTGTTGTCCCAGTACAGCCCGACATCTCTTTCCCGCCTCTCACCCCGGCCAGCACGATTGTCTCCGACTCCTCGCTGGCCTTCAATAAGGACAGTATGTGCTGTGTAGCAGCTGCAAAAGACTTCACAAACGCTGGCTGACGAGAAGTGACAGCCCTGTATATCTCTCACCGGCATTGACAGCTGACAGATGGATACCACTCACACACAGAAAAAGAGCCCCCGGGACGATTCCCCAGCATTCTGTCTGTTCGTAGGGCCACATTTGATGGAGTGCCGCTCAGAATAATAAACCCGCACCGATCCACCGCCGAGCCCTCCTCGAGCGCACAATGCCCTGGGTTTTTCGTTGCTTTTTTTTCCCCTCTAAAACATGAACAAACCTATACATCGAAGCTCTGTTTTGTGCATTACTTTCTTTCAATCTTGGTTTTGAAAAACAATAAAGAAAAAAAAAGAAAGAGGAGGGAGGGAAAGAGAAAGCAGAAGAGCCCCCAACATTTGTGACTTTCAGACAGGGGAGCGATCCGTGTATAATGGCACGGAACCCTGCCTGGGCTGGGTGTTTAATAATTCCTTCATCTCTCCAATCTGTTTGTTATTATCCTTTGGATTGTTTTTATTTCCTTCCATAAATCAGCCCATCCTTAAAAGCATCGCTGCTTGGTTAGCTGGGAGACAGTGACATAAAACTGGACAGGAGGGAGGCGCGTGGATACACAGGGTGGAGAAAAGGAGGGAGGCGGGGAGGAAACATAGAAAGCACCCCCTCAGCCCCCTGGGTCTATGGACGATAAGGGGAGAGGACGAACGGAGGTGAGAATGGGAAAGCCCTCCAGCCTTTTGTTCCTAGATTTGAAGACTGTCTCTGCAGCTTTTGCCACGGCCCTTGTGTTGCCTTGAGTCGCCCAATCAAGTGCACCAGGACCCAGCTTGTCCGGGAGGCATCCAGTTGCCAGAATGGAGTGGGAATAGAAGGTGCCTCTTCCACAAGGGGCTGGGCCGGGATCTGAAAACCAACAGCCCCAAGATAAGAAAAAGGGAGACTCACATCAACACAGCCTCCAAAGCAGTTTGTGATCTACACATGAGCTCTTAGCATATAGCAGGGGAGAGGGCTGGTTTGCACTTGGATTCTCTCATGAGTTACATTGGAATGTTTTAGGGTGTTCAGGTCATTTGATCCTTCTGTCCAGCTGTTTTATAGACACCCATGGCAGGTCTGCAGATGACACATCCTGACGATTTTCCCGCCTCCTCTTCTGACCTGGTCTCTGGTTAATGGTCCCCGCCCGACAGCACACAGTGCCTCTTCCTCCAAGACTGTAGCTTTTGGCAATGTGGAGGCTCTGGGAGGAAAATAACTGGGTGCTGAGGTCTTCCTCCGCCAATGGTTCCCATGGTTGCCATAGAAACCAAAGGCTGGGCTCCCACCAGGCACTCCATCTCATCCTGGTACCTGGGGGTGTGGCCCATGTGTTTCTATGGACTGCCACTTTCATGCTCTGCTAGATGAGGAGGGCAGAGAAGTCCATTCCCCTGGCCTGAAGGTCATCAGCTGCCAGTCCACTCCAGAGCTGCTGACCGGGGAGGGTCACTACTTAGATGAAGGAGACATACCAGGCTAGGATTTTTAAGCAACCCCAATGTGGGGAGAGAATCTTGTTTGTTTAACACATCCTGGAGGAAAGTGTTCTCCTAAAATCATCTCCCTTCTAAGTACAGTGGGTCCCAATATCCATGAAACAGTAAATGTCTGTGTAGCGGCAGGTTGATTGTCAACCAGGAGGGAGACACTCATGGAGGTAAGGAGTCCTAACCAAAGAGACTGCATTACTGCTTCCGGTTCTCAGAAAGAAGAAAGCCCCTTGGTGGCCGGCGATGATCAGGGTGGCCACGCTGGCAAATATGAATGAATGAACAGTACTCTCGACCTTGAAAATCAGTCCCGTGCTATTTATGTCTGAATGAGCTACACTGAGGTAACAAGTCTAGGTTTGCAAATGGTCCCGCAGTGATGCTATTCACTTTCACAGCACGTGCTCTGTTGCCCTTTTCTTAAATATTATGGGGTGTGGTGTCACTGCACAAACTAACCCAGAGTGTGGTTTCAATATCCATGTCTATCAGCAGTCAAGGGTTCCTACCACAATGCCCATTCTTCCAGAAAGGCCTCTTGATGAAGGATCTGTAAACGCTTTACAAAATCTCAACTAATGAAGTTTTGCATCCCCCACAAGGCAAACAGCACATATCACTTCTGCCATGCGCTGTGATCTTCAAAGCGGCGGACACAGTGTTAACGTATTCAGATCACCTAATTTGTCTCTTGTAACTTCATAAAAAAATTCCTTAATGGAAATTTCCCAAGTGGACCTTGGCGAGAGGAAGTTTCCAGTGAGAGGAAATAAAGAAAGAAAGAAAGGATCACTTTCACTTTATGGTTTCTGTTCCTTTTAATTAAATAAAAGCAGCCGAGTGTGCAAAACTGGATTTGTGCCATATTACTCAACCTGAAGGGAGCATGATGTCAAGTTGCAAAAATCTAAAACTATGGAGAGTGTACCATTTAGGAATTAGAAGTGTTTCCCCTCCAAGGGAAGTCTTTCCTTGGTATAATCACCTTTTGAATCTATACACAGTCTGTTCACACAGTATACAAAATCTGTAGGTGTGGACGCCAGCTTTAGATGGGGGTGGGGCGTCATCTGAATCTTGACCTGGGTCTGGTCCACTCTGCTCCTGCTGCTCATTCTCGGGGGGGCAATGATTGTAAGGCTCTGCATCTGACATAATGGGAACAAACATCCATGGAGCCCTCCCAGTGTCCGGGGCGTGTTGCAAGTGCCCTGGTGGGTGTGGCTTTGAGCCGCCCCCGCAGCCCCACAAAGGGAACACTGCCGCTGTCCCCCACTTGCAATCGGAGGAGCTAGGACAGTTTCTCCTGGTCCTGGAGCAGGCTGCTCTCCAACAGATGGCTCTTCATCACCATCCCATACTGAACTCCTACCATAAGGTTTTTCCAGGCAAAACTGATTTGAAATGTTACTAATTATGCTGATAATTAAGTTTTATGTAATTTGTATTAATTAATCATTAATGTTCTAAGTCCTTCCTCCCTCCAATAATGATAAGACTGAATGAAAGTTGGCTTAAAATTAAAGAAACGGTAATCGTGAGAGTCCCAGGAAGGAATGATGAGCGGGCAGAAAGGAAGGAAGAAAAGAGGGTACACGTGTTTTCACTTTAGCAGCCTGGAGGGAGAAGCAGGAAACTCGGCCTCAGGGGTCAGAGGGTGTGGCCGCTCAAGGACCCCGGCAAGGGCACCTCGTCTTCTGAGAGACCAGCTGTGGGGCCACCCCGACAGGACCTAGACCTTGTCCTCGACACTGGCCTTGTCCTGTCCTGCCTCCCATGATGTGAAAACTGCCCAGCTCTGGCTGCTCATTATAACCACGGAAGTGCCGGCCATGAGGTCTAATTGGAATTGATCTTGGGATAAATGCACTATAACAAGCTTGACAAAATGTTTCACAACACACAGAAGGAAGAGCCCCTGTCTTCCTAGGCCGGCGGGGAGGCCACTCAATGTGACCACCTCCACCCGCAACTCCAGGTGTGGTCTCACAGGCCCAGCCTCGCGGCGAAGGACCAGGCCTCGTCCTGCTAGGAGCAAATCTTGAAGACATTCAGTCAGGAGCCAGCTAAGCTTATTCCTCCGTGGCCCTAATGAAAAAGATTGTTACACGCCTTGCAAGGAGCACCCTGAGGAAATACCAGTTTTGTGCGCTCAGCTTCGCAGGCCTCTGTGCATGTAGGTGCAGGCGGTGGGGTTAGTATTCACCCCCATTCATCACACACTGTTCTCCCACCTTTCTGCTGATAAATCATCATCAAAGTAAGAATCCCCAGAATTGTAAACTTGTTACAGGCCAACTCTACAGTTTGGAATAAAGTTCAGCCATTAAGAGGGGAGTGGTTGAATTCATCTGAGCTCCTCCCTCACCCTCCTGAATTCTATTCCACTGTCCTTCTTTCCCGTCCACTGTCCAAGTGCAGTAGACAGCTCCCCGGGCGCCTGAAATAACTGCACCCCCACTTCCCAACTTCTGGCTGCCTCTTCCCTGGAAGGCCCAGAGGTCGGTCCACCAGTGTGTGGACCCACAGGGCACACAGCATCCTTCTCTGCTGGACTGCAAGCTCCTGCAATCTTGGGGGGTACCGGAGGACAGCTGTTATCACAGACCTGGGGATGCTGAAGCCAACGGGACTCTGAGCTACGAGCTGCTTCCTGCGAGTGGCCTGATCACTGACCTGGTCACTGGGTAGTGGCAGACTCCAGGATGTCTGGAATCCAAGGTGCTCCTGGGCAATGACTCTGAGTTTCTTTGCAACCACAGTTTGAGGCTTTTATTTTTAATTAAGGAAGACAAGGGCATGGGAAAATGAAGGTGTAATATATGTACATACATGGGTGCTCAGTTCAGTTCACTTCAGTTAAGTCTCTCAGTCGTGTCTGACTCTTTGCGACCCCATGAGCTGCAGCACACCAGGCCTCCCTGTCCATCATAAACTCCCGGAGTCCACCCAAACCCATGTCCACTGAGTCCGTGATGCCATCCAACCATCTCATCCTCTGTCGTTCCCTTCTCCTCCTACCCTCAATCTTTCCCAGCATCAGGGTCTTTTCAAATGAGTCAACTCTTCACATCACGTGGCCAAAGTGTTAGAATTTCAGCTTCAGCATCAGTCCTTCCAATGAACACCCAGGATTGATCTCCTTTAGGATGGACTGGTTGGATCTCCTTGTAGTCCAAGGGGCTCTCAAGAGACTTCTCCAGCACCACAGTTCAAAAGCATCCATTCTTTGGCAGTCAGCTTTCTTTATAGTCCAACTCTCACATCCATACATGACTACTGGAAAAACCATAGCGTTGGCTAGACGGACCTTTGTTGACAAAGTAATATCTCTGCTTTTGAATATGCTGTATAGGTGGGTCATAACTTTCCTTCCAAGGAGTAAGCATCTTTTAATTTCATGGCTTTAATGACCATCTGCAGTGATTTTGGAGCCCCAGAAAATAAAGTCAACCACTGTTTCCACTGTTTTCCCATCCATTTGCCGTGAAGTGATGGGACCGGATATCATGATCTTAGTTTTCTGAATGTTGAGCTTTAAGCCAACATTTTCACTCTCGTCTTTCACTTTCATCAAGAGGCTCTTTAGTTCTTCTTCACTTTCTTCCATGAGGGTGGTGTCATTTGCATATCTGAGGTCATTGATATTTCTCCTGGCAATCTTGATTCCAGCTTGTGCTTCATCCAGCCCGGCGTTTCTCATGATGTACTCTGCATATAAGTTAAATAAGCAGGGTGACAATATACAGCCTTGAAGTACTCCTTTTCCTATTTGGAACCAGTCTGTTGTTCCATGTCCAGTTTTAACTGTTGCTTCCTGACCTGCATACAGGTTTCTCAAGAGGCAAGTCAGGTGGTCTGGTGTTTCCATCTCTTTCAGAATTTTCCACAGTTTATTGTGATCCACACAGTCAAAGGCTTTGGCTAGTCAATAAAGCAGAAATGGATGTTTTTCTGGAACTCTCTTGCTTTTTCCATGATCCAGCGGATGTTGGCAATTTGATCTCTGGTTCCTCTGCCTTTTCTAAAACCAGTTTGAACATCTGGAAATTCACAGTTCACATATTGGTGAAGCCTGGCTCGGAGAATTTTGAGCATTACTTTACTAGCGTGTGAGATGAGTGCAATTGTGCGGTAGTTTGAGCATTCTTTGGCATTGCCTTTCTTTGGGATTGGAATGAAAACTGACCTTTTCCAGTCCTGTGGCCACTGCTGAGTTTTCCCAATTTGCTGGCATATTGAGTGTAGCACTTTCACAGCATCATCTTTCAGGATTTGAAGTAGCTCAACTGGAATTCCATCACCTCCACTAGCTTTGTTTGTAGTGAGGCTTCCTAAGGCCCACCTGACTTCACATTCCAGGATGTCTGGCTCTAGGTGAGTGATCACACCATTATGATTATCTGAGTCATGAAGATCATTTTTGTACAGTTCTTCTGTGTATTCTTGCCACCTCTTCTTAATACCTTTTGCTTCTGTTAGGTCCACACCATTTCTGTCCTTTATTGAGCCCATCTTTGCATGAAATGTTCCCTTGGTATCTCTTGAAGAGATCTCTAGTCTTTCCCATTCTATTGTTTTCCTCTATTTCTTTGCATTGATTGCTGAGAAAGGCTTTCTTATCTCTCCTTGTTAGTCTTTGGAACTCTGCATTCAAATGGATATAGCTTTCCTTTTCTCCTTTGCTTTTTGCTTCTCTTCTTTTCACAGCTCTTTGTAAGGCCTCCCCAGACAGCCATTTTACTTTTTTGCATTTCTTTTCCTTGGGGATGGTCTTGATCCCTGTCTCCTGTACAATGTCACGAACCTCCATCCATAGTTCATCAGGCACTCTATCAGATCTAGTCCCTTAAATCTATTTCTCACTTCCAGTGTATAATCATAAGGGATTTGATTTAAGTCATACCTGAATGGCCTAGTGGTTTTCCCCACTTTCTTCAACTTAAGTCTGAATTTGGCAATAAGGAGTTCATGATCTGAGCCACAGTCAGCTCCCAGTCTTATTTTTGCTGACTGTATAGAGCTTCTCCATCTTTGGCTGCAAAGAATATAATCAATCTGATTTCGGTGTTGACCATCCGGTGATGTCCATGTGTAAAGTCTTCTCTTGTGTTGTTGGATGATGGTGTTTGCTGTGACCACTGCATTTTCTTGGCAAAACTCTATTAGCCTTTGCCCTGCTTCATTCTCTACTCCAAGGCCAAATTTGCAGGTGTTTCTTGACTTCCTACTTTTGCATATTAGTCTCCTATAATAAAAAAGGACGTCTTTTGGGGGTGTTAGTTCTCAGTCACGTCCAACTGTTTGTGATCCCATGGACTATAGCCTGCCAAGCTTTTCTGACCATAGAAGTCAAGAATACTGGAGTGGTTTGCCATTTCCTCCTCTAGGGGATCTTCCTGACCCAGGGATCGAACTCAAGTTTCCTGTGGTTTCTGCATTGCCAGGCAGATTCTTTAACACTGAGTCCCCTGTAAAGCCCATGACGTATATATAAATAAGCATACTTATGCACTTATAATATTTGTACATTTCAAACCCTACCAAGTGGGGAATTGTGACCCAAAACTGATGCTTCATTTGTGTAAATTTGCTTTCTGTTTGCCATGGATTCTTAGACACAAAGCAGATTCTAAGAGAAAGAGAAAACTTGGAGGAGAACAGAGCAGGAAGTGAACTCCACTTTCTACCATTGTCCTTGTGTCTGTGGACAGAACTTCATCAAAACGCAGGAAGCAGCTTCAGACACCTCGGGCATTTCCAGCTAGCCTCCCATTCTGTTTAGCAGTTTCAATCGACAGGTTTGGTGGCAGGAAAATTTCATCAAAAGGGTGTCAGGAAAGTTTCAAGGGATAGTTGTGTGTTCAGCAGTCCCCTTGAATGGAGCTTAATGTTATTCATTACAGAGCAGAGATAATCTTCTGATCCTCACCTCACATGTTTGTTGTAAGGATTAAGTGAACTAAAAGCAGGTTCTCTGTGTGAAAGGAAATGGTAAGGCACTGTGCAAATGTTTGTATATAGGCTATTCAAGTAAATAAGATCACATTGTTATGTTTGTACATAGGATGTTCAAGTAAATAAGAACACACTATTATGTGTGTATATAGAATATTCAAGTAAAGAAGAAGACACTGTTTTTTAAAGAAACAAACCAATTCTTTCTTTTCTACCAGCACCCTATCTGCCAAAAGATTGCAGATAATCATGGATTAATTGCAAACATGAAGAAGGAGACTAAAGAAAACCATATCAGAGCTGTTGCTTCAGGGCAGACTCCAGTGCATGAAAGCTGAAATGTTTTCTGTTATCGGAGATCCTTTTCTGGCACCTGAAATTATTTCTTTCATGTCTGATACTGAAGAACGAGGCAGCACTGCTCCCTGGAGATGAGCGATTGTTACCATGGTCTCATAACATATTGGCAGCCGATGCGGCGTCCATGTACACCTGTCACTCAAGGCTGCGACGTGCAGATGTGGCCGGCAAGCTCAGGTTCAGACCCGGGGCCCTCTCTGCCGCCAGCCACACCTGGCACTCTGCACACACAGGCATGCACTCCAGCACCCCCGCCCACCGCCTGGCATGGCTGTGAAGGCCACACGCGGTGGTCACAGGTCTGCGTGTCAGTCCTGGGAGCTCAGGCTGGAAGGCGTGCAGGGCAGCGGGCAGATGTGTGGCCAGATAGACAACACTGCTGCATGGGTTCCTAGAACACCCCCAGTCCCGGCCCAGTAAGTTCCTTCCAGCCAGAGTCAACTGTCTCCTCTTAGGCACAAGACTGAGGAATGGTTTATAAATTGGGGGGAACATTTTCCTAATTTTTTTATTACACAGTAAAGACCTCAGCATATAGCTACTTAAAAGCTATCAAAGGAAAACCAAGGCTTCCTGTTATTTCAAAAACAAGTTCCCTGGTGGATGTGGTGATGAACTTTTGCAAAGGCTTGGCTCCAGAGTAGAGATGCAGGAGTGAGCAGGTGGTGATGCCCCCGGGGCGAGTGGTGCCCCGTGGTCCGACTTCACTCCACGCTTCAGTGTGGGCCAGGCTCCACAGAGCCTGAAAATGAACTTGAGCCTCTCTTACTATTGTTATCATTCAGATAGCCAAAATAACCAGATTTTCAACCTAAAATCTGTTCACAATGAATTTTCCCATGGGTTCATGCCACCAAATTTATGCCCAAATCCCTGCTTAAAATGTAGGTTTTGATCCTATTTAAAAGACCATAGCAACTTCAGATTCTTCCTTCTTTTCCCTCCATCTAGGCCCCAGGGAACCAAGGTTTAGGTTATCTGTTTGCTTGGTGAGAAAATCCAGAAAGACAGAATCTGTAGGCTTATATTTACCTTTTGCGACCCAAGTTAAGAGCTCTGCAAACTATCTTCCTAGAGGCTTAAATTTAAGTACCCCCTCTTTTCCTACAGGCCACACTCAAAATATACTAAAAGTATACCTAATTAGAATTCACAAAGAATAATTTTCAGTGTGTGAGGAACACTATGCATAAAAAATATAGGTTGTATGAGTGTGTGTGTGTGTGTGTGTGTGAAAAAAGAGAAGAAAACTATATAGATTCTAGTATGAGAGAAAGCAGAGAGGGGAGAAATAAGCAGGGCGGGGGGGGGGGTGGCGGGTAGAAATTGCCATTTCTTCAGTAATTGGCTGTATCAGGCCTTCTGGGAGCTCCTAATCTCATTTAAACTTCATAGTGACCTTGGGAAGTTTGGTGTCAGTATCCCTCATCTATAGATGAGAAGACTAGTCATCAGTCCACATCAAATAGTTGTGAATGGTAGAGCTGGTGTATGAAACCAAGGCCCCTAACCCAAACTTGCAGTGCACTTCATTCTACCTGGTAAATATAGATCTAGTTTACTCAGAGAAAATTAAGTTTGAAAAGTACCAGAAAAGGGGGAATATATTTATAGCTATAGCTGATTCACTTTGCTGTACAGTAGAAACTAACGCAATATGATCAAGCAACTGTACTCCAATAATTTTTTTTTTAATCACACAAAAAACCACCAAACACTTCCTGCCCACGTGGGTTGTAGCAAATAGTGATAACCCAAATCGTGATTCCCATTTTCCTTCCTTCATCTCTGGGCAACATTCCTTTCATCTTGGGAAGGAGAAGGTCCAACTCTGTGAATCACCTGCTATCAGCTGGGGCGAGGAGGGGGTGGCTAGCGTGGATCTCGTCACCTTGATGCTACCAGCCTGGGTCCACTGGAGAATTATCAGTCCCCGTCACTCATCCCAGTCTACCCCTGAAGAATGAGCTTCAGGAATCGAGGGGCTGGGTAAAGTGGCTGCTGGGGCAGTCCTGACCCAGGAGACTCTGCTGGCCTAGACGTCCCCTTGTGACTCCGAGCTGCGGCTCAGCGTGGGCCTGGAAGAGGAAGGCAGAAGACGAGCACTCCTGTCCGTCACCTGCGATAAGAGGCAGCATCAGCCAGTCCCGGTACCATGGCTTGACTTCTAGTTTGTTCTGCTCTTTCTACACATCCAAGCCTTTGCTTTTCCCCGGTGCAGCCCACAGTGAATACAGATTTGAATTCGCTCCAAGTAGACGTGGGCATTTGCCCTGTAATCTGAGGGGTTACTCATACTCTTCCACTGGGCTAATTAAAAAAAAAACAAACCCACAAACCTGAGACAAGAGTAGCCGGTGGCCCTGGCAGTTCTGTCCAGTTGTCAGACATCACGGTGACTCCCTGCCTTCCCCGCAGAAGCAGCAGGCGCCCGAGGGCTGGGCTTGCATGTGTAAGGATGGAGCTGTGTTTGCAGCTGCTGGTTGGGGGAGGCTGGCTGGAAGCAGAGTTCCCAGTCACTGCAAGATGCCGACGGAGGCCAAGATGGAATTCAAGGCCCCTGTGATAGAAGAACGTGGAAGTTTTCAAGGAGCCAATCATCAAGCTTAATTCCTGGGTTGATCTCCACATAGCAATTTTTTTTTTTTCTAATGTGGGAAATATCAGAATGAGTTCGAGTCTCTCCACCTCAAATTCGTAAATGCATCACTTTATGGAATCATTTGTCCATTTTTATATGCTGATTTACAGGATCAGTAATGTGATTCATCACGTCATCTTGTAAATAAATGCGACACTTCATTAAACAAGGTAATCAAATTTAAGCAGTTCTCTTTTTGTGTTAACCACCGAGACCTTTACATCTCCATTGCTCTAGAGACTCTCCTACCGTAATGAACACAGATTCCAGGAAACGCGCACCGGGCATCTCCTTATGGGGTGGGGAAGGGTGCTTTCGCAAACAACCAATAATGACATTAATAACAACCAGCAATTTGCTGTAATGAAGCATTTTAATATCAGGTGGGGGGAGAGTTTGAAGGGGAGGAGGGCACATCGCTTAGATTCATTAAAGCCGGAATGTTGGAACATCTTGGAGGATCTGTTAGCAGGCTAACAGAACACTTTAAAAGAGTGCATTTCGGGAGGAAATTTTTCAGCTATTTTTGTATTTGCCATCTGGAATGACACTGCAAGCTGGCAAACGCAAGAATAATGTACGATATTTCCATCACAGAGAGTTAGTTACGGATTCAGCTGGGAATGCGAGAGCGTCTGAACACCAGTCGGATAACTGTAATTACCCCAACTTTGACCTTCTTGGACGGTATAGACAGCTTCAGTGCACTTAATGTTTGTTTCCCTGTGGAAGCAGGCGATGTCTAATGACTGAGATGAACAGAGGCGGTACCTGCCCTGTGCAAACTGTGACCAGGAGCAGGATGGGGGAGGAAGGTTACGCTTTCAGGTGACGGCGGCAGCCTGAGGACTGACCTCCCACGCCCCAGGTTCAGGGAAGTCAACTGACACCCTGGCCTCCAAGCGGCAGGCTCGAACATCCCTTGGGTATAGTGAGTTCTCATGCCTGTTGACGAGCAGGTTATTTTCAATTGAGTGTTTAGTATAGTCTCAGAAATAAATATCCAAAATACATGGGCTGAAACATTTCACAGATCATCCAACATAGCGTAAGTAGTCACCTCTCCATCTTGACTGACAACATTTTCCAACCATAAAAGCATTCACTTTGTTGTGAATTTACATTGCTGATGCTTGTGAATTAGAAAGGACTTTCTGCAGAACAGAAAAGATCTAATTATAATGGCTTCTTCAACCACTGGCTCCAAAGTTTTAACAGAAATAAAATTTTTGAAAATTTCAAGAGTTGATTTTTAATAGCTTAAAAACTTTGTCATCAAGATACTAAAAATTGGAACAAAAAAGTTTTTCTCTTTATGGCCCTAAAAGAAGTAGCCTTGTATCTGGCCTTTAAAATAAGAATTTAAGTGTTTTTTGACAGGCAAGAAATAAAACACGTTAGAAGTTTCTTAGAAAATAAGTGTTGACGTCAGCCCGCGGACCGGGGTGCTGGCGCCGTGACTATCCCAGTGGGGGAGTGACCATACCCTTTTCATCAGGGCTCTAGGTCAACGCCTGTAACATTTTGGGGGTGCACCTGCACTTTTTGCTTTGATATTTGTTAAAGCAAAATGAGCAAAGACACATGAGTGAAAACAAAGCACAAAGATAGTGACTCTGTAAATTAAACAGAGTGTCCAAGTGAGGATAATACAAAATACAACCAGAATGGAACAATATCTAATTTTATAAGAGCTTAAAAATATACCACAATAGTAACAAAACACAGCACAATGCCGTGGCATACTCTGCCACACAACACAAGGCGATCGAGTGCTATTGTTAGGGTATCGGGCTCTACTCACCTACTGAAGGCCATCTTGGCGCTTCTAAGTTTTGGCCCAATAGAATTTTTCTTTTGGGGAAGTACAGATGCCAGTTTTAAAGTAGAAGCGTATGTAGTTGAGTACAGCACAGAGAACACTGCTCAATATCCTGTAGTAGCCTGAATGGGAAAACATTTGGAAAAGAATAGATACATGTATATGCATAACTGGGTATGCATGACCGAATCACTTTGCTGTACACAGGGAGCTAGCACAAACATAGTAAATCAGCTATGTGTGCGTGTTGAGTCACTCAGTCATGTTCAAGTCTTTGAGACCCTAGGGACTATAACCCACCAGGCTCCTCTGTCCCAGGGATTCTCTAGGCAAGAATACTGGTGTGGGTTGCCATTTCCTTCTCCAGGGCATTTTCTAGACCCAGGGACTTAACCCATGTCTCTTATGTCTCCTGCATTGGCAGGTGGGTTTTTTTTACCACCAGGGAAGCCCAAAATCAACTATACTCCAACACAAAATCAACTATACTTCAATATAAAATTAAATTGAAAACAATTTTCTTTAAAGGTAGCTGTCTTTCCAGTTTCTAATGCAACCTGCTTCATGTTGTATGAAGGCTTTGAAAATCTAGATCCACAGGAAACCACAGCTGCTGGGGCCCCTGCTCCCTGGGCATCCTGTAAAACCATCATGGAAGGAAATTAGGTTATTCCTTTCCCATAGTATCCTGGGGTTTGGCAGTGTGGGCTGGCGTTTCCATTACACAAGGGCTTTACCAACAGTATTTAGTGGGACTCCATGGAATTTTTAATTGCCCTGCTGATCTGATCATTACATTAACTCATTTCCAATAATTAATGTTTCTTATATTTGACTAACTCCTACTTGGTTAAAATGATTATTATAAAAAACATAATGTAAAATTTTAATTTTCAAAGTTTCATGTAGACTTCCTGAGTCTACATATATATGTGTGTGTGTTTATATATATAGGGGAGTGTGTGTATATGTGTGTGTGTGTATATATATATATATATATATATATATATATATATATGGGAGATGATTCTTAATTCTTTCTCTTTTATTTTTGCAGAATTTTCAACTGGTTTTAATACATTATATGCTAAATTTAGAATATATATTAAGTGCATGTTTTGTTTATGCTATTTTTAGTTTGTATCTTATAAATTAATATTTGTACTTTTTAACATTGTTAATACTTTACTGAAATGGCCTGATGTCTCTTGAGTCCTTTGTAGTCATTGTATTACTTTTGAGATATTTCATGATTTAAAATGTTTTTATTCTTATTTCACACTTGGTTAATAGTTCAATGAATAGACTTTTCAATTCTGCTCAGTAGAACTGAATTTTCAATATAGAATGTTCTGTGTTCATTGCACCCTGCTCTTGTTTCATGAAAAGAATAGGTTCTTTTATCTCCCTGAGGATATCAGTAATTTCTTTTTTAAAATTTTCTTCAATCTTAATCTCTTTTTCCTCTAATAATTTTAACCTTTTGTTCATTTTGGTCTTTGTTTTTTATTTTGAGCAATTTCTTAAAATTTCTGCTCCTTCTTGGCTCATATTTAAGAGGAAAAAAGAGAAAGGACCCTTTATGTAAGATCTTTTATATAGTTAGGATCTACTGACGTACATAACCAAGCCTTACTTCATTCCAGGTATGTCTCATCAGCTATGCCTTTGATAGGTATCCTCTTCCATTTATCGTCTTTTGTTTTTCTTCAAAAACTGATGATTTTAGGTTGGGCATCTTATCACATCTCTGACTTTTCCATCTCTTAAAACTTTTGTTTTCTTTTTCTCTGTCTTCTCCTCTTGGACAACTTCCGTAAATTATTCTCTATATTAATAATGCAATTTCCTGGCTAGTATAAATTCTGACATTTACTTTTTCCTAAAGGAGACATTTGGGTCCCTTGTAATTCTTCTGTCTTTACTTATCTCCCATTTCCTCACACCTTATTGTGTTCAAGCTTCCAGCTTTGATGTTCCACTCCTATTTCATAACTATACCACTGTAAAGATACCAAAAAGTTTTCAAAAATTTAATCTTTTTTCCTGTGCTGTGCTTAGTTACTTAGTCTTGTCTGACTCTTTGTGACCCCGTGGACTGTAGCCCACCAGGCTCCTCTGTCCATGGGATTCTCCAGGCAAGAAAACTGGAGTGGATTGTCATGCCCTCCTCCAGGGGATCGTCCTGACCCAGGGATTGAAGCTGAATCTCCCATACTGTAGGCGAATTCTTTACCATTTGAGTCACCAAAGAAGCCCATCTTATTTCCGACTAGAAATCTATTTGAGCATTCTGCTCTTTCTCTTCCTAGCCAGAACACGCCATTTCTCATCTCTTGCAGATGTACTTTGAAGACTTTATCACTCATCAGAGGGGTGGGTTCTGCAGACCTGCTCTAAGTTCCATTTTTGCTCGAGTGTGGATTCTTGTTCTCAGCCTGGTCATCTGGTGGATGTGCCCACCCGAGACTCCCAGAGTCACTCATCGACTGCGTTCCTTAATCAAATTTCCCTAGAAGGGAGCCAGTAGAAAAGTTTTCCAAGATTCAGTTTATAAATTGTCTAGAAGTCCTTATTTTTGTGGCACATTTGAGTGTCCATAGGCATTTAGTGAGAAGGAATCAGCCTGTGTTGGGAAATTTTAACAGACACCATTTTTAGATGAAACGCTTGATAGGTCCTACCCAACCTGCCCTCCATCCACTTTTCAAACTTCCGGAAACCCACTGGTTTGTGGAATAGGCCACACTCTGCAACATTTCTCCATTTCTCAGGAAAACAGCCTACTGTTCTTATTTTCCCATCCATTAAGCAAGGGCATGTTCATCTTTGGCACTTGGCTGTGTGTTCATTAAACCAACGGCTGGCTCTGTTCCATGTCTTCTTGATGAAATGATGAGAAATGTGGTCCTGAACTGACTGAGTATACATGATGCCATTGAGCCCTGCTCCTTGGTGGCATTAGTATTGCTATTATTTATTATTTACATATTTAATGACCTTATTGATATTATGCACTGTTAGTGCTACTAATTATAACACAATAAATATAATTTATAAACATAGTTTATGGGGATCTACGTAATCAACCGCTAGCGACAAAGCCTGCTGCAGCTGCACACATTTTTCCCCGTAAGCACCGATGATTCTAGGAAAGAGGGCCATTGGCTCGCAGAAAACCTTTCAAATAAGTATTTTAATGCATTGTAAACAGATTGCAAGTAACACGTGTTACTTGCTTCAAAATTTATTTTTGAAGATTGCTTCAAAAATAAATCCAAATGATCATTTTATGAGAATGGCGTGCTTCCCTGTCTCTGAAATTTCACAAAGTGTTCACAAAGATTCTCCTATAACATGCCGGCAAGATTTATTGTGTGGAGTGTCAATTTAAGAACTGTGAGGATTCCAGGATAATATTATGGCCAAAACATAGAGGTGCCATGGATAAAGGAAGACATCTCTTGTCTCTGGGAAGAGAGGTGCTAGGTCATGAGAGCATTTTTCTTGGATTCAGAGATAGAGAAAACGAGGAGTGGGTGAGAGACTAGGGGGTGGGTGCAAATTAGAAGTGGATGCAACTGAATAGGTCAGATTTCCAGTCATCTAGTCAAGGGAGTCAAAATGTTGGGGGAAACAAGCCTTGATCTGCTTCTTAACTCCTGAGTGGCCATTGCTAGGTGTTGGGTGATGCCAGCAGAGGAGAACAATTTCCTAACTTTCTTCACCATTGAGGCTCACTGAGACTTCACACACATCCATATCTCATGCCAAAAATATCTTATTGTGCATAGGTTCAATCTGAAAAGGACAGATAAACCAAATAATTTATTTCTAAACAAAATATTTTATTTCTAATAACATTGCTTTACATGCAAGAAATATCACCACAGAGAACCACGTCTGGTGTTGGAATCAATCATGGCTTCGTGTAATTGGACCTTTTGTGCTCGGTTGCCAAGTCATGTCCGACCCTTTGCAACCCCATGGACTACAGTCCGCCAGGCTCCTCTGTCCACGGGATTTCCCAGGCAAGAATACTGGTGTCTAGGTTGCCATTTCCTACTTCAGGGGATCTTCCCAACCCAGGGATCAAAGCTGCAGCTCCTGATTTGGCAGGTGAGTTCTTCACCACCAAACCACCAGGGAAACCGCAGTTGGACCCTAGTTAAAGGTAGACCTTGCTTTGTCTCATGTGTGAAACGTGGGCATGGAGAAGCCAGCCAACAATGTCCATCTTTATGTCAATTATTTGCTAGTTATTTCTGGAGGGGCTTGGCTTCAGCCTCACACTGTGTGCATAATTTAGAAGCGTTTAAAGTGCCTTTACCAACCTCAACTATCTTCTTCTGCAGCATGCTTCTTTTTTGCTTTTCGATACATCTTTTTTTTCCCCAAAAAAAGACACACTTTGTGGACCTACCTCTTCATCCTTCAAGGTAGCTCCTTTTAGTTTCAATTAATATGCTTTCTGACAGGAGACCTATGTTTCATTTTTAGGAAAAAAAAGTTCTTAGGTAGGTAAGTGTAAAATATTCCTAAGTATCAAAACACCATCCAGTACTGCTCTTTGACCTCAACTTTTATTCCAAATGCCCTATGAACACATTGTACACATATTCACAACAGTAATTTGGGCTATCCTCCCCACCCCCAATCCCTAATATTCTCCAATACAAACAAGATAAATGAGATTCTCTTGGTACAAATTTTCTTACCCACTGCCTCACTGAATCAGTTAAGAGTTCCAAAACTGAGATGCTTCCTGTAACCAATACATATATTTGATGTGGTTTTGTTCAGTTTTCCTCTTCAAATTAATTATTTCCTTATATCCACAGAAAAGCCTATATTTGATGACAAATCTTAGAATGGAGCAAATAGAATAATTTACTTCCCAGACTTTATTGAAACTCCTAACTTGTGAGGGGGAAAATGTTATTTTGCATGCATGTGTGCTAAGTTGCTTCAGTCATGTCCAACTATTTGTGACCCTATGGATGGAAGCCATAGGCTCCTCTGTCCATGAGATTCCCCAGGTGAGAATACTGGAGTGGGTTGCCATTTCCTCCGCCAGGGGATCTTCCTGTCCCAGGGACTGAACCTGCGTCTCTTACGTCTCCTGCCTTGGCAGGCGAGTTCTTTACCACTAGTGCCACCTGGGATGCCCCAATGTTCCTTTAGTTACTAAAATTATTCATGAGCCAATCTAGCTACTATGGACACATCTTAGAGCAGTAGCTTCTAGCTAGAACCTCTTAAAGGGAATGTGCCATTCTATAAATACATGGGCAAGCTAGAACATTAATATTCTTTCTGCTGACAAGCATTATTTTCCAGTTCTATGGAAAAGTTGCCAAGTGGGAAGAAATAAAAATATTCCCAAGTATTAGGCTGGACCATACAAAACTGCTAATATTGGATCACATTTTTACTTAACAAAAGAAAGCAATTTCATGAGGCTCAGTTCAATATCGAAGCATTAGTAGTGCTTTCTAGACACAATAAATTTTATTCCACACACCTAAGCAAATAGCAAGGTGGTGGGCGACCAGTTAAGTGCCTTAAATAGCAGACCCTTTTACAGTTGTAGCTTTATGAGTCTCTCAAAGAGGCTGGTTCCCTGAAATGTCCATCCCCCTCCACAGAGGAGGGAGCCTCAACTCTGGCAGCATGAGCCAGGTAAAAACTAAATAAGACGCCAATGGGAGAGTCCTCACGCTTGTAATATGGAGCCATTACTCTCTGGCACATCTTTAAGCAGCGACCCCAAAGACATTTGGAAGTTGCACCGCCAACCAGGCTGTACTTTACACAGCTTTCCTTTTGGTTACTTCCCTCAGCTAAAAGCAGAAATGTTAAGAGTTGCTCCAAGAGTCAGGAAATGGAGCTAAGCAGATGTGCACAAGATAGATCACTCCTGATGCACCTGAGAGAATTGCATTGACAATGTATTAAAACTAAATTATCTTTAAAAATGAGCATGATTAATAACAACCCAGAAAGTGAGCCAGGATTTCTATGGTAGAAGAAAATGAAACAGGGTTTTTGGCACTGGGGTCAGTCTCCAGACACCCACGTGGTTACGTTATCACCACTTTAAAGCAGGACTGCTTAGAGACAGGAAGAAACAGATAAGGACTATGGTCTTCACAGATCTCATTCTAACACCTTCCACATCTTGGAAGGTGAGAAACCAGCAGAGGTTGCAAGTATCCTGCCATGGCATCTCCTGTCCTTTGTCCCTAGGTCAGGAGAACACGCTCCTCACGTCCAGCAATGCAGGTTCAGGAATGAACACAGGTGACGCGCATGGAAAAAGTTTAGTTTTTATTAAAGCTCCATCTCCCGTACCTTCCCTTTTCCTTACCACACCAGCAGCGTCTGAAAATGTGAAATTCCAGTTAAGTAACGACTTTATGGTTTTGTACACCTTTCCTCCGAAACATCAGGGTGGTCACAAAGCTGCAAATGATACTTCTCATTCATTTCAGCAACAATAATCTACGGTAAAATTTGTCTTCAAAGACGAGAAATAAAAAAATTCAAGTTTTTTATGCATAAGGCCAAATATGTACATAATCGAAAGCTTCAAATTTGGGGGCCTCATGTTGACATCGCCGTTATCTATAACACATTTGTAACTGGGGAGGAAGTTGTTAAAGTAACACTGTGTCTTCATGGCTACTTATTATTTATACCTTAAATATATGCCCTTTACTTTTCTAGTGTTTATCTCATGTGCGAATTTATAATTTATGACCAACTAAATTTTCCATGTTAAAGGAAGATTAACTAGAATTGCCATGATCATATTATGATGATAACCATATTAAATACTTCATATTGTTACTCTACTTTATATACCTATTTCACTAATTTACTAATTTATCATTTTAAAGCACTTTTTGGACCTATTCTCTTTTTTTCCCCTTGTCATAGATAGGATTAGATTATTCTTGTTTTACAGCTAGTGAAACTTAAAACCTCAAACCATATCTTCATAGAACCTGTACCTAAACTCATACTGTCCAATTGTAAGACAAATGCATTTTTTTGTGACTCTTAGAGCTAGTGCTTCCTAGCTGCCCACGATGTGTGTAAGTGATGATACAAGGGGACATAACCCACCTTTCTGCCCCCAAGGGTCTTGCTTACCTCAGTCCTCAAGCAAAACAGCCCGAGACATCGGTGTCCTCTTCATAAAGCTTTGCAAGAAAGAATTGCATCAAAATTAATTTTCAAAGGTAAAAATTACTGAAATGAACTTGTTTAAAGCTAGACATTGAGTCAAATGATTTCTCTGAAGTGAAAGAGTTCCAGGAGCCTCATTTTTCCCGGCATAATTTTAAAGATTAACACTCTTGCCCCTCCCCGCCCCCAAGAAGATCATCGTCAAAGATTTATGTCTATCATATTCAAGAGCAGCTCTGAGTCAGGGTGGATATTTTTTACATAAGTGTAATTATATGTAAGTGCTATAATTTAATTACCACAATTCCCTCCCTATTGATTTCAGATACTCATCTGGTGCCTACAGATATGGTGGTGTGAAGCTGACGGATAGGATCATCTGTTTGAACGCCCATGGACACTGCAGGAAGGCAAAAAATGATCGCTCATTAACGAATATCAAGGAATTTTGTTCCAGGAGACATTAAGGTAACTATTTTAAATTAAGAGCTAGGTTGTCAGATAAAGAGGACAGAATAAAGCCTAACCATAAAATGTTACTCACACAACATCTAAGAAAAATAGATACAAAAGGGCAAAATGCATATATTCAAATCAAATATTAAGAGCACACTGATACAGAAAATTAAAAACTAGTGCAAAATTTGCCATTGGCAATAATTCAAACCAGTGGGATATTGGTAGATAATAAGTAGAAAATTCATATCAGTAGGGTTGTTGTCCCTGTCTCCAAAGAACAGGACTCAGAATATGAACTGATTAAATCCTAAATTTTCCCACAGTGTCCTATAGTTTTCAGAAGGTTGGAGATAGCAACCCACTCAAATATTCTTGCCTGGAAAATTCTATGGACACAGGGGCCTGGTGGGCTACAGTCGATGGGGTCGCAAAGAGCAGGACATGCCTGAACAGACTCAACTGTGCACATTCAGTTACTTTGCTGTTCGGTCACCCAGTCGTTTCCGACCCTTTGGGACCCCATGGACTGCAGCATGCCAGACTTCCCAGTCCTTCGCTATTTCCTAGAATGTGCTCAAACTCATATTCTTTGGGTCGATGATGCCATCCAACCATCTCATCCTCTGTCGCCTCCTTCTCCTCCTGTCCTCGGTCTTTCCCAGCATCAGGGTCTTTTCCAATGAACTGGCTCTTTGTATCAGGTGGCCAAAGCACTGGAGCTTCAGCATCAGTCCCTCCAAAGAATAATCAGTCCTTTAGGATGGACTGGTTTGATCTTCTTGCAATCCAAGGGACTCTCAAGAGTCTTCTCCATCACCACAGTTCAAAAGCATCGATTCTTCAGTGCTCAGCCTTCTTTATGGTCCAGCTCTCACATCCGTACACGACTACTGGAAAAACCATAGCTTTGGCTATATGGACCTTTGTCAGCAAAGTGATGTCTTTGGCTTTTAATACTCTGTCTAGGTGTGTCATAGCTTCCTTCCAGGGAGCAAATGTCTTTTAATTTCATAGCCGCAGTCACTGTCCACAGTGGTTTTGGAGCCTAGGGGAGAAAACACCTCAAGAGAAATGTCCCTTTTACAGTGATGGGATTTTAGCATGAGCAGAAAGGCCTTCTGCGCCTTCCATCTTCCACAGCAAGTTTGTCTCAAGATCAGTTTGCTGCACTTGGGATGTGCTCCAGCCTGGGGATCTGTACAAGACATTCTTTAATGAATATATTGTTAGGTTGACCATCTGTCTCTCAAGACGAGAACTTAAAGTTCATAAGTACAAGATCCTATCTGCCATGTTCATTGCTACACCCCAAAGCCATAATAAAAGGGCTATTTAAGGCCGAAATAAAATACAAAATATATTAATGACAATAATTAGTGAAATTAAAAAAAAAAACAGATAAAACCTATGGGAAGAACCCACTTGGGGGAAAAAAATGAAGAAATGGCTTGGGCTTCCCATTAAAGAAGAATTTAATAATAATTATAGGAACTCAATAAAATGAACCCTCAAAATAAGTTGATAAAAAAAAAAAACATGAATGAAAGAATCAAAGTATATCCTATGGTCAATTTGACTCTTTCCATAGCTAGATAATAAAGACTATACAGTATAATTTTTGTTTTAACAATATACTGAGTACAGACAAATTTTATCCAGTCAACAGATGTTGAGACTTTCAACTGAGTTATAGCCATAAATTCTTGGTGCATGTTTTGGAAGGTATTCTCAAAAATTGTAACACTTAATTAAACTAGTAAAACTTTCTCTTAAAATTTATGGTTTTGTTATTAGATTACTTTGGGGGTTTTAATATTCATTTTAAATAATTTTATCCTAAGTTCACACATGAGGCCCTCTGGATCAGAGACAGATTTCTGATTAAATGACTCACAGTAAATAATACGTTCAAGGCCCCTTTTTGTCCCTAGTCCTTTCCCTAAGGCAATGCAAGGAAAATGATGGGGATTCTTCCAACACAAGTGTCTAGACAGCCCAGAGGTGAGTGTGATGGGTGGTTCCAGGTGACAACTTGGCTAGACTCTGGTGCCCTAGTTACTCATCAAACACTAATCCAGGCGTTGTTGTAAAGTTATTTTCTAGACGTGGCTGACACCCATAGTGAATATCACTGTCTAATATGCTATGTAATTCATTTGTGTGCTCTGTTTATTGTTTATAGTCTGTCTTCCCAGTTGAAACGTAAGCTCCAGGAGGGCAGAAACCCGTGTTTACAGCAGTTCCTGGGGCCTCGTGGGCACACGTGATGATTAATTTAAAGAGGAAGCAGATGGCTTGATTTTTTCTCAAGAGCCAACACCCATATTTTACCATAAGTAAAAAAAGTTATCTTAGTAGAGAGTTCCTGGTGAGTTTAAAGGGACGAGTCCATATAACTTTCTTGGAAAGCAACAGAGTGAGAGAAAACAAATTGTAAAATGTAACCTCGACTCTGCAACTTCCAGAATTTTACTTGGAAGAAATAATTGCTTAAATATGGAAAGATGTTTGCATGAGAATGATCATTGCAATGCTGTTTATAACAGTCAAACTGGGGAGAGGATTAACCATGAGAATAGTGGTGATATAAATTATAGTACAGGACACCAAGTAACACTGAGAAACAAGTATAAATATAATGCCTTGAAGCAAGGTAGCAACAGTGGAAAAGCGGTGAGATAAGATTTATTAGACATCACTTATGCAATGTGAGAAAAAGAGAGGACTCAGAAATGATTCCCAGATTTTTGACCTGGGGAACTGGTAGGTAAGCTTGACATCATGTAAGAAGAGAAAGCTTGTGGTGGGTATTTTCAGTGGGGAATATCAGAATTTCAGTTGGTCATGTTAACTTTGAAATTTCTAAAAGACCACTTTTGTGGGTTTAATTTTGTCCCCACCCCCTGGAGACGTACCGAAGTCCTATCCTCTGGTAGCTGTGAACGTGGTCTAACTTGAAAATAAGGTCTTTCCAGAGATATCAAGTGAAGAACAGTAGGATGGATGCTAACTCAGTACGACCTATGCCATGATACAAAGACACAAATGCTGATCACAGTAGAGTTGAACTAAAAGCCGATAACAAAAGTATAATGCGAGACAACCAAAGGAAAGTTCTAGAAGGGGAAAAGGTAAAGCAGTCTGATTGGGGACCTGAGAGCTGGCAGGACAAAAGAGGAGCAGGCATCTTAGGACCCTTCCAGATAAGAGAAAGAGGTGACCCAGCTCAGTGTTCTACAGCCTCCAGACTCATGATATAAGGAGGTCCAAATAGAGTCCTTCCTCCCTGGATAGAATCAGTCTTGAGAGACCTCATAAGAGGAGGATGAAACAGCAGCTAGACACTGTCGGAAAGCACATATCTCACAAAGTATTTGTAACTAGAATATGTTAAAGAACTCTTAAAATTCAATATTCAAAAAAATTCCTATGAGAAAATGCATGAACACCTTCATTATATGGAAGACAGTATGCAGATGGCAAATAAACACAGGAAAAGATGTTCAATATCATTAGCCATTAGGGGAATGCAGATTAAAACCACAAGATATCACCATACACCTATCAGAATGGATAAAATAAAATCTGTGACATTAGCAAATGCTGGCAAGGATGCAGAGACTTTGGACCATTCATGCATTGCTGGAGGTATGTAACATGGTATAGCTACTATAGAAATACAGTTTAGCAGTTTCCCTTTAAACATGAAATTACCACACAAGCCAGCAATTGAGAATTTATTCCAGGAAAATGAAAACTTACGTTCACCCAAGAACCTACAAGTGGCTGTTGCTAGCTGCTTTATTAGCAACAGCTAAAAACTGACAATAACCCAGATGTCATTCAGAAGGTGATCAGTTAAACAAACTGTCTCAGCAATAATAATAGAAAGAAATATTGATACACATGACTTAGATGAACCTCAAAGGAATTATACTCAGTGAAAAAAAAGCCAATCTCACAAGGCATAACTCCATTTATGGTTTTCTTGAAATGACAGTGCTCCAGAAAGGAGGTCAGGTTAGGAGCTGCCAGGGGTTAGGAGAAACAGAGGTGTGGTTATAAGAGCATCCTTGTAGTTACAGATCAGGTCAGTATCCTGACTGTGGTGATGGAGATACAGACTACCCATGTTATATGTAACATACAGGAGACACACAGACACATACACACACATAGAGAGAACTACTGCTCAAACTAGGGGAAGCTGGATACGAGTAGCAGATTGTGCCAGAACTCAGGGCTGGCAGGACGAACTGACTGCAAAGAGATAGCATGAGGAAACTGATGGTGGGGGTTGAATGGTTGTTTATTCTCTTTTTAGTTGTGGTTACAAGAATCCATGCACATGTTAAACCTTACAGGACTGACCCACAAAAGTGACCTCTCACAATGCCTTCTTCTATATGTTGCACATATCTGGAACATACAGTAGGGAGAACAATTACTTCTAAGTCTAGCTTCTGTAATAAAGATATTTTTGAATTTTTTTTTTTAATCTACTAGTAAACATTAATTTTATCTATTTTTCTGATCACGGCTTCTTGTTTTCCTTCTGGGACCATGTCCTCTCCTCCTCTGATGTGTCCATGCGATTCTCCAGGCAAGAATACTGGGGTGGGTCGTGTGCTCTTCTCCAGGGGATCTTCCTGACTCAGGGATGAAACCTGAATCTCTTATGTCTCCTTCATGGGGAGGCGGGTTCTTTACCACCAACTCTTCTTGGGAAGCCCCTGCCCTGATATCACCTTTTAAATTCACTTCATTGTTGGTCAGCTGGTGACAGATTCCCTCTTTTGTTCAATTAAAATGGTTCTGCCTTTTTCCTTGAAATTTAGTTTTGGTTTCATAATTCTAATCTGGGCAATTATTTTATCTCTGAAATTTGAAGATAGCATTCTAAAATTTTCTGACCTACTTTGTTGTTATTGAGAAATGGCTTTTCATTCTGCTCTTGCATATGAAAGTTATTTCTCTTTTCTCTTGGGCTGACTTCTGAATTTTTTTTTCCTTTGAGGATTTTTAGTTTTATTCAAGTATATCTGGCATAGATTTCTTTTTTAATTCGTACTGCTTGTTTACATTGTACTTCTTTATCAGTGGATTCCTCCCTTTCATCACTCCTGGAAAATATTCACCCATTATTTTCCCCAAATAATACCTCTTCTCCGTTGCCTCTCTCCTTCCATCTGAAACTACATTTGACCTTATTCTACCTCATATTTCTTTAACATTGTCATATTCAAAATTTCTTTGATTGGTGTGGTATTCTTCACATCTGACTTTCAATTCAATAATTCTCTGCATTATTTGTGTCTGTTTAAACCTTCTGCTGCTGCTAAGTCCCTTCAGTTGTGTTCGACTCTGTGTGACTCCAGAGACGGCAGCCCACCAGGCTCCCCCATCCCTGGGATTCTCCAGACAAGAACACTGGAGTGGGTTGCCATTTCCTTCTCCAATGCATGAAAGTGAAAAGTGAAAGTGAAGTTGCTCAGTGGTGTCTGACTCTTAGCGACCCCATGGACTGCAGCCCACCAGGCTCCTCCGCCCCTGTGATTTGCCAGGCAAGAGTACTGGAGGGTTTTTAATCTCAATAGTTAAGTTTTTCAGATCTAAAAAATCCACTTAGTTCTTTTTTAGGATTTTTAGAACATGATATATCATCGCTGCTTTTTAAAATTGTCTTTAATTCCTTTATTTTCATAATCATTTCATACTTTCCCATTCCGCATTGATCATTCCAATATCTAAAGTCTTTAGGAGCTTGTTGATGGCTGTTTCTGGGGACTTTCACCAGTGGTAAGATTTTGCATCCATATTTTATTGCACGCAACCTGAGGCCTAAATTGAAGTTTATTTCTTCTAGAAATTTGCATTTGCCTCTTCTGGGAATCAGTAAGTGCTAGCAACTTGGGATCACATTAGACCCCTTGCAGGGTTCTGATTTAAGAGTTAGTGTGAGAGTTTCAAGTTTATTCCACCCCCTTGCCTCTCACTTTGCTGTGATCCCAGGAAACACTTTTTCTAACAGCTGATGCAAGCATTTACTTCTAGAACGAATCTTGATTTTGTGTTTATTTAGTTGCCACTGATCAGGGTTTTCTATCATTTTAATTTTGTTTTTCATTCCATTTTTTTTTTTTGAGATGTCCACTTATTTTCCACTAAGTTCTTCAAAGGACTAAAAATCACTTTGCTGTAATTTCTCCAGGATCTCAGATTGCCCAATCAACTACCACTCCATAAAACGAAGTGCATGTATCACTTCATAAAACAATATAGACATTTATTTAAAAACAAAACACAGTGAAGCACAGCAACACAAGTTTGAAACTCGCTTAATAATTTTGTCTCTGTTTCCCAAAAGAAAATCTTACATTGTTTTTTAATCCAACAATTGTATTGCAATGGTTTACAAGGATATGCTAGTTTAGGTAGTTATTGAAGATAAGGTGAGAGCCCCAATATATTATCATCCAAAATAAATTTTCATCAAAATAATAATCATAACTAGCATCATTGTTATTTTCAAACATTTAGTTTGAAATGGCAACAAGTTATACAGAATTAGATTACATGATTGTTATGTTTAAGAAGATTATATGGTAAATAAATATATACAAATAAAGAGATAGAATTCTGAATTAAGAGTCAGAAGACTCAGATCTAGTTTCAAATACATCATGTAACTATGGTATATAGTAGAAGCATTTCATCTCTTTGCATCTCTGTTCCTTCATCTATAAAATAAAGATATGTCAAGGTAAGTGGTCTTCCAGGTGTGGCTTATATTTGAATTAATAACCCCTTATGTTTAAGTGATGCCTTATAATCTACGATGAACATTTATTCATTTATCAAGTATATAAGTTACTTAGTAAATGATCAAGTGTTTTAGTTAGTGTTAGTTGCTCTGTCACGTCTGACTCTTTGTGACCCCAGGAACTGTAGCCTGCCAGGCTCTCTGTCCATGGAATTCTCCAGGCAAGAATACTGGAGTGGGTTGCCATTTCCTTCTCCAGGGGATTTTCCTGACTCAGGGATTGAACCCACACTGCCCAAATTGCAGGCAGAATCTTTACTGTCTGAGCCACCAGGGAAGCCCTATCAAGTGTTTACTCCTAAGCATTCCCTCCCTTGGAGACAGTTCAGATGTAAATAAGGCAAATCCTTACCTTTGAGACACCATCACATTAGTAGAAGCATATACATAATAAACTGAACTAGAATGTAGTCATGCCATGATGGAGTTGGGTACCATTGGGAGAACCCAGAGGATGGCCGACCTGAAAAAATCATGGAAAGTGTTTTGAGAAGACCTTTTAGCTAAATGTTGAGGGTTTCACATGCGTTTTCCCATTTAATATAGCAATTCTGTGCTCCACTTTAGAAATAAGAAAACTGTAGGTCAGAGGTTACATCAGATGCTCATCATCACTCAGACTCACACTGATGACTGGGACATCAACATGTCATCTCCAGCCTTTAGGAGTTCTGATGGACCACATGACCACAATTCTACGGTTTCATAAGCCTGTAATTTCATGAATGGTTGTGCAAGTCACATAAGCTATGAACATAAAGAGCCGCTGGGGTTTAGGTAAGAAAAGCTGGCTGCCTCAAAGGTATAGCCTGGAAGGACAGGTAAGGTGCAGAGGTGAACTGAGTTGCAGAAGTCACATGAGCAAGAGGGAGGTGAGTCAAGAACCACCAACACAGCAGGAGCCAGGTGAAGAGGACTAGTTTTCCTGATCTTGATGTTGAATAGAGACGACCTTGTGGGATTCAATAAACCAAGACCTCATGGAATCCAGGAAAGCAATGCATTTGGAAGATCACTTTATGAAAAGTCATGAACACCCTGCTACATTTAAAATGGATAACCAACAAAGGCCTATTGTATAGCACATAGAACTCTGCTCAGTGTTATGTGTCAGACTGAATGAGATAGGGATTTGGGGAGAATGGGTACATGTATATGTATTGCTGAGTCCCTTCACTGTTCACTCGAAACTACCACAACATTGTTAATGCCAACACAAAATTAAAAGTTTAAAGTTAAAAGGAAATAAAGTACACTTATCCTAGGGGGAAAAAAAAAAAGAATACCCTGGCAAGAACTCCTAAAGTAAACTTCAGATTAAACAGCCAATCCAAATTTCTGTTTAGCCTCAGGAACTGTGCAGTGTCAGGGCTTTCATATTATCTGTTATTATTAACATTTTTTTTTATTTCAACAGAAGAAAAATTTTTTAAAGTGGAGTTGTTCTCTTTCTCCCCTTTACCTGCCTCATCCCCACCATGCTATTTACACGTGAGTCTGCAAAGCAGGTTTCAGGTGGCAAAAATCATTGTTTTACTTTATTTTTAAAAATTGCATTTCACCCTTCTGCATGTAGCGATGTGATAAAGCTGAAATCGAATGACACCATTGGATGGGTTTTTGTCGCTAATGCAGCGGGAAATGGCTGGGGGAAAAAAAAAGCACTGTCAAAGACAGAGGCATTCATGTTTTGAGGCAATAAAGTGTAAGAATAACCGGAAATGGACACTCATAATAAAACCTGAGGGGATCCTAGCCAATTCAGTCTTTTTCTTCTACTAAGAAATAACTTGACTTGTTGGTTATTTGACGATATATGTGCGTGTGTTGCTTCTTCCCCTCAATTTGATTTGGTTGTAGCTGCTGCAGTGTTTTACCATGTGCAGGGCAGGTATTTCAGGAAATGACCCACATCGGTATGATATTTATGACCTCGTAATGTGGCTGTTGAAGTTCTGATGTGCACCCTCTAAAGAGCTCCCTGGGAAGATTTCTGCCTGTTCTAGAAATATGAGTGGGCCGAAAGCTATCCACAGGAACCTGGCAATATAAGGCGCCAAGACACCGGCGGTAACAGATGTCTTCTCATTTATAAACTTCCTTCTTTATCCTCTTCAGTGAGGTTCAGAATGCTTTTACAAAGTGACGGGTTGGTTAAAAACTTCATCTAGCCCAGTGGGGTCATTGCCTTGGAGCCCACTGTGCTGAGGGTTTGCAGCAGCTGGAGACAGGGGTAAGGTCTCCTGAGAAGTTGAGAATTTTCAGGTCATCACTTTGATTAGCTGCTCGAGGCATCTGCTGGTTTATATAATTGCCCCTGCAACTCTAAAATGAATATATATTTCTTGTGACAAGGACAGGGTGGGGTTATGTGCTCAGAGAAACTTAAGATTCCTGCAATGCCGTGGAGATCACATTAAAATGGGAAAGTGAAAACCCGTGGCGACTGCACTTCATTAAACATTGATTTAAAAAACGGGCTTCCCAGGTGGTGTAATGGTAAAGACCCCACCTGGCAATGCAGGGGACAAGAGACTCGGGTTTGATCCCTGAGTTAGAAAGACTCCCTGGAGGCAGGCATGGCAACTCACTCCAGTATTCTTGCCTGGAGAATCCCATGGAAGAGGAGCCTGGTAGGCTACAGTCCATGGGGTCACACAGAGTCGAACATGATTGAAGTGACTAAACACGGCACAGCACGTGGAACAGACAGATTTTAAGGTAGGCTGCTAGAAAAGGTTGGCAGAGACAATTCTTGCAGTTAAAAGTGAAATTAAAAATGAACTAAACTTTAAGGTGACTCTGCCTCTAAGATGGGCTTCCTTTGTGGCACAGACCGTAATGAATCCACCTGCAACGCAGGACACCTCTGTTCATTCCCTGGGTTGGGAAGATCTGGAGAAGGGCATGACAACCCCCTCCAGTATTCTTACCTTGAGGATCCCATGGACAGAGGAGCCTGGCGGGCTATAGTCCATGGGGTCATAAAGAGTCAGACATAACTGAGAGACTAACACTTTCACCTCTAAAATATTAACATAAATGATAACTCATATTGAACAGCTAGTAATTAGTTGGGTTTTTAAGAATTTTTTAGTTCTATATACTAAGCTGAATGAGAGGAAAAACGCATGGGAAACACAATAAAGGGCCATGTTTAGCACTGTGACCCAAATAGGAGACTAGGGCCCCTGTGAACACGCGGTCCTGAGAAATTTCATTCGAGCTATTTTATCTCTTGTTGTTTATTTCCATTAACTTCCCAGCACACTGTTTAACCTTGGCCTCCTTTTCCTTCTGTTTTTAAAGAAGTGTTTCTATCTTTCTGAGAAGAGTTGGGACTAAAAGTTCCTGGTAGAGACAGTTTAAAGATCTCTTGGCTTCAAACACCAGCTGTATGTGCATTGAATTATGAATTCCAGAATTAACTAGCTCCAGAACTGGCTGGTTGACTAAGTAGCCTCTGGACCTGCTGAGGACTCCCTGGAGCCGAAGTGCTTCCGGAAATAGGTGGCGTGTCAGTATCTGGGGCAGGTGTGTGCCATTCTTCTACCATTTGGACAGTCTTGTTTATTTCATATCAGTCAGACACCTGATCTTCACCCTAAGTTGTCCTTGCAATTTGGAAGTCAAAAAAGCTATTTACTATAGAGAAGTTACTGGTTTAAACTGTAACAGCCACCAACAAATTATTTTTAAAGCTATTCACACATCATTGTTATTCAGCTTCTCTTTGTAAATAACTCAGATTTTCCCCTTAGGAATCATAAAAAAAATAACCTCTGTGTCTGAAGTTTTCTTATATCTCAATTATGGCAAGATTCATATTCCTTTTCCTTTGTAAAGACTTCATGATTAAAAACTTTAAGAGGAAAATATGTTTTAAAAAACCAAAAGAAAACAATATAACATTTAAAACTATATTTCCCTATGAAAATTCAGGGAGTTTTTTTTTAATTTAGTAAATATTTGATAAAGATTTTAGCAATGTTGAAATCCCACCTTTACTTCCCTTCAATCCAGAAAAAAATAACCCCAGAATAAGGACGTTATTTTGCAACAAGCATTTGGGGTGTTTCTCTTAAATTGTATTTCTTTTTATTTTGAAAGTAATGTATATACATAGCAAAAAATAATTCCAAAAATACATTAAAGAATTAAATTAAAAAGAAGCATCTCATTTTCTATTTCCATTCAAAGCATCATCTTTATTTATTCTGGTGGTTAACACCATAATTTAAATTAGATGTTGCCTAGATGGAATATTTGTGTGCCCTCAAAATTCATACATTAAATCTGTAACCCTCAGTATGAGTGTATTTGGAGGTAGGATCCAACAGTTCTAGGCTGACTTTAATTTCTTCACCCACAAAGCTGGAAGACTGTCCCATTACATTTTTATCTAGTTATGATAATATTTGCATCCTTCTGATCTATCCATGAGTTTTATAAAAAATAAAAATAAAAAAGACAACAACAAACCTCACAGTTAGGACGGTATTATTTTGTTTGTTTCAATATCAAATAGTTTAGACTGGTAGGGGAAAAAAAAAAAGGTGAACCTATTTCACGAAATCTATGTCCCTTGAAAGAGAATGTTTAAAACATCAAGGTCAAATTGATTTCTGTTCCTACATGTCATTAGTTGTTTAAAGGTACACCATATTTCATTTTATGGAAAACACCTCCAAGGCACTTAATACATGTCAGTGCTGTTCTAAGACACATACATGTATTAACTCAGAAAGGGCTAACATTAACCCCATCTTACAGATAAAAAAGTAAGAGACAGAAAAAATAAGTAATTTATCCAAGATCACAGAGCTTTAACCATTAGACTAGAATTCATACTTCAGCAGGCTGGCCTCAAAAGGTGATTCTTTTAACCATTATGCAAATATCAGGCCATTCTTTCTCCTGTGGCTTTGTGTAGAGTTTCAAATAGTTTTTACATTTTTCTTATTCACAGAAGAAATACAAGCATTCTCGACTACTTCATTAAGACTTTCCTGATTCTTAATCAGAATAATTAGATTTACAGAATCGATTTATCCCTTACAGGCATTCCTGTCAAAGACTGGTGACTTACTGAAAGGTACCCAAGGGAAAGTAGAATTAAGCCCCAAATCTCGGAAAATTGATGCACATTTACACCAACGATTTCTTAAGACTCCCAGAACATAAGCCATGAGAGGTAAGACTGATAAATCTTGACACATCAAAGTGAAATGCTCTTTTCAACAAAGGATGCTACAGTTGGTATCTTCTGTTTGGGATCCAGGTCTCCATCCAGCTCTATGCCCTGTGAGGCTGACCCTAAAGCACAACACTGACAAGTTCTTAGTCCTCCACCAACCAGCTGGGTTCACTCCCTGGTGGGGAGGTGCCCGCAAAGGGTTGGAGGGAAGCACACTGCGGTGTGATGTTCCAGCCTCTGGCCCTCTCTCATAGACCACAGATTGGCTGTCTGTCAAACGTGGAATAAGAAGTAGACATCCTTTTGCATTAACACTTCTCCAAGCTGAAAGAGGAAAGTGAAAAGTTGGCTTAAAGATCAACATACAGAAAACAAAGATCATGGCATCTGGTCCCATCACTTCATGGCAAATAGATGGGGAAACAGTGGAAACAGTGGCAGACTTTATATTTTGGGCTCCAAATTCACTGCAGATAGTGACTGCAGCCATGAAATAAAAAGACGCTTACTCCTTGGAAGGAAAGTTATGACCAACCTAGACAACATATTAAAAAGCAGAGATTACTTTGCCAACAAAGGTCCCTCTAGTCAAAGCTATGGTTTTTCCAGTGGTCATGTATGGATGTGAGAGTTGGACTGTGAAGAAAGCTGAGCGCCGAAGAATTGATGATTTTGAGCTGTGGTGTTGGAGAAGACTCTAGAGAGTCCCTTGGACTGCAAGGAGATCCAACCTGTCCATTCTAAAGGAGATCAGTCCTGGGTGTGATGTGAACAACTGACTCATTTGAAAAGACCCTGATTCTGGGAAAGACTGAAAGCAGGAGGAGAAGGAACCTAGAAAAATGGTCCCAATGAACCTATTTGCAGGGCACGAATAGAGACGCAGATGTAGAGAACTGACTTGTGGGCACAGAGAGGGAGGGGAAGGTGGGCAAACAGAGAGAAGCACCGCCGCGCACATGCTGCCATATGTCCAACAGCTAGCCAGCGGGAAGCCACTGAGTAACACAGAGAGCCCAGATTGGTGGTCTGTGATAACCTAGACCGGTGGGATGGGGGGAGGGGAAAGGGAGCCAAGAGGGAGGGCTATACGAAACATATAGCTGATTCACCTTGCTGTATGGTGGAAACTAACACAACATTGTAAAGCAATTATCCTCCAATTAAAAAACAAAAAAGAAGCTCAAGCTGCCACATAATCATGACCCTCATCAACATATAAAACATTTCCTTGATCCTAAAAGGAAATGGGCCTTCCTTGTGCCTCTTTGCAGGAACCCCTCACCTCAGCCCCAACCCTTGGGAAACAAAGGTCTATTTCTGTCATTTATCTCTTTCCAGTATGTCATATAATATGTAGTTTTGGAGGTCTGGCTTCTCTCACTTAGCAAATATATATATGATTCATCCATATTGTGTATATCAGTAGTTTGTTCTTACTTACTGCTGCTGCTGCTGCTAAGTCGCTTCAGTCGTGTCCGACTCTGTGCGACCCCATAGACGGCAGCCCACCAGGCTCCCCCGTCCCTGGGATTCTCCAGGCAAGAACACTGGAGTGGGTTGCCATTTCCTTCTTCAATGCATGAAAGTGAAAAGTGAAAGTGAAGTCGCTCAGTTGTGTCCAACTCCTAGCGACCCCATGGACTGCAGCCTACCAGGCTCCTCTGCCCCTGGGATTTTCCAGGCAAGAGTACTGGAGTGGAGTGCCATTGCCTTCTCCATCTTACTTACTACTGATAGTATTTCATCATATGGATGTTCCACAGCTTGGTTATCCATTCACCAGTTAAAAGATATTTACAGTGTTTCTAGTTCATGTCATTATGAATAATTCTGCCTTTGACACTTATGTATGGGTATATGTACATAAGACTTCTCAATTTTGCTGTGACCATGAAACTGTTATAAATAAAACACTAAGAAAATGTTCTGTGGCTGTGCAAATAGTATACGTTTCACATGAATTATAAAAACATAACAGTATCTTTCTAATTTCCTCCTACAGTCTTTTATCTTACTGTGGCCATACATTTGCTTTTATCCTCCTATAAATCCAGAATGCACTGCTGGCATTTTTGCTTCAGTTCAGTTGAGTCGCTCAGTCGTGTCCGACTCTTTGTAACCCCATGAACCTTAGCACGCCAGGCCTCCCTGTCCATCACCAACTCCCGGAGTTCACTTAGACTCATGTCCATCAAGTCAGTGGTGCCATCCAGCCATCTCAACCTCTGTTGTCCCCTTCTCCTCCTGCCCCCAATCCCTCCCAGCATCAGAGTCTTTTCCAATGAGTCAACTCTTCGAATGAGGTGGCCAAAGTACTGGAGTTTCAGCTTTAGCATCATTCCTTCCAAAGAACACCCAGGACTGATCTCCTTTAGAATGGACTCGTTGGATCTCCTTGTAGCCCAAGGGACTCTCAAGAGTCTTCTCCAACACCACAGTTCAAAAGCATCAATTCTTCGGTGCTCAGCTTTCTTCACAGTCCAACTCTCACATCCATACAAGACCACTGGAAAAACCATAGCCTTGACTAGAGAGTGATTATTTAGAGAGATTACAAACTGGAAAGTTTCCTTTCAATCATATCCAGAGTTCTTGTCTAGGCTTCTGACTGCTACCCTATTTCCTCTCCCTGATGACTGGCTGATGTTGAATTCTCTCAGCTTTTGTTTCCCTTTAAGAGTCTTTATTCTGACTTTATTTATGACAGATATTTTGGCTAGGTGTGGAATTTCAGATTTTCAGTTTCCATTTTACCAGTACTTTAACAGGGCATCCTGTTGACCTCTGGCTTTTGTGGTACTCTCCAGCCCTGGTCTTCAGTGGGATCTGTGTGCTGAAGTGCTCAATCTTAGGGCTTCCCACAGTCTCAGTTTCCTCCTCTTCAGCTGATCTCTGCCTTGTGCCTTTGGTAGATCTTGTTTAAGACATAGTCTCTTGCCTTTCTTCTGGTCTAGGATACTGGATCATGAGCCCAGCGATTTCTAGCTTCTCTTCCAGGTAGAAGATTTCCCCTTTATTCCCTGCCTAGCTGCAGTAAATCTGCCTCTGCCATGGACAGCATACTATCTGCCTCTCCTTCAGGAGGAAGCTCTGGTTCCATAAGGAGGAAGCATCAGGTAGGGCTCCATGCCCATCCCACAGCCATGGCCATCCTTGTCTTCAGACCTGCATCATGGTCCAGTTGTTCTTTGCTTCCCCATTCTACCAAGATCTCTCGTCAGCATCTGGTGGACATCTGAGAAAAGAGACTCGTAAATGGACACAAGCCTTCCAACATCTGACATTTCCAAGAAGTCTCCTTTCTCACACCCGTCCACACGTGGCCTTAGAAATGCTTCAGATTTTTAACTGCGCTCTTCCCACCCACTTGCATAGTGCCTGAAATCTCCTGTTCCTTGACTCTGCCATGGGAGATGGGCAAGAACACACATCTCCACCCTCCTGGCAGGGGTGGGAGGACTGACTGTCTCTCCCTTGATTTATGGCTACTTGTTTTCCTTGTACCTAACCTCTCTGATGGTTTCAACAAAATGAAATGATTTTATAGTTTATCCACATCTCTCTTGCTGTTAGGGTTCCAGCTTTTTATATTTTAAAGTGAAAGCAAAACTAGATAAATCTTACCACCCACCCTGTCTTCGTCCATAATCCTTTTTTTTTTTTTTTTTACTTGTTTGTTAGAATATGACATGATATAGCCAAGTGGGCTAATTGAAATATTCAGCTTGATGAACTTGATGCATATGTACATGTACCTATATAACCTTAGAAATCCCCCTTCTGCTCTCTCTCAGTCAATAATGCACAGAGAGAACCACTTGTCAGATTTCTAATGGCCTAGGTTAGTTTTGTCTGTTACTGAACCCCATATAAACATCAGACAGTTTTTACTCTTTCGTATCTACCAAACTCTTCTCTGTGATATTGCAGATAGCAGTAGGGTTTTGTTTTTTTTTTTTTCGTTTTTTAATTGTTATGTATCTCCTTGTATAAATATATCATGATTCATTTATCTGTTCGTCTGTTGTTCAACATTTGGGTTGTTTTTACTTTCTAATTACTATGAGCAGAGCTGTTTGAAACACTCTTAGGCATGTGCTGGCTACATACCCAGGAGTGGATTTCCTGGGTCAGACTGTGGGCACATGTTTAGCTTTAGTTCCTACTGCCTAACAGTTTTCCAAATATTTTTCAGCCATATATACCCACACCAGAAACATACAAGAGCCCCCCTTGCTCCACATCCTTGTCAACAGTTGGTACCAAAGTAGCATCTCATTGTGGCTTTAATTTTCATTTGTAAGATGACTGACAATGGCAAACCCCCTTCTTGTAGGCTCACTGAGATATTTTTATTCTGAAATGACTATGTTGGATGGATGTATTACAAATGTATTCCCTTGGTGTGTGCTTGAATTTTGACTCGATTAGGGTGTCTTTTGTCAAGCAGGACAATGTCAATGAAGTACAATTTGTCAACATTTTTAATGGCTAATGGTTTTTGTGTCCTGTGTAAGAGATCTTTTTCCCTATCTCAAAGTAATAAAAATATTTTTCTACGTTTTCTTCTGGAACTTGTATTTTTATATCTCAGATATTTAAGTCTATGAACTACCTTGAATAACATTTGTTATAGCTTGCTCATTTTTACTCTGATTCAGTGCTTTAGACTCACAGACTGAAAGTCTACCCCAAACTGGAATGAACATGGTGCTGTGTAGACTCTCCACTGCTTGGGCTCTGGGAGGACCAGGTCTTCAGTGAGGCGAGTGGCACAAAGAACTCTGAGCTGGCTGCCAGGATGTCACCCTCGGGGGTTTGAAGATGGCCATGTGAGGGAGCTTGATTGAAGAGACAGAGTCTTTACCTAATGAGCTATATGAGGGAAGCCCATGAAGAAACGGAGGCTTATTCTTAATTTGGAGAACTGTGCTTCGGGCTTTGTCTGATGAAGCAACTTGAGACTTGTGGGTGGAAATACTCCCGAGAACTGATCTCAACTCCACCAAATTTCAAGCTCCTAGAAGAGTGTTTGTTTAGCTTACAAAAAATCTCCAAGTTATGTTCTTGGCAATTAATTTTTGAGGATGAAAGGGGCATATGTGTTTTTTCCCTGATGCTTTTGCATGACCTCTGTGTGCTTCCAAGTGAAAATCAGGACCAGGATGATGGAAGGGTTTTTATTTTCTCCTCTTCTTCACAAATCCACTTCCTTGTGGAGACAAATCGAGGCAGCAACCAGGAGTGACAGTGTAACAGCATAGTCAGGTATTAATGGGCATGACAGCCAGCAAATCACAAATCATGGTGCTGCATCTGTATGAACAGCAGTTTGTGCTTAGCTGAGTAACTGGGAAACTCAGAAAATCCCAGAGAAAGAGAAAGAACAGAATCAAGCAGATACATTCCTCCCATCCCACACTACCCTAAAGCAATCGACAAAGTGAAGGACAGCAGTGTCCATTTTTCTAGTACTTGCTTAAATTCCACTTCTGGACACACCCAAGGGTTTAAAAATCAGATCAATAAAAAATAGCTACAAAAGCATTCTATTTTCTTCTTATAAGACCACATACATGATATGCTGTCCATCTAATTATTTTATGTTAGATTTCCAGAAGTTTCTGACTCAGTATTATCCAGAGGATGGAATAAAATTCTGAACCATAAAGTACAACTTCTAAAAGTTACACTATGGTTCATAAACTTGGATGTTCTGTTTTGTACACCTCAAGACCTTGGAGATTTTTTTCCCTCTTCTTTTGTTATTTTTTAAAAATAGCATTCATATACTGTTTTTCAAAAAATAACATTCATACATACTAAATATCTGTAGTTGTTGGAACAGATATTTTCACAAAGCTTCCATGGTTTTCCCCAACCCCCTCACATCTAGTGATGAGGAAATTAGATACCAGTTCATAAGAATCATATAATATTACTAATTAGGGAAACAAATTACAAACTTGTATTAATAAAACCCTGCTCCTGGGATGGAACAGGGCAGTGAGATTATGAGGAAGAGAAAGATGTGTGTGCTGGGCTGAACTGGGGAGTTGGATTGCACATATCACATGATGTGATTTTTTTTTTAGTGAAGGTTTAATATGGAACAAGTATTACAAAATTGTGTCTTGAGAAGAGTTTGAATAATCCAGCAAGTCAAAAATAGGTTTTCCAGAAGCCCGGAGTCACTAGCAGCTCAAAGGTGAGCACATATATTAGATCCAGTGCTCTTATAAATGAGAAAGACTCCAATTCAACTTGCTGATCCCGTATAATATGAATGAAGACAGTTTCCAGAGACCAGAAGGTTGCCCACTCTTCCTGCTTGGAGCCATTACATCAATTGGATGTCTTATCAAGCTAGACTCCCAGGTAGAAGATGAAGAGATTGGAAAAACTCTCTCTCTCTATTATGCCTGATGCAGAGTTCCTAATTAGGATGGAGACAATAGTAAAAAAAAAAAAAAAAAAAAAACTGATCAAAAACTTAAAATCTGGTAAGGATGCAAGTGGGCTTACCTGATGGCTCAGTGGTAAAGAATCTGCCTGCCAACGCAGGAGACTCGGGTTCGATCCCTAGGTTGGGAAAATCCCTGGTGGAGGAAATGGCAACCAACTCCAGTATTCTTGCCTGGAAAATTCCATGGACAGAGGAGCCTGGCAGGCTAAGTACATGGAGAAACCGAGTTGGACACAACTGAACAACCAAACAACAACAAAAAAGGATGCAAGTGTCCTGCCAAAGTTTAATAATTAAAAGTCAGGACTCAATAAAAATAGTTTATCCAATTGTTGCCCCACAGAACAGAGAACTTCCTTTCAAAGACTTGACATCTCACACTCCCAGGACAGCAAAAATCCTCAGGTATCAATGAGTTCAGGGGATCCTGTTACGGGATCACCAGGAACAGAAGATGTCACGGTTTCCATGAGAGGTCTAGAGGTGATCATTCATCACCTTGATGTGGGTAATGAGAGTTTCTCATGATGGAAGGACTGCCAAGCTTCATCAAACATGTGACAATTACTCATTTCTGCTGATTCATGTGAGAATAAATGAGAGACCTTAAAAAATCCTGGAACTTATTTGTATTGACTTTGAAAGAGGAAAAAGGATGTAGAAGAGGTGTAGCTAGATTAAAAATAAAACAAGAGCATGTAGTTTTCTGGATCACTGCTTATGACATCTGAATGTAGACCATGGGCAACATGCATCTTACAAAGACTTAAAGGAAAGAATAAGAATTTGACCAGAAGGGCTCTAACCTCAGTGTGAGACGTGGGGTAAGAAATTGGATACTGTGTTAGAATTGATATATTGGTATGATGTAGAATGAAGAAAAATAATGGAAGAGATTCCAAGGAAAAAATAACAATGATGATAAAGAAGAATGCATAAAAGCGTAAGTATAAAGTATAAATGAAACAAATTTTACAAGTTAGCATGCATTATCTTATAGATGGCACAGAAATTTATTTTAAAATGTTCATGGTTAGAGGAAGATTAATAAAAAAAAAATGATCCCAGTAGAAGAGGAAGAGTGTATTATATGCCATTGTAGGAACTCAGGAACTTCAGCTACAGAGTGATTGATTGAATTTCTAAGGAAGTCTGTTCTGAGAAGGATCTTTGATCTTAGTGGCAAATTTTAATCTGTCTGCATCCACTGCCTCATTAGAGAAAAGATCCTTAATTTCAGGTTAATAGACCTGATGCCCCTGATGGTAGAGATGTCATGAACATTGCACGAGAGAACTGTAAACATATCTACATGATACCTGCTCCATGGTAGATACTGCAGATGGTGCCTGTAAGAATTAGGCCAGGGAAGAGGATAGTGCCCCCTTCTGAAAGTTAGCAGGATGTTGGCTATTCATATAGCACTATTAGAGTTATTTCTGACTCCAGGCAGTGGAAGCGTCTCAGGTCCTGATATAGTTCCACCTACTTCCCTGGCTTCATCATATGACCCTTCCCACTCTAAACTCAAAAGTGGTCTGTTTTTTGTCATTGCAAAGTGGCTCAAATTGTTCAAAAGGAGTTTTAAGGGTGGGAGAGTTTGTCCTGAGACAGCTGAGGGGAGAAACCAAACAGCTGTGGTCAGAGAGCCAACAGCTAAAGATGAGACTTCTGTGTTTGAGATGCAAAATGGGACTTTGACTCCAAGCAGTTGTACCAGCTGGAGCTGATATTGTCAGGGGTGAAGATTATAAGAAACTAAGAACAGAGTTAGCATGAAGAATGCAGGTCATTTCAAGAAGAAAAGGTGTTGATCCCAAGAGCAAGAGCTATCAGAAGTGTCAGAGGCTAGGCACCTTGTGACCTACATTACATTTGAAATGAGAGCATCCCAGAGTGGAGGTCATGGTTGTGGGGATTAAGCACAGTTGGATGGGAGGTGGCTGGGGTTGGAAAAGGGTGACATAGGCCTTTGTTGTGTATATGCTCTGGTACTTGTCATAGAACAATTGTGTCATAGAACACAATTGCATAAAACCAAATACGCACACACATTCAAAGGAGTACATGTGAGTCTCCGGCCCTACCGGCCTGAAGGCGCCCGATCTCGTCTGATCTCGGAAGGAGTACATGTGAAATAGGTGAAATGTGAATGAGGCCAGTGGATTGTGTGAATGTCAACCTGAAGGCTGTGATACCCTCTAGATTTTCAAAATGTCACTCCTAGGGGAAGTGCGGTGATGGGTATACAGGATCCCATGGTATTATTTCTCAGAATTGCTTATGATTATATAATTAATTCAAAATAAAAAGCTTAAAGGCTTTTAAAGGAAATGTTCTTGAATGCATAAATTAAAAAGAGATTGGCTATGAGAAGTATGTGTCCAGAAGGGGTTGTTGTTCAATCTCTAAGTCATATCCTACTCTTTGCAACCCCAAGGACTGCAGCAAGCCAGGTTTCCCTGTCCTTCACTAGCTCCTGGAGTTTGCCCAGACTCATGTCCATTGTATCGATGTTGCCATCCGGATGGGGTGAAACTCTATCATAAGGGAGGTAGAAGGATACTGTTGACCCATCTCCCAGAAGCAGAAGTTGGGCAATATTGAGAAAGAAATAGAGCACATATTTGGCAGAAAGGTGCTGTCAGACTGAAAGGCCATTCCAACTACCCAGAGGTCTGATGGAAAAATCTCACTCTACTGAAAAACAAAAATACTTTACTTACCATGCCAACTGCTTATTACTCTGAGAACAATGAAAAAAACATTTTGGTAAAGATTTAATTTTACAAAAAATAAATAATTATTGCCATACAGGAATGAAAGAAACCTCAAGAGAACGCTATTGTGCAACCTGTAAATTAAAAATAGCAAAGTGGAGGATTCATTTTGATATTTGGCAAAACTAATACAGCTATGTAAAGTTTAAAAATAAAATAAAATTTAAAAAAAAAAGAAAAAGAAAAAAAAATAGCAAAGGGAGTGAAGAAGAAGCACTTTCACAGTTTTTGCCTAAACTTTAGAAAGGTCCATATCAAAAATGCCAAAGAATAGCAAGGAGAGATAAGAAAGCCTTCCTCAGTGATCAATGCAAAGAAATAGAGGAAAACAACAGAATGGGAAAGACTAGAGATCTTGTCAAGAAAATTAGAGATACCAAGGGAACATTTCATGCAAAGGTGGGCACGATAAATGACAGAAATGGCATGGACCTAACAGAAGCAGAAGATATTAAGAAGAGGTGGCAAGAATACATGGAAGAACTATACAAAAAAATATCTTTATAAGCCAGATAACCACAGTGGTGTGACCTAGAGTCAGACACGCTGGAATGTGAAGTCAAGTGGGTCTTAGGAAGCATCACTACGAACAAAGCTAGTGGAGGTGATGGAATTCCAGTTGAGCTATTTCAAGTCCTAAAAGATTATGCTGTGAAAGTGCTATACTCAATATGCCACCAAATTTGGAAAACTCAACAGTGGCCACAGGACTGGAAAGGTCAGTTTTCATTCCAATCCCAAAGAAAGGCAATGCCAAAGAATGTTCAAACTACCACACAATTGCACTCATCTCACATGCTAGCAAACTAATGCGCAAAATTTTCCAAGTGAGGCATCAACAGTATGTGACCATGAACTTCCAGATGTTCAAGTTGGATTTAAAGAGGACAGAGGAATCAGAGATCAAACTACCAACATCACTGAAAAAGCAAGAGACTTCCAGAAAAACATATCAGTTCAGTTCAGTTCAGTCGCTCAGTCGTGTCCAACTCTTTGCGACCCCATGAATCGCAGCACGCCAGGCCTCCCTGTCCATCACCAACTCCCAGAGTTCACTCAGACTCACATCTACCGAGTCAGTGATGCCATCCAACCATCTCATCCTTTGTCGTCCCCTTCTCCTCCTGCCCCCAATCCCTCCCAGCATCAGAGTCTTTTCCAATGAGTAAGCTCTTCACATGAGGTAGCCAAAGTACTGGAGTTTCAGCTTTAGCATCATTCCTTCCAAAGAAATCCCAGGGCTGATTACCTTCAGAATGGACTGGTTGGATCTCCTTGCAGTCCAAGGGACTCTCAAGAGTCTTCTCCAACACCACAGTTCAAAAGCGTCAATTCTTCGGTGCTCAGCCTTCTTCACAGTCTGACTCTCACATCCATACATGACCACTGGAAAAACCATGGCCTTGACTAGACGGACCTTTGTTGGCAAAGTAATGTCTCTGCTTGTCAACATGCTATCTAGGTTGGTCATAACTTTTCTTCCAAGGAGTAAGCGTCTTTTAATTTCATGCCTGCAGTCACCATCTGCAGTGATTCTGGAGGCCAAAAGAATAAAGCCTGACACTGTTTCCACTGTTTCCCCATCTATTTCCCATGAAGTGATAGGACCAGATGCCATGATCTTTGTTTTCTGAATGTTGAGTTTTAAGCCAACTTTTTCACTCTCCACTTTCACCTTCATCAAGAGGCTTTTTAGTTCCTCTTCACTTTCTGCCATAAGAGTGGTGTCATCTGCATATCTGAAGTTATTGATATTTCTCCCAGCAATCTTGATTCCAGCTTGTGCTTCTTCCAGTCTAGCATTTCACATGATGTACTCTGCATAAAAGTTAAATAAGCAGGGTGACAATATACAGCCTTGATGTACTTCTTTTGCTATTTGGAACCAGTCTATTGTTCCATGTCCAGTTCTAACTGTTGCTTCCTGATCTGCATACAAATTTCTCAAGAGGCAGGTCAGGTGGTCTGGCATTCCCATCTCTTTCAGAATTTTCCACAGTTTATTGTGATCTACACAGTCAAAGACTTTAGCATAATCAATAAAGCAGAAATAGATGTTTTTCTGGAACTCTCTTGCTTTTTTGATGATCCAGCAGATGTTGGCAATTTGGTCTCTGGTTCCTCTGCCTTTTCTAAAACCAGCTTGAACATCTGGAAGTTCACAGTTCACATATTGGTGAAGCCTGGCTTGGAGAATTTTGAGCATTACTTTACTAGCGTGTGAGATGAGTGCAATTGTGCGGTAGTTTGAGCACTCTTTGGCATTGCCTTTCTTTGGGATTGGAATGAAAACTGACCTTTTCCAGTCCTGTGGCCACTGCTGAGTTTTCCCAATTTGCTGGCATATTGAGTGCAGCATTTTCACAGCATCATCTTCCAGGATTTGAAAGAGCTCAACTGGAATTCCATCACCTCCACTAGCTTTGTTCGTAGTGATGCTTTCTAAGGCCCACCTGACTTCACATTCCAGGATGTCTGGCTCTAGGTCAGTGATCACACCATCGTGATTATCTGGGTCATGAAGATCTTTTTTGTACAGTTCTTCTGTGCATTCTTGCCACCTCTTCTTAATATCTTCTGCTTCTATTAGGTCCATACCATTTCTGTCCTTTATCGAGCCCATCTTTGTATGAAATGTTCCCTTGGTATCTCTAATTTTCTTGAAGAGACCTCTAGTCTTTCCCATTCTGTTCTTTTCCTCTATTTCTTTGCATTGATCGCTGAGGAAGGCTTTCTTATCTCTTCTTGCTATTCTTTGGAACTCTGCATTCAGATGCTTATATCTTTCCTTTGCTCCTTTGCTTTTCACTTCTCTTCTTTTCACAGCTATTTGTAAGGCCTCCCCAGACAGCCATTTTGCTTTTTTGCATTTCTTTTCCTTGGTGATGGTCTTGATCCCTGTCTCCTGTACAATGTCACGAACCTCGGTCCATAGTTCATCAGGCACTCTATCAATCAGATCTAGTCCCTTAAATCTATTTGTCACTTCCAGTGTATAATTATAAGGGATTTTATTTAGGTCATACCTGAATGGTCTAGTGGTTTTCCCTACTTTCTTCAATTTAAGTCTGAATTTGGCAATAAGGAGTTCATGATCTGAGCTACAGTCAGCTCCTGGTCTTGTTTTTGTTGACTGTATAGAGATTCTCCATCTTTGGCTGCAAAGAATATAATCAATCTGATTTCGGTGTTGACCATCTGGTGATGTCCACGTGTAGAGTCTTCTCTTGTGTTGTTGGAAGAGGGTGTTTGCTATTACCAGTGCATTTTCTTGGCAAAACCCTATTAGTCTTTCCCCTGCTTCATTCTGTATTCCAAGGCCAAATTTGCCTGTTACTCCAGGTGTTTCTTGACTTCCTACTTTTGCATTCCAGTCCCCTATAATGAAAAGGACATCTTTTTTGGGTGTTAGTTCTAAAAGGTCTTGTAGGTCTTCGTAGAACTGTTTAACTTCAGCTTCTTCCTCCTTACTTGTTGAGGCATAAACTTGGATTACTGTGATATTGAATGGTTTGCCTTAGAAACGAACAGAGATCATCCTGTTGTTTTTGAGATTGCATCCAAGTACTGCATTTCGAACTCTTTTGTTGACCATGAGGGTTACTCCATTTCTTGTGAGGGATTACTGCCACTTCTGCTTTATTGACTACACCAAAGCCTTTGACTGTGTAGATCATAACAAACTGTGGAAAATTCTTAAAGAGATGGGACTATCAGACCACCTTATCTGCCTCCTGAGAAATCTGTAAGTAGGTCAAGAAGCAACAGTTAGAACTGGACATGGAACAACAGACTGGTTCCAAAACAGGAAAGGAGTACGTCAAGGCTGTATATTGTCACCCTGCTTATTTAACTTATATGCAAAGTACATCATGAGAAACGCTGGGCTGGAAGAAGCACAAGCTGGAATCAAGATTGCCGGGAGAAATATCAATAACTTCAGATATGCAGATGACACCACCCTTATGGCAGAAAGTGAAGAAGAACTAAAGAGAGGAGGGTGAAAATGTTGGCTTAAAACTCAACATTCAGAAAACTAAGACCGTGGCATCCAGTCCCACCACCTCATGGCAAATAGATGGAGAAACAATGGAAACAGTGACAGACTTTATTTTTTGGGGCTCCAAGATCACTGCAGATGGTGACTGAAGACATGAAATTGAGGGATGCTTGCTCCTTGGAAGAAAGGCTGTGACCGACCTGGACAGCATATTAAAAATCAGAGACCCTGCCAACAAAGGTCCATCTAGTCAAGGCTATGGTTTTTCCAGTGGTTATGTATGGATATGAAAGTTGGACTATAAAGAAAGCTGAGCGCTGAAGACTGATGCTTTTCAACTGTGGTGTTGGAGAAAACTCTTAAGAGTCACTTGGACTGCAAGGAGATCCAAACCAGTTCATCCTAAAGGAAATCAACACTGAATATTCATTGGAAGGACTGATGCTGAAGCTGAAACTCCAATACTTTGGCCGCCTGTTGGGAAGAACTGACTCATTGGGAAAGACCTCGATGCTGGGAAAGAGTGAAGGAGAGAAGAAAAGGGGACGACAGAGGATGAGATGGTTGGATGGCATCACCAACTCGATGGACATGAGTTTGAGTAAACTCTGGGAGTTGGTGATGGACAGGGAGGCCTGGCGTGCTGCAGTCCATGGGGTAGCAGAGAGTTGGACATGACTGAGTGACAGAACTGAAATGAATATCAAAAATTCCCAAGCAACCATTTCCTAAGCTATAAGAAAGAAACACATGGGGTCCTTTAAAAAAAAAAGCCTCAGATAAAACAATGACAAATTACCTAGATAATAAAAACAATAAAATAAGCAATAGACAGAAATTAATATTTACAATAAAATAATAATTGCAAATGACAAGGACAAATGAAGCAGCTTTGTGTAGCCAGCTTAGGTGCCCTGTCCCCATCCATCTCTCTCCAAATTCTTCATGCACAGAATAAGCTTAACTTTGCCTGCTGCTACTGCTGCTACTGCTAAGTCACTTCAGTCGTGTCCGACTCTGTGTGACCCCAGAGACAGCAACCCACCAGGCTCCCCCATCCCTGGGACTCTCCAGGTAAGAACACTGGAGTGGGTTGCCATTTCCCTCTCCAATGCATGAAAGTGAAAAGCGAAAGGGAAGTCGCCTAGTCGTGTCTGACTTCTAGCGACCCCATGGACTGCAGCCCACCAGGCTCCTCCATCCATGGGACTCTCCAGGCAAAAGCACTAGAGTGGGATGCCATTGCCCTCTCCAAAGCTTAACTTTGCCTAACAAAAATTAAATCACTGAACCTAGAAATGCTTTTCCCATCCCAGTTTAACCCGGAAAGCCTACGTCACTATCTAATGGGTTCACATAAACATTAGATACAGTCACCAAAACACACGGCGGTTCGATGCACGATACTGGATGCTTGGGGCTGGTGCACTGGGACGACCCAGAGGGATGGAATGGGGAGGGAGGAGGGAGGAGGGTTCAGGATGGGGAACACATGTATACCTGTGGCGGATTCATTTTGATATTTGGCAAAACTAATACAATTATGTAAAGTTTAAAAATAAAATAAAATTAAAATGATTTCTATTTTTTTGAATTTACCAAGGCTAGCTTTATGGCCCAGGATGTGATCTATCCTGGAGAAGGTTCCATGTGCGCTTGAGAAAAAGGTGAAATTCATTGTTTTGGGATGAAATGTCCTATAGATATCAATTAGGTCTAACTGGTCTATTGTATCATTTAAAGTTTGTGTTTCCTTGTTAATTTTCTGTTTAGTTGATCTATCCATAGGTGTGAGTGGGGTATTAAAGTCTCCCACTATTATTGTGTTATTGTTAATTTCTCCTTCCATACTTGTTAGCATTTATCTTACGTACTGCAGTGCTCCCGTGTTGGGTGCATATATATTTATAATTGTTATATCTTCTTCTTGGATTGATCCTTTGATCATTATGTAGTGACCATCTTTGTCTCTTTTCACAGTCTTTGTTTTAAAGTCTATTTTATCTGATATGAGTATTGCTACTCCTGCTTTCTTTTGGTCCCTATTTGCATGGAAAAATCTTTTTCCAGCCCTTCACTTTCAGTCTGTATGTGTCCCCTGTTTTGAGGTGGGTCTCTTGTAGACAACATATGTAGGGGTCTTGTTTTTGTATCCATTCAGCCAGTCTTTGTCTTTTGGTTGGGGCATTCAACCCATTTACGTTTAAGGTAATTACTGATAAGTATGATCCCGTTGCCATTTACTTTATTGTTTTGGGTTCAAATTTATACACCTTTTTTGTGTTTCCTGTCTAGAGAATATCCTTTAGTATTTGTTGGAGAGCTGGTTTGGTGGTGCAGAATTCTCTCAGCTTTTGCTTGTCTGAAAAGCTTTTGATTTCTCCTTCATACTTGAATGAGATCCTTGCTGGGTACAATAATCTGGGCTGTAGGTTATTTTCTTTCATCATTTTAAGTATGTCTTGCCATTCCCTCCTGGCTTGAAGAGTTTCTATTGAAAGATCAGCTGTTATCCTTATGGGTATTCCCTTGTGTGTTATTTGTTGTTTTTCCCTTGCTGCTTTTAATATTTGTTGTTTGTGTTTGATCTTTGTTAATTTGATTAATATGTGTCTTGGGGTGTTTCGCCTTGGGTTTATCCTGTTTGGGACTCTCTGGGTTTCTTGGACTTGGGTGATTATTTCCTTCCCCATTTTAGGGAAGTTTTCAACTATTATCTCCTCAAGTATTTTCTCATGGTCTTTCTTTTTGTCTTCTTCTTCTGGGACCCCTATGAGTCGAATGTTGTAGTGTTTAATATTGTCCTGGAGGTCTCTGAGATTGTCCTCATTTCTTTTAATTTGTTTTTCTTTTATCCTCTCTGATTCATTTATTTCTACCATTCTATCTTCTAATTCACTAATCCTATCTTCTGCCTCTGTTATTCTACTATTTGTTGCCTCCAGAGTGTTTTTAATTTCACTTATTGCATTATTCATTATATATTGACTCTTTTTTATTTCTTCTAAGTCCTTGTTAAGCCTTTCTTGCATCTTCTCAATCCTTGCCTCCAGGCTATTTATCTGTGATTCCATTTTAATTTCAAGATTTTGGATCAATTTCACTATCATTATTCGGAATTCTTTATCAGGTAGATTCCCTATCTCTTCCTCTTTTGTTTGGTTTGGTGGGCATTTATCCTGTTCCTTTATCTGCTGGCTATTCCTCTGTCTCTTCATCTTGTTTAAATTGCTGAGTTTGGGGTCCTTTCTGTAGCATCCTTTCTGACCACAATGCAGTAAGATTAGATCTCAATTACAAGAGAAAAACTATTAAAAATTCCAACATATAGAGGCTGAACAACACGCTGCTGAATAACCAACAAATCACAGAAGAAATCAAAAAAGAAATCAAAATTTGCATAGAAACAAATGAAAATGAAAACACAACAACCCAAAACCTGTAGGACACAGTAAAAGCAGTCCTAAGGGGAAAGTTCATAGCAATACAGGCACACCTCAAGAAACAAGAAAAAAGTCAAATAAATAACCTAACTCTACACCTAAAGCAACTAGAAAAGGAAGAAATGAAGAACCCCAGGGTTAGTAGAAGGAAAGAAATCTTAAAACTTAGAGCAGAAATAAATGCAAAAGAAACAAAAGAGATCATAGCAAAAATCAACAAAACCAAAAGCTGGTTTTTGAAAGGATAAATAAAATTGACAAACCATTAGCCAGACTCATCAAGAAACAAAGGGAGAAAAATCAAATCAATAAAATTAGAAATGAAAATGGAGAGATCACAAAAGACAACACAGAAATACAAAGGATCATAAGAGACTACTATCAACAATTATATGCCAATAAAACGGACAACGTGGAAGAAATGGACAAATTCTTAGAAAAGTACAACTTTCCAAAACTCGACCAGGAAGAAATAGAAAATCTTAACAGACCCATCACAAGCACGGAAATTGAAACTGTAATCAAAAATCTTCCAGCAAACAAAAGCCCAGGTCCAGACGGTTTCACAGCTGAATTCTACCAAAAATTTAGAGAAGAGCTAACACCTATCCTGCTCAAACTCTTCCAGAAAATTGCAGAGGATGGTAAACTTCCAAACTCATTCTATGAGGCCACCATCACCCTAATACCAAAACCTGACAAAGATCCCACAAAAAAAGAAAACTACAGGCCAATATCACTGATGAACATAGATGCAAAAATCCTTAACAAAATTCTAGCAATCAGAATCCAACAACACATTAAAAAGATCATACACCATGACCAAGTGGGCTTTATCCCAGGGATGCAAGGATTCTTCAATATCCGCAAATCAATCAATGTAATACACCACATTAACAAATTGAAAAATAAAAACCATATGATTATCTCAATAGATGCAGAGAAAGCCTTTGACAAAATTCAACATCCATTTATGATCAAAACTCTCCAGAAAGCAGGAATAGAAGGAACATACCTCAACATAATCAAAGCTATATATGACAAACCCACAGCAAACAGTATCCTCAATGGTGAAAAATTGAAAGCATTTCCTCTAAAGTCAGGAACAAGACAAGGGTGCCCACTTTCACCATTACTGTTCAACATAGTTTTGGAAGTTTTGGCCACAGCAATCAGAGCAGAAAAAGAAATAAAAGGAATCCAAATTGGAAAAGAAGAAGTAAAGCTCTCACTGTTTGCAGATGACATGATCCTCTACATAGAAAACCCTAAAGACTCCACCAGAAAATTACTAGAACTGATCAATGACTATAGTAAAGTTGCAGGATATAAAATCAACACACAGAAATCCCTTGCATTCCTATACACTAATAATGAGAAAACAGAAAGAGAAATTAAGGAAACAATTCCATTCACCATTGCAACGGAAAGAATAAAATACTTAGGAATATATCTACCTAAAGAAACTAAAGACCTATATATAGAAAACTATAAAACACTGGTGAAAGAAATCAAAGAGGACACTAACAGATGGAGAAACATACCATGTTCATGGATTGGAAGAATCAATATAGTGAAAATGAGTATACTACCCAAAGCAATCTATAGATTCAATGCAATCCCTATCAAGCTACCAACAGCATTCTTCACAGAGCTAGAACAAATAATTTCACAATTTGTATGGAAATACAAAAAACCTCGAATAGCCAAAGCGATCTTGAGAAAGAAGAATGGAACTGGAGGAATCAACCTACCTGACTTCAGGCTCTACTACAAAGCCACAGTTATCAAGACAGTATGGTACTGGCACAAAGACAGAAATATAGATCAATGGAACAAAATAGAAAGCCCAGAGATAAATCCACGTGCATACGGACACCTTATCTTTGACAAAGGAGGCAAGAATATACAATGGATTAAAGACAATCTCTTTAACAAGTGGTGCTGGGAACTCTGGTCAACCACTTGTAAAAGAATGAAACTAGAACACTTTCTAACACCATACACAAAAATAAACTCAAAATGGATTAAAGATCTAAATGTAAGACCAGAAACTATAAAACTCCTAGAGGAGAACATAGGCAAAACACTCTCTGACATACATCACAGCAGGATCCTCTATGACCCACCTCCCAGAATATTGGAAATAAAAGCAAAAATGAACAAATGGGACCTAATTAACCTTAAAAGCTTCTGCACATCAAAGGAAACTATTAGCAAGGTGAAAAGACAGCCTTCAGAATGGGAGAAGATAATAGCAAATGAAGCAACTGACAAACAACTAATCTCGAGAATATACAAGCAACTCCTACAGCTCAACTCCAGAAAAATAAATGACCCAATCAAAAAATGGACCAAAGAACTAAATAGACATTTCTCCAAAGAAGACATACAGATGGCTAACAAACGCATGAAAAGATGCTCAACATCACTCATTATCAGAGAAATGCAAATCAAAACCACTATGAGGTACCATTTCACACCAGTCAGAATGGCTCGATCCAAAAGTCTACAAGCAATAAATGCTGGAGAGGGTGTGGAGAAAAGGGAACCCTCTTGCACTGTTGGTGGGAATGCAAACTAGTACAGCCACTATGGAGAACAGTGTGGAGATTCCTTAAAAAACTGGAAATAGAACTGCCTTATGATCCAGCAATCCCACTGCTGGGCATACACACTGAGGAAACCAGAAGGGAAAGAGACACGTGTACCCCAGTGTTCATCGCAGCACTGTTTCTAATAGCCAGGACATGGAAGCAACCTAGATGTCCATCAGCAGATGAATGGATAAGAAAGCGGTGGTACATATACACAATGGAGTATTACTCAGCCATTAAAAGAATACATTTGAATCAGTTCTAATGAGGTGGATGAAACTGGAGCCTATTATACAGAGTGAAGTAAGCCAGAAAGAAAAACACCAATACAGTATACTAACGCATATATATGGAATTTAGAAAGATGGTAACAATAACCCTGTGTACGAGACAGCAAAAGAGACACTGATGTATAGAACAGTCTTATGGACTCTGTGAGAGAGGGAGAGGGTGGGAAGATTTGGGAGAATGGTATTGAAACATGTAAAATATCATGTATGAAACGAGTTGCCAGTCCAGGTTCGATGCACGATACTGGATGCTTGGGGCTGGTGCACTGGGACGACCCAGAGGGATGGAATGGGGAGGGAGGAGGGAGAAAGGTTCAGGATGGGGAACACATGTATACCTGTGGTGGATTCATTTTGATATTTGGCAAAACTAATACAATTATGTAAAGTTAAAAAAAAAAAAAAAAAAGAAGCCATACATTATGGGGACTCATCTTCCCAGTTCAGGATCCACAGACTGAGTAGCCTGCATGGCACTGAGACCCCTGACTGTTGGGGAGAACTCTGCAGTTGTGATTAAAAAAAAAAAAAGAAAAAGAAACCGTCGTATGACGAGGACTGAATTTCTATTTGCTTGTAGAAGAATGTGTGGTTTTCTGTTTTATTTTTTCAATTGTTTCTCCTGGCATCATCAAAAATCTTATTTGTAAATATTACTTTGGGCGCTTTCGAAACTAGTGGAATATCAAATGTGCGTTTCTTCTTTGTCAGTCTCAGGGCTTGATTTGCATCGCGAGACGCCAGACTGGCTGTGGGTTCCCCTCAGGCAGTGTGATCGTCTCACCACGAAGTTGAAGGGATTCTTGTGCCTTGCAGGCATCTCGAGAAACACAACAAACACCTCCCCGCTTCCAGGAAATCTTTTCTTTCCTCTTCGTCAACATAAACGCTAAACAAAACAGACTAAAAATGAAATAACCATGGCCCATCTGTCACAAGGAAATGTCTGTTGGCTGCTACAGTGAATTCCGTATTGTCAGCCAATCAGAGATGAGACGGAGCCGATCTCAAATAAGCTTTACAAGCGTTGTTGCATGGAGACCTGTTCTGAAGATGCTGAGACATCGGTGTGGGAATGGGTGCAGTGCCAGGCGTAGGGGTGGGGAAGAAGAAAGAGGAGGAGGTGGAGGAGGAAGAGAAGAAGAGGAAGAAGGAAGGGGAAAGAAAAGCTATCTGAGCTTCAAGGTGATGGGAAGCAGTGAAGTCAAATGGGTGTCTTTGTTCTAAAACAAGTCAAGAACCTCTGCTTTCACTTGCTGGAGAACCTCTAGGAAGGAGGAACACAATGTAGCCCTTCTTGGCAGCTCGCTCGCACCTTCTGCAGTCTTGTTTCACAGGAGAGCACCTTGGTAAGCACTGATCCAAATCACTTCTAACCCATAGCCAGGGCTCTGGGTAATTAGAGAAGAGATGACACTGAAGGAAGAGCAATCCCAAAGTTCATACCTGTTAAAACATACCATTCAGGGCAAGAGTCTATGTACAATTCTAATGAGGCAAGTTGCTCACACAGACATAGGGTCACGTGTGGATGAGTGGATTATCAGGAGGCTCTTTGGGTCAGTCCTAGATGTTTTCAGTTTAATTTACTGCAAACTACACATCCATCTTTGCCCTGAATCAAGCACCCCTTACTCACAGCCACAGGATATTCATTTCAAACAAAACTCTGGATCATTAGTGTTCTATACCATTTTGGACCAGCACCTAAAATGCCTTCAGTGAAGGTCCACCAGATTTCACCAAGTGTGTTTTGTTGGACTGCCCACACAAGCAGGGGCCACAGGCACCATGAAGGTACTTAGAAACGAGTCTGCATAAATGTCTTTCCCTCCTCTTTCCTCTTCCACTCTCCATTGTCAACTTTATGAAAACCCAAATTTTGGTCATTTCTAATATTTATCAGACTCCTCCAAATAGCAAGTCTATAAAATTAATTGATCAAATAAATTTATAAATTGATTGTATTACTCAAATTGTATTACAACAACAGCCTTAGTAAGCTGGGAAATGAGATGATCACTGACGTTAAGATGGGTACCCTGCTTAGATTTCATCGTCCGTGATGCTGCTCGAGAGCTCTGAGTGATTCTGGTGTGATGGCAGAGCACTGTGGCTCACCCCACAGTGTCTGAACAGAGATATCCTACATGGTATTTTCCTGGTGGACACGTCAGTCGATTGTAACTGTGGTTGCCTGAGTCAGGGTGAAAGCTGTCTTCCACTCATCCTAGAGTTTTGGATACATAAAAATGGGCATCTATATTTTACTGCATAAATCATGTCTTACATGAACATTTAAACTTTTAAAATTATTTTTTTTGTAGTATAGTTGATTTACAGTATTGGATTAGTTTCTGTTGTACAACAAAGTATCAGTCACACATACACATAAATCCATTCTTTTTTAGCTTCTTTTCCCATGTAAGTCATTAACAGAGTATTGAGTAGAGATCACTGTGCTATATAGTAGGTTCTTATTAGTTGATAGATAAAGCAACAAAAATTCAACAGAAGAATAATAAAATTAACAAATATTATCTGATGAATATATATAGTCCCCTTCGCTAAACATTTAGAGAATATATAATCTTCTCAAATATATGAGATTTTTATAAAAATTGAACCTTTACCAGGCCATATATCAAGAATTAACAAATTTCACAGAATAAACAGTATATAAATTATGTTTAAAAATATCAGAATTAATTATAATTTAACAGTAAAAAGATAAAATTATTTTTAGAAACCTACATTTATAAATGTTTTTAAAAGATCAAATATAATCATAGGGATAATTACATAATACTTATTATTAAAGATAATACATCTTCCCTAATAGCTCAGTGGTAAAGAAATCCTTCTGCCAATGCAGGAGACATGGGTTTGATCCCTGGGTCAGGAAGATCCCTTGGAGAAAGAAATGGCAACCCACTCCAAAATTTTTGCCTGGGAAATCCCATGGACAGAGGAACCTAATGGACTACAGTCCACAGAGTTGCAAAGAGTTGGATACAACTTAGTGACTGAACAATAACAACAACAAAAATAATGCAATACTATGTATCAAAAGTTGTGTTATTTTACTTAATCCCATATTTAGAGATATTTAATCTCAAATTTTCATGTTAGGAAGAAAGGACTGGTTATTGATTCACTTCAATAAAGAAAGATATTAAAATACTAACAGGATAAATCTAATGAAAATAAAGGGATGAAATAATAAACAGCAGAAATCAATAAAAGAAGAAAATAAATATAATGGAATGAGCCAACAAAACCAAATACTAGCTTTGATATAAAGTTATAAGATGCACAAAATTATCAAGACTCATAAGGATATAGATGGCAGCAATAAACAGTTTTAGGCATGAAAAGAGGGCCACGACTACATAAACAAGAGATATTAAAAAATCAGAGAATATTATGAGCAACTTTATGGCAATACATTTGAAAGTTTAGACAAAATGAATAATTCCTTACAAAAATATAAATAACCCAAGAGGAAATATAAAAATCCTACTTTTCTAATATTTAAAATATATTAAGTTAGTCTATAAAATCCTCTGGAGACTAAATGGACAAAGATGACGCTGGCCTGGATGACTTTACCAAACATTTAGGAAACACCAATCTTACATAGACTCTTCCAGGGAATAGACGATGAGCAAACACTTCCCATTTGTAGAGAGTATAACCCAAATATCAAAGTAGATAAGCATGATAAAAAGAAAGGAAAATGCCGAGTCAACCCCATTTGCTAATGCATGCTAAGTCGATTCAGCTGTGTCCAACTCTTTGCAACCCCATGAATTGTAGCTGGCCAGGCTCCTTAGTCCATGAGATTGTCCAGGCAAGAATACTAGAGTGGGTAGCCATGCCTTCCTCCAGGGGATCATCCAGCCCAGAGATTGAACCCAAGTGTCTTATGTCTCCAGCATTGCAGGCAGATCCTTTACCACCTAGCGCCACCTGGGATTCCAGGGATGGGATTCCAATCCCATTCTGCTTGCAAATATTCTCAACAAAATGTAAGCAAACTTAGTGCTGCACACATAAAAAATATAGTGTGTTATTCTTCAATGAGTTAATTTTATTTTTTTTCTTTTTTTTTTAAATTTTATTTTATTTTTAAACTTTACATAATTGTATTAGTTTTGCCAAATATCAAAATGAATCCGCCACAGGTATACATGTGTTCCCCACCCTGAACCCTCCTCCCTCCCCCCTCCCCATACCATCCCTCTGGGTCTTCCCAGTGCACTAGCCCCAAGCATCCAGTATCGTGCATCGAACCTGGACTGGCAACTCGTTTCATACATGATATTTTACATGTTTCAATGCTATTAAGCTAATTTACCATATTAGCATCTCAGAGAAGATAATCCATATGATCATTCTGAAAAATTCAGGAAGATCATCCCATAATCTATTGCTACTAATACAATGAATTATATGTACCAGGCAATCACCTGAATCCTCTACTCACCAACTCAAAGGCTTCTCAACTATTCCATGAGGTGAATACTCCTAGCACCTACCTCACTTTACAGCTAGAAACAAAGGCACACGGAACTGAAGTAATTTGCCCATCAGTTCAGTTTAGTTCAGTCGCTCAGTTGTGTCCGATCCTTCGCGACCCCATGAATCCCAGCACGCCAGGCCTCCCTGTCCATCTCCAACTCCCAGAGTTCACTCAAACTCACGTCCATCAAGTCAGTGACGCCATCCAGCCATCTCATCCTCTGTTGTCCCCTTCTCCTCCTGCCCCCAATCCCTCCCAGCATCAGAGTCTTTTCCAATGAGTCAACACTTCGCATGAAGTGGCCAAAGTACTGGAGTTTCAGCTTCAGCATCAGTCCTTCCAAAGAACATCCAGGACTGATCTCCTTTAGAATGGACTGGATGAATCTTCTTGCAGTCCAAGGGACTCTCAAGAGTCTTCTCCAACACCACAGTTCAAAAGCATCAATTCTTCAGTGCTCAGCTTTCTTCACAGTCCGACTCTCACATCCATACATGACCATTGGAAAAACCATAGCCTTGACTAGACGAACCTTTGTTGGCAAAGTAATGTCTCTGCTTTTTAATATGCCATCTAGGTTGGTCATAACTTTCCTTCCAAGGAGTAAGTGTCTTTTAATTTCATGGCTGCAGTCACCATCTGCAGTGATTTTGGAGCCCCCAAAATAAAGTCTGACACTGTTTCCGCTGTTTCCCCATCTATTTTCCATGAAGTGATGGGACCAGATGCCATGATCTTCATTTTCTGAATGTTGAGCTTTAAGCCAACTTTTTCACTCTCCTCTTTCACTTTCATCAAGAGGCTTTTTAGTTCCTCTTCACTTTCTGCCATAAAGGTGGTGTCAGCTGCATATCTGAGCTTATTGATATTTCTCCCAGCAATCTTGATTCCAGCTTGTGCTTCTTCCAGCCCGGTGTTTCTCATAATGTACTCTGCATAGAAGTTAAATAAGCAGGGTGACAATATACAGCCTTGAAGTACTCCTTTTCCTATTTGGAACCAGTCTGTTGTTCCATGTCCAGTTCTAACTGTTGCTTCCTGACCTGCATACAAATTTCTCAAGAGGTAGGTCAGGTGATCTGGTATTCCCATCTCTTTCAGAATTTTCCACAGTTTATTGTGATCTACACAGTCAAAGGCTTTGGCATAGTCAATAAAGCAGAAATAGATGTTTTTCTGGAACTCCCTTGCTTTTTTGATGATCCAGCAGATGTTGGCAATTTGGTCTCTGGCTCCTCTGCCTTTTTAAAACCAGCTTGAACATCAGGAAGTTCACAGTTCACGTATTGCTGAAGCCTGGCTTGGAGAATTTTGAGCATTACTTTACTAGTGTGTGAGATGAGTGCAATTGTGTGGTAGCTTAAGCATTCTTTGGCATTGCCTTTCTTTGGGATTGGAATGAAAACTGACCTTTTCCAGTCCTGTGGCCACTGCTGAGTTTTCCCAATTTGCTGGCATATTGAGTGCAGCATTTTCACAGCATCATCTTCCAGGATTTGAAATAGCTCAACTGGAATTCCATCACCTCCACTAGCTTTGTTCGTAGTGATGCTTTCTAAGGCCCACCTGACTTCACATTCCAGGATGTCTGGCTCTAGGTCAGTGATCACACCATTGTGATTATCTGGGTCATGAAGATCTTTTTTGTACAGTTCTTCTGTGTATTCTTGCCACCTCTTCTTAATATCTTCTGCTTCTGTTAGGTCCATACCATTTCTGTCCTTCATCGAGCCCATCTTTGCATGAAGTGTTCCCTTGGTATCTCTAATTTTCTTGAAAAGATCTCTAGTCTTTCCCATTCTGTTGTTTTCCTCTATTTCTTTGCATTGATCGCTGAGGAAGGCTTTCTTATCTCTTCTTGCTATTCTTTGGAACTCTGCATTCAGATGCTTATATCTTTCCTTTGCTCCTTTGCTTTTCACTTCTCTTCTTTTCACAGCTATTTGTAAGGCCTCCCCAGACAGCCATTTTGCTTTTTTGCATTTCTTTTCCATGGGGATGGTCTTGATCCCTGTCTCCTGTACAATGTCACGAACCTCCATCCATAGTCAAGTGTAAAGTCAATGGTGGGACTGGGTTTGTTTTTTTAACTAGAAGAGTTAATTTCAATGCCCTGATAGTTTTAGGTATACAGCATAGTGATTCAGATATACATATACTATTATTATATATTATGCAGTCATACATATACTATATTAACTATTACTTTTCAGATTCTTTTCCATTATAGGTTATTATAGGATATTGAGTGGACTTCCCAGGTGGTGCTAGTAGAGAATCTGCCTGCCAATGCAGGAGATGTGGATTTGATCCCTGGGTTAGGAAGATCCCCTGGCATAGGAAATGGCCTCTGCCTATGGAATTTTCCACTCCAGTATTCTTGCCTGGAAAATTCCATGAGTAGAGGAGCCTGATGGGTTGCAGTCCATGGGGCCGCAAAGAGTAGGACACAACTGAGTGACCGAACACATAGTATATATAGTAGAGTTCCTGTGCTATATAGCAGGTCTGTGTTGCTTATCTGTTTCATATGTAGTAGTAGTATGTACAGATTATCTCAACTTCCTAATTTATCCCTCCTCTTCTCTTTCCTCTTTGTTAACATAAGTTTGCTTCCTATGTCTGTGGGTCTACTTCTGTTTTATTTTTATTTTTTATTTTTTAATTTTATTTTATTTTTAAACTTTACATAACTGTATTAGTTTTGCCAAATATCAAAATGAATCCGCCACAGGTATACATGTGTTCCCCATCCTGAACCCTCCTCCCTCCTCCCTCCCCATTCCATCCCTCTGGGTCGTCCCAGTGCACCAGCCCCAAGCATCCAGAATCGTGCATCGAACCTGGACTGGCAACTCATTTCATACATGATATTTTACATGTTTCAATGCCATTCTCCCAAATCTTCCCACCCTCTCCCTCTCCCACAGAGTCCATAAGACTGTTCTATACATCAGTGTCTCTTTTGCTGTCTCGTACACAGGGTTATTAAAATAAGGTTATGTGTGCCTTTTTTAAGACTCCACAGACAAAGCAATATTATATGATATTTGTTTCTGTCTGACTTCACTTAGAATGACAATCTCTAGGTCTAACCATATTGTTGCAAGTGCCATTATTTCATTCTGTTTATGGCCGAGTAATATTCCTGTGTCTATATGACCACAGCTTCTTGATCCACTCATCTGTCAGTGAACGCCTAGATTGCTTCCATGGCTTGGCTATTGCAAATAGTGCTGCTATGTGCTGCTGTGAACATAAGGGTGCATATACCTTTTCAAATTATAGTTTTCTCTAGAAGCATGCCCAGGAATGGGATTGCAGGAGCATATGGAAACCCCATTTTCATAAACTAATGGAGAAGACAACCTGCAGAATGGGGAGGCTGGGTTTTGAATGCAGACCCTCTAATTCTGCACTCAATGATAACAAATATTTCAATACATTCATACTGGGGGTTTGCAAGTAAGCAGTCTCCAACTCATGTCAGAGAAGGCAATGGCACCCCACTCCAGTACTCTTGCCTGGAAAATCCCACGGACAGAGGAGCCTGGTAGGCTGCAGTCCATGGGGTCGTGAAGAGTCTGATACGACTGAGCGACTTCACTTTCACTTTTCACTTTCCTGCATTGGAGAAGGAAATGGCAACCCACTTAAGTGTTCTTGCCTGGAGAATCCCAGGGATGGGGGAGCCTCATGGGCTGCCATCCATGGGGTCGCACAGAGTCGAACACGACTGAAGTGACTTAGCAGCAGCAGCAGCAGCAGCAACTCATGTTAGGTTTGGTCCAAAATTTCACTTGTTGTTTAGTTGACAAATTAATTCTCCAATTTCCATGGTGTCTTATTAGAACATTCAATTCATTTTTGCTGAATGAATACATTTCTCTTCCCAATGACAAACATTAGTCTCCTAGGACTAACTAGAATTGAATTCTAGCAAAGAGTTCATCACTAAGAATACTGTTTTAGCTTCTTTAACTATCCTTCATAAGCTTGTTTCTCTAAACAGATTTAGACTTTCTTGATATTTTGGGTGGAGTTTGGAGGGGTGGTAATATGTAGTTGGTACCTACTTTCATATAGACATTTATATGTGTAAAATGAAATTTCATATAGTCTGAAGGCAAAACAGACTTGAGTTCAAATTTTAGCTCCACTCCTTCATGTGTATGACTGAGAAAGTCAGTGAATTTTCTTGAAACACTGTTTCTCCATCTGTAAAAATAGGGGGTGCCAGTTAGTGGTGTCAAAGTGACTAGTATTCAGTGGACTGATCCTGGAGGTTCTAGGTGTGCAGGAAGGGGAGTGTATGATCCAGATTCTATCTCAAATTATGGAACAAATCATGCCCCACCCACCGCAGTCTCAGACTAAAGGTGCCTAGAGTTAGTCCCACAAACTGTTTGTCTGAAAGGACAACATGAGGACAGAAAGAACTGTGCATGACTTTCCCATGTTGGTGAAGCATGGCTCTAAACTTTATGCAAAAAAACATTAATTTCAGTGCACAAATCCCTTCTGTTTGGGAGAATCAGAACCAAAATTTCACACTCTAAAATCAGGCAGTCTAGATGCTGAAAGGTATTTTTGGAATGGACAAGTTGTCCAAGAAGATCATCTCTGATCCTTCTCACCTCACCTTCAGCTTTTCCATCTGAAAACCTGACCATCATCCTCCTTCAGGCATCCAAAGTCCTCAGACCCTATTCCTCTCCTTTTCTCTTCCTTTGGCTGCTTGAATCTCACCTTTGTTTTTCTGCTGTTTGCTCTATTTCTCTCTCTGTTTTCTGTCACTTCCACTGTTCCATGTATCAAACCGCAGTGGCATGAGCTGAGGACAGTGTCCATCCACTGAGCAGCCAGTGGGAACATGTGGACAACCGCACAGAATTCGATTGTGGTCTGGTCTGCACAATCTCAAAACCACCAATCAATTTTATGAAAAAGCTCTAGTTTAATCAGTACTGTAAGAAGAAAAAAAAAATCATGAATATGTCATTTAGATCAAATCGTCTGAGGCCTGGCTAACTTACTCACTTCCCAGCGGGATGGACCAAGGTGGGGGTTCCCAGTTTACATCAGCCAAATGACCAGCATGGGGGTGCCCCCCCAGTCCAGCAAGCCCTCCCACCAGCATCCCTTTGCTCTGTCCCACTCACACTGGCACAGAGGTGTCCATGTACACCCAAATCAGTTCATGGAAAGGTGGCCACTCGTGTCCAGTGACACGTGTCCTGGTGTCCAGATTCTGAGCACAAGGATGCACACCTGCTCAGGACGCATCTCTGAAGGGACCACGTGTGATGGAGAAAGCACAATGGCATCTTGGAACAGCCAACAGTCTCCAGAAAATGCCAAACACTCAGGCACTTCACTCAAGGCACAAAAAGAGAAAATGCCTCTGAGAGGGTATGCTCTCAGGGGGGTACTGCTGACATCACATTGTGGCCAAGACACCAAGGTTGGCTTTCTCAACAGCCTGCCCTGGCTGTGAAAGCCTTGTCTACCTCCTGTCATGGGGAGCAGAGCTTACTTTCTGGGGACATCCACAGCCTGTGGTCATCCACAGCCCTGGGTGGTGGACCAGGTCTTCAGTGAGGTGAGCGGCTGGGAGAAGCTGCTCTCCCAGGAGTCTGGGGAGCCATCTCTCCTCAGTCAGGCTGCCCCCAGCCCACCCCACAACGCTGTGTCCCTGCAGCCCATGCTTCCTGAAGACCTGTAGGTGATTGTAGAACGCCCCTGGGAGCCGGGAAGCCCAGGTCAGCAGGGGCCACGGTAGAGGACAGTGCCCAAGGAAGTGGACTCTACTTCAGGTCTGAGCTAGAGTTGATGGAAGAAGTCTGGACACCTTTGAAAGGCATAACATAGCGAATGAGGGAGAATGAGGATCTGCATTCTGTTCAAGTGAGTGCCCAGCGGGACTCTCCACAGAGAACAGGCTCAGGGGCTCCCCCACACCTGGCCCTGCACCCCTGCACCCTGGGACATTCCCCGCGGGAGCAGGGAAGAGCACTCGTACACACGACTGAGCATGGGACGTCAACACCGTTGCGGTTTGCGAGGGATCTACGAGACCCTGAACGCTGAACCAAGGGCACATGGACACAGCTACTGTTTGAGAGGATTTAAGCTCAAAGAAATGTGGCCCAAACACGGCTTGGCCCTAAATCTTGGACTGCACCCCACATCTCACTCTTTTACTCTTGGCTTTTTACCTTCATACCTGATGTGTTTTCTTTCCTAGCGCTGATTTTGAGAACTCCCCTGATGAAAAAGACCCTGATGCTGGGAAAGATTGAGGGCAGGAGGAGAAGGGGACGACAGAGGATGAGGTGGTTGGATGGCATCACCGACTCAATGGACATGAGTTTGAGCAAACTCTGGGAGATGGTGAAGGACAGGGAAGCCTGGCATGCTGAGGTCCATGGGGTCATAAAGAATCAGACATGACTGAGCAACTGAACAGCAACAACTGATTTTGAAGCAGACAAATCAAGCATTGCATAGGAATACCCAATCTGGGAAGTGAGAGTCTCACAACATTAAATTACCAACACTGCGTTTCTGGGCCAGACATGAGACCTCTGGGTGGTCACAGGGCGGTGTCCTCTGCTCCCCAGCCTGTTTAGAAGAGAAGCTCAGCCTCCGCTAAGTCCTCCTGGAGTCGGGGCCCAGGGTAACCTGACCTTTGTCCTCTGGGCACCCTGAGAAATCTATTCCTGGGCTCCTGGAATGCCCAGTTCCAGGTGGGGGCGCAATTGTCACCTGTTACCTTGGCCACTGCCCCCTCCCCAGGACTTGCCAAGGGGGTACTGCTGACATCACATTGTGGCCAAGACACCAAGGTTGGCTTTCTCAATAGCCTGCCCTGGCTGTGAAAGCCTTGTCTACCTCCTGTCATGGGGAGCAGAGCTTACTTTCTGGGGACATCCACAGCCTGTGGTCATCCACAGCCCTGGGTGGTGGACCAGGTCTTCAGTGAGGCGAGCGGCTGGGAGAAGCTGCTCTCCCAGGAGTCCGGGGAGCCATCTCTCCTCAGTCAGGCTGCCCCCAGCCCACCCCACAACGCTGTGTCCCTGCAGCCCATGCTTCCTGAAGACCTGAGGCAATCCTGGACTGCAGATTCCTGTTCTGTGTTCTGTTCATGCATGCTGTCGCTTCAGTCGTGTCTGACTCTTTGCGACCCCATGGACTGTAGTCCGCCAGGCTCCTCTGACCAAGGGCATTCTCTAGGCAAGAATACTGGAGTGGGGTACCATTCCCTCCTCCAAGGGATCTTCCTGACCCAGGAATCGAACGCACCTCTCTCATGTCCCCTGCCATGGCAGGGGGTTCTTTGCCACTAGAGCCACCTGGAAAGCCCAGTGTCCCTTTTCTCTCCCTAACAAAGATCAGATGATTATTATTAAATGAAGCTCCTTGCTTTCCCTGCATCTCTCCCTACATTCTTTCTTAGAGACATATATTTAATTCTTGATTTTCCGAATCATAGACATTATCTATGACCCATATAACTAGCAAACCAATGGAATAATTCAATGAAAGATAAGTCTTCCTATCCTGGTCAGCTTCTCTCTGTAAACTGGACCCCCTACACCCAGCACCAACACCCCCACATCCCCTCCTTCAGTTCTCTTGGTGCAAACATGCGATCATTTCCAAGAAAGTGGGATAATACCATATGTATTATAATACTATACAACCTAACCATTCCCACTTAACCATATGCTAATTGGCATAATGGTAACTCATAAGGTAATGTTTGCTCAATACTCCATAGTATATCTGACTCTAAAGCAATGTATCTGACTGCTCCCCTCGATAATGTAGATGATAATATATTTAACTGATCTTATTGTGATTCATATTTTTAAACAACATAAGCAATGTTGTACTCAACAATCTGGAGAATATATTCTGATGTTCTGGTAGTGATTTTGTTTTTGTTTTTCTCTGAGATATATTCCTAAAATGGAATCTTTGAATTCAAGAGTATTTGTATTTTTAATTTTAAGAAATGTTTCCAAGCTTATTTTGGAAAAAGATCTGTGGCACTTCCTACTCCATCACTAAGCTCTTCCTTGCCTTCCAACAGCATCAGAAGTTATCATTTTCCTTACATCTCTTTTTTGCATCTCTGATTTCACTATCATTTTAATTCCCACTTCCCTGACTCTTTGCAAAATTCAACATCTTTCTGAGTTTATTGGCTCTTGCAAGCTGCCTGCTCATATTAACAACTTTCTCAGATTACTTGTAATGCTTAAATCAGTTTTAGGAGATTTTTATACATGGAGGAGGGCAGTTTTCTGTTCTTTGTGTTATAAATAGTTTCCAACCTTCTGATTCTCTTGATTTCTGTTTGTCATTCTTTGTCACACAAAAATATTTAATCTTTGTGCAGCTGAAAATGTCTAGTTTTCTCTTCCACACACATTAAGTATGTAATTTACATGCCTCCTTGAGCCAGCTTAGTTTGCCAAAGGCTTCCTGGTATTTTAAAGGCCATAAAGTTGTCATTCTCCTCGAAAGCCTTAGATAGATTCAGATGGTGGAGGAATAGTCTCATCTATTTGAGTTGGTTTTGTTTTTCTTTTTCTCACTTAACAACCTTTATGTATCAAATCTGGCAAGTCTATTAGGAGTGTTATTGGGGAAAAAAAGTTTATCTGGAAAGTGAAAATAGAGCAGAAAATACAAAGTGTAAATTTTGCACTTTCCCATTGAGTTAAATAAGGTTAAGTTTGAGTGTATTTTGCCAAGCACTTGACTTTCTGAAATAAAATCTTACTCTGCCTATGGAACCCCCTTTCTCCAAAGCCAGGCAGAAATAGATTCTCTTCTCTTCTCTTCCTGCATGTCTCAGAACACTGGCCCACAGAATACGAGTAAAGAACCTGTGATTGACACACAGAGTAGAAGAATGACAATGTGGTGAGGGGGGGAAATGGATGGTGTTATGTATATTAGGAGAAAAATGTTAGATTCTGTTGAGAGTCATGTATATTCAACATTGGTAGAAGTCAACTGCTGCAATGTGATTTGGGGAGGAATAGTAACAGGAAATTTTTAACTATTGCTACTTATAGAAGATGCAATGATAGTATTATATTTTCCTCTCCTGTGGCCCGGGGATCACTTTGAAATGTAGTAGAGATGATAGATAGATAAACTGATAGATTGATAACTAATAGATAGATATAGAAAAATGAAAACAATAAAGAGAAGGAAAATTTTTTTTTTAGAAATCTCCTTCTAAAGTAGCAACTTGGTAAATTTTTGCTCATGCATGTGAATGGTATGGCAATTCATAAAAACAAGCAAACAACAACAAAAAAGAATTTCTCCATAGATAAAGTTAGTTAAGATAAAAGTAGAGATAACAATTCCCTTGAAGAGACAGGACAGCGAACTGAGAAGCTGGATCTGTTTGGACAAGTTTTTCTCCGTTAAAATGATGTGCCATGCTGTGCTCAGTCTCTCAGTCATGTTCAACTCTCTGTGACCCCATGGACTGTAGCCCACCAGGCTCTTCTGTCCATGGGATTCTCCAGGCAAGAATACTGGAGTGGGTTGCTGTGCCCTCCTCCAGGGGATCTTCCTGACCCAGGGACTGAAGCTGTGTCTCTTACATCTCCTGCATTGGCAGGCGAGCTCTTTTCCACTAGGGCCACCTGGGAAGCCCATTTAAACCATATCAGATCAGATCAGATCAGTCGCTCAGTTGTGTCCGACTCCTCGCGACCCCATGAATTGCAGCACGCCAGGCCTCCCTGTCCATCACCAACTCCTGGAGTTCACTCAGATTCACGTCCATTGAGTCAGTGATGCCATCCAGCCATCTCATCCTCTGTCATCCCCTTCTCCTCCTGCCCCCAATCCTTCCCAGCATCAGAGTCTTTTCCAATGAGTCAACTCTTCGCATGAGGTGGCCAAAGTACTGGAGTTTCAGCTTTAGCATCAATATGCCCCCCATCAAATACAGAACTGAGGAAAGTAGCTGAAAATGCCTAAATGTAATGGGGGTCTCAGCTTCTTTTGGGGCCTCCTGGGAACCTCCCTACCCTAACATCTTCCATAACAGATCCTTGTCTCTTATTTGAATAGCTTTTGCCCTAATATCTTGCTTACTTTGATGTGGATTTTCCTATACTAAAAATTGAGAAGTTGGTTCCACCTAAAGAATTTATTTAAAATGGAAGACTTCTGCTCTATTTTAAATTAAACACTATATGTTACTAGCAAATCGGTTAATAGGTTTTTGCAGAACATAGTTGCAATCACTAGGTTTACCTGCAAAGCCAAGCAGTAGTCAAATCCCCAGCATTATGCTCCAGTAGACTTTTTCTTTCTCCTTCTCATTATGATTATTTATGTTTATTTGTATTGTTTTGCTTAATTACATGTTGTGTTTCATATATCTTGTGTTATTTCTGAAAAATGGCATTTAATGAAGTGAAAGTAAACAGGTAACTGTCAAGAGGAGATGACAGTCTGTTAATTTATGTAAAGTGTAACCAACCAGATGTTCTAGAAAATGCTTCAGTCAGAAATAAAGACTCCTATAAACACGATACTGTTTTTAATAAACAAGTAATGGCTGCACGCTGTGATGAAAATGGTGTTCGCAGGAGGACTTGGAGAGCTCAGTCTGGGCCCAGGAAGTTCAGGGAAGGAAGTTGCAAGGGCAGAAGCCTAGAATTGAGGTGGTTGCCCAGTGGCTGAAGCCACCCAGCTATTAGAATGTCTGGAGTGAGACACAGGCTAGGTCTCTCAGCTCTAGATATTAGCAATGAATTCTAAGTGTCAAAGGAAATCTGATGTTAGCAGTGTAGCTGTCTTATCAGAAGTGAACTCTCAGGTTCTAAGATCTCATAGGCTGAGAGTGGACACTATTTAATTACTGTGCTGAGTTGCTCAGTTGTGTCTGACTCTTTGCTACTCCATGGTAGCCCTCCAGGCTCCTCTCTCCATGTGATTTTTCCCAGGCAAGACTGGTGGAGTGGGTTGCCCTTTCCTTCTCCAGACCCAGGGATTGAACTGGCATCTCCTGCATTGGCAGGCAGATTCTTTACCACTTGAGCCACCTGGGAATTGCCCTAACATAACTTACTCTACTTCTTTGCAACTAGAATGTCTCTTTTTAGGAGGAAAAATGTGGCAAAAGCAAGACAAATAATTAAACTTGCATCTCTGAAAAGAAGGTAGGTCCAAAAGGACCCATCACCTTTCCTCTTCCTGCCATTCATAGGGCATTGATGTTTGCCAGCAAAGACTTGGCCATCCCCAGAATTTGATGATGAATCCATCCTTCATGGTTAGATGGAGTTCTTGAATGGTCAGATTTTTGGACGGCCTTCCGATCGCCTTCCTTGGAAGTTACTTATAGATGGACTCAAAAGATTGGCCACTTCCTACAGGAAACAGGCAGCTACACATAATCTGTTTATCTTCTCAGCCTTTCTCTTTTATCCTTTCTTCTCTCAAAAGCAAAATTTGAGTTTCCTTTGTTGAGTTTTCGGCCACCTCACTGGAGGGAGCACAGCTCTGCTCTGTAGGAATGTGTCGTGCCTTCATGTCGGGCTCCCTGTGCAGGACTTGAAGACAGGGTGCTGCCCATATGTATGCAGATGGACTCATCAACAGTCTGTCTTGTCAAAACCGTTGTGTCACTGTGATTACCACCACTCCCGCTTTGCTGCCAAGGTTCTCACAGTCATGACAGCTGCAAGAGGGTATGCTTGCTTCCCTTCCTTCTCTCTCTCTTTTCTTCCTACAGGGATGTGGCTTCCCCGGGCCCAGTGGAATGAGCCAGTATACACTAAGGGAGGCCCATGATGAGATGAGGTACCAGGTAAACAAACTTATGGTTACAGAAGGGGGAGGAGGTGGGGGATAAATCGGAGGTCTGGATTCACATACACACATGACTACATATTAACAGAAAACCAACATGGACCTACTGTATAGCACAGGAAACTAGACTCAATATTTTGTAATAACTTATATGGCTATAGTTTTTCCAGTGGTCATGTATGGATGTGAGAGTTGGGCTGTGAAGAAAGCTGAGCGCTGAAGAACTGATGCTTTTGAACTGTGGTGTTGGAGAAGACTCTTGAGAACCCCTTGGACTGCAAGGAGATCCAGCCAGTCCATTCTAAAGGAGATCAGCCCTGGGTGTTCTTTGGAAGGACTGATTCTAAAGCTGAAACTGCAGTTCTTTGGCCACCTCATGCGAAGAGTTGACTCATTGGAAAAGACTCTGATGCTGGGAGAGATTGGGGGCAGGAGGAGAAGGGGACAACAGAGGATGAGATGGCTGGATGGCATCACTGACTTGATGGACGTGAGTTTGAGCGAACTCCAGAAGTTGGTGATGGACAGGGAGGCTTGGCGTGCTGCAATTCATGGGGTCACAAAGAGTCGGACATGACTGAGTGACTGAACTGAACTGAACTGATATGGGAAAAGAATCTGGAAAAGGAGATATATATATATATATATATATATATATATATATACAGCTTCCCTGGTGGCTCAGAGGTTAAAGCCTCTGCTTGCAATGCCGGAGACCTGGGTTCAATCCCTGGGTCAGGAAGATCCCCTGGAGAAGGAAATGGCAACCCACTCCAGTATTCTTGCCTGGAGAATCCCATGGATGGAGGAGCCTGGTGGGCTACAGTCCACGGGGTCGCAAAGAGTAGGACACGACTGAGCAACTTCACTTTCACTTTCACTTTTCATGTATATATACATGTGTGCATGCATACTAAGTTGTTTCAGTTGTGTCCAACTCTGCAACCCCATGGACTGTGGCTCCTCTGTCTAAAGGATTCCCCAGGCAAGAATACTATAGTGGGTTGCCATGCTCTCTCCTTGGTATCTTCCCAACCCAGGGATCCAACCCTCATCTCTTACATCTCCTGTATTGGCAGGCAGGTTCTTTACCAATAGCACCACTGGGAAGCCTATATTTATATTTATATACATATATATGTACAATTATGTCACTTTGCTGTACACCTGAAACTAACACAACGTTTTAAATCAGCTATACTTCAATAAAAAGAAATGATGACTATTTAAAAAGAAATCTAGAGCTAATCAATGAATATAATAAAGTTGCAGGATATAAAATCAACACACAGAAATCCCTTGCATTCGTATACACTAACAATGAGAAAACAGAAAGAGAAATTAAGGAAACAATTCCATTCACCATTGCAATGAAAAGAATAAAATACTTAGGAATATATCTACCTAAAGAAACAAAAGACCTATATATAGAAAACTATAAAACATTTGTGAAAGAAATCAAAGAGGACACAAATAGATGGAGAAATATACCATGTTCATGGATCGGAAGAATCAATATAGTGAAAATGAGTATACTACCCAAAGCAATCTGTAGATTCAATGCAATCCCTATCAAGCTACCAATGGTATTTTTCAGAGAACTATAACAAATAATTTCACAATTTGTATGGAAATACAAAAAACCTCGAATAGCCAAAGCAATCTTGAGAAAGAAGAATGGAACTGAAGGAATCAACCTGCCTGACTTCAGTCTCTACTACAAAGCCACAGTCATCAAGACAGTATGGTACTGGCACAAAGACAGAAATATAGATCAATGGAACAAAATAGAAAGCCCAGAGATAAATCCACGCACATATGGACACCTTATCTTTGACAAAGGAGGCAAGAATATACAATGGAGAAAAGACAATCTCTTTAACAAGTGGTGCTGGGAAAACTGGTCAACCACTTGTAAAAAAATGAAACTAGAACACTTTCTAACACCAAACACAAAAATAAACTCAAAATGGATTAAAGATCTAAACATAAGACCAGAAACTATTAAACTCCTAGAGGAAAATATAGGCAAAACACTCTCCAACATAAGCCACAGCAGGATCCTCTATGACCCACCTCCCAGAATATTGGAAATAAAAGCAAAAATGAACAAATGGGACCTAATTAAAATTAAAAGCTTCTGCACAACAAAGGAAACTATAAGCAAGGTGAAAAGACAGTCTTCAGAATGGGAGATAATAATAGCAAATGAAACAATGGACAAAGAATTAATCTCAAAAATATACAAGCAATTCCTGCAGCTCAATTCCAGAAAAATAAACGACCCAGTCAAAAAGTGTGCCAAAGAACTAAACAGACATTTCTCCAAAGAAGACATACAGATGGCTAACAAACATATGAAAAGTTGCTCAACATCACTCATTATCAGAGAAATGCAAATCAAAACCACAATGAGGTGCCATCTCACACCAGTCAGAATGACTGCTATTCAAAAGTCTACAAACAATAAATGCTGGAGAGGGTGTGGAGAAAAGGGAACCCTTTTACACTGTTGGTGGGAATGCAAACTAGTATAGCCACTGTGGAGAACAGTATGGAGATTCCTTAAAAAACTGGAAATAAAACTGCCATATGGCCCAGCAACCCCACTGCTGGGCATACACACCTAGGAAACCAGAATTGAAAGAGACGCATGTACCCCAGTGTTCATCGCAGCACTGTTTATAATAGCCAGGACATGGAAACAACCTAGATGTCCATCAGCAGACGAATGGATAAGAAAGCTGTGGTACATATACACAATGGAATATTACTCAGCCATTAAAAAGAATACGTTGAATCAGTTCTAATGAGGTGGGTGAAACTGGATTGTTTTATACAGAGTGAAGTAAGCCAGAAAGAAAAACACCAATACAGTATACTAATGCATATATATGGAATTTAGAAAGATGGTAATGATAACCCTATATGCGAGACAGTAAAAGAGGCACATATATATAGAACAGTCTTTGGACTCTGTGGGAGAAGGTGAGGGCAGGATGATATGGGAGAATGGCATTGAAACATGTAAATTATCACATATGAAATGAATTGCCAGTCCAGGCTCGATGCATGATACAGGGTGCTCAGGGCTGTTGCACTGGGATGACCCACAGGGAGGGAGGTGGGAGAGGGATTCAGGATGGGGAATACATGTACAGCCATGGCAGATTCATGAAAATGTATGGCAAAACCAAGACAATATTGTAAAGTAAATAAATAAATAAAACTAAAAATAAAATAAAAAGAAATCTAAAGAAAGAGTGCCTTGTAAGTAAACCACAGAGCACTTTCCTTGGCCAGTATTGCTTAACTGTTGTCTTATGTCTCTCGCTGATGGAAATGACCCACTGGTAACTCACAGATGAATAATTTCCTTCTAAATCCCATCCCTGCTCCTGAGGTTGCTGCCACAGGTGCAGCCAGTTGGACCAGAAAATAGGTTTATTCCAGGCACTGATGACCGAGCGCAGGGAAGGGGTAGCTCAGGGTGTGTTTCCTCCTGCTATTTCTACAGAAATAGTTCTTTCAGTGAGCATCACATATGATCCATCATTATTTAGCAATTTCATATCCCAGGGACAACATGGGTTAAAAGCAGACTAAGTTTCAAAGACTAAATTTAGTTTATCTATGAATATTTTACTTCTACAAACTTAGTTTGTTTAAGCTACGGTCTACAAGCATGCCTCAGAGATACAATGGTTTCAGTTCCAGACCATGGCAATAAAGGGTGGCACATGGATTCTTTGGTTCCCCAGTGCATATAAAAATTATGTTTACACTGTACAATAGTCTGAGTGAGTGAGTGAGTGAAGTCACTCGGTGGTGTCCGACTCTTTGCGACCCCATGGATTGTAGCCTAACCAGGTTCCTCCGTCCATGGGATTTTCCAGGCAAGATTACTGGAGTGGGTTGCCATTTCCTTCTCCAGGAGACCAGGGATTGAACCCAGGTCTCCCGCATTGTAGGCAGACGCTTTACTGTCTAAGCCACCAGGGAAGAGTTATACTATAGTCTAGATACATTATAAACTGGTGTCTCAGTGGTAAAGAATCTGCCTGAGAGAGAGGTAAAAAAATCCTGCAAGAGACAAGAGTTCGATGGCTGGGTCAGGAAGATCCCCTGGAGAAGGAAATGGCAACCCACTCCAGTATCTTGCCTGGAGAATCCCATGGACAGAGGAGTGTGGCGGGCTACAGTCCTTGGAGTTACAAAAGAGTCAGACATGACTGAGCACACACACAGCACAGCATGTGAGGAAAATGCCACTTACTATCTCTTCCTATTTAACAGGCAGCTTTCTTTTACCACCATTTAGGTAACTGAAATTTCTATGGATGTCTATACTACATTCCAAGGAAGTTGCTTTTTATTAGCTTGAAAAAACAGTCTTAGGATGCAGTGTGATCTATCTCCAAAACCTTTTATTCCCAAATGTTTGTGAGCACTAAGTGTTCTTAGTTTATGAAGCAAAAGGTCAAGTAGCAAATTAGCATTAAAACAAAATGCTGAATGCCTATCAAAACAGGGAGATTTTATTTCTTATGCAAATACACAGAAAAAAACGAAGTCCACCTGAGGAAACAGCTGTCAGAACATCTTGTCAGCAGGTCCATTACAGTTTTTTTAAAGCACACACAGGTATCTATACACGGTTTAAAACAAGATCAACAGCTTTTACTCACGAACATAATGATACCTGGAAAAGAGACATACTTTCCAGAATTTTACTTTCAACTCACTCTTGCTTAATCATGAGTCACTTTTTTGGACAGCTCAGCAGTAAAGAATCCCCCTGTAACAAAGGAGACTCAGGAGACTCAGTTTTGATCCCTGGGTCAGGAAGATCCCCTGGAGGATGAAATGGCAACCCACTCCAGTACTCTTGCCTGGAGAATCCCATGGACAGAGGAGCCCGGAGGGCTATAGTTCATGGAGTCACAAAAAGTCAGACACAATCAGACCAGACTTTTTGAGCATTAGTAACATCAATTCTCCTTCATCCTTTCTTTGCTCAGGGTCATACAGTCACTTCCATCTGAAAACTAAACCTTTGTCTATTCGCAATAATGGAACATTATTTGGGTGTGATTTATTCCTTAGATTGTCCTGAAGACATTAGGATAGTACACTTCATGTGGTTTTGTTCTTGTTTTAATTCTTTCCTTCCTAGATTTGAAAGAAAGGTTTTACCTTTCTACAAATTCCCACCATCATCTCTTTTGTCAAGGAAGGAACATGAATATCACCTTGGATTCATTGAGAGCGTCTAACCTCCTCATAAGCTGCTAAGTACCTGGCAATACTGTTATGTTTACTTAAAAAATAAATAGCCTTTAAGATGTACTGTTTCATTTTGTCAACTGGGGTGGGGAGTGCGGAGGTAGAAGGGAAGCCAACCTTAGGCTTCTGAAGTTTATGTAGAAGGAAAGCAAAAGCAGAATTCATCCACTCTCCTCTGATTTGTGTTAATTTGTCCACATGTATGTGCGCCCCTGTGTTCATAGCAGCACTGTTGACAATAACCAAGTCATGGGAACAACCTAAATGTTCCTGACAGATGGATGGATAAAGATGCGGCACATGGATACAGTGCAATACTACTCAGTCATTAAAAAGAGCAAAACAATGCCATTTGCAGCAATGTGGCTGCAACTAGAGATTATCATATGAAGTGAAGCAAGTCAGAGAAAGACAAATGCCATATGATATCACTTACATGTGAAACCTGAAATATGACACAATCTATTTATGAAACAGAAACAGAAGCACGGACATAGAGAGCGGCCTGGAGGTTGCCAGGGGGAGGGTTTGGGGGTATAGATAAAATGGGAGGTTGGGATTAGCAGATATAAACTTGTGTATATAGAATGGATAAATAAAAAGGTTCTACTGTAAAATACAGAGAACTGTATTCAGTATCCTACGATAAACCATAATGGAAATGAATATATTAAAAATGAATGTGCATATATAAATAACTGAATCAATTTGCTGTACATCAGTAATTAAAACAACACTGAAATCAACTATCCTTCAATTTAAAAAAAAAGAAGAAACAGAGGGAAAAAAGATATTTATCCATAAATTCCCTTTATAATTACATATCAAATTTGAAACACTTTCCCACAGGATTTATCTAATTCATTATGTGACCCTCAGAAAACCACTATAATTCTTGAGCTTTTCTCTGGAAAATGTATGGGTGACATGTAAAGACCATGTCAATCAACATATGAGATTTTTATATGCACAAACTTCCACCTTTTTTCCTTTTTCTTCCATTTAGACGAGGATCTTTATGGTTACATAAATCTACTTTATAGGCGTGTTTGTTTCAGCACTTAACTACCTCTGAAGAACTCATCGCTTTTGCATTTACTTTTTTAGACTTTCTTTCTAGACAAATGCCATTATTTATTGAGTGATTGGGACAGCAAATCATGAAAAGTACTCGATACTGTTACCTTTAGTCCTTTACGAATCAGTGCCCCATAAGCCATTGTCAATATTTGCATTAAACGCTTCCCAAGGTTTTACAGTGGCCTCAAACCCAGAAGGTGACAGGTACAAAGGCTTCAGCTCTTGTCAAAAGACCACCTTGAATAGAATAAAATGGTTGTTATCAGTTCAGAAAGGACAGCGGATTATTGCAAAGACGCAGGCACAGAAAAAAGTCAAAGGAGTATCAAATTGCAATTTTCTAAACCATTCTTGGACCTTGGGTTAGGGAGAATTAATTAAAGGGAGAAAAAGTGTAAAGCAAATGATTTGCAACGTGAAAGATCATTGTTATGAGGCTTGTCAATGGAAAAAAGTTTACGTTGATTTCCATGTTTGTTCTTGGTAACTTGTAAAACACACGTTCACAAGTTTGTAAGTTATTGTTTAGGTTTGGTACTGAGAGCCTCATCCTAACTATACACTGATATACCTAGAATCTAAAATTAAGAGCTCGAGAAAGTGCATCAGCTGTGTCATCATCAAGGATACAAATAGCTCATGAGATGAAAAGCTCAGCTTAAGAAAACAGTTGCCAAAAATGGTGTCGGCAATCATAGAATGCATTGTATATCTTAGGTGATAAAGCTTTTCGGTGACAGCTGAATGAATGGATACCTAAATGATGTTAGAAGTATCAAAGCTGTTTTTTTATTTCAATATTTTCATTTTCTCTGACAACAGACATTCTTTCAGATACAGTTTTTTAGAAAGTTATCATCAGTAAAGTAACTGTTTTCCGCTGCTTAGATTCTAGACCCATGAATATGTCTGTTTGAAGCCGTCTATTTAAACGATCATACGTTTTTGGTGTAGCGGAGTCTGATACATAACTCTTTATGTTTCTAAATGGATCTAAAGTTTGCTCATTTAATGTAGAGTGGTTCTATAAGTCAATGCAAACAGTCGATACTCACTTTGAATTCACCTAAATCTAGAAATCGTTTTTGTGCCATAAACACTGATTCTGAATTCTGTTTCTCTTGCTAACATCACAGTTTTGTGCAAGGGACTAAAAACAGCTTTTACTGGACAAATGGATCAGTTTCTAAAGGTTATCGTAACAAAACGGGGTAGGCTACGTGCATCCTCCCATGCAGACTCCTTGTGAAAGTTATTAGTGTAATCCTGTCCACAAAGCAAGGCTTTCCATTTGGAATCAGGGCAGCCCCGTTCCACCATCTGCACCTTCCTCATCACCCCCAACTCTTCTTTCTTCTGCTTTCTTCCACACCCCGGGGTCTCCCTGAAGTGTATCCCACCCACGGGGCCCCTCTGATGCTGGCTCCTTCTCCACCAGGCTCTGCTCTGCCTGACTCCCCGCTGGGCAGGGGCCCCACAGGGTCTAAAGCAGAGGCTGGACCCAAGGTAAAGCCCCAGGAGAGAAGGGTCAGGTGTCACGGACATTGTGAGGGTCAGATCTTGAGGGAGAAGGTGGGGCAGGACATCAGAGTAAAGGAGGAAGGCATAGCTCAGGAGCAGGATGAGGGGTGCTCGGAGGGTCCCAGAAAGGCAGTCCAGCGCCCTGAGACAGCCTGGAGGAGGGCACAGCTGGGCCTGGGGCTGAGGGGGCGGGCAGATGCTGGCTGCTTGGGAAAAATGGGAGTCTGTGGATTTTTTTTTAACCCATCTGAAAAGCTAATTAGAAAGTCAATAGTTATCAATCAGGGTGTGTAAATAGATTGCAAAACAGCCTTTGCGCTTTACTTCCTGAGTGCTGCATAACTGACTTCTGCTCCAACTTGACATTCCTTCCCTTCCTTTTAAAATGTAGCATATATCTATTTAAAACAATATTAGTCTTGGCATTGTTTAGCTCTTGTGTACACTCCTGTCAAATCTGTGAGAGCGCGAGAGAGTCTTTGGCTCCGGCTGCAGCTGATTTATGTGACAAAAATCTGTATCTGCCAATGTTTGCCAAAGGAGCGCTACAAGCTGGAATCATTTCATGCGATTTATAAACACATTTAAATGAAAAGAAAATGTTTTACTTGTATTCGGCATCGTGAATGTATTTGTGTCTGAATTTAGAAGACAGGAAGTAACCCACTCTTGGGAATAGCACTCAGAAAGCACGCATGGAACTCTTCTTTCCAGGGTTATCAAAGGAAGAACTTTTTTTTCTTTTTTTGGTATCAAAGTTCTGATCTTGTATTGCATGCTAAAATTGTAATAGACATCTATTAAAATGTAGGTTTTCAAAATGCATAGTAATTTATAATTTATATAAATGTAACAAAAATATGTAATAATTTTTTATTTATGTATTGTATACATTTAACATGTAATAATATAATGAATAAGCCTCAAGTAAATAAACAGCTATCATATCCATGAGCCCTGTGGAATTTTGAAAAGTCTTCAAAGGCTCAACTCTTCCCATCAACTTAAATTTCTTCTGCCTTTGCTGTATCAGCAATTCTGAGTTTCATTTGCTGCCTGGTGTCCCTTGAAGCCCACAGAAAGTCAGATCCTCTATCAGGCATTTCAAAATCTAACCCAAAATTTGGTGTACATAGCCAGTATGGTTTAAATATGAGAAAATCTGTTTTCAAACATTCACTATTCAAACCACTTGGGTTCTTAATAGGCTATCCATATTTGTATGCTTTGATCAAATGTCACTGAAATTTAATGTGACTCATGCAAATAAAGGATATCTTATTTTTTCCTGTGATTTCCCTAGTGTTTTGATTATCAGCATTATTATGAGACTATTTTGTACCATTAATCCTGTGTATGGCTGGAACTGTGTTCTGGAAATGTATTTGTTGGCAACTGTTTCATTATCTTATGTGTATATTCTTCATATTTAAATTTATGTGTTCTGGGTCCCTTCCCAGAACTAGTTAGATTGCTTAGGGGGGACAAAGGAAGGAAAGTTTTGTAATGTAATTCTGAGATCCAGGAAGCTTAACGATGTATTCCATCCTTAGACGTGCTAAAACACAATGTCCAGACCTTCCAAGATGCTTCCAGTGAATCCATGGTGTAGAACTAAAGTAACTGAAGAGGCTTTTTTTTTTTTCTATGCATCATACAGGTTTGAGTTTATACAAAACACAGTGTCAGACTAGCAAGTTCAATATCCTTTATCTTCCTCACTTTACCCAGGTGTTGGTCACACAATGACAATATTAATATTTAACATAATCACCATTCAGGCTTTGGGTATCTTCGCAAACAATCATTTATGGCTTGATTGCAACACAGCTGACTTGTCAGTTTTGAAGGAAGTGATTGTTCAAGTTTCTAGGTGATGCTCAGAGAAGTTAGGCGATTTCTGAGATGTACCATTACCAAGGAAAAGACCAACGCCCCAGAGTGGTAGTTCGCAACCTGGCAGCTCAGAGGGACCATATCAGGTGCTTTTAGAACAAATACCGATGTCTGGGCCCCACCTCAGGCCAGTTCCATCAGCATCTCCAAGGGTGGGGCTCAAGCACCTTCCGTGTTTCAAAGTTTTCTTCATGAGTAAATGTGCATCCAGGGTTGAGAAGGCTGCTCTGGCAGATGGAAATTCTCAGGGTAAATCACCACTTTCACGAGAATTACTATTTTTGTTGTTGTTCAGTCACTAAGTTGTTCTGCAGCATGCCAGGCTTCCCTGTCCTTCACTGTCTCCCAGAGTTTGCTCAAATTCATGTCCACGGAGTCAGTGATGCCATCCAACCATCACATCCTCTGTCGCCCCCTTCTCCTCTTGCCCTCAATCTTTCCCAGCATCAGGGTGTTTTCCAATGAGTTGGCAGCTCTTAGTATCAGGTGGCCAGAGTATTGGAGCTTCAACTTCAGCAGCAGTCCTTGCAGTGAGTACCCAGGGTTGATTTCCTGCTCATTTAATCCAGGGGCATTAAACGAAGTAATGCGCGTCAAGCACTCACAGGCCTCTGGTACTCAGTCCAGACGCTAGAAGGAAAACTACCAGCACCACTGCCATCACTAGCAGGAAAGACATTCCTAGACAATTTGACTCCAATTACTATTCAGTCATAAAACAGACAAATGGACCTCAGGAAAATTTCAGATTCTAATGTCTTTTGTCAATTTAAAAGAAAGGCATGTAGACAAAACTAATACAGTTATGTAAAGTTTAAAAATAAAATAAAATTTAAAAAAAAAATAAAAGAAAGGCATGTAGAAAGATGAAGATACAAGAGAAAGGGAATCATTGGGACCTTAAGTAAGCTCCTTAGAGGCACTCTTACATCTCATCATGGTCAGACGGTAACCTATGCCCACAGAGACCTGACAAATTGGCTAGATCCTAAAAATAGGATCTGAAGGACAGCAAATGGCTAATAACAACATTAATTTACCTCACAAAGGGACACAAGATGCATTTAGGCATCTTTACATATTTCAGTTCGTAGAAAATCAGTTTACTAAATGAATATACTTTCTATATACTTACTGTACGACATCTGATTTAGTTGACTCTTTCCCAGTCAATTAAAGCAGCAAATTAGGTAGTTTATAGTGACAGATTTGCCCTAACAATGCAGAGTCTTCTTATTTACTAAAATTATAAAATCTAGAAAGTTAAGCAAATGTGTGGTTCTATTTTTAGCAAGTGATCTCTATTAGATGCTTTTTAGACTTTGTTAAATGAGTTGGATGATTATTCCTTAATAACAAAAATCTCATTATACCTTCCTAGAAATTAGCACTGAAAATAAGTGGTCTCTTTTATATGGTGAGTAAACTGTAAGACTAATCAGATATCCTTCTTTATCAGAATCATATGCCTGGGAGGACAATTAGAGTGATATTATTCTGACTTAGCAAGACTTTGGCTTCAGAAAGGATGTCTGCTTGAGCAAAGGGTAAATTGTCAAATGGATTAAAACTTGTTGTCCTAATTTCTCTAGTAGTGCACCATTATGAGATTTTGCATTAGATACAGAGATTTAAGTGGTGGAGAAAACCTCAGCATGGCCCAGGTGCCATCTTCATTGCATTCAATAGGACTTCTGCTGTCTTTAATTTGATGTGAAATGTCCACCTTTAGTTATTTTGATGGGTTAGACTAGCTCTAGGTCCCCAACATGGGAAACAATGACATTTGCAAAAACATATTTAGTAACCGAAAAGTGGAGACATCACTTTTCTGACAAAGGTTTGTATAGTCAAAGCTATGGTTTTTCCAATAGTCATGTATGAATGTGAGAGTTGGACTGTAAAGAAGGCCGAGTACTGAAGAATTAATGCTTTTATTTTTTTTTTAATTTTATTTTATTTTTAAACTTTATATAATTGTATTAGTTTTGCCAAATATCAAAATGAATCCACCACAGGAATTAATGCTTTTAAACTGTGGTGTTGTAAAAGACTCTTGAGAGTCCCTTGGACTGCAAGGAGATCCAACTAGTCAATCCTAAAAGAAATAAATCCTGAATATCCATTGGAAGGATGGAGGCTGAAGCTGAAGCTCCAATACTTGGGCCACCTGATGTGAAGACCTGACTCATTGAAAAAGACCCTGATGCTGGGAAAGATCTAAGGCAAATGGAGAAGGGGTGGCAGAAGATGAGATGGTTAGATAGTATCACCCACTCAATGGATATGAATCTGAGCAGACTCCAGGGGATAGCGGAGGACAGAGGAGCCTGGTGTGCAAAGACCTGGACACAACCAAGTGACTAAACAACAGCACGTGATAGGCAAGAACATAACATATTATATTAAAATCAAAGCAAGCAAAACTGCCATCTACTATAACCAATATTTCATTACAGAAAGGTCATTTTAACAACAATCAATTCAGTTCAGTTCAGTTGCTCAGTTGTGTCTGACTCTTTGCAACCCCATGAATCACAGCATGCCAGCCCTCCCTGTCCATCACCAACTCCCAGAGTTCACCCAGAGTCATGTCCATCGAGTCAGTGATGCCATCCAGCCATCTCATCCTCTGTCGTCCCCTTTTCCTCCTGCCACGAATCCCTCCCAGCATCAGGGTCTTTTCCAATGAGTCAACTCTTCACATCAGGTGGCCGAAGTATTGGAGTTTCAGCTTTAGCATCATTCCTTCCAAAGAAATCCCAGGGCTGATCTCCTGTAGAATAGACTGGTTGGATCTCCTTGCAGTCCAAGGGACTCTCAAGAGTTTTCTTCAATACCACAGTTCAAAAGCATCAATTCTTTGGCACTCAGCTTTCTTCACAGTCCAACTCTCACATCCATACATGACCACTGGAAAAACCATAGCCTTGACTAGACAAACCTTTGTTGGCAAAGTAATGTCTCTGCTTTTGAATATGTTATCTAGGTTGGTCGTAACTTTCCTTCCAAGGAGTAAGCGTCTTTTAATTTCATGGATGCAATCACCATCTGCAGTGATTTTGGAGCCCCCAAAAATAAAGTCTGACACTGTTTCCACTGTTTCCCCATCCATTTGCCATGAAGTGATGGGACCAGATGCCATGATCTTCATTTTCTGAATGTTGAGCTTTAAGCCAACTTTTTCACTCTCCTCTTTCACTTTCATCAAGAGGCTTTTTAGTTCCTCTTCCCTTTCTGCCATAAGGGTGGTGTCATCTGCATATTTGAGGTGATTGATATTTCTCCTGGCAATCTTGATTCCAGCTTGTGTTTCTTCCAACCCAGCGTTCCTCATGATGTACTCTGCATGTAAGTTAAATAAGCAGGGTGACAATATACAGCCTTGACATACTCCTTTTCCTATTTGGAACCAGTCTGTTGTTCCATGTCCAGTTCCAACTGTTGCTTCCTGACCTGCATATAGGTTTCTCAAGAGGCAGGTCAGGTGGTCTGGTATTCCCATCTCTTTCAGAATTTTCCAGTTTATTGTGATCCACACAGTCAAAGGCTTTGGCATAGTCAATAAAGCAGAAATAGACCTTTTTTGGGAACTCTCTTGCTTTTTCGATGATCCAGTGGATGTTGGCAATTTGATCTCTGGTTCCTCTGCCTTTTCTAAAACCAACTTGAACATCTGAAAGTTCACAGTTCACGTATTGCTGAAGCCTGGCTTGGAGAATTTTGAGCATTACTTTACTAGCATGTGAGATGAGTGCAATTGTGCAGTAGCTTGAACATTCTTTGGCATTGCCTTTCTTTGGGATTGGAATGAAAACTGACCTTTTCCAGTCCTGTGGACACTGCTGAGTTTTCCAGATTTGCTGGCATATAGAGTACAGCACTTTCACAGCATCATCTTTTTGGATTTGAAATAGCTCAACTGGAATTCCATCACCTCCACTAGCTTTGTTCGTAGTGATGCTTTCTAAGGCCCACTTGACTTCACAACAACAATAGGAAGATGCAAAGTCCACAATTCATCCTTTAAAGTGATTAAATTAAACCTTATAAAAATATTACAGTTGCTGCTATTTCTTGTTTCCTGTTGGTATGGTGAAAGCTTTGCCATAGTCACAAGATTTGGAAACTGCTCTCTAAGTCTATAAAATGGGAATGTCATCCCTCAAAGCCCATTATTAAGCTGCATATTTGCTCCCTAGATGGGGAAGAGCACTGCCTAGGGATTCCTTCAGAATTGTTGCTGTTTATTCACTAAGTTGTGTCCAACTCTTTTGCAATCCCATGGACACGAGCTCTAATTCTTTCATGAATTGACCCTGTTGCCATGTAAGGAAACCCAGAGCACTGAACTCATGGGGGACTAATACGAGTAGGATCATTAGAACTGAGAACGATGTAACTGGTGAATGTCATTGACACTCCAGAAAGCTGATCGTGAAAGATGACAGACCTGGGCATGCCACACAGCCTCCCACGGCATGAGCAGCGGAGCGGGCAGCTAAGGAGTTGCGAGAGTGAGCTTCGGGCGAGGAGAGGCTCAGAGCAATTTCTTCTCTCTGTCCAGGGGCTTGGGCTTCCTTCCCATGGCTTTGGGAAGAGCCATCTTTCCTCATGCTTGATTCATTCTTGAAATAAGATGTCAAGAAACCAGTGGGCTTGGATGTAAGACTTTAGGCATGATGGAGTGAGGGGCCCCCAGACCCGCTCTGCAGCAAAACAACTATATAACTAGTAAAAACCATTAGAGTCAAGTATTTAAAGTCTCTGGAAATTGTCCTAAGGGCATAAAGAAATTGGAGAAACATGTGTTCAAGAAAATCTCTTACAGCTCATTAAGAACAGCAAAAGCGCGTGGCATCTGAGACACAACCAGCAGTCCATTCTCTCCCTGCCACATCAGTGTTACCAGAAGCTCCACTCGGGCGCCCTGCTCCAGGCGGGCACAGCCAGGAAGATGGGGTTTACTTCTGCCCCCAGTGATGATTTCACCATGGAAAGTGCAGGCCGCTAGGACTTCTAACCTCCCCTGAGCCCACGTCGCAGAAGCCCTTTGCAGACAAGGGTGGCCAAGACGATGGGGCTTCCCTGAGCGGTGAGGAGTCTGCCTGCCAATGCAGGATGACAGAGAGATGCAGGTTTGATCCCTGGGTCGGGGAGATCTCCTGGGGCTGGAAACAGCAAGCTGATCCAGTATTCTTGCCTGGGAAACCCCATGGACAGAGGAGCCTGGTAAGTTACAGTCCATGGGGTTGCCGAGAGTCGGACATGATTGAATGGCTAAGCACACGCACGTGGCCAAGAAGACCAGATTTCCCTTTCTATAATGGAAAAGAATCTGCAATATATATATATATATATATATAAAACTTAGCTATACATTTGAAACCAACACAACATTTTAAATGAACTCTACTTCAATTAAAAAAATAAAAAAAAAGAATATCCATAATAGTCTTACTTGAAATAGCCCCAACATGGAAGCAACCAAAATACCTGCCAAGAAGAGAATGGATAAACAAACCACAGTACTTTCTTACAGTGGGATGCCATCACTAACAAAAAGGAGCAGAAACTCTGTCTGCTTCAAGGAACGCTTGCCCTGCTCTTGTTGGGCAGCAGTCCTGTGGGTCAGAGCCCTTCTGTGAACGCCCATCATGGTGATGATGTCTCTTACTAGTAAGACACTCCTTGCTAAATGCCTAATTCATCTGTTCACTCAGCAAGTATTTACTGAGAGTTTATCATGTGCCAGTCTTGTCCTGAGACCAACGGATGGGCATTTTTGTAAAGTTTGTAGGTTTCTATTAAATTGCTAAATAAACATACCCCAGGTCCTCATTCTAAAGAACTTTTCCAAAAAACCTTTGTGTATGCTTATGTGTTTCTGAGGTATCTAGAAATTATTACTTTGTAATTTTATAATACATGTATGCCAGTAATAATTACTGATATCCATGTATTATAATAGATAGTGATACAAAGCAGTAATTTAAAAACTTCTACCTGTAATAATCTTTCTTTAACAGAATAATTTTCAATGTTTTATTTATTTATCCACTATGCCCATCTCTTCCTGAAAGTATTTTTTTTAAAAGGAAAGAACAAAAAGGATTTGATTTCCTTACTTAGATTAGTTAAAAGCTTTGAATTTCTCACACGGTTTGTCTCACTGTATTTTTTTCTTTACCTCTAAATGATTGTAACTAAAATTAGGGTAGTTTAGGTATTAGAAGTGCTACTTTCTTCTCCTTCTTTTGTCTTGGTCTCGTGAATAGTAATGATGACCTTGCAAAAAGAAGCATTGATACATAAAGCAAGAAGCGAAGTGTGTATTTGAAAAGTGCATTTCACATAAAAATCATACTCTCCATACTATGTGTATTTTAAAGCATTTTTTAATCCCCTTGAGCCTTATAGATCAAATTTAGAATTCAAGATGGAAAAGACTGAATAAATTGTCCAAATTCTTTGGAAATCTGTCTTCACCACCTGATTCTAGTTTGCGTTCTCTAATTGGGCATTTAAAACATGATTTTCTGAAAGAAAATTCCTAAAGCATAGACAGAATTTTACAAAAGAAAAAAATAAGGTGACACTATTTTGATTTTAGACTATCCTGTGATAATTCCACAACTAAAAAACTAAACACCATCAGTCAACTAAGCTAAGATAGAGAAGTAATACCTGAAGTGCTCTCAGATGAAGGAGATTCAACTATTCAAGCAAATAGGAAATGTGTTGAAAATATGTACCACATGATATGATAGGACGTAGACTTGCCCATGAAGGTGGTGTCCCATCAGTGTGTATCTTGTGCCCAGAAGAGTATTCGGCCCACAGCAAAAGCTCAATAAATGTTGGATAAGATATGTTGAATAAATAACTATTTTTCATAAGAAATATCATTTCAGAACAGCTCTCACAAGTACCAGGTCACCTCTTAACAATTGTTGTAACAACTTTTTCTAACCTGCTTTCTCTTCTATATGATCAGTTCATTTCAGTTCAGTTCAGTCACTCAGTCGTGCCCGACTCTTTGCGACCTCATGAATCACAGCACGCCAGGCCTCCCTGTCCATCACCAACTCCCAGAGTTCACTCAAACTCACGTCCTTCGAGTCGATGATGCCATCCAAACATCTCATCCTCTGTCATCCCCTTCTCCTCCTGCCCCCAATCCCTCCCAGCATCAGAGTCTTTTCCAATGAGTCAACTCTTCGCATGAGGTGGCCAAAGTACTGGAGTTTCAGCTTCAGCATCATTCCTTCCAAAGAAATCCCAGGGCTGATCTCCTGTAGAACCGACTGGTTGGATCTCCTTGCAGTCCAAGGGGCTCTCAAGAGTCTTCTCCAACACCATAGTTCAAGAGCATCAATTCTTCGGTGCTCAGCTTTCTTCACAGTCCAACTTCTATATGATAGATTTTAATTGACGTGGTAACCAGGCTTCCTCTTGCTCTTTTTTTCCTCGAAGCTAAAAGTCCCTTTGTACTGTATTTGGAGTGACACGAGTGATAAATAACTCTGCTTGCACAACACTGAATGATCTCTGAACTTCTTAAAGCACTAAAATTTTATTTCATTTTGTTAAAACTTTTTATTTTATATTGGAATATAGCCAATCAACAATGTCGTGATGATTTCAGGTGGCCAGCAAAGGGATTCAACCATACATATATGTGTGTCCATTCTGCCCCAAACTCCCCTCCCATCCAGGCTGCCACAGAACACTGAGCAGATTCCCTCTGCTAAACAGTAGGTCCTTGTTGGTTATCCATTTTAAATATAGAAGTATCTACATGTCAATCCCAAAATTTTAAATAATACAATGGAGAAGAGAGATCTTTGCAGAGGACTATCAGGTCATTAATTTTTAGGACCTGAAGAATTCCATTCTATTAGTTCTATCCAAGATGGATTTGGCTTTTCCCTCTTATTTCTGAAAACATACTGTTGCAGAAGATGGCCATTGAGAAAAAGATTGGTAGCTTCCCTCTAAAATCCATTCTCCTGGTCTCAATGGTAATAAAACTGTAACCTCATCACACATACTTGCTTAACTGGACTAAACTTCTGAACTCTTCTCGGAAGTTAGATGTAAGCTATGTCTACGTTCTCACTAACAGAACACGAACACAAATGATGGATGCCACTTCTGGATTTGGGAATTAAGACTTCAGAACTGTCTCCTTTCTTCCCCCTTCTTGCTGGCAGGAAACCAGATGGAGTGACTGAGCTCCAGCCATGCAGAAAATGACAGAGGTATTGGGGATGACAGAGCAGAAAATGGGAAGAAACCTGAGCCCCAGAAGGCTCTTGCAGGGCAGAGGTGCCCAGTTAACCTGAATTTCCCATCTCAGAATTGTTGTGTGTGAGGCAAATAAATACCCATACTCTGTAAGTCATTACATATTGAGGTCAATTGGGGTCTATTTGTTCAGCCGGTTGTTTTCACCATACCGCTAATAGAGAAATCCTAATTTCTTGGGTGTTTTCTCTCATGCACTGCTATTAAGACAGGCCTGATTTATGCCATATTTGTAAAATCAATTATTTTGGTGTCATATAGAAAGGACACATCAAGATCTACCACAGCTTACTCATCAAATTTCAAAAATGAAAAAAAATCTCAAAGTTAAGTCGATGGCCAGTTCACTGTCACTAGGCTCTCACAGTAGCTGTGGAATATAGGTGTTGACTCTAAACAAGGGTGTAAGTATGTATTGTGTTTGTTCTTCAATAAATGTGATTGATAACCCGATATGGCTTATATATTTTGTTTTTCTTTTCATTTTAATACATAGTTTTTTTAATTGGAGGCTAATTACTTTACAATATTGTAGTAGTTTTGCCATACATTGACATGAATCCGCCATGGGTGTACATGTGCTCCCCATCCTGAACCCCCCTTCCGCCTCCCTCCCCACCCCATCCCTCTGGGTCATCCCAGTGTACCAGCCCTGAGCACCCTGTATCATGCATCAAACCTGGACTGGCGATTTGTTTCACATATGATATTATACATGTTTCAGTGGAATTCTCCCAAATCATCCCACCCTTGCCCTCTCCCACAGAGTCCAAAAGACTGTTCTATACATCTGTGTCTCTTTTGCTGTCTCGCATACAGGGTTATCTTTACCATCTTTCTAAATTCCATATGTTTTGAATCCTGGCTTAAACATAGCTAACATGGTAGGCATGTCATTCTGGAGAAGAGTTTTAGCAAAATCATATGAAAAAAAAAAGTTATGTTGGATTGAAGGCAACCAGTGAGCATCGACTATTTCTTCCAAGAACTTAAACAATGAATTTTTTTGGTAAGATAAGCACTGATTTCTAAGCCACTCTCATAACTCTACCAAAATGACCAGTATTCACTCCAAAAAGTACAAAAGGTGCATCTACCTCCCTAACAGAGGAGGAATGCCTTGGTTGACAGGGTATCAGTGGATTTGGGATGGATGAGAAAGGAAGGCAGAATAAAGATGGCATACAACTCTTCCTTCTGGAACTCAGCCACGCTGCCAAGCTGTGGCAGAACCCACTCTCACTCTGGGGGAATGATGGCGAAGGGACTGGCAGGCGGTAGGGGATCGGGGCTCTATTGTAACATGTGGAGTTCCAGCACCAACATGACGGTGAGCTCAAGAAGGGAGCATAACGCCTGGGGTGTGCTCAATGAGTCACTTGTACCATCATGGGACAAAGAGAAAGATGAGCTGAAAAAGCAAATATAGCAACTTCATGAGAAACAGAGAAGGAGCACAAAATGGTGAATTAATTATTGGTAGAAGGAAGGAAGGAAAGGAGGGAGGGAGAATTAATAATCATTATTCAATTACACAGAAGAATAAAATAATACAAGCAATATGGTTGAATTAAAATATTATTATTTATCACAGTCTACATGCAGTCTTAAATATGTGTTAGTATTTATCATACATTATGCCATAAAACTTTAATAAATTCCCCAGAAGTAGAAATTATATATTCAACATTATCTCAACACACACACACATGCTAGAAATAAATAATAAAACTTTAGACAACCACAGTAAAAGCAATCTCTTAGACCTTGGGCAGAGCAAGACTAGTCTCCCACACAACTGAGCAAAGAAGAATTCAAACCACAATTATGGATCACGTAGGAATTAATGAGGAAGCTGCATGTCTGAATGTGAACAACACTGTGCTCATATGCTAAGTCAAATCACTAAACACTTTTCATTTTTAAAGTTATACAAACATAGATCAACTAAGAGGTCAAATTAAGAAGTTAGGTAAAGGAAAACAAAATAAACCTGACATGATAAAGAATGAATTATGGATTTAATATAAAATAATTTAGAATCAAATGGCTTAATTAATAAAAAATTAAAGAAGTCTTTTAAAATATTAAAAAAATCAACTTCTTGCATATATAATCAAGAAATAAAGAGCTTTACAATTCACATAAAATTAGGATTAAGAAAACACAAAAGCAGATATAGGTGAGATTAATGAAACAAGCAAAAAGTATATTTAATTTTGTGTTAATTAAGTATATCAATTAAACATTAATTACCAAAAGAGACCAAAGCAGATGTGGAAGGCTTAAATTTTCCCTTAACTATAGAGAATTCCTCAAAGTTTTCAGATAGCAAATTATTTTCCAATAAAGACATAACCTCCAATAATTGTATTAGCAGTTTATTTCATACTTCCAATGAATAGATTCTAAACTTGATGCAGAAAATATTCCAGAATAGAGAAACATACAGGAAAGACAAAACATGGGGAAATAAGAGAAACAGAAAACAAAAACTGCTGGCTAATCTCAATTATCAAAATAGACAAAACATTTTTGCAAAGCTCAGTAAATTACTTACAGAATTCAGTTCAGTCTCTCAGTCATGTCCAACTGTTTGCAACCCCATGGACTGCAGCACGCCAGGCCTCCCTGTCCATCACCAACTCTGGGAGTTTACTCAAACTCATGTCCACTGAGTTGGTGATGCTATCCAATCATCTCATCCTCTGTCCTGACCTTCTCCTCCTGCCTTCAATCTTTCCCAGCATCAGGGTCTTTTCAAATGAGTCAGCTCTTTGCATTAGGTGGCCAAAGTATTGGAGTTTCAGCTTCAGCATCAGTCCTTCCAGTGACCATCCAGGACTGATCTCCTTTAGGATGGACCGGTTGGATCTCCTTGCTGTCCAAGAGACTCTCAAGAGTCTACTCCAACACCACAGTTCAAAAGTATCAATTCTTCGGTGCTCAGGTTTCTTTATAGTCCAACTCTCACATCCATACATGACCACTGGAAAAACCATAGCTTCGACTAGATTGACCTTTGTTGGCAAAGTACTGTCTCTGCTTTTTGATATGCTGCCTAGGTTGGTCATAACTTTTCTTCCAAGGAGCAAGAGTCTTTTAATTTCATGGCTGCAGTCACCATCTGCAGTGATTTTGGAGCCCAAAAACATAGTCTGTCACTGTTTCCACTTATAGACTAATAAAGTATAAACAAATGAGATCTATACTAGAAATTTGAGTGTTTTAAGATCAGAAATTTGATATAAAACATCAATAGATAAGAGGAGAAAAGCTATAGTTTATTATGATAAATAGCAAAAAGCTGCTAGATAAAGTCTAACATCCAGGCATGGTAAACAACTTAGGACAAGCTGATGCTTCTTAAAATGAAAAAAGAGGTCATTTCAAACCACTAGGCAGTAAAATATTTCAGGAGGTAAGATTATAAGAATTTCTTTAAAATTAATAATAAAATAATACTGCCTGTTTTTATTACTGTTATATTATATTGGGTGCTTGATTTTCTGACCAATGTGACAAGGCATGAGAAAGGAAAATAGTATAAGAATTTAAAGGAATCCAGAATTACTAATTCCTGATAACAGTCTAAAGAAGAAAACCAATAGAGTCAGCTGAAAATCAGCAAAACATATTAAAATCAATAAATAATAACAATAACCATAAAAATAATCAGAGAATAACAAGGAAATCAAACTATAAAGACTGAAAATATCCATTGATCTATAGAGACATTTGGAATTGGGAAGCTCTTTTTAAGCAAAAAGAAAAGAATGAAATTATTAAGGAAATGTCCAACTGATTTGACTCTGCCAAAAGGCACAGTTTACAAAATTCAACATGAAGAGACAACGTTGTGTTATAGTTGTGACAGGTAAAGACATTGTAAATTAATAGAAGATACAAATTCTTCCATTTTAAAAGTGGACAAAATTTATCAACTGACAATTCAAAAAGAAGAAACACTGATGTCCACAAGCATGTAATTATCAAAAATTTTAAAAGCATGCATTCAGTTTGACCTGGTAATTTCCCTTTTGTAATTTGTACCCAGAAGTTAATTAAGAATGTACCAAAGATTCAGTCATCAGAAATTTATACTCAAAGCTCTTAGCAAACCTGAAAATATGTAACAAGCAAATGTCCACTATTAGAGGACCAAATAAAATATATGATGTATACCTTGCTAGGAGGAAGTGCAGTGTATATTGTAAATAAATGTTTACTGAAATAGAAAAGGTTTCTAAGATTTAGCCAAGTAAAAAGCAGATTATAAAACACCATGCACAATACTAGGGCATCTTTGTGTAACTTAAACACACACATATACATATTTTTGTTTCAGTATAAAGTATCAACAGTGATTATTGTAGGGCTTCAAAAAATTTTTAAGTTTTTGCTCATTTTGCTTTTCTCTGTTTTCTAGTGTTTCTACAATGAACAGTTTCATTATCAATAAAAGATATTCTTATAATAACAATAATCCATCAATTTCTGTAATGCACAGTTAATTTTGACATAATTCACTCTTCTTATGTTTAAAAAATACAAGGTGGCTCAGAGGATAAAGCATCTGCCTGCAATGCAGGAGACTTGGGTTCGATTCCTGGGTTGGGAAGATCCCCTGGAGAAGGAAATGGCAACCCACTCCAATATTCTTGCCTGGAGAATCCCATGAACAGAGGAGCCTGGTGGGTTACAGTCCACGGGGTCTCAAAGAGTCGGACATGACTGAGTTAAATTCATTCATGTATTCTAACATTAAAATAAAGATGTCATACAACAGACTGGTTCCAAATAGGAAAAGGAGTACGTCAAGGCTGTATATTGTCACCCTGCTTATTTAACTTCTATGCAGAGTACATCATGAGAAACACTGGGCTGGAAGAAACACAAGCTGGAATCAAGATTGCTGGGAGAAATATCAATAACCTCAGATATGCAGATGACACCACCCTTATGGCAGAAAGGGAAGAGGAACTAAAAAGCCTCTTGATGAAAGTGAAAGAGGAGAGTGAAAAAGTTGGCTTAAAGCTCAGCATTCAGAAAACGAAGATCATGGCATCTGGTCCCATCACTTCATAGGAAATAGATGCGGAAACAGTGGAAACAGTGTCAGACTTTATTTTTGGGGGGCTCCAAAATCACTACAGATGGTGATTGCATCCATGAAATTAAAAGATGCTTACTCCTTGGAAGGAAAGTTGTGACCAACCTAGATAGCATATCGAAAAGCAGAGACATTACTTTGCCAACAAAGGTCCGTCTAGTCAAGGCTATGGTTTTTCCAGTGGTCATGTATGGATGTGAGAGTCCGACTGTGAAGAAAGCTGAGCGCCGAAGAATTGATGCTTTTGAACTGTGGTGTTGGAGAAGACTCTTGAGAGTCCCTTGGACTGCAAGGAGATCCAACCAGTCCATCCTAAAGGAGATCAATCCTGGGTGTTTGTTGGAAGGACTGATGCTGAAGGTGAAACTCCAATACTTTGGCCACCTGATGTGAAGAGTTGACTCATTGGAAAAGACTCTGATGCTAGGAGGGATTAGGGGCAGGAGAAGAAGGGGACGACAGAGGATGAGATGGCTGGATGGCATCACCGACTCAATGGACATGAGTTTGAGTGAACTCTAGGAGTTGGTGATGGACAGGGATTCATGGGGTCACAAAGAGTCGGACACGACTGAGAGACTGAACTGAACTGAACTGAAGTAGTATAAAAGTGAAAGTGAAGTCATTCAGTCGTGTCCAACTGTTTGCAACCCCATGGACTGTAGCCCACCAGGCTCCTTCATCCATGGGATTTTCCAGGCAAGAATACTGGAGTGGGTTGCCATTTCCTTCTCCAGGAGATCTTCCTGAACCGGGGATTGAATCCGGGTCTCCGGCATTGTAGGCAGATGCTTTACCGTCTGAACCATTAATAAACATGTTCCAAACAGAAGTGAAAAAAGAGCAGGGTAAAGCCACTTTACTGACTTCTAGGGAACACAAAAGAATATAAAATGTATGTGCCCAGCATATTGCAAGAGCTCAAAAAATTGACTGCATCTTATTATAAGGAATAGTTGATCACCATTTTTCTGGCAACCAAAGTTCAAAGTTTTGAAACCTCAGGATGCATCTCTTCTAGTCTAAATAAATTTAATTGCATATTTTCTCAACTAATTTTCTTGTGTAAGTGAATCTTAATATTCCAACCTTTTCAAATTTATTTGATCATGTTATTTTGGATGAACTCCAATGCTTCCCATACAAAGATGCTTAAATCTTATGCAGATGACTTGATGTGAATGAGGGTTACCGCGTGCTTCTTACATGACCTTTGCACACAGAACCACACAAGTCAGCCCCCTGACCCTTGACCTACAGTGTTGTGGGACTCTTCAGTTTAATGGTAAAAGCACATACTCTAGAATCACCTCCTTAGCTATGGAGTTCAGCTCTGTCCTTTTCTTGCTGTGGCATCATGGTGCTCTTGTTTGCTTCATCTTGCCTTAAACTCAGTTTAAGCACCTGGAACCATACCCAGCTTATCCTCAGTCTTAACAATAATTCATCCAAGTTCATTTGTAGCCTTAAGCTACTTCCAAGTAGATGCTGCCATGTATGTTTTACTATAATTTTCCACTTTATATATATACTTTTTATCCTGAACCCAAGCTTATCATGAAATTTAATCCTATCATTCAGGGCACTAAGTCTCCCTCAGAGAATGACATCATCACTACAAGTAATCAGCATTTTTTCTTCCTAGTACGTGTCAATAAATGTTCAGTAGTACCAAATGGGTGTAATGTTTTTGTTATTGTTGGTGATCATTATCAGCAGACTGTATGTCAGTTAGGACCCTTCAGCCGCAAGAAGGAAAATCCTGATTTGAATTGGCTTAAACAAATGATGGGCCTTCCCAGGTGGTGCCAGTGGTAAAGAAACCACCTGCCAATTCGGAGATTCAAGAGGTGCAGTTTCGATCCCTGGGTGGGGCAGATCCCCGGAATAGGAAATGGCAACCCACTCCAATATTCTTAGCTGGAAAATTCCATGGACAAAGGAGCTCGTATGACAAGAGGGCCCCCAATGCTGGTGACTTTAGCATCTTGGTGAAGTAAGAAGGACCCAGTTCTTTTTATCTCCTGCCCACCCCACCCCTACACCGGGCTGACCTTGTCACCCACAATGGCCAGAGCAGTTTAGGGCTACATCTGGACAAGGTAACACCCAGGAAAGCAAAGCAATTATTTCCTCTTTTGTTAACTCAGAAGCAAGAAATCCCTCTTGATACCCCCATTAGAGAGAAGTTTCTCCAGCTAGATATGAATGGTGTGACTGTCTCTAAACCAAGACTATAGTAATGTGAGTTCGTGATGATGGGCACACATGAGTCAAGACTTACTCCAATAGCTGGAACAGGAATGCATCCCCTGAGACTCACTGGAGAGCTTAATCATGTCCCCCGAGGCAGGATTGTGGACAGGACAGCGCACAGAACGTGGGGTGATGGCCAAGCGTGCATGCTTGATGGACCTACTTGTGGCAGAGTGGCAATTTCCTCTTCTTTTTTAATGTTCAGGTAGCAAATATGCCAACGGGATGAGCTCAAGCCCAGCACTTGGCTGTATCCCTATATTAAGTCAAAGAGAGACTGTATCATCAAGGAAAATAGAATTGCTGTCCACAGTGTTTTCATTTTAAGTCCTAAATTATGCTCTGCTATGAACTTGAAGAGGTAGCTGATAATGAATGCTGTTCATCTTCAAATTACATACCACGAATCAGGGCCTCATCGAATAGAGCGAACAGACAGGGTGTCGTCTCTCAGTGAAAAGGAGCAAAAATCCAGCCACTTGTCCCAATACGCCACTTCTGTCCCCAGTGCTGCTGGAACACCTCTAGTCCTAGACACACAGCGTGTAAATACTATCTGCCCCCCACACACCGCACGACTCACACAGTGCAGAAATTCACGTTCTAATAGTTACTTGAGTGATTGGTTTGCAGATTTTTTTGACACAAATTGGTTTTTCTTTAAGGTAAGTTTACAAATTCACAGCAGTCAATCCTGTATTAAACCTGGCTGATCAATTTTAATGAAATGCCCTAAGTCATAATAATAATTTTAAAAAACAACCCTGTTTTATATTACAACAACAAAGAGGTATTTATTTGCCCCCAGGTCCTAGCCTCCACCTGCTCCTATATAAAGCAAGTGTGCTGCGATAATAGGGACACTTTTAATTATGCTGTTTTTCTGTAAAACCCTGGCTGGTATATCATGACTCTACGAGGTCGTAACAAGCGTCCTTAGCGATGGGCCAACCTCAGAGCCCAGATCTTGTAGGTGCTCTGTGAAAAGCGTGAGGGTTACTATAGCCTGCAGGTTTGCAATTCTTTATTCTTTAATTATTAATAAAAATAATTTTAGAATCCTCCTTTGACCTGTTTTAGACTGGAGTGACACACCCGCTCCACCTCCCTGCCCCACTTTGGGGAGGGAGTCTGTGCATGCCCCTTTCTGCCCCCTTGCCTCCCCAGTCCTGGTCCAACATCACCGTTTGCCTGGAGCTTCCTTTGTGAGGGTCTTCAGGCCTTCCAGTCATCGTTTCAAGCACTTCCTTTACCCCTCACTCCAGGCCGCTCCTCAGGGGAGTCAGAGCTGTGCTCCGCCCCACCAGCCACATGCACAGGAGCCCCAGAACTCTCTGTCTCTGGCCCAGCGACACAGGAGCCCTTCCGTGTCCCCACCTTGACCCTCGAAGCCCGGACAGCACACCCTCTGCGGTCCTGAGAGGTGACATTCCAAGTGACAGTGAGGAAGTGTGCTTCCGTGTCCCAGGCGCTGTCACGGAGCCACTAGTACGCACGTCATGGCTGGTAGGCACGTTGTGAACGGGTTTCTACAGCGGAGAGCGACACGCTGACGTCTGCGTTGGAAGGAAGCCCTGGCAGCCGCGCAGAGGCTCTGCAGACGTTAGAGACCAGAGGCAGACACGAGAGAGGGGGCTGCAAGAGGCTCCACCGGGAAACAGCAAAATAGACACCAAAGAGCATCAGCCACTGAGTTAGGAGGAGCCGATGGAAAGGCAAGCGGCTTAGGGGATAGAATCACAGAACCTGTCACTTAATTGGATTTGGGGATGTGGGATGGAGGGAGAAGAGAAAGAGATACAACCAATGTGCAGTCCTCTCCCGGGGCCACGTTCACCAAACAAGGGGACAAGGAAGGCGTCTCGGGTGGTGATGGGCACCAGTGGTGTCTCAGTGCATTACAGCTGCTGAAACAAAACACCGTGGCCGGGGCAGGCCAGGGGGGTCTCAGCGGCAGACTTTTCTCTCTTGTGGTTCTGGAAGCCGGGGGTCCAAGATCCAGGTACCAGCAGATTCAGGGTCCTGGTTCATAGACGGTGCCTTCTCACTGGGTCTTCTACATGGTGGAAGGGACACCTCTTCCATTAACTCCCAACATGTCCATGCATGACTGTTGACCTCTAGCTCAAGCCACGAAATTTATAGCTGTTATTTTGGATCTTTACCACAGTTTGCTGTTGTTGTTCAGTTGCTAAGTCATGTTCATCTCTTTGCGACCCCATGGACGGCAGCACACCAGGCTTCCCTTCCTTCACCACCTCCCGGAGTTTGCTCAAACTCATGTCCTTCGAGTCGGTGGAGCCATCCAACCATCTCATCCTCTGTCGCCCTCGTCTCTTCCTGCCTTCAATTTTTCCCAACATCAGGGTCTTTTCCAATCAGTTAGCTCTTTGCATCAGGTGGTCAAAGTATTGGAGCTTCAGCTTCAGCATCAGTCCTGCCAGTGAATAGTCAGCATTAATTTCCTTTAGGATAGACTGGCTTGATTTCCTTGTCCAAGGGGCTCTCAAGACTCTTCTCCAGCACCACAGTTCAAAAGCATCAATGGTAATCCTTTAAAATGGCAGGCAGCATTTGAAAAGCTAACGAGTCATCCTCAACCTGGGGAAGCTTAACTGTGCTCTGCGTTTAGTACATAGTTTTCATTACTTACCAAACTGTTGAAATCAGGTGACTGCTTTACATGAGCTCCCTTGGTGTCCCTCATACCTCCAATTTATCAGAGACACACAGAGATTCTTAATAATTAACCTCTCCCAAACTTACTAATTATTATTAAAGGGAAACTATTAAAACTTGGTAACAAGAACCAGAATCCCCATTTTAACTGTATTTCCATAGAGTCAGTGACACCATGGGTTTGCTCCGAGGACTTTAGAATTGCACATGTTGGGGAGCAGTCAGGTGCTGGGTGCAGTGTCCTTTGGTTTGGGTTCAACTGGAGTCTCAGAAGATTTATTCCAGCATTTATTTTCCCCTCTGGGCAGTGAGACCTGCTGCTCTGGGTTTTAAAATAAGAGAGATTGATCTTTAGCTCATTTCCATAAATATGCTGTGCACAGAGGAAGCACTGGAATGTGCAGTCTATCCTGGTTGAAATGTGGCAGCTAAGCCCAGGGACTAGTTCTCGCCCACTGTGAGATTCCCCATGCATACTTAAGCCTCAACAAGGGCCAGTTTCCTCCAAAAGGACTTTGGTCAACAGATTTGTACTGAAACAAGCCTCACAAGTTGACGTGAGCTTAATTAAAAAGTGATAAATCTCCCTTGCCTTGTCTATCAGCTATTTAAAAAAGAGAGAGAAACTTCAGGGTGCTGCTATTAAGTCACAGTAGTTGGCACTTATAAATACAATTTCCATGATATGTTTTATTTCTCAAGAATATGGACCCTGTGTACTTTTTTCTTTTCCCTGGAAAATGCTAACTAGGTTTTCATATGTTGTTTTTCATTGTTTGTAATGCTCAGTTCTAGGGAAGATCTCAATGAATTAACACTATATTTTCCTGACAGAAGTTGTATGTTCTCCTACCAACCATGAGTAGGGCAATATGACTGGAGAGCCTTAAGTTCTCATGCATGCATGTGAAGTCGCTTCAGTCATGTCTGACTCTTTTTGACCCCATGGACTGTATCCTGCCAGGCTCCTCTGTCCCTGGGATTCTCCAGGCAAGAATATTGGAGTGGGTTACCATGACCTCCTCCAGAGTGTCTTCCTGACCCAGGGATCAAACCCTTGTCTCCAGTCTCTACCTGCCCTGGCAGGTGGGTTCTTTACCACTAGTACCACCTGGGAAGCCTAAATTCTCAAGTTCTAGGCATATAACTGTGCCTGCCTCAATGAAAAAATGAAAATATTAGTGTCTTTTATGTCTATAAATGGATATCTGAGGCCATCTCAAGATTTCAGATTCTCAAGCCATCTGAAATAAATCCACATGTTGGGGAGGAAGGGGCTTCCCAGGTGGCGCTAGTAGTGAAGAACCTGCCTGTTAGTGCAGGAGACTCAAGAGATGTGGGTTTGATCCCTGGGTCGGGAAGATCTTCTGCAGAAGGAAGTGGCAACCCACTCCAGTATTCTTGCCTAGAGAATCCTATGGACAGAGGAGCCTGGCGGGCTATAGTCCATAGTGTCGCAAAGTGTCGGACACGACTGAAGCGACTTAGCACACACAGACAGGAATGTGAGATCTGGCAGAGAACCCTGAGAAAGGGTTCTCCACCATCAAATAAGCATATGATAGATTCTATAAAGCACTTTTTAATCTGCTTCATATTTCAACTGAATTTTCCTTCTCTTTGATATAATAAAAAGTTTCTTTAAATCTGATTTTGATAGAGGGAATTCTGGCATTGGTATGTGAAGAAGCAAATCACCTCCCACTTGAATAAGTACAAACGCATATGAACAACGATTTCATGCGAAGAGTTGACTCATTGGAAAAGACTCTGATGCTGGGAGGGATTGGGGGCAGGAGGAGAAGGGGACGACAGAAGATTAGATGGCTGGATGGCATCACTGACTCGATGGACATGAGTCTGGGTGAACTCTGGGAGTTGGTGATGGACAGGGAGGCTTGGCGTGCTGCGACTCATGGGGTCGCAAAGAGTCGGACACAACTGAGCGACTAAACTGAACTGAACTGAAAGATTGAGCAAATTTAAACAACAAGGTGAGAGGTATTTAATCATGAAAATCTACCAACATTGGGGTTGTAACATTAGGTGAAAGGAAAATTCCATCCCCTCACCCCCACCCAGCTCATGACCTTGTCGATTTACCAGGGCAGGAATGGCCCTGAACCAGTAGTCTTGCTGCCATGGAAAATAGGGCAGACAAGGTGGAATGGAGGCTGAAAACTCAAGATGCTTCATCAGTAAATGCAGCAAACTTATTAGGAAATGAACAAGGAAAACCCACAGCTTGTCTAGCCCAAGTTGCAGTCCCAGTTAGAACAAAGATTAGCCCACAGAAATGTATGGGGGTGATTTTTAGAAATGCAGAAGCCGTGGAGGAATAAAGATAAGCACTTTGCACAACTCCGGCTGACTATCAACAGCACCCATGTGGCAAGGGAGACTGAAGAGGGCTGAGAAGAAAGGAAAAGCTGAGACTTACTGGAGGAGTGGCTGAACTCTGGGTGTGCTTCCCAGCTCACACACATTAATTGGCCAAGGTGGAAATCATACAGATGCAAAGCATCTGATCACAATCTCTGCCTGAATAGTTGGCTGACCACTCAGCTATGTAGGCACAGGGGTAATCCCTCAAAAGTTGCAACATGGATCCTAGGAATGCAGCAAAAACCCGTACTAAGAAGGAAGGTCATGGTAGTAAATGCCTCCATTAAGAAGATCTCAAAGAAACAACTCAAGAAGATGAACCCAAAGAGAGCAGAAGAAAGGACATAACCCATCTCTTTATATGGAAGTCAGAGGGTTCAAGTTCTCATGACTGCTCATCATGACCCATTTATCAGGAAACGAGTCTCAAGACAAGCTTCCAAACATAGTTCTTGATGTGCTTTTCAATTTACTTGCAGATACTGCTTCTCATCTGGAATAAAAAGGTATGCAGCTTGCCATTTCCATGATATTTACACATAGAGCTAGAAATGGCAGAGCAAACTTTCACTTACCTTAAGGATTTGTTGACCAGTCGGTTCAGGTACCAAATACTGCTTATGTATAATTGCTATGGATAAAACCCAATACAATGAACAATTCATATGACTGTCTCAACCAATTACTTCTTTTCACTCCTCCTAGTTATGATGTAGATAAAGCAAGTTTGGCAGCTATTATTGATGCTTAGTTATGACCAACCTAGATAACATATTGAAAAGCAGAGACATTACTTTGCCAACAAAGGTCCGTCTAGTCAAGGCTATGGTTTTTCCTGTGGTCATGTATGGATGTGAGAGTTGGACTGTGAGGAAGGCTGAGTGCCTAAGAATTGATGCTTTTGAACTGTGGTGTTGGAGAAGACTCTGGAGAGTCCCTTGGACTGCAAGGAGATCCAGCCAGTCCATTTTGAAGGAGATCAGCCCTGGGATTTCTTGGGAAGGAATGATGCTAAAGCTGAAACTCCAATACTTTGGCCACCTCATGCAAAGAGTTGACTCATTGGAAAAGACTCTGATGCTGGGAGGAATTGGGGGCAGGAGGAGAAGGGGATGACAGAGGATGAGATAGCTGGATGGCATCACCGACTCGATGGACATGAGTCTGAGTGAACTCCGGGAGTTGGTGATGGACATGGAGGCCTGGCGTGCTGCGATTCGTGGGGTTGCAAAGAGTCGGACATGACTGAGCGACTGAACTGAACTGAACTATTTCCAAAAGTTTTCTTTTCCATGTTGAACATATCTAACATACTATTTTTACAATAAAGTTTTTTAATAATGACTCAAAATTATACATATACATATAAGGTTTATAATTTTGAGTCCATTTTACACATGGAAAGCAGGTCAGAAAATAACACTAATGACTTGACAATGACATAGGTAAGTACTGAGAACTTTGAATTAGAATTAAAAGCTCCTGATTGACTCGTTCTAAGTGTAACCTCCTAAACGTGACAAAATTAGTCACACACAGTCTTCCGTTATCAGTGGGGGAACTGACCAGAAGAGAGGCTTATGATAGAGAACTGTACCTAAAAGCCAAAAGCATGTAACCATGAGACCTGACTGCTTCACCCAGAGTTGTTTGTTTGTTTCCGTCTGGGCTCATGAACATAGTGAAATCCACTTACTTGCTCTCAACCAGCCTTTTTTAATGGGATGGGATGCAAATAGGATAGGGCAGAATAGATTAGGATAGACTGTTGGGATATGGATAGAATAGGATAGAATAGGATGGACTGCATCCTATACCTTATATATTTCCTCATGAACTTAGGTACATGGTGGGCAGTATTGCACAGCGTCTTTCTAACCATAAGTTGAAGGAAAGTATTTGCCTATTGTACCGTTGGTCTCTGACTCTCCACATATTTCAAGTCATCATGAAACCCTTTGTATCTTTTTAAGATTCAAATCTATTTCATTTAATCAGCAATAAGAGAAGAAAAAAGTGTGGTCACTTTCTATGAGATGCTATGCTGCTGCTGCTGCTGCTAAGTCGCTTCAGTCGTGTCCGACTCTGTGCGACCCCATAGACGGCAGCCCACCAGGCCCCACCTGTCCCTGGGATTCTCCAGGCAAGAACACTGGAGTGGGTTGCCATTTCCTTCTCCAATGCATGAAAGTGAAAAGTGAAAGTGAAGTCGCTCCGTCGTGTCCGACTCTTAGCGACCCCATGGACTGCAGCCTACCAGGCTCCTCCGTCCATGGGATTTTCCAGGCAAGAGTACTGGAGTGGGGTGCCATTGCTTTCTCCCATGAGATGCTATAAAAAAGCACAAATGAACTTCTTGGCCAACCCAATACTTAATTATATGTATATACTATATCATTATAAAATGACTCAATATGGCTGTTTAGAGATAACGTAACTGGATTGAAAACATACTAAGTGGAAACTAAGTGTAGTATAAGGTGGTATAAGAGCAAATTGTGGTCAGATATTTGGTCAGATACATTATTTGTATTTCTACCTCTTTATTCATACTTTGGGTGGTCAAATAGTTTGACGGATCTGCTCTATTTTATTTGCTTGAATCATATTTGCCACACCCATATAACTCAAAATAGAAGCTCCAGAATCCAGAACTTATATTTAGGAGAAATAAAACATTTTCATCTAGGGTTATCTAACCATTCCCTTCCAGTACCTGGGAGTTGATGATTAGTTTTCTGCAAGTCACAAAGGAAAGACCTTCCTCTTTCTTTTGTTCCAAGCACCTTTCCCTGCGTGTGTACACACCCGTGTGTGTGTGGCCACACGTGGCAGTGAGAGATTTTTAAAGGGAGAAAAAGAATGACAGCCATGGCAAGAGAAGGGCCTCGACCACTGTGGATAAATCAATCCATCAAAAAAGAAGAAAACAATTCTGCCATGAAACTTAATCACTAAAGGTCATGTCGGAGAGTAAGGAACAGATTAAATTAGCATAGTATTAGATATGGAAAATGATTTCTGTCAAAATCATCTTTACCACAATTATAATATGTTAATTACATATTTCATTAAGGAAGTTGATTATGGTTCACGGATGAAATCATGCCTGCAAGACACCTGGAAGGGGCGGCGGAGCCTGACTCGTCCTCCCGTTCCTCCTGGGCTTCCCCTCCGTCCTCCCCACTCCCCTCCTCCCTCTCACTCCAGCCCCCCAGCCCTCCTTTTACCCCTTTCCCATCCTCCTCCTCATCACCCCACCCCTGTCTGATACCATCAGCAGTGGCCAGATGTTTCCATCTTTAAGCTGATCTCACGTCGGGACTCAAGGCTACAGTGTGGAAGTGAGCAAATAGTGGCTGCTTAAAGGCCATTGTGGGGATCTTCGTTTTTCTCCTTTTTGGTTTTGCCTTTTTTAATTTAAATTTTGTTGCATATTATAGTTAATTTTCATTGTGATGTTCAATTCAGTTGTACAGAACGTGGTTCAGTTATACATGTACACATATCCATCCCTTTTCAGACTCTTTTCCCATATAGGTTACGACAAAATATTGAGTTGAGTTCCCTGTGCTATACAGCAATGGTCCCCAACCTTTTTGACACCAGGGACCAGTACCTATGTCTTTGTTGATGACCTATTTTATGTATAGTAGTGTGTATGTGTTAATTCCAAACTACTTATTTATCCCTCCTCCCACCTTTTAGTAGCCATCAGTTTGTTTTCAAGGGCTCCCAGGTGGCTAGTGGTAAAGAACCTGTCTGCCAATGCAGGAGATGCCGGAGACGTGAGTTCAATCCTTGGGTCGGGATGATCCCCTGGAGGAGGGTACGGGCGGCCCACTCCAGTATTCTCGTCTGGAGAATCCCATGGACAGAGGAACCTGGGGGCTACAGTCCATGGGGTTGCCAAGAGTCGGACACGACTGAGGGACGTATCACAGCACCCAGCACTGTTTGTTTCCGAAGCCTGTGCATCTGCTTCTGTCTCACGCTCACGCTCAGCTCATCTCTTTGTTTAGGATGCTCTGCTCTCCTTTCCTCTCCAAGGTACTCTCCACGCCCAGCCAGGGACCCTTGCAGCAGCTCTGGCTTCTGCCCTGACCTGCCCGACCCGGGGGAGGGACTGCGTGATGGAGCCAGGCTGTCTCTGTCACGGCGGGCTGTGACAGCCTGCAGGGTTGATGTCGCCCTCTTCCAGAAGGCCCGCGCCGTCACCCGCCTGCGGGGCTGAGGCTGAAGCTAACAGCACGTGGTAACCCTGCCCCGGGGAAGCGGCCGCAGTGCAGGCAGCAGCGAGGACGGACTCAAAGGTGGTCCAGGGACAGCTGAGATCTGAGAGCCAATTATTTTAGTCAATAATCTGTGAGCCTTTTCCTTGGGAGCATACTTTTTTTTTTTAATGATGATCCAGCATTAATTCATGGGGAAATGTACAACTGTTTAGAATTCCAGGCTTTTATTACGGGCTCCTGTGTCGCTCGTTCGTCTGTCTTACGGACCTGAGTCACAGGGATCCGTGGCCCCACCGGTGCCCTCTGCAGTGATGTCCTCCACACTTAGACACTTGGAGCACAGTTTAAGGAGGGGGCAGAAACAGGAAGGCCTCACATTACGCTTACGCGCTCATTTCTATGCAGAGTGGTAAGTCAGCCCAGGGTTAGCCCCACCAGCACAGGAAACGGGAAGCAGGCAGGTGACCCAAGTGGGGGTTTATCCGTGCCCCTGGGGAAGGCTCCTGGGGAGACCCTTGGGGACAAGACTGCCGCACCTCTGTCCAGTATCTCTTGCGAATATTCCCCTGTGGGTGGAATGCCTCAGTGGGCTTGTGCCGGCAGATTTGGTCCCGCAGAATAATTGTCGTTGGAATTAAGCATAATTGTCAAGAAATACTTGGTCATCACAAGTAAAACCGTCTCATTCAACTGCCCCTTTGCTTCCCAACAGTAATTACCTCAGTAATTAATCTCTGTCATTTAACTGTGTTACATTTTGAAAAGGGAAAATGGAAGAAAGACCGGTTTCAAACTCATTTACATCACAGTTTAAAATCCCGGAGTACGGGAATCAAATGTCAAATTTAGCCCTTTCACATTTTCTAAAATAGTCTCGTTCTAACACCCGGTCCAATGGAATCAAAGGCAGGACGCCGAAGTTACCTCTTCCTGAAAGGCCGGGCTTCAAAGGCAATACTGCTGAAAATTCTTCATGGAAATCCTCCTGGCTTGTTCCAAGGTGCTCAGAAACACAATTAATAAGCCCATCGAGAGAGCAGTAGGAAATCTCTCTGTCCAAAGGCCATTTGGGCTGCTGGTAATGTCAATTGCCCATAATGCAGCTCCTGCATTTGTTAATGACATCATCATACTGTAAGTGAATAAATCTGCTCCAGCAATCTCCTTTAATTCCTTTTCACCTCATTTCATCGTTTCAAATTAACTTGTTTGACCTTGTTTATTGTACACCTCATTATACTTAATTTTCAAAGAAGTGCTTTTAATATACTGAAATTTTCCTAATTTCTTATTCATTTTTTAATATTAGTAAGAGCTCATATATTACCTTTCTTTTTAATAGCCACCTTATTAATGAAATGCGTCCTATCACAGGTTACACAAAAATTTACAATTTAAAAAAAGATCAGATTTACTTCACTCATCAGTAAGGTGTGCCACTGGCTTGTTTAAATAGAAATTCTTCAGACTTAATAATCCATAATAAGCTTTAAACAAAAGCTTCCTCATTAAGAACTCTCCTGAAAATATAAAACTCTATTGCTCTCAGTGCAGGAAGGGTAATAGCAGATCTGTGATCGGATTGAGGACTCATTCAGGCGTTTTCTATTAGATAGTTGGATAACACTTACGTGAGTAGATGAGTGTGCATTTATTTGTCCAATAAGGTAGATGTTTGTCTTTTCCACTAATGTACAATTCAGATATACATTACGATTCTAGTATTCAATATTCAATTAACTTGTGTCTTCAATGAGTACAAACCATTATTATTTCAGTTGCTTTGTTAGACACACAGAAAAGAGCAGAATTTAAGTGTGTGCAACGGGAAGAGGTTTGAAATGCCTGTGTCCAGAAAGCTGGGATCACAGAGGAGCAGGGGGCGAGGTGACGAGGACGGTGAGGTGAAGAGGGAAAGGGGAACGGCGCTCACAGGGGAACCTCTAAGCGGCACGCTGCGTCCTGTGGTCTGAGTAGAAAGACATTTCTGTCCCCAGACTTCCTCAAGGGCTGCGTGAGCCACCCCTGCGGCCCACGGATGCACAAGGACAGCAGGCAGGTGGTGGGGGCAGCTTACCTGCCTTGCTGACTGATCCTGGTTTATCTTGGATGAAGAAAATCTGCAGTGCTTTATGGTATTGACTTCACCTACACCTCTGTTTCGGAGAAGGCAATGGCATCCCACTCCAGTACTCTTGCCTGGAAAATCCCATGGATGGAGGGGCCTGGTGGGCTGCAGTTCATGGGGTCACTAGAGTCAGACACGACTGAGCGACTTCACCTTCACTTTTCACTTTCATGCATTGGAGAAGGAAATGGCAACCCACTCCAGTGTTCTTGCCTGGAGAATCCCAGGGATGGGGAAGCCTGGTGGGCTGCCGTCCATGGGGTCGCACAGAGTCGGACACGACTGAAGCGACTTCGCAGCAGCAGCAGCACACCTCTGTCTGGATTTGCCTTTGCTTTCCTGGCTTGATGAAATAAAACTTTATTGAAACAGCGGAGACCCTCCCCCTGTAACTTACTGTATGATCTTACGGCTCTGATCGTTTCAGGTTCCTTAGCAAGTCTTCATTGCTTTCTGGCAAAAAGCAAAGCTGGTATTTACCTAGGCCCAGAACCTTCTGATGAGAGAAGGCTTAGAGTTCACATATACAAATATACAGGAGATTAAGGAAAACAAAAAAGCCTCTTGCCAATTGACCTGCTACGTGAATACACATCAGGGCCCAGTGAATAAAAAGGCTATGAGGGTTTTGTTAAGGAGAACTGAGTGATGCTGCAAAGCCGGGTTCTCCCCCCATGCCTCCTCCACAGTGAGCTTGTTATCGTCGCGGGCTGGACACTGCACCAGCAGGTCTGTCTCTCCCCCTCTCCTCCCCAAATCAAAGATCAAAGGCTGCATTTGTAAAGCAAATAGTTGGAGAGTTACAGCCGGGTTTGATGAAAACCCACTCCAGGCCTCTTGGGAGATATTACCTTCCTCATTATTCCACTGATTGGCCTTATTTCATCCAAGGATTACTGCACATTCTCCTGACGGCTGATGAGCGGCTTCATGAATATACAAAATAATCCGGCGGCACTGGGCCAGCACTGATTATTATTGTGGAACTCGGAGGAGCTGCTTCAAATGAGCTGCTGGAGACGGTGGAACTCTTCCTCCCTGTTTTCCATCTGATTTTACCACAAGGATCCTTATTAGGCTATTTTTCACGTGTCTGTAAGAGAAAGAGAAAGAGAGAGAGATTGCATCTAGTTAAAAATGATCAGGGAATTCTGGGTACCAGATGTTTTTTGCTTAATATTGCAAAATGCCTTTTATTAGATTACGCTGAGCACTTACTAACTACAGTTAAACTGCTTTGCAGAGAAACCCGATGGGAACGGTGCCCTAAATAGCTTTCCTGGATTTGTTTTTTTTTCCTTTCCTTTTTCTTTCTGTGCATATTCTCCAGTGTGTATGTGCTTATTCACGGTTCTGTTTCTCTCTCTCTCTCTGTAGCTGGATAAGTCAGTTGGGAGACAGGGACTGCGGATATGAAATTATCAAGGACTATTACACACTGGCCCGGAATAATTTAGCATCACACTGAAATCCAGTCTCTTTGGCCAAAGTACTTGGCCAAGGTGTTAATGAAACAGTAATGGTAGAGAGCAGAGGTGTTTATTTTCGGATTCAGTCAGCCAGAAACGGCTTTGACATAAACTGCCACGGATGGCTCCAATCTCCTCTGATGGGTTCAGACTTGGATTGAAGCCACTCTGGGGACAGAACCTTCCTTTCCTTTCTGCTTATTGTGAAAAACCCACAGGAGACGTGGAGACCCTCTCCCCACCCCCAGGAAGCAGCTTCTCTGGGAGACAAGCTTTGAAAAGAACCAGGGACCTTCCATTTCCCTCCTAAAAGCATATTTATCCCCTCTCTGCTGAATCAGAAAGTACCTCTCTGATTGGCTCTCTCTACTCTCTGAACCAATCAGAATCCCTTGATTTATAGCTGAGAAACGAGGTTCTGTGACTGTCATTTACAGCTGGACATACTTGTTTTTACTGATTGTGAACTGCTGAGCTTTTCTGGGCAATAAATGTCTTTTCTGGCACCATGCAATATGTTACATGATGTAAATGGCCCACTTGAATGACTCTAGGAGGCTCCCTCCCCACACTGGCCAGAAAGCCATCCAGTAGGTCTATTTCTAGACCAGGAGGAGTCTTCTCTGCCATCTTTGACATGACAGTGGTTTGATCCGTTATGACCAGGAAGGGGCTTCCTGTTGGGGGAGACACCAGTCGTGAGCAAAGTGGGTAGAATTCAGCTCTGGGTGAGTCCGAGGTTGGCATAGACTTCTTCCTGAAGGTTGCCTGTTCCATTCCCGGGGCTGTGTCTCTCCCAGTCCATTCAACTCCAGGGATAAAGGGGGTGTATCGGGAAACCTTTCAAACACATAAAATGACATGCACACACGCAAGGTGTTAACACTGATTATACACCATCAGACTCATTGGAGAAAAGCTCCCCATTGTCATTTCAAGAACCAATTTCAATGCGAGTTTTCAAGGGCATTTGTTAGGGTCTGAGGTCCGTAGGGGGTCCAGTAAAATTCTAGAGCCCCAGACGCTTTCTGGTCCAGTCAGAAAATGTCCTTGCTCTTTTAAACAGGAACGTCCTTCAAGTTGGTGCAGGAAGAGCCTGTCAGGCAGACTCTTGATGATGGAAACTCAGCTTCATCTTGCCCTGCCGCTCCACAGAACCACCCGGCAGAGTCATTTAATGAATCTACATTTCATGACTGAAGTGATAAGGATGAAACCGTTTAAAATAACCAAAAGGTAGATACACCAAAAAAGCCTGATGAAACATTAAATGAATGTAGTGTAACACATTATCTCTGCTTCCGCACATCCAAAAAGCGCAATGAACTAAAACATTGCATTAGGCCCAGAATAAAGCTAAAAATTAAATTGGCTCAGAAAGATCTAGGGTAGTGGTTTATGCACTTTGAATGCAGTAAATTTGGTCATTTGCTCTCATTCTCCCTACCTGTGACGTGCAGGTTAAAAGAACACAGGGCTCACGGGGAAAAGGTGAGAGAAAGAGGCACAGCTGCAGTCCTGCCCTTAACTATTTACCTGACACCAGAAGGCAGGGGTGAGTCATATTAATGTTGCCTCTTTTTTTTTTTTTACTGTAAAATTGCTTCCATTTTCCAACATTTAAGTGCAACGAATGTCAACAAACATAAAATATGAGTGACTTCGAAAAAGATGGGAAACAGACCCAATAAAGAAGACACGTATTCAAAAATATAATACTGCCCCTTCAAATCAATAAATAAAGACAAGCATTTCATACACTAATGCATTTATCTATGACCATTATAAATTAGTTGCTTGCCAGAAAATACACTTCTTAGCACAAGTGCCATTATTTAAAGTTGTCTATTTAATGCACACTTAGTATATTTCCTCATCCAAAGCTTCTCTGCATAATTAGAAAGCATCCATTCTTAAAAACTAAAGTAGATGCCAAACCTGCAATACATAAAGCATGACGTTTTACAAATTTACATCTTCAAAAGTTATGTGCGGTTTCAGATAAAAGAAATGGCAAAAAGATCGCTCTGTTATGATGGGCCTGGATTCGCCGCCTGTACTGCCATCAGTCAGCTGGCAGAAACGTGAGCTGTAGGGCAGTTTTTCTTATTCAATCTCAGTGAATGAATATTTCCCAGGGTGATCCGCTGAACAGGACAAATGGAAGGTAGTCTTTTACTAACATGCTGATTCATGCATGACCATCCTGTCATGGGTCCCATTGTCTGAAGTCAGCATTAAGGGCTCTCAAGTCGCATCAAGGTCTTGGTTGTCTTACCTGCTCTAACTGATGGCTTTAGATCAGCACTCTTCTTATTTGCAAGGACCCAAAAGAGCCCACCTGGGCTTCCCAGGTGGCACAGTGGTAAGGAATCTGCCTGCCAATGCAGGAGATGTGGGTTCAATCCCTGGGTCCCGAAGATCCCCTGGAGTAGGAAATAGCAACCCACTCCAGTATTCTTGCCTGGGAAATCCCATGGACAGAGGAGCCTGGTGGGCTGCAGTCCATTGGGTTTCAAATAGTCAGACATGACTTGGCGACTGAGGGCAAACACAAGACAGGCCTTCAGGGGAAAAGTTCAAGGACTGATCCTTGAGGCTACACATCCCACTGGCTCCTTCCTTAAGTTCCCTGTTTCCCTTTACCAACTTCTCCACCTTTCCTCTATTATCCTGTCTCCAAAGCTCACCACTGGCCTCTGACATTGTCAGTTTCTGAACTAACAAGCTGACTCCAGTAATGTTTGACTTTTCATCAGATTATGGCAATAGATAAGACTGTTATCTAGAGTGAACTGGAGAATATTTTAACACTTAGTTACACAAACAGCTCAGACAGCAGGAACGGCACCTAAATAGAAGACAGGGTGGTCCTAAAGTCATCAGAATTGGCGCAGCTCAAGATAATCTTTGAAGAAACACTCTTTTTGCCTCTCACATATTAATAATTCAACTCAATGTCACACCCCTCTTTATCTCAAGGGAACCTGTTACCTATCTGGAAATAGCAGATGGGAGAAGCCCTGAAAGATCAGGGCATGTGAGTATAATAAATATACATCTTATGCTGTGTTCGGAGAAGGCAATGGCACCCCACTCCAGTACTCTTGCCTGGAAAATCCCATGGACGGAGGACCCTGATAGGCTTCAGTCCATGGGGTCGCTAGGAGTCGGACATGACTAAGCGACTTCACTTTCACTTTTCACTTTCATGCACTGGAGAAGGAAATGGCAACCCACTCCAGTGTTCTTGCCTGGAGAATCCCAGGGACGGGGGAGACTGGTGAGCTGCCGTCTCTGGGGTCGCACAGAATCGGACACGACTGAAGCGACTTAGCAGCAGCAACAGCAGCAGCAGCATGCTGTGTTACACCATGACTTGAAGATGAAGAGATTTTACCAAAAAGATAATTTTTCTTTTTACCTCTCTTTTACAGATATTTTTACAATATGAGAATTGAGTAATTATCCAAGAGCTCCCTGAGTTATCTTTATCACAGATGGCATCAGGAGATGGATAAGGAAGATGTGGCACATATGCACAGTAGAATATTACTCAGTCGTGAAAGGGTAGAAATCATGGCATCTGCAGAAACATGGACGGACCTAGAGATTATCACATTAAGTGAAGTAAGTCTGACAGAAAAAGATAATTATTCTGTGATATCATATATATGGAATCTAATTAAAAGTGATACAAATGAACTTATTTACAAATAGAAACAGACTCACAGATCTTGCAATCAAATTTACGGTTACCAAAGGGGACACATGGAGAGAATGACAAATTAGAAGATTGGGATTGACATATACACACTGCTATGTATAAAATAGATAACTAATAAGGACCTAGTATATAGCACAAGGAACTCTACTCAATGTTTGGTAATAACCTATATGGATAAAGAATCCAAAAATGAATATATATATATATGTATGTGTGTGTGTGTGTATATATATATATATACACACACACATATAGTCCATAGGGTTGCAAAGAGTTGAACATGACTTAGCAACTAAACAATAACTATATATATATATATATATATATAGTATAGTCAGATATATATGTATCTGACTCACTTTGCTGTGTACCTGAAACTACTAATAACAGCATTGTAAATCAAGTATACTCCAATATACTTAAAAAAACTATACAAACAGAAAAAAGTGGCACTGAAGCCAAGGAGAGATTCTTAGTGTGGTATCTACTGAGTCCATCATTTGGGCAAGATAGATCTGAAGAGGACTCCTGGTGTGTCCTGACGGGAGTCCTGGCAGTAATATGATGACCTACGCAATGAGCAGCCATACCAAGCCTCATCTTCCGGGCTAACACACAAGATTTATTCACCTTCCAAGGGTCTGGTCCTTCCAGATTGAAAGAGTAGCATGATCTTTTTCTGAAGCAAAGCTAATTGTCATGATCTTGTTCCATTTGTTGTGGTTAGTTTAAGCCCAAGCGTGTGATATAATCCTGACCATTACAAGTCTGCTGTAGAAGCACGGCTGGGAAGGTTTACTCTGCCCTCAATGATGTCACATACATAGGGGACTTCTACTCTTATGTCTTTGGATGTATTTGTTCCTTTGATCTGCAAGAACTATCCTGAGACCAAGTCCACAAACAGAGGATGTTAAGAGCCGAAATACAGGAAGAATCTGGGTTCTCCACCCTGCGCTGAAGTCACCCTATTCCTCAACTTCTTGTTCTTCCTGAGAGTAAATATCATCATTACTGAAGATACTTTTAGTTGCATCTTCTTTTATTTGTAGCCAAAAGCATCCTAAATGATATAAGCTTGGAGATACGCTAGGAAAAATGGGGGCTGAGTGGATGTTCCTTGTTTATTTTAATTAATAAAATGAATAAAATAAAATTCATTGATTTTATTAATAAATAATTAAAGAGAAAGATTTCAAGTTAGGCAGTACGAATTGACAGCGGCTCTTGAGTAACAGACAGGATGATGAGAGTGAATGTAAGATAGGGGAAGATCGTGAAATTTCCATACGGTGCCCTTGAAACAGCTCCTTAGTCTGCAGGGTTGAAGCTCCCTCCAAGTTGCTGCTGAAGGTCTACAGAAGAAAAACAAGAAGGATTCAGAATCTTGTCTGGAAGACAGTGATACACACAGACGTGTGTGTGCGAGTGTGTCACGTTGAAAACAAATTACATACTTCTAATTTGTAAGAGTATCAGTGCAAGTAATTTCCACATAATGAAAAAAGCTCGTTAGAATAAAATGGCAGATTGGAACTAGAAAAATAACTCTTTATTTGTAATTGGTTCAGGCAAACTGTGTGAAGAAGGTAAATTTCCAAAGCTCCCTGGGGAAAAAAAAAAAAGACACCCTTTTCCCCATTCACCACCCATTCATCTGTTCTAGATTATAAATTTTTAGAAGGTGTGCAGGTGTTTTTGTTATTCGTTTTAGGTAGCACCCAACATAAACATTAGAAAAGAGGCCACTTTTCTTAGTACGATCCTTCTATTCTGTTTAATGATGATGCCTTGAACAAATTCCCGTAGGTTTCTGGCTTTTGCACATTTACTTACCCTGTTCTGACAAGAACTGGCTGCTCTCAGACAAGGTAAACAATGAGTGGTAACTTAAAAAAAAATGCATGTAAGACACTGGTTTCTGCCTTGCTGTGCACCGCTTGTGGTCTATTTATGGACATTAAATCTTAAAGCAAACATTATTTATTGAGAAAACCCCTGGGGTTCCCCAAGAGGCGCAGGCAGCAAGAATTCAGCAGGAGACAGAGAGGGAGGGTTTGCCTCTGGCTCTTCTGAGAGGTGTAGGTTCAGACTGAGAAGGGATTCATGAGTGAAGATAATCTATGGGCCTCCCAGGCCCGCCCTCCTCCTAGTGGGTGGGCAGCAGGGCAGAAATGTACTTTACCATCCTCTAGTTTTTATTTAAAAAAAAAAAAAAGAGAAAGAGAGAGAGAGAATCTGAACTTAAGATCTGTAACCACTGGAAGAGAGGCACTTGCTTTTTCATTTATTTTTTAAATTAATTTTTGGGGCGTATAGTTGCTTTACAATGTTCTGTTAGTTTCTACTGTATAGCAAAGTGAATCAGCCATATGTGGACATATATAACCCTCTTCTTTGGCTTTCCTGTCTATTTAGGTCACCACAGAGCACCAAGTGGAGTTCCCTGAGCTATACAGTAAGTTCTCATTAGGTATCTCTTGTATACATAATATCAATAGTGTACAGAAGTCAGTTTGACTGTGGCCAAGCACTGTATACATGAGAAGTGTCTTGACTGCCGTGTTGCTTCTATCTTTTGTAATTTTGCCTACCCATCCTTGGTGAAACTACGGCCTTCTTTTCCATAATTTTGCATGAGAACCTGATCATGGTGCAGCTGAGATTTCTAGCTATTTTATATCTTCTAAAGTACAGCTAACTTAATAAACTAAAGGATGTATGTGTGTGATAAGTCACTTCAGTCGTGTCCAACTCTTTGCGACCCTATGGACCATAGCCTGCCAGGCTCCTCTGTCCCTGGGACTCTCCAGCCAGGAATACTAGAACCAGTTGCCTTGCCTTCCTCCGGGGGATCTTCCCGGCCCAAGGGTCGAACCCGCATCTCTCACGTCTTCTGCACTGGCAGGCGGGCTCCTCCCCACTAGTGCCGCTTGGGAAGCCCCCAAACTGATAGATAGTCTCTCTTTTTGTTCTCTTTACCATAATGTGCCAAATTCAGGAGAAACTTTGGAAGTTTTGTCTAGGATAAAAATGAAATACCTTTTTTTTTTTTAATCAAGGACAGAATTGTAGTTACATCACATATTTCAATATTTTGAGCCAGTCTGAAAGTCCTATTACTTCCGTATGCCCTGTGGTTTTTCCATTAACAAAACCCTACATGATCTCATAAGACTGTGTGGGGGAGGAAAGCACAGTGTCCTGGAAAAAGGAAACTCGCCTTCAAAGCCCCACCTCTGACCCTTGTCTCCTGTGTGAACACCGTCAGGTCACGTGGACAAGTCACTTAAGCTCTTAGTGTTCTGTGAGTTCACAGTCGTAAATCTGCTCAGTAAGAATGTTCCTTGTCTTTTATTTCCTTAAAAATAACTGGGTCTAGCAAAAAGGACTAATCTGGCAAGTGTTTGACCCCCTGCTTTACCCGTGAGAGGTGCAACGTCCAGCTGATTGTCCCTTTGGGAAGCTTTACTCTTTTGCTTCTGGGCGCACCAGGTATACAAGACTCTGCAAAGTGTGAGGAACCCAGAGTTTAGCCACCCTCTCCCTGAGTTCTCAGCACCTTCTTGGAGGGGCACTGATCCCAGACGGTGGCTGGAAGAGACACTCTATGGCCACCCCGACCCCCCTCCTCCCTGGCCTGGGACGTGACTTTCTGCTCTTCTCTGGCTTCCTTCCAAGGCAGCATCTGACCCCCTTCTCCTCCTGCATGAAGCCTCAGGAAAGGCAGGCTGAGGGTCCTCGACACTGCTTGGTTTCCCATCACCCCCTTCTGTGCTGGAAAGAAGATGGAACAAGGGCAGAGGCGTTTATCTCTGCCTAAAATGATAGTATCTAACACACAGTGGTGTTCAATACACGTGCTGAAAAAGTGAATGAGTGAAAAAAACTGGCAATCTAGGGGAATGATACTCAAAGAGACTGTGGAATGCTTATGAGCAATTGCAGTATGTATATGTATATATACATTAATGTGTGTATATATATGTATTATATATATAATATGTACATGTATATTATATGTACATATACACATATTTATGCAAATATATACAAATATATACACACACATATATATGGGTTTCCCCAGTGTCTCAGCAATAAAGAATCTGCCTGCAATGCAGGAGACACAGGAGAGGAAGGCATGGAAACCCACTCCAGTATTCTTGCCTGGAGAATCCCCATGAACAGAGGAGCCTGTCGGGCTACAGTTCATGGGGTCTCAGAGTTGGACATGACTGCAGCAACTGAGCACGCACACATACATATATACGTTTATTAGACTTAATTGATCACATACTTCCTCTACTAGTATTTGACACTCAATGCTTGCTAAATGCACAATGAATGAAGGTTTTCTCAGATGGGCTCTCCATGTAGTTATAAAGGGCATTTCCATGTACATCATTCTTTAATCACCAAAACAAAATTTGAGGAAGGAGTTGTTATTCCCGTATTAGAGATAAGCAAACAGAGGTTTAGGGAAGGGAATCACTTTTTCACCAAAGCTATTACAGTCAGAGGAAGAGCCAGGAGTGATACTAGGCTGGGGTTCTTTCTACTGCTCTGCAACTTATTTCAAAAGAACTGAAAACCTCCCTATTCCTCCTCACCTAAAGGATACAGACTCTTATCAAACTTTCTAATAGCTCAGAGCAGGGAAAATGTGTGAGATACTTAAACCATGAAAAAATTCAAACTTTCTCCAGATCTTGCTCTGACAACATCTAAACAAGTAAATATGATACCTCAATGGAGTTTAAAATGTGTTTCTCAAATCTCAATACTAAGTCCAAGAGAATACAGATTATACACAAACATGAGTATTTGTAGCATTTTTACTCTCCCATATTTCCAAGCACCATTTTTTGTTATGTATTAACTTTTTGAACACCCAAGTGGTTTGTGAAAGCTTTTATCAAAAAAATCCCAACTTTTGGATGCATAGCCAAATTGAATCTGAACTCTGAATCATCCGAGCCCTGGGATGAGCTATTTGCTCACACAATCTCATTGAATATACAGGAAGATCTATTTTGTGAAAGGCAATTTTAGTGAAATGTTCAGGAACCAGCATTCTTTAATTATCCTTACATTGTCCTGCTGAAAAGGGAAATGATTAGGAAAGGAGAGAAAGAAGGAAAATGGTTGGAAAATTGAATAAGGGAAGAAATGGCTTCTCATCCTTTTTGGAAGCAGTCTAGGTCTGAATAATAAATGAAGAATGACCCCCCCCCCAAAAAAAAAGTACAAGATGACAATGGGTGAAGGAAGGAAGGGAGAGGAAGATGGAGGAGGCTATGAGAAAGACTTTTATTTAAATATAGATATTTATACATTTGGCGGCACCCGGTCTCAAGGGCAGCACGCAGGACCTTCAGTTGTGGCAGGTGGGATCCAGTTCCCTGACCAGGGATTGAACCATACCTCCTGCACTGAGGAGGAAATGGTGGGGGAAGGAATTGAGAATAAGGGAGAGGGGGAGGACGGAGGAAAGTGAGAAAGAAGGGGAGAGCAGATGGAGGGAGAGGGGACACCTCGAGACCGCGCCAGCGCCACACGCTTTCACCCCTATGGGCACTTCGTGTCAGCTAAGTGTTTTGTGAAGCCAGTCTACAGATTCCAACACGTTGGGTATTAACTGACAGTCTGGACTGCTCTTTGAGAGCAGATCCATTTTTTTTGGTGAGGAAAAGGATCTCAGTGGTTAAACCTCCACGTCTTTATATTTCTCAGACTACAAAGTCGGGGTGTCTAGCCCGACTTCCCCCGATTCTCCCCACAGCTGGATGTGCCTCATCTTTGAGGTTCTGGGGAGCCTGCCTCTGCCACCCTCTCTACACGTCCATGTAAATGCCGACCCAGTGCCACCTCCCCCTCATTAGTCCCCCTCTCATCATTTATTCTTTCTGCCCAACCCTTTGACTTCCAAGGATTTTGTGCAAGGTTTGATTCCTCGTTTGTAGCATTAAGTTTCTCACATTAGATCGTGAGATTCGTGAGAACTCCGCTTTTCTTATCTATTGTTGTTAGCCAACGGCTAGCACTCTTTTTCCATGTCTGTGTAGCTCTCGATCCGGTTTCCAACAAAACCCAGGTTTTAGCAATGATCTAAGCATGTGTCCCGTAGAAGATGGTTCTACATAGAAGATGCCATGATCACAGCGTCTTTCATGGTCCCTGGCACCTAAGAGGTGATCAAAAGCTATTTGTTCATTGATTAAACGTCTATTTATAGATGCAGAGAGGGACAGAGGTGTCCAGTGTTAAGAGTAGCTGGTTAGACTTGGGATGGTTTCAATCTTATTTAAATTCTACATTCTAGTATTTGAAAGCTTCATGGTGATTAGGTGATCATTCTTATTAAAGCAAATTGATGTTCAAAAAATAATAACCCAACTAAAGGGCATGTACTCATTTAGGACAAGCAGAAGTCCAAGGGGCAGTTAGGGGGCTGAGCAAGGTAAAAATGTGTACTTTAACCCAAACGTACCTATTAAAGCAGCAGGGACACTTCTTGTAGTCGGGCGGCTTGTCTGTGCCCACTGCCTCTGTCTTGGAGCTGGCCAGAGGGGAAAGAAACATGGCGCCGCCTAGAAGGCAGGCTCCCAGCGTTGGGCACTCAGTGCCCAGAGAGCCTGCAGACTTGCTCGACCCGCTCCCTGCCTGGCAGGGGAGGGGATGCCCACCTGACTCCTCTGTTCACAGGCGTGGGCTCAGCTGCCAACCCGAGCACTCCCATGGTGCCCAGCCAGGGGCTGCTGCTTCCTCAAGCCCATCCTTCTAAACACACACTCATATGCACCCCAACACTCCTACACACACACTCACATGCACCCAACATTCATACACACACTTACATGCACCCCTACACTCACACACACCCTGACACTCATACACACACACACTCAACACTCACATGCACCCCGACACTCATACACACACACTCACAAGCACCCAACATTCATACACACACTTAGATGCACCCCTACACTCACACACACCCTGACACTCACATACACACACACACTCAACACTCACATGCACCCCGACACTCATACACACACACTCACATGCACCCCAACACTCACACACACACTCACATGCACCCTGACACTCACACACACACTCACACACACTCACATGCACCCCGATACTCACACAAACATTTTCTTACCACTCCTCCTTCTGCTCATTTAGAGTCCTTACGGGGTACAGTCATCATCCCTACTTTACAGGTCCTAGACTTTGAGAACTGTTTCTTGCAGGGAAGCCTCCTCCTGTGTGAAGCACCAAATTCCCCCAGAATCAGGCGCATTTTACACTTTTATCAGCACACCACTTTATATGACAGATCATTCACGTTACCTACGCTGTGCTCAGCAGCCGGCCTGCAGTAGTGACGGCTCAGCCAACAGTGGGTGAGACGGTGAGCGTGTCCCCGCGCGAGCGTGTCCCCGTGTGAGCTTGTCCCCGTGCGAGCGTGTCCCTGTGTGAGCGTGTCCCCGTGTGTGTCCCCACGTGAGCATGTCCCCGTGTGAGCGTGTCCCCGTGTGAGCGTGTCCCAGTGTGTGTCCCCACGTGAGCATGTCCCTGTGTGAGCGTGTCCCTGTGTGTGTCCCCTTGTGAGCGTGTCCCCGTGTGAGCGTGTCCCAGTGTGTGTCCCCACGTGAGCATGTCCCTGTGTGAGCATGTCCCTGTGTGTGTCCCCTTGTGAGCGTGTCCCCGTGTGAGCGTGTCCCCGTGTGTGTCCCCTTGTGAGCGTGTCCCCACGTGAGCGTGTCCCCGTGTGAGCGTGTCCCTGTGTGTGTCCCCACGTGAGCGTGTCCCCGTGTGAGCGTGTCCCCGTGTGAGCGTGTCCCCGTGTGTGTCCCCATGTGAGCATGTCCCCGTGTGAGCGTGTGCCCGTGTGTGTCCCCTTGTGAGCATGTCCCCTTGTGAGCGTGTCCCCATGTGAGTGTCCCCTTGTGAGAGCGTCCCCTTGTGAGTGCGTCCCCTTGTGAGTGTGTCCCCATGTGAGCGTGTCCCCTTGTGAGCGTATCCCCGTGTGTGTCCCCGTGTGAGCGTGTCCCCTTGTGAGCATGTCCCCTTGTGAGCATGTCCCCGTGTGTGTCCCCATGTGAGCGTGTCCCCGTGTGAGCATGTCCCCTTGTGAGCGTGTCCCCGTGTGTGTCCCCATGTGAGCGTGTCCCCGTGTGAGCATGTCCCCTTGTGAGCGTGTCCCCGTGTGTGTCCCCGTGTGAGCGTGTCCCCGTGTGAGCATGTCCCCGTGTGAGCGTGTCCCCGTGTGTGTCCCCATGTGAGCATGTCCCCGTGTGAGCGTGTCCCCATGTGAGTGTCCCCTTGTGAGAGCGTCCCCTTGTGAGTGCGTCCCCGTGTGAGCGTGTCCCCTTGTGTGCGTGTCCCCTATCGAGCGTGTCCCCTTGCGAGCATGTTCCATGTAAGAGTGTCCCTGTGTGAGCATGTCTTCTTGTGAGCGTGTCCCCATGTGAGCGTCCCCTTGTGAGCGTGTCCCCTTGTGAGCGTGTCCCCATGTGAGCGTCCCCTTGCGAGCGTGTCCCCTTGTGAGCGTGTCCCCATGTGAGCGTCCCCTTGTGAGAGCGTCCCCTTGCGAGAGTGTCCCTGTGTGAGCGTGTCCCCTTGCGAGCGTGTCCCCGTGTGAGCGGGTCCCTGTGTGAGTGTGTCCCCATGTGAGCGTCCCTGTGTGAGCCTGTCCCCTAGCGAGCATGTCCCCGTGTGAGTGTCCCCGTGTGAGCGTGTCCCCTTGCGAGCGTGTCCCCGTGTGAGCGTGTCCCCATGTGAGCATCCCCGTGTGAGCGTGTCCCCGTGTGAGTGTGTCCCCGTGTGAGCCCGTCCCCATGTGAGCATCCCCGTGTGAGCGTGTCCCCGTGTGAGCATGTCCCCGTGTGAGCGTGTCCTCATGTGAGCATCCCCGTGTGAGCGTGTCCCCGTGTGAGCGTGTCCCCGTGTGAGTGTGTCCCCATGTGAGCGTCCCTGTGTGAGCCTGTCCCCTTGTGAGCATGTCCCCGTGTGAGTGTCCCCGTGTGAGCCCGTCCCCATGTGAGCATCCCCGTGTGAGCGTGTCCCCAGTGAGCGTGTCCCCGTGTGAGTGTGTCCCCGTGTGAGCCCGTCCCCATGTGAGCATTCCCGTGTGAGCGTGTCCCCGTGTGAGCGTGTCCCCGTGTGAGCGTGTCCCCATGTGAGCATCCCCGTGTGAGCGTGTCCCCGTGTGAGCGTGTCCCCGTGTGAGCGTGTCCCCATGTGAGCCCGTCCCTGTGTGAGCATCCCCGTGTGAGCGTGTCCCTGTGTGAGTGTGTCCCCGTGTGAGCGTGTCCCCGTGTGGGCGTGTCCCCGTGTGGGCGTGTCCCCGTGTGAGCATGTCCCCATGTGAATGTGTCCCCGTGTGAGCATGTCCCCGTGTGAGCGGGTCCCCGTGTGAGCGTGTCCCCGTGTGAGCATCCCCGTGTGAGCGTGTCCCCATGTGAGCATCCCCGTGTGAGCGTGTCCCCGTGTGAGCATCCCCGTGTGAGCGTGTCCCCGTGTGAGCATGATCCTACCGGGGGGGTCCCCTCGTTAGTGTCGGTGCAGCCTCAACACATGGAATCAGAGGCTTACATGATGCATATTTCCCTTCAAGGTTTGCGTGCAGGGACTAGGGACAAGGAGACTGATCACACCACCAGACCACTGATGGATAAACAGCAGGTGGGCAGAGTCCCGGGCCTGAAGTGGGGACTGGGGAGTGGCGGGGGTGCGTTTGGCAGCTTTATGCTGGGACCTTACTGCAGAGAGAAGGTGGATGACCTGTGATCACACCGGGAGCAGTGAGTGGCTGAGCCCAGGAGACACTGACAAATCCGAGCTGGACTCAACACATCAGACGGGGACCCTCAGGCACCTGAGAGCTAGTGGGCGGTGTGGAAAGCAGTGTTACAGCATCAGGGCATCAATAAGGGAAAATCCAAGCCCTGGGAAAACACACGTAGGAAGCAGGTAGTGGGTCAAACTCTAGCCAGGCTGTGGTTTGTTTGGAGAACCGCCCAAGAGCTCCTGAGTCGGCAGCCAACCCTCGGCCTGCAACTGGATGCTTTGTAAGGCCTCCCGGGAGCAGGGGCAGCACAAGTGTGTGTCACGTCACCACAAGGAGGACCCCAGACACTGGGTGTGGGCACACCAGACTCCCCAAACCCCCAGTGGACAGCGGAAAGGAGGGTCAAATTCCCGGAAGACACCTAATGCCCCCAGGCCGGAGGAGTGCCACTGGAATCATGCCTGAGTTTGTAGAAGCAGGACACCCAGAACCCACGCCCCTCACCTGCCATCTCCAGACCCATCCTTAGAGTGCACTGTGGTTCACTAGGCCCCACCGTCACTGTTAGGCTTGCAGGATGGGGAGGAGTGTGATCTTGGTTCCCGTTGCTGAGCCACAGTGAGAGGAGATGGAAAAAGAGGTTCTTGTCAGTCATTTTGTCCAGAAACATTGTCACAATTAGAGACTGAAGCATGCCCACTATCAAAAATGCACGAGTGCTTGTGGACCAGCCTGGGAGGCTCGCCACCAAGACGTGGGGAGAGATGGATGTTCTGGGTCTGAAAGAAGGGACGCCCAGGTGAGCTCTAGGGCACAGTCCCAAAATCACACCCACCTATCTCTGAAGATCAAGAACAATGCTCCTTAGGTCTGCAGTCACTCTGGTTCATGTCTAGTTCACCCAGCCCTCTCTTCCAAGTGCTTAGCATTGGGAGAAGCTTCCCTTCGAGTAACTATTGTGTCAGAGAAAAGAAGCAGTGAGAGAAGGTGTTACCTTTGCCCTGAGTCAGGGCGTCATGACGCACAAATAACTCTTCACTTGATGCATTTGAATCTTGCTTCCATGACTCAACCTCAACCCAAGAAGTTAAGGTGGTAAATTCATGGATTGTGGATTGCTGGTTGTAGGGACTTTTCCCCCCCATAAAATACAGCATACAGGGGTTATAAACACACAATACAGATTATCAGACTATAAAAAGGCATAACAATATGATATGATTCATAGCTGGCATGGGCACAATATTTTGCAAGAAGATTAAAGACTATGTGACTTAAATAACTTTCATTGTAATGCTTTCAACAGATCTCCTAACGGAAAACAAACGGATTCTGCCTGGTGATATGACTGGTGGGTAGTACCCAATAAAATCCCCAGAGGGCTATTCATCTCCTCAGTCTAGCTGAGATGGTTCCACTTTGGTGAACACTTCACAACCAGGCCAGGCAGTTTCTGGGCGTGGAGGTAATATACCAGTCTCCTAGGATGCGCTGTGTTCGGCTAAATACAGCAGGCGTCCTCGGAGTCACATGGCTGAGGATGAGTGATAGGTACCCCGTCCCTCCACCTAGTCTCCTGCACAGGCTCTCTTGGACCCCGTCCAGGAATTAATTTGTGGTGATCTGGTCCCCAAATAAATAACTTTTGTCTTCATCCAGCTCCTTGAGTTTCACAAGGAACAATATGCAGCCCTGACAAGGGGTGCGTTGCACAAGACCACGGGAGAGCCCCCTCTGCGTATCTGCAATTCAAATGCGGGATGAGGGCTGAAGCCCTCAATCTGTCTGCGTCTGGTGGGTCCAGGCTGAGCCGGAGGCGGGGCTCTCAGCGCTGGTCCCCAGCGGAGGTTTGGGAGCAGTGACAAGTGAGGGTCCTGCCGTCCTTCCTCCTCCAGCTTCGACGCACAGGCTGCTGGCGGAGCCCTCATCAGAACAGAAATGCTCTGTGTCCATGAAGTGGTACCCTGTCTGCTCCAGCCCGCGGATTGGCTGAGCGAGCGAGCAGGGCAAACGCTGAGTTCCTCAGAGTTGTTGGCAGCCTCCTGCTCTTTGTTCTTCCGAATGTGAAAATAGTGTAAATAGCAGCATCTGTAACTGCTCCTGCTGCTCTGACCGCCAGCCAGATCCTTTTTTTTTTTTTTTTTTTCCTCCTTGCTCTCCCTGTCGGGCCGTCCACATGCCACACACAGGCCAAGATGGTGCAGTGTGGGACCCCCGAGTGCAGAGATGTAGGGCTGACCCCGCCCCCACGGGGGGCCCGGGAGGGCTCCGGGATTCCGGGGCTTCTGGCAGAATTCACAGTTCCATATGCTGCATCATGGAGGTTTGCGGCATTCATGGAATGTGTACAAAATGCATTTCTGCCCCTTCTTCTCCCCACAACCCACAGAAACACCATCCCTCAATCCTGAAGAGCTACAGCAACCTAAGCTGGATTTTATGCTTTGGAGTTTTTAAAAAGGGATTGTTCTTACTCTCGCGTCCTCGGACTGCACTGAAGTGAGCCCTGGCGTGAGTAACTCAAGGAATTCTGTAGGGACGGCAACCCAGAGCATTTGCCTTTTACCTGGATCTTTCCATGAGGCCAGTTCCAAAGTGTTCCCTTCTCTTGGATCTTGTCATTTCCTTTTTCTGTCTGCCATCTCTGCTAATTGACAAAAGAAAAGGCTGTTATTTTCAGTACGTCCAAAGAATCCACACTGTTTTTCTATCAAAGTGGCAGGTGTCCCTGGACTGTGAATTGTATCCTAAAATTCTCAAAGTCCTGATCAAAATTAGCATCATCTCGATTTTAGAAATACGGAGCAAAGGGTCACTAAGATTTCTTTGTGCTATTATAACTTCCATATCATCCTGAATTCAAGACAACCTTAGCATGGAAAAGTAGAATTCCCAACTATATCCATCCCTTTTGAAAAATGTGTATCATCCCTTTTGAAAAATGTGTATCATTCTAACACATGTCAACCCCAAAGACATAAAATGCTAGTCTCCGAGGGACAGCCTATAATTGTGTTTTAAAAATACACACCAATATATCTCCTGTGTGTTAGAAATTCTGCATTTGGGACTTCCCTGGTGGTCCAGTGGTTGAGAATCTACCTTGCAATGTAGGGAATATGGGTTCAATCCCTGGTCTGGGAAAATTCCACATGCCACAGAACAACTAAGCCCATGCACCACAACAACTGAGTCCTCTGTGTGATAACAAGAGACCTGATGTAGTCAACAAATAAATATACCTTAAAAAGAAGTTAAACACTGAAAGAGAGAAATGTGTGTCACTAAAGTAATATAACTAATAACTAAATAAGCAAGTAACAATAACAAGCCCTAGAAACAGGAACAGTACCCCAAACTGCTATAATCTCTTATCTAAAATGTCCAATTTCCAGGAATTCCCTGGCAGTCCAGCAGTTAGAACTCTGTGCTCACACTGCTGAGGGCCTGGGTTCAATCCCTGGTCAGGGAACTAAGATTCCACAAGCCACGTAGTGTGACCAAGGGAAAAAAAATAAAATAAAAAACAAGAAAGAAAAGAGGAAATTCTGCACATGGGTGAAATATGTGTCCACAGAATGGCCATCCATCCTGCTCTGTGGTCTGTAAAGGTTAAAACTGGCCTAGATCTGAAAGGGTCCAGGACTAACGCAAGCAAGGGTGTACTTCCAAGCTAAGAGTAAATGAAGGTCTTTAGACTTTCAGGAGAGTAAATACAGCCTCTTTTATTAAGTTTTATCTTTTTGTGAATCTATATAATTTACTAGTTTCGCCATCCCAAGCAAATAAATATGGGTTTAACGTTTTACTGCAGACACTTCATAAGGGTGGAAAGTTAGAAATGATTCAGGAAGTAAGGTCCTCATTGGTTACCAAGCAGACAGGAAAATGCTAAGGAAAATGAAGCCAAGGGGGAAAATTATGATGGAAACAAGGCAGAGGATGCTTTTGATGCAGATAGTCTGTACCCTGAAGGAAGCCCAGAGGACAAGAGAAGGGGTCCCTGACCACCCTGAGCTGCCCCATCCCAAGCGGAGGGCAGAGAGGAAACCGCACCGTCAGCTCTGCTCTGAGTATGTCTGCTGACTTACAGATCCCGCCAGCGTCAAGTCTGTGAGACCATGAAATGGCAGAGGCGGGGCTGTGGCCTGTACAGGAGGAGTGGGGCGCCAGAGAGCCCCAGAGGACAGGACTTTCCCCCGGGAGCACCAGAGGTGGGAGGAAGCTGAATCCTAGGATTGTATCCATGCTGCCCTCCGTCACCTGTACAGAGACACTTGCTGGGCTCTGGACCTCCCTGTGCCTCCTCCCAAGGGGACTGCTGTCCTAAGTCCTGGATGTTATTAAGCTTCAGCACTGAAGTTGGGGACATGTCTATCTTATGACTGGTGGAAACACGAGGGACGATATCTACCGAGAGCAGAGGGGCCAGATGAACCAGGCTTGGGCTTGCACTCCACACACTGAGACTATTACAGGAGGGCGCTGCAGTCTGGATGGCACTCCACAGCTGTGAGATTTCTTTGATGTTTATTCTAGTAATTCATAAATTTTTTACATGCTCATACTTATGTAATGCATATAGTCAAGGCTATGGTTTTTTCAGTAGTGATGTACAGATGTGAGCTTTGGATCATAAAGAAATCTGAGCAGGGAAGAATTTATGCTTTTGAATTGTGGTATTGGAGAAGACTCTTAAGAGTCCCTTGGACTGCAAGGAGATCAAACCAGTCAATCCTAAAGGAAATCAACCCTGAATATTCATTGGAAGGACTGTTGCTGAAGCTGATGTTCCAATATTTTGGCCACCTGATGAGAAGAGCTGACTCATTGAAAAAGACCCTGATGCTGGGAAAGATTGAAGGCAGGAGGAGACGGGGATGACAGAGGATGAGATGGTTGGATGGCATCAGTGACTCAATGGACATGAGTTTGAGCAAACTCTGGGAGATGGTGAAGGACAGGGAAGCCTGGCATGCTGCAGTCCATAGGGTTGCCAAGAGTCAGACACGACTTAGCAACTGAACACCAACAAATTGTGTAAAAAAGATCATGTTTGTGGGCTTTTTTCTCAAAGATCTTCGAGTAGGATCGAGTCTCCAGGAAGATGCGCCTTGGCCGGGTTGGCCCTCTGCCGCCTCCCTGCCCCATGAGGACGTCTGTGGGGACAGGGAGTTCAGACCCCTCAGCTGTGGTTCAGGAGAAATCCAGGAGGGTTGGTGGTGCCCTGGCCCACAGCTCACTGGGCTGTGGGTGCAGGACGATGGCTGCAGACCGCCAAGATTAGACTGGGCTCTCTTTGCTCAATGCATACGAGGCACATGGCCTGCCACATGGCCTATCTCAATCTACCAACTGGATCAAATTAGTTAAACCCAAAATTAGTTCAAGCCACTTTTTAAAAATAGAGTAGTTATCTGACCAAATGTGTCAGATTTAAAATATAATCTTCTTACGATAGCTAGGACATGGAAGAAACCTAAATGTCCATTGGCAGATGGAAGAAAGTTGTGGTACATATACACAATGGAATATTACTCAACTATTAAAAAGAACACATTTGAATCAGTTTTAATGAGGTGGATGAAACTGGAATCTATTATACAGAGTAAAGTAAGTCAGAAAGAAAAACACCAATACAGTATATTAACATATATATATATATGGAATTTAGAAAGATGGTAACAATGACTCTATATGTGAGACAGCAAAAGAGACACAGATATAAAAAACAAACTTTTGGACTCTGTGGGAGAAGGTGAGGGTGGGATGATTTGAGAGAATAGCATTGAAATATGTATATTATCATATGTGAAATAGATCGCCAGTCCAGGTTTGATGCATGAGATAGGGTGCTCAGGGCTGGTGCACTGGGATGACCCTGAGGGATGGGGTGGAGAGGGAGGTGGGAGGGGGGTTCAGGATGGGGGACATATGTCCACCCATGGCTGATTCATGTCAGTGTATGGCAAAAACCACCACAATGTTGTAGAGTAATTAGTCTCCAATTAAAATAAATAAATTAAATTTAAAAAAATATATAAGATCCAACCATCTCATTACCTGCTTCAGTGTTCTTGCCTGGAGAATCCCATGGACAAAAGAGCCTGGTGGGCTACAATCCATGGAATCACAAAGAGTTGGACATGACTTAACATGCACACACACAGAAACCATTTTATTTAGAATCAAATTTTTAACTTGGAAAAACTTACTGAGAGTGAGAATACCCCATATGAAATTATGATGCTGAACACATTTGGACTTTGGTCCAAATGCATACAACATGCAACATTCAGAGTGAATCGTGATACAAACTGTGGGCTTTGGGGGGTTCAGTTCAGTTCAGTCACTCAGTTGTGTCCAACTCTTTGCAACCACATGGACTGTAACATGCCAGGCCTCCCTGTCCATCACCAACTCCCAGAGTTTACTCAAACTCATGTCCATTGAGTCAGTGATGCCATCCAACCATCTCATCCTCTGTCATCCCCTTCTCCTCCCGCCTTCAATCTTTCCCAGCATCAGGGTCTTTTCCAATGAGTCAGTTCTTCTCATCAGGTGGCCAAAGTATTGGAATTTCAGTTTCAACATCAGTCCAAAATTTGGGGGGTTATGATGGGTCAATACTGATTCTTCATGTCTAACAAATCATCGTTAATTATAGAAGAGGTTCTGCATATATGGTGGAGGAGATAGTTGGGAAATCTCTATAATTCCCCTCAACTTTTCTCTAAAACTGCTTTAAAAAATATAGTCTTAAAAGTATTTTTAATCTCACTGATGTGTATGATCTAGTTTGGTCTCCTTTTGTCCTCCTCAGGTGGTCAGTACATATTCAGAGATGTATAAATAAGAGTAAGGGGCTGAGTAGCTTTCCCAAGTGTTCAGAGCAGGCCTCAGACACCATTGACCACATCCACGCCTCTTTTGTCTTCCCACTCTTTGACTGTTTGTCCACGTAGAAACGCTCTCCATGTGAAGACACAAAGCGTCTGGAAAATGCTGTGGGCCTGTTCATGATTCCAGTAGTGTTGGAAACCAAAAGATTACAAAGAAGTTATGTGTCCTGATGGTTATATACACAACAGGAGATCGAAACTTCATCACTTTAATAACAAAGTTGAAATGGCTTCGCATCAAAGCCGTGGACCAGATCCACACCAGTGCCTACCTGCGGATGATAAATGTGCTACTTGAAAACATATTTTCCATCCCCTTCTGGTGTATCATCTTGAGCTCACAGACATCAGTCACGGCAGGACCGCGCCGCTCAGTCAAAGAGCTGCCATGACTGTTCAAACCACGTCTGACAGCGAGGGGGTCTGTGTGGTTCCTACTCACAGTTGGGAGGCTAGTCCAATGGAATTAAATTTGCAAACCTCTTCCTTGATTGTATGTTTCCAAAATAAATATATGGATAGTGTGATATACTGTTTGAGAGTTAAAGTTGAATGCAAAGAACAGAGGTTCATCATCCAGACTAGACTGATTTAATGAAAGAAACATCCAACCTTTAGTCTTGTGTGGAGTATATGGTGCTTCCCAGGTAGTGCCAGTGGCAAAGCACCTGCGGGCCCATGCAGGAGATGTGAAACGTGGGTTCGATCCCTCGATTAGAAAGATCCCCTGGAGGAGGGCACGGCAACACTCTCTAGTATCCTTTCTTGGAAAATTCCATGAACAGAGGAGCCTGGATGGCTATAGTCCATAGGGTCACACAATAAAATGTTAAAATAATAGTGATTAACAGGAAAAGCCACCTGGAAGACAGACACTACCACCATGCCTGTGAGAGGCGTCGTCACCGAGGCTCACCGACGGGAGTAACTGCTGGCTCTCCTGGGAGTGGCATCAAGACTCACGAGGGTGGCCGGCCCTGGAGGCTTTCTGTGCCTACGCAGGTCCTCACGGGAAGGAGAGAGAGGCTTGGGCTCCGACTTGCCAACCACGAGGCAGAAGCCAGGTGCTTTGGAGGAAGCAATGGCTAGCCCAGAGCTGCCGGGGCATGAGATACAAAGGGGGGCAGACGAGGCGACCAGGTGCACCGCCTCCCTTCCCCGAGCCCCGGCATCGTCCCGTCTCCACAAAGGAGACTGGACACAGACAGCCCACAGCTGACTGTCTGTGTCTGAGTGGGGAGGAGACACGGGGCGGGTGTGTGACGTCGGCGCCATCCCCCACTGTGCAGGCGAGAAGGTGAGGGGTCCTTCCTACCCCGCTGATGCCAGCTTCTCTCCAGCTGGACACCCCCGACATTGGAGAACCAGATCTCGGATCAAGGGTAGTTAGCAGCCTGTTGGAGAGAGTGGGCCTGGTCCCCGTGGAGGTGGGGGCCCTGCACACATCCCTCATGTGGGGTCAGGGCTCGGGGCCCACGAGCCTCCCCAATTGGTGCTGCCCAAGAGTCAGGCCCAGGAGCTCGCAGTCGCTGCTGGAAATCAAGGAAATCACTCAGTACCCACTTCTGAGCACCCATGGCTGCTGGGACTGGTCCTGGCACGGTGATGGCGTAAAGGATGGAGATGTACCTGAGGCGGGAGTCTGAAACGGGGCATCCCCAGGGCCACGCTCCATCTGGAGGCTCCAGGGAGACTCCTTCCTCACCTGCCCCAGCTCCTTGAGGTCCCAGGAGCTTGGCTTGTGGCTGCATGGCTCCAAACTCAGCCTCCATCTTCACACAGCCCCTTGCCACTGTGTGTCCATGATTTCTACTGTTCTTACAGGAACTCTAGTCACTGGGTGAGGCCCCGTCCTAATCCAGTATGCCCTCACTTTAATGAATTATTAATATATCTAAGAACTAAGACTCTAGTTCCACATCAGGTCACAGGCTGAGGTTCCAGATGGACAGACATTTGGGGGGTCTGCATGTTTGTGGCGATCTGCATGTAGGGCTTCCCAGGCAGAGCTAGTGGTAAAGAGCCCTCCTGCTGATGCAGGAGACATAAGAGATGCAGGTTCGATCCCTGGGTGGGGAAGATCCCCTGGAGGAGGGCATAGCAACCCACTTCAGTATCCTTGCCTGGAGAATCCCTGTGAACAGAGGAGCCTGGCGGGTTACAGTCCATAGGATCATGGCGAGCTGGACATGACTGAAGCAACTTAGCACACACGCACACATGTAGTGTGGGGTCAGCAACAGAGACAACGAGTGTGACTTACAACCAGAGAAGGTCTTATTACACTGGAGCAGGAGGGAGAAACATATGCCTGCAAGGCAGCCTCAGCCCTTCATTCAAGGAACATCTACAAGAATAATAACAATCTGGGGAGATCGCGAGCAGAGAGAGGCAAGGCGGGTGAGGGGCAGGTGGGAAGTGGGCTTTGGGAACGGACGCACTCGGCAAATCCTGCCGGGCCTCCTCCTCCCCGGCCCTAGAGGACTGGGCTGCCACCGGGTCGGAGCAGCGGCCTCTCTGCTCTCAGCACAGTGTGGGCACACCCTCCGGGGCCGCACCCCACACCTGCATGCACAGAGGTGCGTCCACCTGGGGTGCGAGAGGAAGGGGCTCTGTTAAGTGTGAAACATGCACGAAGGGAGAAAATGTCTCAAGCATAAAATGTCAACTAAGAATCAAAAACACAACAACACACATAGAATTAATGATGATTTTTTTAAGGATCATATTCCAAGCCCAAACATACAACCGTTTAAGGACAGTTTGTCGGGGTGCGTTTCTACCCCTCCCAAATGCCTCCGTAAAAAAGATCTGGGCAGCACATGAGTCAAATTCCCACAACCAAAAGATAAAAGGCCCGGGGAAGGTAAATTAAAAAGCTGAATGTCCAGAAACAGCTTGGAAAACCACAACCCCCAAGCTGGAAATCAATGATTTGTTAGTCATGGAAACATCTAACCAAGTCACTCCATAACGTGCTCACTTCCTTCATTAAAGAAATATTCTTTGGCACAAGTAACAATATTGGAATTCTTTTATTATGGAAAATGTCAGTGTTCTCCTAAAACTCTAAGTCCTGTTGTGTGTGTGTGTTTTTTTTAAATCTGTTTTAAATTCCAGTTTTGTGGAAATTATTAAAGTTTTCTATGAGTGTAAAAGCCGCCATGGAACTCATTTGATTTAGTTTTCTTTCCATTGATAATACCCCTAAAAGTCATAAAAATAAATTTGGGGCCAACCTTGTCAACAAAGAGAACTGGAACTGCAGCATGGCTTCACCGTCCTTAGAACTTTAAACTCTGAGAATCCCTACTCTTCTGCTGGAACTCCAGGTCCCTCGTTCCAAAAGCTCCATCTGCCCTGGGCTTCCCTCCTTCTCCGTCTCCCATGTTCCATCTCCATGCCCTCCTTCCTTGGTTCCCATCTCTCCTTCTCCTTGAGAAATTCAATTCTCCCTGAAGCTCCCAGCAAACTCCTGCCCATTCCTGGAGACTTCCCAGTGGCCACCTTTCCTTGTCACTTGTCCTGTCTCTGAGGCAGAATTCTTTTTAAATTTATTTATTATTTATTGGTTTTGGCTGTGCTGGGTCTTCATTGTTGTTCTCGGGCTTTCTCTAGTTTTGGTGAGCAGGGAGCTATTCCTAGCTGTGGAGTGCGGACTTCTCATCAAAGCGGCTTCTCTTGTTGTGGAGCAGACTTGAGGGGAACAGACTTGAGGGGCATGGGCTCCAGTAGTTGCAGCTCCCGGGCTCTCGAGCACAGGCTCAGTCATTGGGATGCATGGGTTTAGTTGCTCCTCAGCATGTGGGATCTTCCTGGACCAGGGATTGAACTAGTGTCTCCTGAATTGCAAGGTAGAGTTTTCACCACTGGATCACCAGGGAAGCCTGAGGTAGAGTCTTTGCCTTCCTCTCTGAGTCCCGGACCTTTCTTGCTGTGGATCACATCTCTCAGAATCACGAATTGTTTGCATCCCTGCCACAGGTGACTCAGTGGTAAAGAACCCACCTGCCAGTGCTAGAGGCATGAGAGACGTAGGTTTGATTCCTGGGTCAGGAAGATCCCTTGGATGAGGTCAGGCACCCATTCCAGTATTTTTGCCTGGAAAATCCCCATGGACAGAGGAGCCTGGTGGGCTATGGTCCATAGGGTTGCAAAAAGTCAGACACGACAGAAGCGACTTAGCACGCACGCATGCATCTTCTCCTTGTCTCCTCCCTCCTCTTCTCTCGGTACTTGGCTGTGTCCAAATTTCCTCCTCTCGCAAAGACCCTAGTCCTATAGCATTGGGGCTGACACTAATGGCCCCCTTTTTACTTAATTATCTCTTTAGAGATCTATCTCCAAACACAGTCCCTTTCTGAGATCCCAGGGTTAGGGTTCCGACCTATGGATTCTTAGTGGGGGACACAATACAACCTATTACATTGATAATGCAATTTCTTTCGTCATTGAAATCCCACAGTTCTAACATTTTTGTTTGTTTGCTTGCTTGCTTTTAACTCTGCAGACTCATATCTTGGTCTGACTCTTGGAGATATTTAATTACGTACCTTTTCATGACTCTTGTCATTGCCCTGGATGGAGTCACAGCCTGGACTTAATAAGTATTCTTCCTTTCAAATTGTTCGCTTCTCCTTCCTATTTCAAAATTGGATCTGAAGTTCCCCCACATGGCACGAGAACTGTTTGTGCATTGCAAGCTCCAGGTCCTTAAATTTATGAATTATTGTCTCCTTGAAAGCGAGGCTAACCAGACCTGATTTCCAGGCATCCCCGGTGCACATGAAGCCAGACCTGCAATAAAAAATGTCCGGTGAGTTCAGACCCTTCTATGGAGAGTTCTGAAAGGCAACCGCTTAGATTTGCTTTTTAAATTTTTTTCCCCCTCATACTGAGAAGGATCATGCAGAATCAACCCACTAAAAAAGAATTGTCATAAAATCTCACACCATTGACTTGTAAATGGAATTGAATCTGTAGCGTCTACATAATGATACTATCAAAAAGGAAAAAACTATCACATCCATATAACAGATGAGATATGAAATGACTACCATGGCAGATGAACACCCCAGAGGTATTTTGCTTTATTCTGCTCACTGCGTTTATAACCCCAGTTTCTCTAATTTTAGTTATTTTTTTCCTCAGGTCTCAAGACAAGAGCAGAAAGACTCTTCCCCCACCCTCTCAACAAATCACCTCATACAGAAGTCAATAATATAAATACTTACGTTTCTGGGGTCAGGGCTGGGGCTTTATTAAAACTGATTTTTCAAAATGTATTTCTGTTGTGGCTGCAGCTACAGGGGAGCCCTCCCGTCAGAACCTCTCCGTCTGGGAAGCAAAGCTTATGCAGGGGTGGGGGCGGGTTTGAAGAAGGAAAAAATGGGACTTGGGAGACGCAGACCAAGTGGTGTGATCATCTCAGGGATCAGCTTCGCAGGTGGGGACCGGCCTGGGGCAGAACATCAGAGACAGGTCCTGTCTGAGTGCCTTCCTCAGCAAACTCAGCTCCTGCCTGCCTTCTTGGCCTCATGATAGTGACCGCCCCCAACTCAGATCATCAGCAGACACCCTCATAGAGTCCCACTTGGAGCTAAAATGTATCACCCCCAAAATGCAAAGCCATTCGGATCATGGGCGCACGCTTTGCTCTCTGCTGCCAGAAGGGTGTCCTGCAAGAGCAGAGGCCCCCCAGGGCTGATTCCCAGACCCCCCGCCTGCCTGCAGCCTCCGGGGACACGGCCAGTCTCATTAAGGCTGGATGGCTGCCTCCGGATTCCGGCCCGGGGCCCCAGGGGTGGGAGGGGGAGGAGCGGGCAGGGGTCCAGCTTGCTCTGGAGTTGCTGGCATGCCCGGGATTTACAAGCTGGAGGGTCCTGGTTAAAGGGTGTGCTTTGGACCTATTAAATATGAGTGGCCTCGGGGACTGGCTCATTCCCACCAGTGCAGTCGGCACTCTCATCGTGGGGAACACAGGCCTGGCGCTAATGAAGCTCTGCAGAGGCAGCCAGCCCCCCCTCCTGCAGAACCAGAGCTGGGGGGCTTTCTGCGCACGTTTCCGCCATGGAGAGAGCAAGAAAAGGTGCATGTGGGCCTCACAAAAGTCAGCAGGAAGAAAAGCACAGAGCCGACACACACATGCTAGCGATAAGTGTCGCAGGGGCGTTAAATGGTGTGAAACCAGAGAGGAAAACAAAAGCGAGTGTGGCAAGAACAGCCAGGGAGCCTCAGCCACAGCACTGAAAAATGAACAAACACACAGAAAATCCAAAGGTTCCCCCAGGGTAACCACGCACGGCAAGGAAGCTGGTCCCCACTCCCGCCTTCCTGCTCCGTTCTGAGTCAAACTTTTATTTAGCGTCTGCAGCCCCTTAATTATATTTAGGCTTTGTGCCTTTCTTGATCCATCGGGGTTTAAGGAGATCTCATTTTCTTTTGTAATTTTCCAGGAAGGTTCAGGAAAAAAGCACATGTGCCTTAAAAGAGCCTTCAAAACGATTATTTTCCACCCAGAACCTTCTTTTCCTAGTAAAAAGTAATGTGTTTACAGCGCAAAATTTGGAAAACAGAGGTAAATATAGAGAAGGTAAAAATTACCCACAATTCCTTCTCCTCTAGAGAGTCGCAGCTGTATTCTAAAAGATTTATTTCTATGCTTATTATAGTTGATCAAAAAAGGTAAAGGTAAATAGGAATACAATTTTATTTTATAAAGCGGAGGTCATACTATATGCAGTAATGTTTTGTTGTTGTTTAGTTGCTAAGTCGTATCCAACTCTTTTGTGACCCCATGAACTGTAGCCCGCCAGGCTCCTCTGTCCATGGGGTTTCCCAGGCGAGAATACCAGAGTGGGTTGCCGTTTCCTTCTCCAGGGGATCTTCCCCACCCAGGATCAAACCCGTGCATTGCAGGCAGATTCTTTACCACTTAGCTACCAGAGAAGCCCATGTAGTAATGTATACTGTGTTTATTTAATGTTATGTTGTAATGATTTTAATACGGCACAAAGTATTCTTTGAAAGCATGATTATTAACAGCTTCAAAATATTTTTTAATGTGTATAGCATAATTTATTTTCCCATTTTTCTCTTCTTGGACAGTCAGGTGGTTTCAAGTTTCTTCTCATAAATCAGGCTACAATAACTATCCCTGTATGTAAAACCTTGAGCATGTTTCTTGTAATATCTTTAGGACACATTTCTAGGTGTGAAATTATTGAGTTAAAAAGAATGAACGTTCTTAAGGCAACATATTGATATTAGAAATTTACCCTTCCTCTCTTGTACTGAAATGTTCAGGTCCTTGCACCCTCTGCAGCAAAAAGTATTTTCTTCAAAATTTATAAACAGATTAGCCTATATTATAGGTGAAAGCACTATTTTGAATTTAATTTAATACCTAAGGGGTTGAATACTTTCATTATTTGTGTTCAATTTGAATTCATTTTGCAAATTATATGTTGCTATTTTTAAAAAACAAGATGTTAAGATTTTTTTCTTCAAGATTTGGACATTTTCTTTGTGTTATTAATACTAATAACTATTTTGAGATCATCAAGACTGCATTTTTTCTAGTTTCTAAGTCATCATAATTTTGTATGTGACCTTTGTTGATATTTTAAATATTTTTAATGATATAAATTCGTGTAGAGAGAAAACTCACTATTTTATTTGTTCTTTGTTCTGTTTCACTTATTCTTTGAAAATTCTGCTTCCTCTCAAGGCAATTTTTTAGATAACCAGTGAAAATAGCTTGTGTTTCAGTATCTTTTTTCAATATTTACTTCATTAATCCATTATAAATGTATTTCAGTGTAAAGAGCAATGTGAGATGCTAGCTTGACTTTTTTTCCCCAAATAACACATAAATTTTTCCAAATTTAGCAGCACAATAGGTTGAGCAATTCATTAATTCCACAGTGGTTTATAATGTTTTCTTCATCATAAAATATGGTGTATCCCAGAGTCTTTTTCCAGGCAATATAATCTAGTCTACAAATCTACTTGCGTGTTGTTGTACAATTAACAAACTCCTTTAATTGTTACATTAGCTTCATAATATAATTTATAATATGTATACTACATATTTATATAACAGAATATATACAGTATATTGGGGCTTCCCCCATGGCTCAGTGGTAAAGGAATCTTCTTCCAATGCAGGTGCTGCAGAAGACATCAATTCGATCCCTGGGTCAGGAAGATCCCCTGGAGGAGGGACAGTGATCCACTCCAGTATCCTTGCCTGGAGATTCCCATGGAGAGAAGAGCCTAGCAGGCTACAACCATGGGGTCACAGAAAGTCGGACACGACTGCGCAACTTGGCACATATGCACGTGCAAAGTGGATCTGATGGGTCATTTCTCGTGAGTTTGGTTTTTTTTTTTTAACATTTAAAAATCACTTTCAAAAGTGGTGTAGCCCTTTTGGAAAACTTTGCCAATCTCTTAGAACGTTCAACATAGATTTATGATATGACCTAGCAATTTCATTCCTAGGTCCCTACCCAAGAGAAATGAGAGCCTACATGGACCCAGAGACTGGAATGCACACAACTAAAGAAGCATGCTTGATAACAGCCAAGAGATGGAAACAACCCAAATGCCATCCAACTTGAATGGATGAACAAGACACGGTATATCCAGAGACCAGAATTATTCAGCCATGTAAAGGGATGGAGCACTGACGCATACTACAGTGGGGTTGGACCTTGAAAGCATGAAGCGAAGTGAGAGAAGCCAGACATAGAAGGCCACGTAAATACAGTCCCATTTGTATGAAACGTTCAGAATCAAGAAAGCTACAGCCACAGAAGGCAAATTTGTGGTTACTTGGGGCCCCCGTGGTGAAAGTGACTCAGCGTGGGCACGACCTTTCTTCTCACCATGATGGGAAATTTCCATAGCTAGATCATGGTGATGGCTGCAGGGGTCCGTACATTTAGTAAAAATCATTGAATTGTACACTTAAAATGAGAGAATTTTATGGTATGTAAAGTATACTTTGATAAAGCAGTCAAAAATAATTTTCAGTATTTATTTTTTCAGATTACTTTACAATCATTTGCTGACTTGCTAAGAAAATGCCATCAGTATTACACTAGAACTTCAGGGAAAAAATTAAATTGTTATATTGTTAGATGTGGTATCTAGGAATATATTTTTTCATTGTTATATAAATGGATCATATAATGTGTAAACTTCACTGCATTTTATTTCTGAAATTATCTTTATATCACTAAATAGAATCATATTCTTAAATTATTTCACTAAAATTTTTCTTAAAGTGTGACTTATTTGATTTTGATATATTAAAATGTTTTGTCAATTATTTCAAGCTTGTTATTATCAGTGTGTAGTAAAGCATTTTTGTATTTATTTAGTATTACATCATCTTGCTTTTTTAAGATTTTTAAGATTAATTTGGTATTAAAGCCAAATAGTTGTAAGGATTTCAAAAAAATTTCTGGACTTCTTCCAATGTTTTTCTCTTCCTCTGTATTGGTTAGAACTTCCAGCTTGAATTAGAAGAATTTTGGTAACAAAAAAAATAAATTATCTCATTCCTGATTTTAAAGGGAATTTTTCCAGTGTTTTACCATTAAGTATAATGTTGACTTTTGGTTATGTGTGTGTTTTTTAGCTTTTTAATTTTGAAATAACTATAAATTCACAGGAAGTCACAAAAATAATACAGAGGTATTGTGTAGCCATTTCCCAGTCTCTCCCATCAATTACCTCTTACGTAACTATCACACACTATTAAAAAGCAGGAAATTGGCATTAGTACAATGTGCCGCGTATAGTTCTTTGTTATTTATCATGTGTGTGGATTCGGATAACCACCGCCACACTTGGAACTGCTTGCTCTTCACAAGGATTCAGCTACCCCTTCATGCTAAACCACCCAGTCCCTAGCCTTGCCTCACGCCTGACCACCACTAACCTGTGTTCCACCTCTGCAATGTAATTTGGTCATTTCAAGAATGGAATATAAATCACATGTGTAACCTTTTGAGTTTGGCTTGTTTTACTCACTGTAATGTTTTTGCGATTCATGCAAATTATTGCACATATCAGTCCTTTGTTTCTTTTCATTGCTGTGATATTCCATGATATTGATGCACTGTAGTTTAACTATTCACTTATTGTGGGATATTTTGATTGTTTCCAGCTTTTAGCTCTTGGCAATAAAACTGCTATGAACAACCATGGTCAGCTTTTCATGAAGACAAGTTTTTGCTGCTTTGGGATAGGAGTATAATCGCTGGGATATATAGTAAGTAAATGTTTAGTTGTTTTTCAGAAATTGCAAAACTATTTTCCAGAGTGGCTGTATCACTTTGTCTTCCCACAAACCCACACATAGAGTATAAGAGATCAATTTCTTTGCAGACTTGCCAGCATTTCCTATTGTCATTTTCATTTTTTTAAATTGTTCTAATAAGCAGTGGTTTCTTTTCGTGGTCTTAATTTGTCTGTCTCTTATGGCTTGTAATGTTGGGCATTTTTATGTGTTATTTGCCAAACATGTATCCTCTTTGCTAGTTGTCTCTTTATGTCTTTTGCCCGTTGCCGGAAAAAAAAAAAAAAACAAACAAACCTGTAATTGTGTGACTTCTTTGAATTTTGAGTTCTTTATATATTCTAGTTATAAATCCTGTTTCAGACTTGGGGTTTGCAAATATATTTTCCCAGTCTGTGATTTCCACTGATGTATGTGTATCTTTCCACCAACACTGCATAGTCTAGATTACTGTTGTTGTAGAAGTATTAAACTTGGGTAAAATGCCTTCACAAAAGGTATTATTATTATCCCAGATTGTTCTTGCTATTTTAGTTAGTTTGCCTTTCCATATAAATTTTAGACTAATATTATCTCTACCTACAGAAAATTTTAACTGGATTTTGACATGAATTTCATGATTTGTACATCCTTTTGGGGAAAAAAAACAACTGACATCTTTACTATGTCAAGTCTTCCAATCCATGAATGAACACCTGAAGTCTTTTAATTTACTTAGACCTTCTGTGACTCCTTTAATCAGTGTTCTCGCAGCTTTCAGCACACAAAGTCTGTGTATGTGGGTGTCTCTTTTTAGATTTAAAACCAAATATTTTACTCCTATTAAGCAACTTAATAAGAATATAAAAAGGAACTGAATTTCTAAATCTGCTTGCCAAGTGTGTGTTACATGTGTGCAGAAATACGTGGTCTTTTGTTCTGTAACCCTGCTGAACTCACTGTGTATAATCTTAATCATTTTAAACATGTTGTAGATTTTTATGGCCCAAGATATGGTCTATCTTGGTATAAATTCTGTGGGCACTTGAAAAGAATGTATATTCTGCTGTTTTGGGGTGAAATGTTCTACAAATCAAAATTAGACCCAGTTGCTTCACGTTGTTGGATTCTTATAGATGTTTGTGATTTTCTGTTTATTCTTTCTCTCTCTATGAATTTGACTACTCTTTCTCATAACAAGGGAAGTATACGATACTTTTCCCTTTGGGACTGATTTACTTCACTCAGCATAATGCCCTCAAGATCCATCTATGTTTTAGCATATGTCAGAATTTCCTATTTAAGGCTGAATAATATTCCGCTGACTTGACGAGTTTTTGATGTTGTGGGGTTTTGTCTTTTCTGTTTCCTTGTACAAACTTTCATAACACAATGGAAGGTGCTGAGTTGGCAGGCGCTAGGCAGGCACCATTTTAACTAGAAGCCGTTATGATGCTTCATTACTCTTCTACGAACAGAGGGTTTAAAAAAACCCTATTATTGAAATCAATTTCACCAAACAATAGAACAAATAAAGGAACTAGTAAACTCCATTTTCGGTACTATGATCATTGATGGTGTAAAAATCATATTAGTTAACTCTGTAACACCTTTCCTGGACAAAAGACAACTTACAGAAGACAGTTTGCAATTCTGTCTCATTCACATGGTAGACTGAAATCTACCTGTCATTTATCATCTATCGAGTCTGAGTTTTCGCATCATTACAAGTGTTAAAAAAAAATGTTGTTATCATTCACTCTGAGATTTAATTAATACCCTATAGAGTTGAATATTTGAAAAGCCAAAATATTGGAGGGTTTAAAAGGAGAAAAAAACCCCAGCAAATAAAGAAAATAAACAATAATGACAACAACAAACAAGCAAAGCTGTCATTTAATGCTTGGGTACATTTTAATTAAGGGCGACTGAATAACTATTTTCTCTTTTGGACATATTGAACCTAAAGATGCTAAGAGACAACCTGGGGGAAGAGGAAGAAGGGGGTCCAGAGGAGAGAAGAGCGGGAGAGAGGGAAGGTCAGGAGACTGGAGAAAGTGGGGGCGGGGGTGGGGAGTGGTGGGGAAGGGGCAGGAGGAAAAGGAAGAGCACCCCGCTCAGGCGGACCAGCCCTATCCGGTTTCCTACTGAAGGCAAAATCACCCTCAGAGGAGAAAGCTCCATCCTGGGAAATGTCCAGGTTCGTCCTGGCGGGTGAAAGATTAAGTCTCAGTTTTCAGTCAATGAATGCCCTGGGATTTAGAGGTTCAAGCCACCTCGTTAATGTGACTTTATTTTTGGCATACGAGTGGATTTTTCCGTTTTTCATTTGTTTCTTATGTTTGCTTAACAGCAACAGAAAATGAGAAATTTCCCTGAGGTGAGGAGGACATTGGAGGCGGTGTAGACAAAAGGCTGTTCCTGCTCCAAACACCATTCAAGACACAAAGACAGAGTTCGAGGCCATCGTTCAAACGGAAGAGAGATGCTGAAAGCCCTTATTCTCCCGGGAACATACGTTTGAGGACCTTCCACAAATATAATTCAATCTGAAAGCCTTTTTCAAGGTTAATGAATATCACAGAAAGTTATAAATTAGATGTTTTAAAAAAGTAAACTTGACCGTTTTTAATCAAGTTAAAAGAGCTATTTCAATTTCTTATGAAAATGAGTGCTAAGATGATCATAAGTCCAGAATAATTTCAACATCTAAATCTGCATGGTGTACTCCCTCTATTCAATAAGTATGTAGCATGACCGTTCTGCACTAATCCTCCATTAATACTTTGTTAATAATCTCAGCATTCATGGAATGTGACCGTACTTATAGAAAGATGACCTCTGCTCATGCTGAAACTGACCACCTTAGTGTAGAATTTGGGTTAGAAAATGCTAATAAGGTACAACATAAAATGGTTAAAAGGTATGTAAACTATGTGACCACCGAAATCTATACTTTCATTAATTAATTCACCCAAGGTAAGATGAGTTGGTTCTCTGCAATTCTTACCCACATATTATTTGGGTTCCTTTTGGCATGGCTATTTCATTTTAGTTCTGAGTATTAAGAGAGGTGAGAGGGGTCCCTTAAGCCAGAAATGAGTTTTCACAAGATGCCTCTCTTGTTGATATTTCTCGCTTTTTGAAGAATAAATCGGTTGGCCTCATATTTCTTGCAAATAATAACCAAAATAAAAATTTAAAGTATCTGCAGAACATGCTTTCTGCTCCTAGCTCTGTGGAAAGGGGCCTTTGCCACAGCTAGCAGAGTGCTGGCATCTGACTTAGCGTATAATGTCATTGTGAGGATGAAATGAGAAAATACTCATGAACATGCCTAACAGACTACCTGCCGTGGAACAAGTGCTTAAGAAGTATTTGTCAGCCTGTCGTTGTATAGTCCTTGCCAGAAAGAAATTGAGTCAGTTGGAAAAACACTGACACATGCATAGAAGAGTAATGCTTTTATATCTATCTATGCATGTATATGTTTGTTGTTGAGTTGCTCAGTCGTGTCCGACTCTTTGCGACCCCATGGACCCCATGGGCTGTAGCACACCAGGCTTTCCTGGCCTTCATTATCTCCCAGAGGTTGCTCAAATTCATGTCCATTGAGTCGATGATGCCATCCAACCATCTCATCCTCTGTCGCCCCCTTCTCCGCCTTACACCATACATATACATGTATATATATGTATATAGTGTATGGTAAAATTAAGTACTGAATATCTGATATCAACAAGATAGATAGAGTTCAATTAGCCTCTAGGTGCTGACTGTCTAGAACACTGAAGACGGCCAGGCTGAGACCGCAGAGAAGGGATGTGTGGGATGTGGGTTCATCTCAGTATATTACTGCAGAGATTATGCTGACCATTCAGGGTGGACCTTTCTCTCCAAGTTTGTGATGTAAAACCTGCTTCTAAGAGTGGTCACCCAGTCATCACTGTCAACTTTCTTTCTCTCCTCCAAACTTTAGGAAGGTTGAAGATGAATGGCAGAGGGAAAAGAAGAAGAACGAAAAGAAAAACTAACAAAAACAAGTTGTCAAATAAAGCAATATGTATTTAATCTAGAGAAATGCACACCAGCTTTCCAAGCCAATGATCTCATCCCTCTTTTTCAGCTTGCACACTCATAACACTAAAGCATCCTAACAGATTTTATTTCCGCACTTTGTTAAAATGATTCTGTCCCAAACTAAGATCTCATATGCCCCACATTGAATCCACAGAAAACTTCACCAGGCTAGTTTTGAACTCCCGGAAACATCAGCTTTTCATAGAAATGCTGACAGACCCTTAAGCAGAGTGACGTGAGTGAAACCAAGGATCGTAAATATGAGGAGCGATTCCCGAGCTGAAGACGGGCAAATAGTAACCCAGCTGCTACAGAAATAGCAAGATAAACTCTGAAAAAATAAAAAATAAAAAAAAAGGAGAGAAGGAATTAAATGAAATGGATATGAGCTGGAAACATCTGTGTTCACCACAGAGCAAAATGCATATTCAGCAGCCAGTTTATGGGTTCTTTAGAGGATGTGAATGGTACATTGTAAATAATGACCCGCCTGTAATAAATTCCCAGTAAAAAAGAGAGGGGCTGCTGTGGGTCCCTCCCACAATTCACATTTCTGGGTCCCCGCTGTGAGTGATGATTCACAGCGGTCACAAATTCCTGTTTTCAAAATGCTATTGTATACTCCAGGGCTTTCATTAAGTTTTACATTAGCTGGGGAAATTTAAAACTTGAGAGCAAGGAGAAGAGGAGAGCGGAGCTCTCGGAGGTGACGTGCGTTTAGCACTGGGTCTCTGGCGGGGCTGATGGATGCGATCGCGGGTGTGACTTCCCATCCACCCAGAATTGCCTCCCATCCTTCTTCCTGCTGGAAATCCGCAATGAAAGGAGAGCCAGGACCCGTGATTTCCTCATGCAATGGAAAAGGAAAAAGACAGGCTCAGATTTTGCGGCTGAATGCTGAGAAGTCACAGGGACACAGCAGGAAGGCACAGGGTGCTGCGTTCGGTGGTGGCCAAGCGGGGTTGCATCAACCAAGTCTCACTGGACTGCAACGTGAAGATGCCCTGCTCCTCAGAATTTTAAAGGTTATCTTGCCCATAAGCCTCTAGGGTCACACTAATCACACGTACCAAATATGTCTGTTGAGTATAATTACTATGACTGCGAAATAGTGTTGGATGTTACGCATGTTAACACTTAGAGAAGAAATTGTCCAGTCTGGTTGAAAAGTGTTCTCCCCAGGCTGAGATACATCCCAAGGAATAAATGTCCTCTCCCAACTCAGCAAATTTTTTTTTAACTTTTTTAAAAGTTTAGTTGGAAAGATCACAATATAAAACCTTGGTGGGGTTTTGTTTTGTTTTATTGAGATAGAATTCACATATAACATTATTTGTTTCAGATTATAACATGATGCTTTAATACGTGCATGTATTGCAAAATCTAGTGACTTTCTAAGGCTCAGCTCAGTGCGGGCAGTGCTGGTGCCTGGTCTGTTGACACTGAGCTGATGGGGCAAGTTCCTGTGCCAAGCTTTCCTCCTGCAAGATGCACTTTTATGTTCTGTTTGAATCTTTCTAGCCCGAAGGTTGTTGGACAATGCATAGTTCACTAATGAGAAGGGTATTGGGCCAAGTCTCAAACATTCCCAAGGCTCAGCGAGGGCTCTGGAAGCCCCGTGTCTGGTGGCTTACTCCGCCTGCTTATTCAGAGTCTCTGGAGCTCCTGGAGCCCCCTACCTGCACTCCACCCATCCCTACTGAAAACGGAAGGCACAGTTGAACCAGCCCCAGGTCCCCAGGCGGAACACTCAACAGAGCTGCACACAAAGGGGTCATGTCACTTCAGATAACTTAGAGTTATATTTACTACGAGTTCCAAACCTCTCAAAAACTCTTCTTTCTGCATTTCCTCCAGGCATTTCTAAATGGACCTCTACTCAGTGGCATCTGCAGATAGCAAAGGTGTTAAGTTATTTTTCTGAAACAAAACAAGTTAACCTGTATTCTTTCCATGTTTTCTCTTCTTTTCCAAATAAACTAGTCCTTTTCAAATAAGCAAGTGGCTAGAACCACTGAAAGCTTTTTCTTTAAAAAAAACAAACAAAAAAAAACTCTGTGGAGGAAATCTTCTATATTGCTTTTAGAATAATTTACAGTAATTTTGCTCTTTTTTTCAAGGGGTATTTAGGATTTTGCACGGCATGCTTAAAAGCAAAGAAACAGTTGTTTTATAATATGCCGAGTCTCTGTAGAAGGGAATGGCAACCCACTCCAATATTCTTGCCTGGAGAATCCCATAGACAGGGGAGCCTGGCGGGCTACAGTCCATGGGGTCAGCAAGAGTCGGACACGACTGAGCCGCTGAACAACAACAATGCCGAGTCTTCATTCAGCAACTACAGCAGTGGGCGTTGGAAGGCTGTAGGACAGTCCCAGCATCCTAGCCTCTCTCTCTCTCTCTCTGTCTCTCTCTCTCGGTCTGGGCACAGGAAGTGGGGGCTGCAGGGGTTCCCCAGGGTCTGGGTCCACTGTCCGCAGAAGAGCTGCATCTGGTGAAGGCCAGCCTGGGGGCAGTAAGGTGAACGCCCCAGGGCCAATCAGGTGTGACCTTCAGTGACGCTGGCAGGCCTGAATGTTTGAAAAGGGGACCATCCCTGTGAAAAGGAATTAAAGAATTGAGGGAAGATCTTCTCACTCTGGAAAGAGGAAAGCAAATTCTCAATATTAATTATCAAATCAATTGATTTAGATCAGCAAAACTTGCCTGTGCACCTTTCATATGCAGACAGGGCGAGGTTTCATGAGCAAAGTACATGATTAAGGCATGACCACTGTTTCCTGAGGACAGAGGAGCTAACGAAAGATACCTGTGGATTAGCAATTCACTGCAAAAACAGAGAGAAGAGATATGATGGAAATTCAGGGTAAAAGGGAGAAGTAAGTTTTGTAAATGTTAACCGAGTGGATAAACTCAGATAATCTCTAAACCCAAAGAAACTGGAACATCAATATAATTTTTGGATCTGAAAGAATGGTTGAGAACATAGGAAGCAGTATGACGTCACATGATAAGGTCAACTTTGTAGTCCAAGTACTCCAAAAGGTAAAAAAAAAAAAAAAAAGCTAAAAACAAGTTCAAAATGCTTTAGTTCAGTTTGGAATAAGAGATACCCATAAGAGATTAGTTTCTAAGGGAGTCAAAGATATTTTGGATATAATCATGCCCTTTCATTGAATAGTCACTGATATTATTTCCACAGGTTGGATAAGCCATGCGTGCGTGTGTGCTAAGTCACTTCAGTCATGTTCAACTCTTTGTGACCCTATGGACTGTAGCCAAAGGCTCCTCTCTGTCCATGGGATTCTCCAGGGGATCTTCCTGACCCAGGGATCAAACCCAGGCCTCCTGCATTGTAGGTGGATTCCTTACCATCTGAACCACCAGGGATGCCTCTGCCATGGCTGGCATCTGAAGATGTCTTAGTGATGGATTCTGGAAAGACAGTGGGATGTTCAGAGGACAGCCCTCCCTGCGTGGCTGATGGCTGTCAGACCCTCACACCGTTGGTCTTGCTGTATCAGTAGCTACCAGAACAAACACCAAAGCAAGTGCATGTCATATGGGAAGCAAGATGTCTAATACTGAATGATAAAACCATTCATTATGTTGCATTCAATATGCTATGTGCACATCACGTATTGTACATATAGCACACTTCTGTGTACTCATTAAGGTTCTTCTCCAAAGTAAAGCAAAACGGTAAGCCCCCGCTTCTGAGGGAACTCAAACAACAAGTCTTATAAACCAATAGAAAAAATAAGGTCCCTGCAGGAAGCTCAGGTGTGTCCTGGCTTAGTGTTGCTGCCTTTTCCAAGACCACATATCTACAGATCCCCATATCTACAGATACAGTATTTCTGGCATCCTGTTAGATCCTTTGTACCCCGTGTCCAAATCTCCCTTTGATGCCGTAATGCCTGCACCACATTTGTGTTTCAGAATGAATCGGTTATTTTAGCTGATTCCTGGAGCAAACTGGAGCTTGGGTGACTTGGGTTAGCTTGTGGATTTATCAAAAAAGTTTACTACCCAATATATTGCTAAAAATAAAGGTAAAACATGTTAGGGACCACTGTGTGTGGAGTAAGTCCAGTTTTATGAAATGAAATATCTATGGTTGCATACTCATTAAACTATAATAGAGGCTTGTTTGTGTTTTTTTATCAGTGTTTTTCTCTGGAGGACAGGGTTAAAAAAGATAGCTGTTTTTCGCTTTTTGTTTTCCTTTGTTTGACAAGTTTTCTGCATTATGAGGTTGAGAACATTATCTATAGCTATTTTCAAAAAAAGTAACACCATGACTACGGATATGAAAAGAATATATGTTAAATATTTAATTGAACTCAATCAATGACAGAGTCAAGTAGATGTTCTAACCAGTTCAAAGAAGAAAATTTTAAAAACACAAATATTTGTGGAGTAAGAGAATGCTGAAATAAATGTGCAAAATTGGCTTTTCCAACAGGAGAAGAGGGTTGCAGCTGAACCTCTATAGACAGAATTTGCAAGTCTACAGATAAAAGTTATTATGCTTTCTATCACCTACATACAATTTGAAAGTTGTAAAATAACCCCCACAGAATCAAAACCTAATAACTCAGAGAGTTCTCCTCTAGACTCCAATCCAGAATTTTCCACTAAAGTACAAATTTTCCCCACACTAGTTAAACTCTGTTTCCAGGGCTTAAATGATCCCTGGTCAAAACCGGTTTCACTTAATAAATGTTTACTTTAAAAATGAGTAAATGTGTATCTATTATAACTAGAATAGCTTTATTTAGAACTTTTTTTTTTTTTTTTTTCGGTTAAGCCTTATCTCTGGAGAGTGGATGGAATCGCAAGACTCCTGAATTCTCAGGGCAGGCACAGTACAGTGGTACAGGCTGTGCACCGAACAGCCGCAGGAAGTATCATACATATTGTAACCAACGTAAATGTCACTAAAGTTGCCTAGACGTGGTGCTTGGAGTGAGGAATGAGGATGAAGGGAAATACGGGAAGAGAAAAGCTGAGAGCACCAGCTCTGGCTCAGGACACAAGTTCACTCCACCGACTCGTGTAGATTGAGGTATAGCTGTTTATTCACTGCTCTGTCCTTTAACCACGCAAACCAACCAGGAGCCAAGGTGGAGCAAGGCAGAAAGAAGGTCCCTACAAGCACAAGCAGAAATATTTTTTGGAAAACCTTTTTAGGATAGAAAGTTGTGTTTGAAGGAAAAAGAAAAACAGGCTGTTGTTTTTTAAAGATCACTATCTGCAAATGATGTGCTGCTGCATTTGAGAGATGGGATCCATTACTCACTTTTATTCCCCTTGAAGACAAGCCATTTGTAGACAGAGATGCTAAAAAGTGATCACTTTTCAAGCCTCCTCCTCTCTGTATGAAGGCCAACTTCCAATACAATTCTTTTAATTAGACTTATATTTCATGCCCTAGAAGGCCTGCATTCCCTAAAAGCCCCTCGTCCAGGCACCTTTGGGCCCAATTACTCCACCACCGGGGTGGGAGCTGCACTGTAGTGGCTTTCATTACCCGTTTGTACACCTCAGCTCTGCTGCGAGTCTCCAAGGGCACATTGCTGCTTCCAAAGAACAACCCTGGTGAGCAGATTCGCTGTTGTCTCATCAACTGGGAGGCTCAGGGCTCAGCCCGGAACACGTTCCTCCTGGGGCTCTCTCTCCTAGCACCCACCACGAATACACACTGTAGAGTGATGTTCCAGTGGAGTGAAACCATCCTCCAACCTCGTCCCTAAGCTACCGTCATTCTCCGTCACAAACGATTGTTTATGTCAGCCCTCCAAAGCCCTCTCCTCCACCTGGCTTCTCCCCTCCACAACTCCTGTAATCTTTCAAGAGTTTCCTATTTTCAAGAGAGATGAAGACTTATTTACAAAGGGAGCACTTTGAAACTTTGCCAAGGCTTACTACCAAATTGAGCTTCCTAGGTGGCGCTAGTGGTAAAGAACCAACCTGCCAATGCAAGAGATTTAAGAGACTCAGATTGGATCCCTGGGTTGGGAAGATACCCTGGAGGAGGAAATGGCAACCCACTCCAGTATTCTTCCTGGGAAATCCCATGGACAGAGGAGTCTGGCAGGCTACAGTCCATGGAGTTGCAGACTCAGACATAACTTAGTGACTGAACATCAACAATGCATATTTTTAAGAAACCTACTAAGGCTATTTCCTAAAGAAAAAAACAAAAAACAAAAGTCAACAAAATAGCCCTTGTATAATGTCTCTTGTCAGGGCCACATTCAGATTTTGAGTGCAGCTTGACTCATTGGGAAAGACCCAGATGCTGGGAAAACTTGAGGGCAGGAGGAGATGGTTGAATGGCATCACCAACTTAATGAACATGAGTTTGAGCAAAGTCCAGGAGATAGTGAAGGACAGAGAAGCCTGGCATGCTGCAGTCCATTGGGTCACACAGATGATAGTTAATTTTTTTTTTATCTATGAGTATGCAATTCATCAGGATATGAATAATTAAATATTTATTGGGAATTAAAATAATTCCTCAAAAAGAGCTTGAGGAGGAAATCAAACCAGCAGGAAAGAACTCAACATTTTAGCGAATAGAATGTCAAAAACACAACTGTTCTTCCTAAAGCAGGCTCTGGTGTACACCTATGTTAGTATACAAGAGGGAATATGTAGATGTCACTTACACCATGTGTACCAGACAAGTGATAGGACTTGGGGACAGTGAACAAAAAGGGGAACCAATCCCTGTAAGATGGAAATTACTCTAGTATCTCAATGCTGCTGCTGCTGCTGCTAAGTCGCTTCAGTCGTGTCCGACTCTGTGCGACCCCATCGACTGCAGCCTACCAGGCTTATCCGTCCATGGGATTCTCCAGGCAAGAACACTGGTTTCTCAATACCCTCTCTTAAATATGCTGAGTCCTGATCATCAAATAGTAGGGAGAGTTCTACTTGGAATTCTCTAATTTCTCTGTATCTCTCTCTTTTTGATGCAACTCCAAATTCAGTGTTGTAATATAAAAACAAAAATTAAGAGACTTCAAAAGACTGTGGTGTTAAATATTCATAAATAAGTTGAATAACACTAAAGATGATATCAAGTTCTGTTCTAATTACCAGAGTCATATGGATAGTGTATGTGTGTGCTCAGTCACGTCCAGCTCTTTTCGGCCCCAGGGACTGTAGACTATCAGACTCTTCTGCCCATCGAATGTTCCAGGCAAGAATACGTAAGTGGGTGGCATTTCCTACTCTAGAGGACAGCTAGTTTCAAAGGATTCCACCAGTTTATAAACAAAATGCACAGGAATGAGACACCCCAAAACTGGTTACAAAGAAGTCTGCAGACCATTAGCGAATGTAATTTTAACAGCTAATGTGTACCCCACATCTGGCAGAGGCTGTATCTCCCTTTTTCTATTATTTTCCAGAGACAATCTTCTTTATTCTTCCTAAAGCATTAATGAAATTCCCATGTATTTAAATGGACGTGAAGCAAGTTCTGTTACATCAACATTGGTAATGCATTTTACTGCTTCTGCCATTTCCTTACAGAATGTGCATTTGCGCATCGTTTAGAACATTTTAACAATCTTAGTGTGCTAAAAATGGCTTTAACTCTTCATTCCCTTTACATGTCGTTTCAGATAAAGTACCTTGAAAAGCATTCTGTACATTCTTTCAAAAAAAAAGTGAGAAGATGGAGCATAAAGTCTAGATACGTTTGTATTTTATCAGAAAATATTCAAAATTTAAAAATAGAAAAAAAACTACTTGGGAAATAGAAATACCAATGAGGGTTAATGAATGAAATAGCCTAACTTTTGAAATCACATAGTAATTAGGGCTTATATTTGTTTCTAAATCGGTCCTTATCCCCTCATTCAATATGCATTTTAACATCATCTTTTTCAATAAAGGATGATGTTAATAGAGTTAATAAATCTCAGCATCACCATGTGGAAGAGCCTCAGGTGTTCGTATGCTCTGATAGTCCATTTATAGGCCCAAGGCCCTAACCAAGATGACTGCGGCCACCTTCACAAGTACATCAGTTGCTTTAACTGACATGAGTGTGTTGGTCTATTTAGTGACAAATCCAAAGGAGTAATCATGGGAGTGAACCCACTGGGTAATTCCATCAAAGAGGTTGAAGCATTCTTGGGCATATAGAGGAAGTGCGTGCATGCATGCATGCTCAGTCACTTCTGTCGTGTCCGACTCTTTGTAACCGTATGGACTGTAGCCCACCAGATTCCTCTGTCCATGGGATTCTACCGGCAAAACACGGAAGTGAGTTGCCATGCCCTCCTCCAGGAGATCTTCCTGACCCAGGGATCAAACCTGTGTCTCCTACATTGTGGGTGGATTCTTTACTGCGGAGCCACCGGGGGAACCCATACAGAGGTAGACTGATTGATAAAAGGAAAAATATACTAAGCACTAAGGCTGTAGTTGTGATAAACATTTAAAAAGACACTAAGATAGTATTTTTACTGAAGAGACTAGGATGAAAGTGAAAGTGAAGTCCCTCAGTCGTGACCGACTCTTTGCGACCCCATGGACTGTAGCCTATTAGGCTCCTCCATCCATGGGATTTTCCAGGCAAGAGTGCTGGGGTGGATTGCCATTTCCTTCTCCAGGGGATCTTCCTCACCCAGGAATTGAACCCAGGTCTCCCACATTGCAGGAAGACGCTTTACCGTCTGAGCCACCAGGGAAGCTGAAGAGACTAGGGTATGCTATTCCTAATGTAGAAATATTTCATCTGTGGGACATGGAAAATTTTCAATAATATTTCTAAGTAGCTGTAATGGTGACAACCCTCTTACAAAGGGATATAATCTCTGTTCACAAGTTCAAATGTTAGTACAATATTATACTGTTGATGTTTTTCAGCAATAGAAAATTATTCTCCTTTGATCTAAGCATTTAGACATAAGACAAAGAGTGAATATCTTTCCTACCGTCAAAGAGATTATCTTGTACAAGGAAAAGTAATCCTGAATATAAAATAACTTTTAAAGTATTTTTAAATATTAAGTCAAATTCAATAACGAAGCACCAAAAGCATTGAAAAAAATTTGTTTGAGAAAATGAATCTCATTGTTTGTCAAATTGCTGGCATAGCCACATAAAGAGGAATTTTACAGTGAATTCCCATGTCTGGCAATGATGGAGTTCAGTTCAGTTCAGTCCTTCAGTCATGCCCGACTCTTTGTGACCCCATGGACTGCAGCACACCCGGCCTCCCTGTCCATCACCAACTCCCGGCTTTACTCAAACTCATGTCCAGCGAGTCGATGATGCCATCCAACTATCTCATCCTCTGTCGTCCCCTTCTCCTCCTGCTTTCAATCTTTCCCAGCATCAGGGTCTTTTCAAATGAGTCAGTTCTTCGCATCAGGTGGCCAAAGTATTGGAGTTTCAGCTTCAGCATCAATCCTTCCAAAGAATATTCAGGACTGATCTCCTTTAGGATTGACTGGTTGAATCTCCTTGCTGTCCAAGGGACTCTCAAGAGTCTTCTCCAATACTACATTTCAAAAGCTTCAATTCTTCGGCACTCAGCTTTCTTTATCCAACTCTCACATCCATATATGACTACTGGAAAAACCATAGCTTTGACAGATGGACTTTTGTTGGCAAAGAAATGTCTCTGCTTTTTAATACGCTATCTAGGTTGGTCATAACTTTCCTTCCAAGGAGCAAACGTTTTTCAATTTCATGGCTGCAAATCACCATCTGCAGTGATTTTGGAGCCCCCAAAATAAAGTCTGTCACTGTTTCCATTGTTTCCCCATCTATTTTCCATGAAGTGATGGGACCAGATGCCATGATCTTAGTTTTCTGAATGTTGAGTTTTAAGCAAAATTTTTCACTCTCCTCTTCCACTTTAATCAAGAGGCTCTTTAGTTCTTCATTTTCTGCCATAAGGGTGGTGTCATCTACATATCTGAGGTTATTGATATGTTTCCTGGCAGTCTTGATTCCAGCTTGTGCTTCATCTAGTCCAGCATTTCTCTTGATGTACTCTACATACAAGTTAAATAAGCAGGGTGACAATATATAGACCTGACGTACTCCTTTTCCTATTTGGAACCAGTCTGTTTTTCCATGTCCAGTTTTAACTGTTGCTTCTTGACCTGCATACAGATTTCTCAGGAGGCAGGTCAAGTGGTCTGATATTCCCATCTCTTTAAGAATTTTCCACAGTTTTTGTGATCCACACAGTCAAAGGCTTTGGCATAGTCAATAAAGCAGTAGTAGATGTTTTTCTGGAACTCTCTTGCTTTTTTGATGATTCAGCGGATGTTGGCAATTTGATCTCTGGTTCCTCTGCCTTTTTTAAAACCAGCTTGAACATCTGGAAGTTCATGGTTCACATACTGTTGAAACTTGGCTTGGAGAATTTTGAGCATTACTTTGCTAGCATGTGAGATGAGTGCAATTGTGCGGTAGTTTGAACATTCTTTGGCATTGCCTTTCTTTGGGATTGGAATGAAAACTGACCTTTTCCAGTCCTGTGGCCACTGCTGAGTTTCCAAATTTTCTGGCATATTGAGTGCAGCACTTTCACAGCATCATCTTCCAGGAATTGAAATTCCAACTGGAATTCCATCACCTCCACTAGCTTTGTTCGTAGTGATGCTTTCTAAGGCCCACTTGACTTCACATTCCAGGATGTCTGGCTCTAGGTGAGTGATCACACCATCATGATTATCTGGGTCATGAAGATCTTTTTGGTACAGTTCTTCTGTGTATTCTTGCCACCTCCTCTTAGTATCTTCTGCTTCTGTTAGGTCCGTACAATTTCTGTCCTTTATCTAGCCCATCTTTGCATGAAATATTCCCTTGGTATCTCTAATTTTCTTGACGAGATCTCCAGTCTTTCCGACTCTGTTGCTTTCCTCTGTTTCTTTGCCTGGATCACTGAGGAAGGAGTGATGGAGTAACAGGGACCGGATTTCCCACCCGGGACCACAAAAAGGCTGGATGCAGTGTTGAAAGCAATGGTTCTCAAGACATTGGGCATCAGGTTGTGAGGGATAGTGGCCCTAAAGGATGGGAAACTATCAAGGTGAGCAGGACTTTCACTAGCTTACTGCCTGGAGAGTCTCAAGGCCACAGCGCAAGGAGGAGGAACACAGGGAGCCCGGCCATCTTCCTGAGCTGAGAGGATGGGGCAAGGAGTTCAAGGAGACTGGATTAGTTCTCTGTTGCTATGGCAACAAATTACTACAAACTCACTGGCTTAGAACAAAGCAAACTCATTATCTACAGTTGTGGAGGCTGGAAGTCCAAAGTGGACCAGCAAATTTGTGCTCTTTCTGGGGTCTCCAGGAAAACATCTGCTTCCTTCCCTTTCCTCTTTCCAAGAAGCCTCCTGAATCCCTTGGCTCTTGGCCAATTCCTCCATCTTCAAAGCCTTCAGTGTGGCATCCCCCAATCTCTTTTTCTGTACCTCAGATCCTATAGCTTTCCTGTTTTAGGACACATGCGATTACATTGGGCCCCCCTTTAAAATTCAGAATAATTTACCCATCTAAATATTCTTATTGAATTGCATCTACAAAGTCCCTTTGCAGCCATTCCTTTATCCAAGGGATCTTCCCAACCCAGGGATCAAACTTCATTCTTGTGCATTGCAGGCAGATTCTTAACCATCTGAGCCACCAGGGGAGCCCCATACAAGGTAATATCTGCACAAATCCTGGGATATAGAATGCAGATGTCTTTGAAGGATGAGTAGTCATTATTTGTGTGCTCAGTCACTCAGTCATGTATGACTCTATGCGACCCTATGGACTGTAGCCCACCAGGCTCCTCTGACCATGGGATTCTCCAAGCAAGAATACTGGAGTGGGTTGTCATTTCCTACTCCAAGTCATTATTTACTCTACCACAAGAACCAAGGCAGCTAGATTTTGCACAACAGAGAAGCAGAGAGGACAGGTGCACAGTGTAAAAACCCTACAGATCTAGAGAGGGGGCCCCTCGAGTCTTCAGCAGAGGCTCCTTCTTGGGTATTCAGCCAAGTGTTGATCGTTGTATGCTTTGTGGAAACCACCTAGGGCTAGGGGCAAACATCTGAACACGATGAGTGGGGGAAATCCTAGAGCTTACCCAGGGCTAGGTAGTGCCTACTCCCATCACCTGAGTAGAAAATTTAATAATATATGGACATTGAGTAGATTATTCAGACAGAATTTTTGCATCCAGAATAAGGCAAAATAAGACTTAGATTAAATATCATTCTAGTCTTCCCAATAAGAGTTTAAAAGCAAAATTCAAAAGGTTCAAAGTATTTCTAAGTAACATCCCAGAACAAAGCTCAAGAATTTTCAGGAATACAAAAACATCCAGCACCCAAAAATAAAATATTCACAATGAAAGGAATTTAATAAAAAATTACCAGGTGTGCAGAGAAGAAGGAAAATGCAACCCATAATTAAGAAAAAATCAATCAATCAAAACTGACCCAGAAATACTTCTGATGATAGAGTTGGTAGACAAGAACATTAAAACAATTATTATAATTTTATTCCATGTGTTCAAAAAGCTAGAGGAAAAATTAAACATCTGAAATTCAGCTGGGAAAGATATTTTTAAAGACCCAATTTAAGCTTCTAGAGATGAAAACATATTATTTAGGATGAAAAATACACTGGATGGGATTAACATCATTGACATGCAGCAGAAAAGATTAGCAAAGATTAGAAAATTTGAAGACATAGCAGTACAGTTTCAAAATGAAACACAAAGAAAAAATAACTTCAAAACATGAAAAGAGTATCAGTGAGCTGTGGAACAGCCTGAAGTGGTCTAGTGTGCATGTTATTTGAGTTTCCAAAGGAGATATGGAGAGATGAAGAAAAAGAATTTGAAAAAACAACAGCAGCAAATTTTCCAAATTTGATTGAAACTATAAACCTGTAGATGAGAGAAGATGAGCAAGCGAAAGCATAAGAAACACGAAGACAGCTAAGGCATATCATAATCAAGCTGCAGGGGCAAAGTGAAAGTATGAAAACTAGTCAGTAGAAAAAGTCACATTACATGCATAGGAGAAAAAAATAAAGTTAACAGTAAATTTCTCCCTGGAAACAATGCAAGTTGGAAGACAATGGAGAGACATCTCTAAAGCACTGAAAGTAAAATGCATCAGCCTGAAATTCTATACCAACGAAAATAGATTTCAAAAACTGTTTTTAGTAATTACATTGTTAGTGGTAATTTTTATATTGTCATTCTAAAGTTTTGTATATGAATAGTCAAATAAAGCAAGTAAATCATTATTCATATACTAATCATAATAGCCAACAGCTGGAAACAAACCAATGTCCATCAGCTGATGAATAAACAAAATGCAGCCCATCCATACAAGGCAATGGCACCCCACTCCAGTAATCTTACCTGGAAAATCCCATGGATGGAGGAGCCTGGTGGGCTGCAGTCCATGCGGTCACTAAGAGTCGAACACGACTGAAGTGATTTAGCTTAGTGGGATATTGCTTAGCTATAAAAAGAAATAAAGCACTGACACAGGCTGCATGTGGATAAACCTTGAAACATCGTGCTAAATAAGAGAAACCAGACACAAAAGGCCATATATTTTATGATGCATTTATGTAAAATGCCCAGAATTAGCAAGTCCACTGACAGAAAACAAATTCTGGGTTTCTAGAGCCTTGGGGAGGCAGGATTGAGGAATAACTGCTTAATGGACATAGGGCTTCCTTTACGTGTGATGAAAATACTCTGAAACTAGGCAGTGGTGATTATTGCAAACCATTGTGAATACGGTAAATGCCACTAATAGCGATGTTTATGTTATGTGTATTTTACTACAAATAAAATGTTAGAGAATAGTAAGCAGTGGATATTACAATTTCTCTACAAGACAAAATATAGTTTAAAAAATCTGTAGGGGGAGTAGGTAAAAGACATGGATAAAATAAGATGGGTCACAGATTGATAACTGTTGGAGAGAATAATAAGGGGAGTTTCTTTGCATCATTCTTTTCATTTCTATTGATATGCTCACTATATGTATGTATGTGTGTGTATATATATACACACACACACATATATATGATAGGCATATTAATGTTCAGTTCAGTTGCTCAGTCGTGTCCGACTCTTTGCGACCCCATGAATCGCAGCACGCCAGGCCTCCCTGTCCATCACCAACTCCCGGAGTTCACTCAAACTCACGTCCATCGAGTCAGTGATGCCATCCAGCCATCTCATCCTCTGTCGTCCCCTTCTCCTCCTGCCCCCAATCTCTCCCAGCATCAGAGTTTTTTCCAATGAGTCAATTCTTCACATGAGGTGGCCAAAGTACTGGAGTTTCAGCTTTAGCATCATTCCTTCCAAAGAACACCCAGGGCTGATCTCCTTTAGAATGGACTGGTTGGATCTCCTTGTAGTCCAAGGGGCTCTCAAGAGTCTTCTCCAACACCACAGTTCAAAAGCATCAATTCTCCGGTGCTCAGCTTTCTTCACAGTCCAACTCACATCCATACATGACCACTGGAAAAACCATAGCCTTGACTAGACGGACCTTTGTTGGCAAAGTAATGTCTCTGCTTTTGAATATGCTATCTAGGTTGGTCATAACTTTCCTTCTAAAGAGTAAGCGTCTTTTAATCTCATGGCTGCAATCACCATCTGGAGTGATTTTGGAGCCCAAAAAAATAAAGTCTGACTCTGTTTCCACTGTTTCCCCATCTATTTCCCATGAAGTGATAGGACCGGATGCCATGATCTTCGTTTTCTGAATGTTGAGCTTTAAGCCAACTTTTTCACTCTCTTCTTTCACTTTCATCAAGAGGCTTTTGAGTTCCTCTTCCCTTTCTGCCATAAGGGTGGTGTCATCTGCATATTTGAGGTGATTGATATTTCTCCTGGCAATCTTGATTCCAGCTTGTGCTTCTTCCAGCCCAGCATTTCTCATGATGTACTCTGCATAGAAGTTAAATAAGCAGGGTGACAATATACAGCCTTGATGTACTCCTTTTCCTATTTGGAACCAGTCTGTTGTTCCATGTCCCGTTCTAACTGTTGCTTCCTGACCTGCATATAGGTTTTCAAGATATATATACAAATATTAAAAACTTTAAAAATGTATCAAGGAATCAGTGAATTTGTGGATTCTTTTTGATGAAACAATCAATGATAGTTCCTTGGAGAAAGAGCACCATGGGCTATGAGACCACAGGCTATGAGAGACCACTGTGGCTCAGATGGTAAAGAATATGTCTGCAATGCAGGATACCTAGGTTCTATCCCTGGGTTAGGAAAATCCCCTGGAGAAGGGAATGGCCACCCACCCCAGTATTCTTGCCTGGAGAATTCCTTGGATGGAGAAGCCTGGCAGGCTACAGTCCATGAGATTGCAAAAAATCAAACACAGCTGAGAGACTCACACTTTTCATTTTTAATATAATTTTATTGGTGGTTTGATAGGCTATTTTTTCCAATCCATGGTATTATTTAACAGTGCCTCAGAATTAAAGTTTAAAAGTGCAAGATGTTTTGCATAGTTACCAAGTGAATATTGACTTTAGAAATGGAGGCATAAGCATAGATGGCTTAAAATTATCCTGGGCTTATCTCAGCTTTAGGTTTAGGGAACAAGTTACTTCCTCATGAAGAATGAGATTGCAACTAATTTAAGGGTTTGAACCAATAACTGATAAAAAATAAATCTGTGCTTTTAAAAAACTGACAAGTCAAAACAAGTTGTTGAACTAATTGTAGCTATGAAGTCAATTTGAATGTGTGGAATTGATTAGTTGCATAGATATATAGATGTGATCTGAAAATTTAATCTATAATTGAAGACTTCAATGCTAATCAAGTCATCTAATTTGGGGGTTAAAAATGTCCATCTTAAATTAAATCAACTGCTTTTTTCATTTAAATATATGCTTCTTTATTTAGCCCAGCAAATCATTCAAAAATTGGAGTTCTTTTCTGCGATTATAACTCCACCCATTTTTACCTCTCCAGCCCATTGTTATCACTGAGCCACAATACTTTGTTCACAATTGTGAGATCATATGAGACTCCACACTATGCCAAGTGTGCACTTAAGAGCTGGCTTGGTTCAGCACAGGAGATGAATCTTGCTCCTCACCCTCTGCCCAGCCTGCTACTCTCTGAAGCCTGTCTTACTCCTCCTCCTTCCCCAGACTGAGCCCTTTCTTTCCAGTTGTATCCCTTTCCTCTTTTTCCAGGGTAAAACCCTATTCGTTTCCTGAGCAGTTGGTCTGTGGCTTCTACAGCATCAGAAGCACTTTTCTTCTCTTTTCTCCATTGAGGTTGGCGCGGTCTACAGAATTATCTGGGATTTCTTTCAATCATTCAAGAGCCAAATCATTTGTTCAAGAAACCTAGAGCACTAATTTTTACAAATTGTTGACAACTAACTTACACAAAATGTACAACTTAATGATTCAAAACATGGAACCTAGAAAAATAGAACCGCACGTCTTACTCTACAAGTAGATTGGACGGCTGCGTAATTGGCCACAGCCAGAGAGAGCACCTAGAGGCTTGCCCAGGAGGAGACCCCCATGGGATTGCTTAGAAGGCTCCACCTGGTCCAAGGTGGAGGTCCATGGGTACGAGCCTCCCTAGCCATTTCTCAGCTGGCAGCAGGCAAAAGATACTGAATATTAAACACAGCCTTCCTAAACTTTACAGGAAGGCTATTTTCCCTTTGCACCAGAGAAAACATGCTTAACTGCCTCCAGATTAGAAAGAAGAACATGGAGCTAATGAGAGGCTATCCCCTGGGCGGTGACCACGTTGGGTACCGCAGTGATGAACGTGTGTACTCTGTACTGCCTGTCCACGGTAGCTCTTTTCACATACACGTGTACACAAAGACACTGCTGAGTATCAGCTCCGTGCTCTAGCATGACTTGGTTAATACTAAAAATAAAATCTTTTCCCTCATATTTCACTGTGATGCAATTTCTTGTCTTAAAGAAAGATGGAAACTTATACTTGGAAGATATATAGTTAGAATTTCCTGTAATACGGAATTAGCTCCAGTCAAAATGAACTATTCTACACTGCCATTATTACTCATTTACCAAAAATACTCTGTTCTGGGTTTAATATTTTCTTAATACTTTAAACTTTTATAAGCACTTTCTCATCGAATACCTCTTCTAGCCTCTCAGTAAGCCTCAGAGTCAGGGCAAATATTACTATTGCCAGATGTCAGGATTACTAGGGATGGCAATGAATAGTGACAGAATTAGGATTAAAATCTGCATTTTCCTACTCTTAGTTCCATGTATTTTGGGGGAAAAAATATCAAAAATCAAACAAAACACTGCTTCATCACATAGCTCACTAAATATCTGTCAAATTTTTCAAGTGACGGAGGCAAATGTTATTTGTTTATGATGACTATGTTTGCCTTGACACTTTTTAAAAATACTTCAGTAAAAAATTACATGAAAAATTTCTTAAAAGACTCTTTTAATGCCATACCTTGACAATAGACATGTCCATACAAAGCTCTGAGGCTCCATTACATTTTTATTATGATATGATTATGATGTCAATGCAAATTTCTAAAGAGCTCTATCCGACTGTAATTTCAAGACAGCTTCATTGCATTAAGGAACAAAACAGTCAACATAACATCCCGTTAATTTGGGGGTTTTGACAGAAAGCCGTAAAACAAAGGAATGCGCAGGATCAAGTCAACCTGGAGTTTGGCTTCTCTAGGGTAGGTAGTGGGACTGAAATCCATGATTCTAAATGTAGGGACCGACCGGCAGTGCGAGAGGGCCCGGGGACTCGGGTGGGGCGGGCTGGATTAGTCCATGTGTCACGGGGACCCTGTGTCTGCTCACTCTGGCAGCGACGGTGCTGACTTTCTGTGACACTGGATCCGGTTCCTGAAATGACATGTAGCCATTTTCTGCTACCCTACTATTGAAGCCAAGGGGAGTGGTGCTGGCAGGCATTCCTGTTCTTTCCTTTGGGGTTTTTTTTTTTTTTTTCCTATCCTGTATATTTATGGGGCTTTTAAATACTATCTTTTCCTGTTTACCATATGTCAAATTCTACATGAACTGATAAAAATATGCAAAGGCCTTATCACTCTAAGCTCCTAAAATAGACTTTCCTCCCTCCCACCTCCTACACTTCATCAAGCCCCTAAGTACTAATTACTAAAATCTAAAACGTTCATCTGACCGAATTGCATTATGTGTCCATTTTTAAAGACCTCAATTCAATTACATATACTGAAGTGGGCACCCAGAAAAAAAAATAATCCTGTCTGTATTTTCCATGATGCAGCGAGTCAGCACTGGGACAGTTCAGCATAAAGAAGATGGTTCGCCCTGGAACACAACACGCTCTCTTTGAAGCAAGGCAGCACCCTCCTCTCTGGGAGGGAGCACCGACTCTGGTATTGACATTGCAGCCGGCCGCCTTCATCACAGCCCGCTGTGCTGCTCCCAGGAGTGCGCCTGCTTGATGCCAGGAGCAGACTAAAGCTGTTCTGATTTCCCATCCCAGCCAAATAGATGCATAAGCAAGCTGTTAGATTGTCTCAGCATCCGTACGGAAACCCCCAGCTCCCCCCGCCTTGCTCCTCGGCATCTAGGGTAGTTAGCAGATCCATGAACATTTGCAAGTAAAATCACAAGGCGCCTGGGGAGGGGCTGTGGGTGGGGAGAGGGGGCCATTAGTGAAAGAGGAGGAAACTTCTCCCCGATCCAAGTGTAAACCCCTGCTGAAGTGGCGGCGAAAGTCAAAATGCACTTCACCAGGGTGGAGAACAGAATGCCTGCAACCAAGAGTGAAGGCGCTGATTGTGTCCCATTTACAGCTGAAACAGTTTGCTGGGCTGTGTCTATACCCTAGGCTGTTCACACGGCCAAAAAGGAGCTGTAAGTCAGCTGGGTTGTCAATAGTGGGAGAATATACTATACTGTGATATGAGTTTGAGTAGGGAATTGATGATGGACAGGGAAGCCTGGCGTGCTGCAGTCCATGGGGTTGCCAAGAGTCGGGCAGGACTAAGTGACTGAACTGAACTGAACTGACACTGTACTATACTGTACTATTCTATACTATACTCTGCTATACTCTTCTATACTCTGCTATACTCTTCTATACTATGCTATACTCTTCTATACTTTTCTATACTCTTCTATACTCTGCTATACTCTTCTATACTCTGCTATACTCTGTTACATTCTTCTATACTCTGCTATACTCTTCTATACTCTGCTATACTCTGCTATAATCATCTATACTATGCTATACTATGCATGTTTCCCTGGTAGCTCAGCCATAAAGAATCCACCTGCAATGCAGGAGACGCAGGTTGATCCCTGAGTTGAGAAGATCCTCTGGAGGAGGAAATGGCAACCTACTCCAGTACTCTTGGCTGGAAAATTCCATAGATGGAGGAGCCTGGCAGGCTCCATGGAGCTGCAAAGAGTTGGACAACTAAGCGTGTGCACACACACACACACACGTATATATGTGGCTGACTCACTTTGCTGTACAGCAGAAACTGACACAGCACACACGCACACACGCACATGCACACACACATGCACATGTGGCTGACTCACTTTGCTGTACAGCAGAAACTGACACAGCAGTGTGAGACACCTATAGGGCAATAAACAAACATCACACGAGTGGCCTGGTGGGAACAGGAAAAGAACAAATCCCAGGTAAGCAACACAAATAAAACCCTCAATAAACAATAAACAACCCTGCCACCTTTTTGTAATTATACACAAACGCTGTGCTTCTTGAGTCGTAAAAACAGAAAACAGACTGCGAGGATCAGGAATTCAATCCGATGGATGGAAAGGAACATGACTGTGTTTTCCAGGGGCTCTGGAAGTTGGGCTGACCATAACCGCAAGCTGGCAAAGCCATGGTCATGTCAGAGTCCAAGTTCATCTCTCTAACTCAGGAAGACACATGCCTTCAAACTTAGAAGAGTAAACTGACCCGCAAGGTGCATTTTTGAACTAAAGATGATATTTTCTATAGTGAATAGAGGAGCATTATTTTGATCACTTATCTTACAATTCTTTAGCATTTTCTGTTTCTGATTGTGGGTAGGGTATGTTCCCAAGTTTCCAGACTCTTCTAGGGTGTATGTCAGGAGCCACTGAGCTTTTACAGTTTACCCACTATAAAGAAACTTGGAGGATTTCAGCTTGGGATCTAGTTCCCACCTATAGGTTTGAGGCTGCTGTGGCGTGCAGGATCTGACAGAGCAAATACTGGTTTGGGGATTCTTGTGGGCAACAGGAAAATTCCTAGTTGTCCACCTCTAGTTCCATTCAAATTGGAAGCTAGGAAGAATCTCTAAATACATGGGAGTCAAAGGAAAAATCAGGAAAAGGGGCCTGTGAATTCTCATCCATCAGCCATTTCAGAAGGATTTGAGGGAAAAGGAAAAAATATATAAAGAAAGCTCAGACAGATTGGTAATGAAAGGGGGAAACATGTTTCAGAAATACTATAAAATATGCCAAGAATCCATTGGTATTTCTGGAGCTCCCTCCTACCAGGCATGGGGACTCTGGGGGTCACATGGCCTGCAGGCCAAGTCCATGGATGTCATGTGAGGTTTACCCAGCATGGTCCAAATTCACTTGGGAGCATGGGTGCAAAGCTGAATTTTACCAAGTTTTCTCCATTAATCCTATATGGTCACAGTGAGGGTAACCATCAATTTTTAAACAAGAAGACATGACTGAGAAATCCTCGCTTTCTGTACTAGTCATACAAGATGAAATTTCCATGGACACTGCCACTGTCTACATACCCAGGGGTCTTTCTTATCATTATCATCACTCCTGTCAATTTGGAGAGATTATTTCACCACTGCCATTCACACTCAGCTGAAAACAGAACCGGGTGTAAATTTATTAGGATTACTCTGAAAAACAAAGTTTTAGAGTAGCGAAACCTGTGTTGAATTAGGTCATAATAAAAGAAAAATCTCTCATGGATTTTGACTGTGGTTTGACCAACATTCTAGAAACACACAAACACAGAAAATAAAAAGCCTTTCTTTAAAAAAAAAAAAAAAAAGACCTTTTAGAGTACAATAGTCCTCAGTAAAGAGGATTTTAAAATGAATTTCATCTGTTGCTTTTTAAAATAAATTTCAGTGATATTTGAACTTGAAAACATCACTCAAATGCACAGAGGTCCATTCTTTACGGTGAGTCTCTCGAGCATCACAAGGCGCCTCCGCTGTCGAGGGCAATGCTTACATCTGAACATATGAACCACTCAGAAAACATTTTCCATGCAAACTGTAAAACTGTGTCACTGAATTATTTAAACAGAAAATAATTAAAATGAGTAAATAAATTGTAAAACCATAGTGAAAGCTCTGACTTGAAAAAATCAGAATGGAACAATTAGTCTTAGAATTCCTATGACTCTTTTCCCATTCAGCCAATCTACCTGGTATGCGTATAATGTGAGACTCCCTGAAGATAATAAATATTATTGTAACTGCCTAATTTGTATAGTTGTCTACAAATGCTGTATCACCTGATACCTAGGAAAACAGAATATTAGTAAGACAGATATTACCTCATTTTTATATATAAAGAACCTAATACTCAGAGAACTAAACTAACCCAAGGTTACAATTCTACAAAGAAAGAGAAGTCCTGGATTTTTATCACTCATAAATCTAGTCTTGAAAATGTGAAACCATCTACCTTCTGCCCCCTTGGGTAAAATTGTAATCTTAGATTAAAATATTAATTCCAAAGATAAATCTGACTTGCTTTGGATCTCCACAGAAATCTAAACTGATTTCATTTACTCTTCCATCCTATAGCATCCTGTCTATGGTCAAGTAGAGCAGACATAAACAACACATGTATTTATAATGAAATTGAAACCTTCTTGCCTATCAGATTCCTGAGTAAATTTATTCTCTGGCTAGTGGACAGCATAAAGCTGAGTAACACTTCAGTGAACCATCCTGTGACCTGGGGAAATTTCATAGTTGACCTGATTATTGGAAACAGCCAAGGAGTCTCTGGACTGTGCCTTTAATCCTCTACAGACAAAAATAATAACAACTAGGCTGAAGTCACATAGGCTATGGATGTAAAAATGGGATTTATTCTCTTAGGACAGGAGTGGGATACCTCCAAGAAATGAAGGCTAAGAGAACTCGGTACAAACGCAACTTACAATGGGCAGTGATGGGGTATTTCTGAAATGATCGTTAATATTCATGATAATATCCTAAAGTTTCTGACCATACAAAGGACCATAAAGTTGTTTATGTTGAGAATAACAGTGAAATTGATGATAAAAAGACTTACTCAGAGGTCACTATCAGATGTTAACCTTTATGTTATCCCCATAACATCCATCAATCATAATTTGCATATACTACTACTACTACTAAGTCGCTTCAGTCGTGTCTGATTCAATGAGACCCCAGAGATGGCAGCCCACCAGGCCTTACCGTCCCTGGGACTCTCCAGGCAAGAACACTGGAGTGGGTTGCCATTTCCTTCTCCAATGCATGAAAGTGAAAAGTGAAAGTGAAGTCGCTCAGTCGTGTCTGACTCTTAGCAACTGCAGCCTACCAGGCTCCTCCGTCCATGGGATTTTCCAGGCAAGAGTACTGGAGTGGGGTGCCATTGCCTTCTCTATACTTGCCCCATTTTATAGACAAGGAAACCATGGCTTACATAACTTGTATAGGCTTCCCTAATGGCTCAGTGGATAAAGAATCTGCCTGCAGCATAGGAGACAAAGGAGACGCAGGTTTGACTCCTGGCTGGGGTCGATCCCCTGGAGGAGGAAATGGCAGCCCATTCCAGTGTTCTCGCTTCGGAAATCCCATGGACCGAGGAGCCTGGTGGGCTACAGTCCACGCGGTCACAAAGAGCTGGACCTGACTGAGCAACTAAACACACACACATACAACCTTCCTAATGTCCCAAAGCTGACAGTAAGAGGATTGCACCTAACTGTGTAAGCAGAGCCCATGTTCTGGACCCTAGTGTTCTGCAGAGATGAACATGTTCTAAGGATGGTTATGCGGAGAATTTTACAACTTCAGACGTTTTCCCACAATATTTTTTTGTGTCTTGAATTTTTATTATTGATATTTATTTATTTGCTTTTTTCTCTACTTAAAAAAATAGCCCCAGAACAGTGTAATAAATTAAGCTTCATCATGCCTTAGCATGAATTAATTTCTCAGTAGCTTTTGATTGGAGAAACAAGAAAGAGAACCATGGGAGACTTGGAGACCAATTGGGAGACGCTGTAGATAGGTAGGAAGCCATGCAAGAAAAGCTTTGGAAGGTGAAGAGGAAGGAAATGGAAGAGAAACACCCTCTTTCCTACCAGGCAAGATGGGCTGGGACGGTGCAGAATCAATAACACAGTTTTCTTATTCATGCTATATTGTTTTTGAGGGTGTAAGGGGGAATCTTGCTCATTTAGTCCTTCACTTATAGATCCAGATTGAAAAATCAGCCACAATCTCAAACATAGCAGAAGGGACAAGACCTATGGTGGGGAGGGCCCTCTCACAGTGGCAACTGAATGCCCCAATCTAGAAGTGACAGCGTTTTGCTCACACTTCATTAATCAGAACTAATCACTGGCCAATGAACTAATGCTCCTGGAGAAGGAAATGGCAACCCACTCCTGTGTTCTTGCCTGGAGAATTCCATGGACAGAGGAGCCTGGTGGGTCACAGTCCACAGGGTCGCAAGGAGCCGGACACGACTGAGAGGCTAAGAACAACAAAGAACTAACGCGCTGATCACTTCCCTGAGCACTCCAACCACAGGGGCCAGGGGTGCCGACCTACTGCGTGCAGATGGCGGGGAGGCAGGAAGTCACAACAGCACCAGTGAGCATTCTGTCCAGGACCGTCTCTCCATATTTACCTACTTCCCACTGTGGCCCAGAGTCAACACGCCTCACTCCGGAGCACATCTGTCTTCCCAAACGCCTTCTGCTTCATTTGCTGCTCACGTCACTTTCTAAAACTGTTATTTTTTTCAGAAGTTCAGCTTCTCCTCCATTACACAGATGTACCATATGACCAAAGTAAGTCAAGAATATATCTTTTAAACATATCTGAGATGAGAAATAGCAAGGCTAATGCTGGGCCCCTATTTGCGATGGGAGGGTTCTGTCATCTTTATCAAAGAGACAGTCGTGTCTACTCCTTCAATTATGTTCCTTCCTTATACATTATCTTATCAGAGGCATTGTATGGGATCTTAAAATTATGAATTTCTGACTGATGTGAGTGATTCATCTTATTGTAATTTTCTGTGAATATTATGATAGCCAAGAGGAAAGGGAAATTCATCTGTATGCTCTGAGATCTTTGAAAATCAAACTTTACTTTAAAAATAAATTTTATTGCCATAAGGTATTCCTTTTGTGTCATTCCTCACCTCAAAGAGAATGTGATGGACCCTTAGTAATGAGTAGTATCTGAATCATGCTGGAAGATGTCAAAATAAAATGAAGATTTCAAAAAAGAGAAGAGCTTCCTATAATTTTGCAAGAAATAGAAGAGGGGAGAAATCTCATTTCAAATCACACCTCAATCAGCAAAGATTTTATTTTCCATAAACTATATGTATTTACATAATCATTTGTGGTTTGGTAAAGTGATCCAGTAATTCTGTTGAGACTCCCCACATGTCCATTGTATCTATTCTTGTGCTGAACACAATGGTGATCAAGAGTTATAAGAATTCATCACAATCCCCCAAGCCCTTACATTCAGCTAAGAAGGAAAGGCAGACAATGCCACAGACCAGGGCTACCAGAAGCAGAGCTGGAGATAAGGAGTCATGAGCCTTAGTCTGGTTTTTTATTTTAATTGGAGAATAATTCATAATCTGCTGATGAAGAAAGTGGGGAAGTTTCCTGGGGGAAACTGATCAGGGTGTGAAGGAAGCAGGACCAGCTGGAGGTTAAGGTCAGGCAAGGATGCGATTTCAGGCAGCATCCCACAGCAGGGAGCCTGACCCCTGGGATAATTCTGAAGAGTAAATAACACTCAATGGTCATTTTGACCTCAGGCTTCCCTGGTGGCTCAAACAGTAAAGAATCTGCCTGTAATGCAGGAGACACAGGTTCAGTATGTGGGTGGGAAAGACCCCTTTGAGGAAGGCATGGCCACCCACTCCAGGGGATGCCTGGAAAATTCCATGGACAGAGGAGTCTGGCTGGCTAAAGTCCACGGGATTGCAAAGAGTCAGACATGACTGAGTGACTAACATACACATACAAGGCAAAGGAGATTGGTTTTCATGCTCTTGGACATCTCATTTCATGGCTAAGGTCTCCATCAAGGCCACATCAAATCCAAGAGACTTTCTGTTCTCTGCACATGTCATCAAAATAGCCCCAGTTGCCCAAGGTCAGTTCTCCAAAGAAATCTTGCAGACTGTGGTCCCTGAAGGCAAACCCTTGGTCCGTCCAAGGGATTCAGGAGAACCTGAGCAAACAACTGATATTATCAATTACAGTCCACCTCTGTGGACTCATATGGATCTACTCACATTAAATTTCTACCATCATGACATCCTCAGGATGCTGCTGAGTCAACATTTCTGAGGGAACTTACCAGAGAAGGTAAGTGGAATGATCTATAGCTCCCATTCCTGCATTGGGTTCCAAAGTGTAACTTGCTCTTGTTATCTGCCTGCTCTTTGCTCCCATGAGAATCATCTGACTACCTTTCCCTTCACTAGTTGTACATTTCAAATTACCTGGTGGCTCAGATGGTAAAGAATCTGCCTGCCATGCCGGAGACCTGGGTTCAATCCCTGGCTTGGGAAGATCCCCTAGATGAGGGCACAGCAACCCACTCTAGTATTCTTGCCTGGAGAATCCTCATGGACAGAGGAGACTGGTGGACTACAGTCCATGGGGTCTCAAAGAGTCAGACATGACTTAGCAACTATGCACAAATAGATTCAAACTTTCAGTTTATACTTTCAGTGGCCCCCAACTTTTTGCTTCCTGAGAAAGACCCCATCCAGGCCAAAACATCTAAAACGTCACCCTAGAGAAAACAGCTGGTAATCACTAGACTGCTATTGACTTCATAGATGCCTATGAAATGATCCTAAAATGTTCAAAATAAGAGTATGCCCAGAGAAAAAAAAAACTCTGATTTAATATTTATTCTTTGGAAAGACATTTGCTCACTAGGTGTGAGGTGTGAATGCGTACTAGGTATGAGGCCCTGTTTCAGCTGTTGGAAGGTAGTGATGAGCAAGGCTGACAGGCCCCATCCTGGACAGAGGCTGCTTTATGCCCCACAGACACCCCCTCCTCAGCACATCCCTTGTCACCTTCTCTTCCCTTGCCTAGTTGAAGGAACCCCTGATTTCTGCAGGCACAAATCTCTGAAGACTTCCCCGAGCTTCTGAAAGTGCTAGTTGGTCAGTCATGTTCTAACTCTCTGAGTTGGACAGTAGTGGCCCACCAAGCTTATCTGTCAGTGGGATTTTTTTCAGGCAAGAATACTTGGCATGGGTTGCCATTTCCTCCTCCAGGGGATCTTCTCGACCCGGGGATCGAACCCACGTCTCCCGCATTGGCAGGCCAATCCTTTTGCTACTAGCACCACCTGGGAAGCCCATCAACTATATAATACATGCAATTTAAATGTAGATCTTATGATCTGACTAATATCACTAGTTCTGTGATAGCAGTCTGTGGGTGAGATGGATACTTCTGGCTAACTAAGGAAGCTAGCACTGTGTATACATTTTTTCTATAAGAAAATAAACTTGGGTTGTAAACAATTTAGTCACAAATTTATCCTGGCAACCAAGGAAATCAGGGCATACCTGTACTATCTTATGGGTTTAGTGATGAGGTACCAAGGTACTCACATCTCATTCCTTCTGTCTCTCCTGTTAAAATTCCCCATGATTTAGGATTCTGTTCCCAAACCAACCTGAGCGGGTGTCAGTAGTGTTCAATGGGCATCCAGCCACTGGGCTAGGGAGGGCATAGCCCCTGTAGAGGATGTTCCTCACCTGGGACCCAACATCTTTGACCTCTTTCTTAATTTTAGTTTCATTGTGACTCCATCTACCCAAGGCAGAAGCCAGAAACACTCACAGTCCGGCTTCTGGGCCTGCAGGTGACCTGGGCTCCCCCAGTCAGAATTAGAAAGGGCGGACGTCCCTGGTGGCACATCAGATAAGAATCCGCCTGCCAGTGCAGAGGACACAGGTCTGATCCTCAGTCCTGGAAGATCCTACATGCCTCTGAGCAACTCAGCCCATGCGCCAGAACTCCTGAATCACTGACTCCGCGAGCCTGGGCTCTGCACGATGAGAAGCTCGTGCATGCAAGAGCAGCCCCTGCTCTCTGCAACTAGAGAAAGCCCAAGTGCAGCAATGAAGACCCAGTGCAACCAAAAATAAATAAGTTAGTTAATTAATTAATGTTATTAAATAAAAAGGAACAGAAAGGGAGCCGGTGAGAGGCAGCCAAGCACAGAGGCCCATTACCTGTCAGGTGTGGAGGCAGCATTTTGAAGGAGTGTGGGTGGTGTGTCTGCCGAGAGACCGTGGCCTCGCTGAAGCAAGCCCAGGCTTTGCTCCCTGCTACATAGCCCAGGGCCAGCTTTACGGCACCCCAGGGTGTCTGCCAACCACCCCGTCCCTTTTAAAGGGAAAGTTGCTCGGTCGTGTCCGACTCTTTGCGACCCTATGGACTATACGGTCCATGGAATTCTCCAGGCCAGAATACTGGAGTGGGTAGCCTTTGCAGGTGGATTCTTTACCAGCTGAGCCACCAGGGAAGCCCAAGAATACAGGAGTGGGTAGTCTATCCCTTCTCCATGGGATCTTTCTGACCCGGAGTCTCCTGCATTGCAGGCAGATTCTTTACCAGCTGAGCTACCATGGAATGCCTTTTATTATTTTTTATGTTTTTTTGTGATGCAACTTATTTTTTTAATTTTTTAAAAATTTAATTGGAGGTTAATTACTTTATAATATAGTGGTGGTTTTTGCCATGCATTCACATGAATCAGCCATGAGTGTACATGTGTTCCCCTTTAAGAGCTCATTTAAAAGGGAAATGTAAAAATGTAAAATGCAAATGTAAAAGGGAATCCCTTTTACAAAGAACTCTGACCCTTCAAACCTTAGAATAGTGACACCAAAACTCTCTGCCACACCCCCATTTATGACTTCTCTGCACACTTTTCCTCTCTTAAGACGTCGGGGCTCTGCTTCGCCCTTGCCAGCCCTGGAAATGAAGCTCTGCCCTTGGACCCCCATGCAGAGCAGATGTCCGGCCTGATCCTGGCCTTCCTGGTCATCTGGGTTCTTCCCTCTTATTAGAGCCCGTGTCCTCCTCCTGGTCAGTGCTGGCCATTCTGGCCGCCTTCTGACTGAGGTCACTGGCCGTCCTTTGGCCAGTTATAGCTCAGCTGACTGTTGGCCGCCCTCTGCCCTTCTGGCCCCTGCCTTAGGCAATCGAATGCCCATGATCCAAGGTTTCTGAGACAGCAGCTGGCTCACTTCTGTGTCCCAGAGCATCTGGAGGAATCCGGTCCTCAAGGAAGCAGGGAGAGCTCACTCATCAAGGACAGAGTCTTAAAAGACCTGACTCCGGTCATATGTAGCTACCGGCTCCTCCCCTGGGGTCTGCAGCTCTCACAACTTAGGTGCAATAGGGCGATGGTTTTAAACTGAATAATTAGAGAGACATTCACATTTCAATCTCTCTGGTTGTTGTTTGGTTGTATGCTCTGTCCTGAGTTTTGTTGAGTTTCCTTGATGAGCATCCTGAAAATTAGTGCTAAGTGAAGAGAACCTGAGGTCCCAGTTGGGGAAAGATCAACAGCCTCAAAAGGGAGCTGAGAACATGTTTTCTGTTTAGCATTTTCTGAATAGTCCTGATACTGCTTACAATACAATAATACAGATGGATGACAGCGAACAGAACCAGGGTGGCAGGAGGAAGAGGTAGATAGGATGGAACGTTGCTCCCAACCAGAGTGGAAATGTCCCAGCACCAGAGGCAGGCAGGAGGGAGCCAAGATTGCAGAGTTGGCACAGAGATAGACAAAGAGACAAGACAAGGGGACCAGCTGCAGCTGGGGAGACAGCCCCCAACACCTGGAGGAGAGAAGGAACAGCAATGATAATAGGAATTGTGCCCAAGTGTTGAAGATAAGCAATTCCTTGTCCACATCCCAAAGCCAGCTGTTTCATAATTTCCATATAAGTCTATCCCATGTGCGTTTATCAGCTTTCCATAGAGTCTTCGAACTCATTGATTTCAATCATTTTGGACCTAGAAATATCTTATCTCTAGTGGACCGTAGCGTCCATCAGGAGCTACTGCAGAAGGAGAATCCTGGCAGGCACCGTCAGAGCCAACAGCTTGTGAAGTCAGCGATGCCCTCCCAGGCTATCACTGATGGCGGTGGTCGCTGGGGTGGATGGACCAAACACCCAGCACTGGGCTGAATCGTGGGCCCCCAAGAAGACACGCTGCAGTGGTAATGCACCAGCGGCTACGGGACTGTTTGGAAATTGAGTCACTGCAGATAAAATTCGTTAAAATGAGGTCATACTGGAATAGGAAGGACCCTTAATCAATATGACCACTGTCCTTATAAGAAGACAGAGACAACAGACATAGAATGCCATGTGACAAGGTGGCAGGAACCCAGGTGATGCGGCCACAAGCCGAGGCATGCTGCGAACAGCCTGCAAATACCAGAAACTAGCGAGAAGCCGGCAGGCCCTCCTGTGGGTTTCAGAGGGAGCCTGGACCCGTGACACGATTTCAGACTTCTGACCTCCTGAGAGAACACATTTCTGACTTTCTAAGCTGCCCAGTTAGTGGCAATTTGTTACTGCAGGCCTAGAAAACACCCCCAGAATAAGACATAAGAATTTCCAACAACACATGAATTCAAATACACAATAGTGAAAACACAGAATTAGACAATATCATTTTTCCAAACTTAAGTTTTGTTTTGAGTGTATACTTTCTTTGCTTATAATCAATTAAATTACATATTGCTCCCGCCTAAAAATTTTCCCCTAAGAAGCCTTTCTATTGTTCTCTTAGTGTTGAATAACAGGAAAAGAGACTGTAAATAGGAAGCAGATGTTAAACAAACAAACAAAATGTAAGGAGACAAGCATGATTTGGAACTAACTCCATCCAAATTACTGCTGCATGTGATGACAGAAATTCAAAAAGGGAACCTAAGTATAAACCGCAGCACAAGCACTGATTCTAGGAATGTCTAGAGTCCAATAGGTTACCTTTTGATTCTTGTCCCTCTTAATTCCAATAGCAAATCTCTAAAGAAAGAGGAAAACAGAGTTGGCGCCTATAACAGAATTTGCAAGGTGGTTACTCCCGGGGTGTGCATACATGTCACTTCAGTCATGTCCAACTCTTTGTGACTCTATGGACTTGTAGCCCACCAGCCTCCTCTGTCCATGGGATTCTCCAGGCAAGAACACTGGAGTGGGTTCCCATGCCTTTCTCCAGGGGGTCTTCCGGACCCAGGGACCAAACCCACGTCTCTTATGTGTCCTGTATTGGCAGGAGGGTTCTTTACCACTAGTACCACCTGAGGAGCCCCCTACTCCAGGTACACACAGTCAATTATGAAAACTCCAAGGTATTTGTTTATCTTGGTCTCCTAAGGGGGAAAAAAAACAAAACAGAAGAAAAGATGTTAAAATACAGCTCTTAAAAGGAGCAGAAGGAGGTGTAGGTTTGATCATGAGGTTTTCCTCAGCAGCAGGTGGGAGTCTGTGAGACAGAGCAGGGAACCTGCTTCTTTTGAGCCGCCGTTCAGAAGTCTGAGAGCCAGTTGTTGAAGTGTTGTCCGAGCCACACTGAGAAGACTATAAATACAGCATCAAAATAAGGGTCGAGGATTTTCAAAAGCAGGAAATTACAGTATGCCTACCTTTTAAATGAAGAACTCAATTCATTTCTGCATTTTTAAAAACAGAGCCTGAAAATTAAGGGGTTGACTTACCTCCAGAGTGTGGTTTTTCTATTCTTTTCACTCACTTTCCCATCTCCCATTAGTCAGGTGCCCTATTTTCACCCAGAATGCTTAGGATGGTGGTGTCTTCATCCAGGGGCCGTTCTTCCTGGTGGGGCCCCCAGAAGGGACGTAGAGGGGGCTGGGGTCTCTGCAACGGGATGGACCACCCTCTTCTCCTGGAGGAGAGGTCTCAGCAGTCCATCACCGTGGACGGGGTCCCTTTACTTCCCAGCCCTTTGCTCTCCGTGTCTGGGTGGCCCCGTCCAGTCTCAATGCTATGTGAGTTTCCTTCGCTGGATACCAGAGATCTAAGCCCATGAATTAAAGAAAGCTGTGCGTTTTGTGGGCCAGTGGTTCTGTCTTGGATTCTCCTTGCCCCCTCCACGGCTTCTCAGTGGAAGCCAGGCGCTCTGCTCTGGGGGACCCCGCCACCTCTCACTAGATCCACCCCCCTTGTTAAGCCGAGTGCCAGACGAGCTGACACACACAGGATGAAGTGTTATAATTGAACGGTTTGGACAATTTTAGACTCAAGATGGGATGAGCACTCAGCAGACACCCTCCTCTTCCTCCCCTTCACCTACGAATGCGGTGGGAGGGCTGCTGTCCGCATCGCTAGCTTCCCACAAAACCTTGCCAGTAATAATTAGCGCCCGATCCAAACACAGAGAAGTTCTTTCTGGCATAGAAAGAACGAGAGAAAAAAAAGAAAAGAGAAGACCTTATGAAAATAAGAAAAGCCCTTTCCCCCTGTTTTATTTTTAACCCGACGTGTTGCGGAGGCCTGAATGTCACCAGATTGTCATCCGTGCCCCTTCTCCTCGTGTTCCATGTGTGATGTGACATACCATCTGACTAATGGAACCCGATGAACAATATGTCAACATAAAGGAGCACACTGGGTCACAAATACGCTTTGAGAATGTTCAATTGCAAGGAAATGCATATTGAACGTGTTTTCCATAGGAATAAAATCGAGCGTGTAGTTAACGCCTCACATTTAGGGATAATATCAATACCTTGGAGACACCAAGAGCCAGCATACATTACTGAACGACCTGTAAAATGCACAGTATCAACACGTATCGATGGTACAGGCAGGCAGAAGCGTGCAAACCAGCGAGAAGGACCACCACGGGGGCCACCACGGGGAAGGACGCCTTCTCTGAGGAGGCAGACGACCGTGGGAAGGCACCGAGCACATCCAGAAAACGCGTGAAAGATGGAAAAGCATGCCAGAGTTCTTTTTTTTTTTTTTTTTTAATTTTACTTTATTTTTAAACTTAACATAACTGTTATTAGATTTGCCAAATATCAAAATGAATCCGCCACAGGTATACATGTGTTCCCCATCCTGAACCTTCCTCCCTCCTCCCTCCCCATTCCATCCCTCTGGGTCATCCCAGTGCACCAGCCCCAAGCATCCAGTATCGTGCATCAAAGCTGGACTGGCAACTCATTCTGATTGAAATGTTCAGCAGTACTGTCTGTTAGCAGCCTTTGTCTGCGCCCGCTGATACCACGTGATGGAACCTCGGCTCCAGAGCCTAGTGCTCTGGGCTCCGCCCACCCCGTGGACCCGCCCTGACCCCACCCCCAAGGTCCTCCCGGCGCAGGGCCAGGCCCGCCCCAGAGCCTCCTCCGCCCCGCACACAGTCCACCTTTATGAGATCCTGCACAGACCAGCAGCAGGAGGTTAAGCTCCAACACCCTTGAGTCAACCCTTCCAGGAACTTCTCAGAACTGTGCACATTTTCTTCGACCTTGACCCCCAGACCTGAATGTCGGTCGAAGAGTTTTGCCTCCCACGTACAGAAACGAGCCGATGCTTGGTTAGAGCCGCTTTCTGTCCAGTTTCCACACCCCACCCCCCCCCCCCATCTCACAGAATGAAGTGTCTCCTGCTCCCTTCAGGGGTACCCACGAGGCCCTCCTCTTCCAGACACTCGGGCCTTTGTTTCACCTAATCTGGTTTTTCTGGGTCCAGGGCTCCCTCATGGCTGCACCTTTCGTGTCTCCCCAGGCTGAAAGTCAGAGTGCTGCTGGCTCTCTCCATTTCTTTCCCTGTCTCCCTGTCTTTCTCTGTCTCTCTGTGTCTCTATCTCTTTCTCTCCCCTTCTTATCTCCTCCCTCTGACACAGTGGTCTGAAATGATCAGGGACCCCTGGTCCTCAGGTGCCCTCCCCCAGCCCCATCCTCCAGGCTGCACTGCTCTGCCATTCCTGGTTCTCACTCCTCCCCTGGCTTCATCCCTCTCACATCCCCTCTTCCTCCTGACTCACCACTTCATTCTTCCCTTCCGCACCAGCTCCTTCCACCAGATGGATTTAGGTACTTCACAGCACCCAGATTTCAAGTCTCTTCCATAGACACTTGCTCTACCACACTGATATTCTTGCCATGGGTGGGGTATGTTAACTTCACAAGTTCCAGCCACCTGCCCACATCTGTCTGCATGATCCTGCCTGACCACTGAACACATCCTCCCTAACTCACCCCTACCTGTGACTATAGCTCCCACCATCTGCCCGATGGTGCAGCCACTCCTCCCCTGCCCCCAACAAGGAGTCAGGTCCTGCTGGACTGACAGTTCACCCACATTGTCCTTAGGGCATTGCTGGTCTTTCTTGATCCATCCATTCATCCAACCACCTCTGGTTATTGCAATGTTCTCTGCTCTGTGGTGAGGAGCATTGCAAATGACCCCACACTTGGCTCTACAAGCATTTGGTTTAGCTCAGGAGAACATCTCAGCTTTGTAAGCAGATAATTACAGCAGAGAGAGTTGGTCCAAGGATTGGGCTAAATAAAAAATATTATGAGATGATAGGGGAGGCACCTAATCTAATACTGGAGGGGTCAAGGACAGCATTACAGAAACTGCACCTTACAGGGTGAGAACTAACAAATGTGTTGAATGTATCCAGAAGGTACCTGCATGTGTCCAGGCCTAGAGGTGAGAGACGGAGGGATCAAGGGATAGACAGACAGTTTCTATGAATGGCCGGTGCCCTTGGCTGGAGCCTAGAGCTCAGAGGTCAGTCTGTCTCACCCTCCACTGAAGGGTGTTAACTGGGGAAGGTCCTGATGGGACTTCCCACTCATAAAGGTGGTAAACTGCTGGAGTCGGCTGAGACAGGTGGCCAGTTAGATGCTGGGAGAGTCACCCAGCTGTGTGATGGAGGCATCTTCCTGAACTGAGGAGTGACCTTGGGAACAAACAGAAACAGGCTGATGGAAGGTCTGTGAATCAGGGAGATGCACGCAAACTCGGTGTTCCGTTGGTCCTGAGGGGGTTGAGCCTGGTAGAGCGGGTGTGGAGGTGACCAGGATGCGCACTGAGGGGGCAAATGGGGGGCCGTCCTCCCCAGTATTCAGCACTCCGTGCCCACACCGTGCCCACCCCCGACCTCACCCATCCCATCCTGGAGGCCCTTTCAACTCTATAAACATAGTGACAGGGGTTGTCTCAGGCCTTTCCAGCTGCTCTGATGGACCGGGCGGCTTATACACAGCAGAGCTTCCTTTCTCACAGTCTGGAGGCTGACTGTACCAGGTCAGGGTACCCGCGTGGTTGGGTGGGGACCCTTCTGGGCATCAGACATCTCTCTGTGCCCTTTCATGGTGCAGGGGGTAGGGCTCTGTGAACCTCTCCTATAAGGACACTGATCCCATTCACGGGGGCTCCACCCTTATGATTTAATCACCCCTAAAACTTTCACCTCCTAATACCACCACCTTGGGGGCTAGGATTTCAAAAAATGAATTTGGAGGGGGAGCACAAGCCTTCAGACCACGGCAGGATTTACTGAGAATAACTGAACCCCTTTGGTGGAACTAGAACCATGTTTATTGTTTTACACATAAGATTTCAAAGTGATTAAAGCAAATGAACTATTAAAAAAGCCCAGTGAGACTCTAGTGTTATCCTCCCCATATAGTAATTGTGGGAACTCCAGGCCAGGTAACCAGGACCAGGATGAAGTTCCCATCCTTAGTTGTCCGGCTGCAGCCAACACTTTCCACGAGCCCTGGGCCCCATGCCGGCAGCACACCGCCTCTTCCTCCTGGTGATTTGTCGGCCTCAGGGGCCTCTGCATCTGCAGACCTTCAACGATTCCAGTGAGCACAGCCTCTGCTGACCCACCTCCCTCCCCTCCTTCTGGGCAGCCCGGGCTCTTTCGCTCAGCAACTGGTTCTGCTTATTTTCCCTGCTATGTTTTCCCCCAGAATCCACGTATTATAATAGGAGCAGCGTTTTAAATGCCTTTTGGTGGGAAGTATTCACTCCTGTTTGTCATCTGATCAGACAAAACTATAACAATTCATATTGTGATATCCCTGGACACTTCCTTGATGGTAGGAATTAAAGATATGATGGTTTAAAAAAAAGAGATATTATGGTTTAATATTAATTGATGATCAATAAGGTTTAGGATACGTTGTTCACATGGGTTCTAAGTAGCATAGATATTCATTGAATGAATAAAAGAATTAACAAATGAAAGAGTCAACCTGAGCCATCCTATCTGACTAACTAGAGCTAAACCGCTTCTGCTATTTGCTAAGTCACTTCAGTCGTGTCCGACTCTGTGCGACCCCATAGATGGCAGCCCACCAGGCTTCCCCATCCCTGGGATTCTCCAGGCAAGAACACTGGAGTGGGTTGCCATTTCCTTCTCCAATGCATGAAAGTGAAAAGTGAAAGTGAAGTCACTCAGTCATGTCCAACCCTCAGCAACCCCATGGACTGCAGCCTTCCAGGCTCCTCCATCCATGGGATTCTCCAGGCAAGAGTACTGGAGTGGGGTGCCATTGCCTTCTAAGCCCACCCAAAATTGGATGTGTGTGCTGGGATATTGGAAACCCCTAGATGGACGGAGGAGCCTGGTAGGCTGCAGTCCATGGGGTCGCTAAGAGTCGGACACGACTGAGTGACTTCACTTTTCACTTCATGCATTGGAGAAGGAAATGGCAACCCACTCCAGTGTTCTTGCCTGGAGAATCCCAGGGATGGCAGAGCCTGGTAGGCTGCCGTCTATGGGGTCGCACAGAGTCGGACATGACTGAAGCGACTTAGGAGCAGCAGCAGCAGCAGCAGCAGCAGCAGATATTAGTCACATGATTCACCCCTCAACTCAAGTCTAAGGAAATTAGGAGAGGGAATTCATGATTATGAGTTAATTGCCAAATGACAGATCCTTCACAGTTACCTGTTGGATCTTAATGGCAACTCTAGGTGTTATTACCCCAGGAAATGAATCCAGTTTTGTAGGATTCCATTCTTCTGAGAGTTATCCAACATGGTGCTAGAGCCTTTGGGGATTAATAACATTCCTTTAATTATAGTTTTTTTGGAAATCAGTCTTTTCTATGCAGCACCATCGATCTGTATTTTGCTATTAAATAAATGTTGCAGTGAGTTGATGAGAGCCATTGAGCTCTCTTCCAGGGGTCCTTCAGCTTTGACCTGAGTCCACTGTTTCCTCTTATCTGTTCTGTCACCAGCAAGAGTTGGAGGGGGGGATGTATTCTTTTTCTGAGAGGACTAGAGAGATGACTCATGCCACTTACCATGTTTTCCGACGATCAACTTACTCCGCAGTTACCACTGAGCTTAATGGAATTGCCAGGCTGTTACTATGTGATTACTGGGAAATAATAGTGGGTATTTTGCTGTGAGTCTATCAGAAACCCATATCACCAATACACCGACCACTTATCCCTGTAATTAAGATATTGTTGGCTTCTGTGCGCTAGTTTAAACAACAACAACAAAGAAACTATATTTTTAAATAATGTTTGATTTAACTGGAACCTAGGAGGTTCATAACATCAGATACCTGAGGTTTTGTAAAAATAAACATCAGATACCTGAGGTTTTGTAAATGATCCTCCAGCTCCAGAAGAAGATGTTAGACTTTGTGTCGAATCATCATAATGGATACTTTGTTGTTCCAACCAGCTAGAAACAGATGTATTTACAGTTCCACCAGCTGCAGACCCACTATTAGAAAGCCAGATTTGTACTTCCTATTATATCTGTACTTCCTTGTTAAATCCCCGCTCCCACTCCTGAATCAGAAGTGGTAAGAGAGGGGAAGGAAAACTGCACTCCAATGGCCAAGAAATTGAATAACACGTGTTTATCTGAGAATAAAAGTGTGAAAGACTGAAAGAACTGGTCTAGCAATTCATAAGTAAGCATGAAGAATTCCAAGACTTTTCTGTGTGTGAAACGACTATATGCCATGTCATAAATAGTGGCAATTAATGATTGAATACCCTCCTGCCTTTAGGGAGAAAAGATACCACTCCAGACTGTGTGTTTAGTGGCTCAGTTATGTCCAACTCTCTGGAATGCCTTGGACTATAGCCCTCCAGGCTCCTCTGTCTGTGGGATTCTCCAGGCAGGAATACTGGAGTGGGTTGCTATTTCTTTCTCCATGGGATCTTCTCAACTCAGGTGTTGAACCTGTGTCTCCTGCCTTGGTAGATGGATTCTTTACCATAGAGCCACTGGAAAACCCAACTGATGTCGGTGCTTAGTTGCTCAGTCATGTCCGACTCTTTGTGACCCCATGGACTGTAGCCCGCCAGGCTCCTCTGTCTATGGGATTCTCCAGGAAAGAATACTGGAGTGGGTAGCCATTCCCTTCTCCAAACTGATGACTGGACTACTCTAAATTATCCAGGAGCTTTGCTAATATGCAAAAGCTCTGAAAACATTCTTCCCCCTGGAGAAGGCAATGCCAACCCACTCCGGCATTCTTGCCTGGAGAATCCCATGTACAGAGAGGAGCCTGGCAGGCTACAGTCTATGGGGTCGCAAATAGTCAGACATGGCCGAGCACCTAAGCTCTGAAAACATTTCCCATCATGTTTAAAAGCTTCCAGGATAAGTATGCATCACTTTTTTCTGCACCAAAATCGTGGATGCATGGTCTATTCCCAAATCAGAGAGATGGAGGCTGAAGTCAGTGGCCTTCATAGAGACAAGCATGGTGCTCTTTTCGTGCCTCTCTGAGTGGCAGTGCTCCTGGCGGGACGTGGGCACCAGGATCTGCACTCCACTTCTGAGACTTGACTGTCCCTCAAGTGGGGGCAACTCTCTCTTATTGCCCTTCAGGTAGCATTGGAGGTGGTGCAGTCTGGGAAAAGAGAGCCCTAAGGATCACATAATAGAGGCATTCCGAAAGACCTGCTGAAAACCTACAGCTAGTTGGTAGGGCTTTACAGAGGACCCAAAAGTCATACTTCAGAAAATGAGGAACATTTGTGAAGAAGATCATCTATTTGCAAAGCAGAAATAGCCTTCACTTTCTGAAGTCCCATCTATTTATTTTGTGCCTTTTGTAGATGTCCAACCAACTAAATTTCGGTTTTCAGGGATTGACACATACACACTATTGATAGACACTGTGTGTAAAGTAGATTAGTAATGAGAGTATGCCGTGGAGCACGGGGACCTCTGCTTACGCACCGTGGTGACCTGGATGGGAAAGAAGTCCAAAAGGGAGCGGGCATTGGTACGTGCATGGCTGATTCACGGGACTGCACAGTAGGAGCTAACGCAGCATTGGAGAGCAACTGTACTCCAATAGAATTAACTTTATGAAAGGGACAAGGTGTTCCCAGTTTCCCAGACCTCCCTCTCGCCTATTACTTCATGTCTTTTCTACCTAACTTTTTAGTGGTGATGCAGATTCCACACAAATGGAGAATAAAATGAGACGACCGAATTTATTTTTACTTATGGACCTGAGCCAGAGTTTAAACGACTCCAGCGATGGCACTTACTCCCCTGGGGAGCTTGTTCTCTAGTCTAATAGATCTCACTGTTAGGAAATCCCTCTTATAATTCAGCATAAATTGTCCCTTGCTGAATTCCATCCCATTATTCCTAGTTAGATGTCCTTGGACTCCCTTTAACAACGAATCCTCTTCTCATTGGCCTGTCCATTTCCAGGCAGGAGAAGGAGACGGAGAGAAGAGAAAATGGTAGGGATGATGAGAAAGAATGGAGTCGAAGGTACCAGCTCTGCCCAAGCCTCTGTCTATTCAATGACTGTTTCAGCCACAAACTGTTACATATGGACACAGGCAGCAAATTTATTAACAATGGGATTGAGTAATGCTTGAAAAATATTTAATTTTCAGCCAACCTTGACATCTGCCTCTTTGTAATTTCTCTGTGAGATAGGTCAAAATCATAAAGTTAAAGACTAAAGATGATACAGTGAAAATATAAAGTTAAAGATTAAAGATATCTGTGTGCAAGTCTTAAAGCCATAGACTTCGTTATTGATCATTTATTTTTCTTCCTCATACCCAGTCTTTTTAATAACGGATACTATTCATTGAGACATTTTAAACATCTTGACATTGTATTTATGATCTCATTGAAAACTCACAGGCAGCTCTGACACAGTTTGTGCAGAACTCCAGGATCAAAAATTGCCTCTCTGCTCCCATCTACTTATGATTTTTGTTGTTCAGTCACTAAGTCATGTCTGACTCCATGTGGCCCTATGGACTGCAGCATGCCAGGCTTCCCTGTCCTTAAGTATCTCCCAGAGTTAGCTCAAACTGATGTCCATTGAGTCAGTGATGCAATCCAACCATCTCATCCTCTGTTGCCCCCTTCTCTTCCTGCTTTCAATCTCTCCCAGCATCAGGGTCTTTTCCAACAAGTCAGCTATTCACATCATGTGGCCAGAGTATTGGAGCTTCAGCTTCAGCATCAGTCCTTTTAGTGAATATTCAGAGTTGATTTCCTTTAGGATGGACTGGTTTGATGGAAGTGGCCTTAGCACAACATCCCAAGATGCCAGTGATAGTGGATCAGGGCAAGTTGGAATCTGACCATTGAATTCTTCTACAGAAACATGCTGTATGTGAGCCTGAGAGCCAGATCTGTCTCTCTTTAGGTATCTGGACTGAAATATGTAAAGCTTCAGTTCAGTTCAGTCGCTCAGTCATGTCCGAGTCTTTGCAAACCCATGAACTGCAACGTGCCAAGCCTCCCTGTCCATCACCAACTCCCAGAGTCCACCCAAATCCATGTCCATTGAGTCTGTAATGCCATCCAACCATCTCATCCTCTGTTGTCCCCTTCTTCTCCTGCCCTCAATCTTTCCCAGCATCAGGGTCTTTTGCAATGAGTCAGCTCTTCACATCAGGTGGCCAAAGTATTGGAGTTTCAGCTTCAACATCAGTCCCTCCAATTATCACTCAGGACCCATCTCCTTTAGGATGGACTGGTTGGATCACCTTGCAGTCCAAGGGACTCTCAAGTCTTCTCCAACACCACAGTTCAAAAGCATCAATGTAAAGCTTGGGAGATCATCATATCTTCTGTTCCAATGAGCCAAGAGGGAAGACAAAGGGACGATAGAGTGAGAAAGAAAGAATCAACATGATGAAAGGCATATTCAACCAAATCACAGGCCCTGCTTCCTTTTCTTCAGAGTCCTTATAATAAATACCAACTAAACTACATTAGTGGAGAAGGTGATGGCACCCTACTCCAGTACTCTTGCCTGGAAAATCCCATGGACGGAGGAGCCTAGAAGGCTGCAGTCCATGGGTTTCCGAAGAGTTGGACACGACTGAGTGACTTCACTTTCACTTTTCACTTTCATACATTGGAGAAAGAAATGGCAACCCACTCCAGTGTTCTTGCCTGGACAATCCCAGGGATGGGGGAGCCTGGTGGGCTGCCGTCTATGGGGTCGCACAGAGTCGGACACGACTGAAGTGACTTAGCAAACTACATTAGTATTCTTTGAAACACAAAGAGTTTTCATTTACAGATGAGAAAACTGAGCAGAAGAAGAAACATTGACATCCAAGACCTTTTGATTCAGAGCTACACTTCTCATCATCACAGAATACTCACTGCCTCTAGGGTTTCCTAGTGCATGTTCTATACTGCAGTTGAGAACAGGTGGAGGGAGGAAGAGGCCATTTGCACCCACCTCTTAGGGTAAGGTTAGAAACTCTCCTTTGGTGTAGATGAGACTTAAGCCATCAGCAGCTTGGGGATCATCTCAGATCACCAGGTTTCCATTTGTAAACTGAGCAAGAAAGTTGCGCTGAGCCAAGTGCTTCCTGCTGTGGGAGGTCTGTGTGTTGTTTATGGCGGGGTTAAAGTCAGTACTAGTGAGGAATCTCTTAAACCAGGGATCCCCAACCCCCACCTTCTAATACCTGATGATCTGAGGTGGATCTGATGCAATAATAATAAAAATAAAGGACACAATAAATGTAATGCTCTTGAACCATCCTGAAACCTCCCCCCACTTCACCCCATCCATGGTAAAATCGTCTTCTATGAAACTGGTCCCTGGTGCTAAAAATATGGGGGACTGCTGTCTTACACTACTTTCATCAAAACTGTGTTTGTTTCGGCTGCACTTGGATCAGATTTGTATTTTAAAGAACACATCCAACAAGCAGCCAGGAAATCTACCCTACACAAGAACTATCAACACTGAAATCCCACAGTTAAGTAGATAAAGACAGAAATGCTTGGCTACAACCAAGTCACCCCTGAGGTCACAGAAAAAGACAAAGGAAAGGAACACCCGTCACATTCTCTGTAACCACTGGCCTTATCTTACCCCCAAATTTCCAATTCATTTGGCAAAATTCTTTCTGATGTTGCACCCATGATACACACAGGGCTTAAGGGAAATCGATTTCTCTGTAGTCTCACTTTAGAAACAGTTGAGAGTCTTAGAAAAGATGTTCCATCCAAAGCTGTCTTGAAAGGAAACCAGCTTCTTCCCACTGGCGAGTACGTCTCCTGGCTTTAAGCCAGTTTGCCATGCTGTTTGTGCGCCTCCCATCTTGGTTTCCTTCTCCTGGCTTGAGGTAGGCCCTGTAGTATTCCTCCAGGACCCAAATCTATTAAGCAGCAAAAACGAAATATGCAAATGATCTCCCAACTACATGCATGAAGCCTGCAAATGTTATTCTTAGTAAAGTGCTGATTATGGCAATTTATGAATTAACATGTCAGGCACTGAGGTTTGAAACCTTATAACAGTGTTTACTGTATAAGAGCCCCCAGATGAATTGAGAAATATTGAATAGAAGGGGAAAGACAGCAAAATCAGTGATTCAGTGATGCTAAGGTTGCCAACATCAGATTTCTGCCTTACTGACTCTGCCAACTCCAGCCATGTTTGCACACACATGAACAGGTGCACATGTGCAAACAGGCATGCACAGGCACGTGCCCACACACGTGTGCTCATGCAGATGTGCAACACACACACAGTAAGGCAGAGAACAGACACATAGAGCAGAAGCGACCAGAGTGATAGTCCTTCTGGTCTAAGCTTCCTGGCTGTCACCCCAAGATCACTGATTCAAGTTAGTCCCTTTTTCTAAGTCTTTCCACAAGTATTAGCAGTAAGATTGCCAAGTCCTGGGACTATCAAACTAATATTTTTTTGGCCACGCCACGTGGCATGTGGGATCTTAGTTCCCCAGCCAGGGATGGGACCCATGCCTCTTGCTTGGAAGCTTGGCGTTTCGGCCGCTGGACCTGCAGGGAAGTCCCTATAACACTCTTGTAATAACACCGGGAGGCCTGATTTGGTAAACGGAGTGAATGTGATGGAAAGTCAGGTGTTTATAAGAACTGTGTTAGCTTTGTGGAGTCAGAAGCCTTAGCCCTTTCTATAGGAGAGTTAAGCTACGGTTCAGGAGTTCTGTGAAATAAAATCAACAAAGGATTCCAGACAATATGAAAAAATGTGGGCTTTTTTTTTTTAATACTGAAGTAATATTGGCTACACACCTCTGCTAAAGATTTGTGCAATTCCCATTAAATTACAGTTTTTCAAGGAAGGAACCCAGTAAAACAAAAGTTTTTGTCAATCTCTGATCACATTACGGTTATTCTTTAAAAGAAAAAAACCTGATTATATGCCAGGCACACTGTCAATTGCAGAAGAAATGGTGTTATCTGAGCAGAACTGCTGGTCAACTCAGAAAGAAATGCCACCCCTCGTTCTTTTCATTGACAACAGATCGATATAAAGTTGATGGCTCTGTGTTTCCAGGTAAGATCATGTTTCCAGGTAAGGAAGACAATATTCAAGGCTCAGAAACTGTGGAGCTCGAGATTCCTTATTTAACATTATCTTGCAGGAAAGTAAGGCTGGGGGCCGTGATTTTTTTAACGACTGGAAGCAAGTTTCAAGCGTTCCTCCACTCCCACCTCCAGTGGTTTCCTGGCTCCTGGGAGATCCAGCCAGGGTGAACCGTGAGCTCAGTGAGAGCGCTTCATCATTCACCAGCGTCTGCTCTGAGTCTCCCTCTCCTTCTCTCGTTGTTAAACTGAACATTTCCTGTAACAAAACCCAGAGACTCTCTTTCCTTTTTCAGCTGACCCCGCCCCTCCGTTCTTCTGAGAGCCTGGTCTAAACAGCAAGCATGTGTGCACACCAAGTCACTCAGCGTGTCCAACTCTTTGCCACCCCATGGACTGTAGCTGGCCAGGCTCCTCTGTCCATGGGCATTCTCCAGGCAAGAACACTGGAGTGGGTCACCATTCCCTTCTCCAGGGGATCTTCCCGACCCAGGGATCAAACCTGTGTCTCTTAAGTCTCCTGCTTGACAGACGGTTTCTTTACCACTGGCACCGCCTGGGGAGCCCCTAAACTGCAAGCGCTGTTATTCGTTCTGGCTACATGGCAGGCATTGAGCTACATGTGCACAGACCCCCTGTATCCTGAGCCTCACTCCCCCCACCCGCGCCCCCCGCAGCTGAAAAGCAGGTGCTTCTTCTGAGCATCTTGGTCTCTGGATGCCCCCCAAGTGATGATGTCCTCAGCTTCATTGCATACCCTTCCCATATTATGAATGAGAAAATGGAGTCACAGAAAGTTTAGTTACTGTGCCAGAGATCAGAATAGATGATGGGCAGGGTGGGGGTGGATGCCTGGTCATCAGGGGCACCTGCTGCTCTCAATGTACCCCCCTCTCTCCTGCCTCAATTCTTATCTGCAGTTCTGGGATGTTGCACATGGCTGTGTAAGGCTGTGGGCCATGCGTAAATGCCAGGGCTCACCCACACTTTCATTACATGATGAAACTCTTTCCTGAGCACCTACATGGGGCGCCTGTTAGACAATATAGAGAACGCAACAGGATATAGCTGATACTCTGGTCAAGGGAATGCCCGTCCATCCCCCTGCATTGAGAGATCCCTCCCACTCAAGGAGGGGATCACACAGGTGTGTGCACATCTGTGGGGGAGTCTTGGGACCAACCTCAGGGGTATGGAGTGTTGTACTGAAGCCCAAGGGAATTAGAATCCAGGTACAGATAACATGTGGGCGGTCATTTCTGTGATGACGCCAGGATGCTAAGGATCCTACCTTCTCCACCTTGTGTGGGACCCTCCGCCCAGAGTCACATTCCTCAAGATCTCAGCTGGAACCCAGGGGGTGCTTCTCAAGGAATTCTTTCTAAATAAACCCAGTGCCCTGCTTAGGAGCCTTATGGGGACAGCTGTTAACACAGTGACATTTTCTACATCATTTAATCTATGCTGATAAATTCCACTTCAGAGCACTCTACTGGGTTTCACGGGCATTTTTCCCTCTGCCCGCTGGTTACCTACACTTGGAAGTCTCACAGGCACCACAAATTCAACACGTCCACAAACAGAACTAACCATTTCCTTCCTGAAATGATCTTCTCCAGGGTTCCATATCTCATCGCACGCCGCTTCCGCTTCGTTGCCCAAGCCGCAGACCTTGGAATCACTTCTGAACTGCCCTCCCCCTCCCTCTCCAGGTCTGATCAGCCGTTCGTTCATGGACCCAGACTGATTCCTGTCCCCTTGAAAGTAGGCCTTGGCTCTGTCTACTTGGTTTGTCACCACGAGCAAGGCCACCACCATCTCATCCTGCATCAGGAAACATCACATGGGCTCTTAAGAAATGCACCTCTTGTTCTATAGTCAGTAACTGGCAGAGCTCAGATCCAGCCTGACCTCAGAGCCCACACTCACAGCCCCTTGTCAGAGCCGCCTGCTCTCAGATTAAACGTCTGTCAGGAGACCTGGAAGGCCAGCGGCTGGCTCTGTTCTGGTCTCTGGAAGCTCACTTTCTCTTGGTCACCCTACAGATTTTCAGACAGCCTACTCCCTTTGCCTCCTGCCCATAAAAATCTTCACTGGAACCATCATAATTCACATTTTACTGCTGGACATCTTCTCTGGCCCCTTAATCTCACCTCTTTCTTTTTCTCTGCTTTGGCAAATTGTGAAGAAGTCAAGGTCCTCCTTCTATCAAAGCTGTGAGTCAACTAGGAAAGATTAGTGCCAAAAAAGTGGGTACAGCATTATATTCCATTCTCCCCAGTCAATGTATGTGTTTTCCCAATACCCAAGAACCGCTTTAGAAAGAAAATCCAAACATATCCTTTATTTATAGAGGGTGATCATGGGTAGATCAATTCTAGAGGGAAAAATACTTTTTCGTGTGATAGATTACTGGTTGCAGGAAATATTTATATTTGTATTTCTGTTTATAAAAAGGAAGCTTTTTGTCTCTTTGAGATCAATAAGAAGATAGTCCTGTGGACCAGGAATCCCCTCTGCTCTCCCCACACCAAATACCGTGGGTTTCACCTAGATTCCCCACTGGGCTGTTCCTGCCACCCACGTATTGAGAGCAGAGGACAGAAGGTTCATTCACTGCACATCGCCAACTCAAGGCCACAACCGCTAGGAAACGGGTGGAGTGTTCACCGGAGGTGGGAAAGAGTGCCTTGTTTTTAGATATCCCTGCCTACCCTCCAGGGGCTTTGCTGATGGCTCAAGCAGTAAAGAACCCGCCTGCCAATGCAAGAGACACAAGAGACGTGGGTTCAATCCCTGGGTGGGGAAGATCCTCTGAAGGAGGGCCTGGCAACCCACTCCAGTATTCTTGCCACGGAAATCCCAAGGACAGAAGAGCCTGGCAGGTTACAGTCTGTGGGACTGCAAAGAGTTGGACGCTACTGAGCACACAGGCACATGCACCCTTCAGGAGAAGAGCCCGAGTGAATGTAAAGAGGTGGCATTCTAAAAAGCCTACCCGTGCAAATCACTACTGAACCATGTAGATGAGGACCCGCAATTGTTGGCCCTCTTCCCCTCACTAAATGAATCAACAAACAGAATAAGGGATAAAAATCAGTAAGACTATTTACCAAAACAGTGGGGAAACCAAGTCACAGTTGGTATAAACTCATTGTTTTATCATTGCTATCATTTATTTCTGCTGTTTTGATTGTCTTAGACGTGCACCACATGGAGAAGCCACCGTAGAAATGTGGGGGTGGGGTGCTATGTTTTTCTTGCAAATGAGTGTTAGTCTGAGATTTCAGAGAATCCAAACTTGTCACACTAGTGAAATGATAGAAGAAGCTGGGCCTGTGCGGCAAGCCATTTTTTTGTGACTCTTCATGCCTGTGTGCATAACTCCAAATCAAACATATTCACATTATTAACTTTTTAAAGTTTATTAGTCTCAGTGCTAATGAACTCATCCATCCTTGGCAAATGCACATGGCTCCCTAATGAAACGTCAATAGATAGATCGGCAGTGAAGTGAGGACAGCCAATGGCTGGTGCCAAATTCCGCTTGGCTGTAAGGAGGGGAACGGCGAGATCCCTTCCAGAGAGACGCTTGGACACAGCCGCGAATAACAGAGAGGCTCCAGCACGGGTGTCAGCGGACGGGCCTCTGCACCAGTCCCTGCCCAGCCGAATGACCTTGAGGAGGCCTTCTCAGGGAAAGGAGAGGGTCTACTTCCCCAGAATGTTTTCTCTAGATCTGTAATTCCATACCCTGTCCCGCCCCCAGCACAGCAGTCCCCATCTGAGTTCCCTGGGTTTACATGCTGCACCACACATGGCCTCCCTGGAGGCTCAGACAGTAAAGCGTCTGCCTGCAATGTGGGAGACCCAGGTTCAATCCCTGGGTTGGGAAGATCCCCTGGAGAAGGAAATGGCAACCCACTCCAGGACTGTTGCCTGGAGAATTCCTGGATTGAGGAGCCTCATAGGCTACAGTCCACGGGGTCGCAAAGAGTCGGACACGACTGAGCGACTTCACCAGACATGGCATCTTTAGACATCTGCTTAGTTCAACAATGGCTCATTCTCTACGAATAAAATTCTAACTGAGCTTCGCAGGAGATACCACGCCACAGGTTATGGGTTTTCATTTCTGACCTGTTTGAGCATTGCCCAAGTTCAGAGTTGTAATGAGTTTCCTAACCCGCGTTGGTTTGTGTCAGCCCGTGTGACAGTGTGTTGAGTATGCCTCGGGAGGTAGAAAATGGAACATCCTTAAAAAAAAAAAAAATCTAAGCAAACCTCCCTTTATCTCAATTATCAGTTTTGAAAAGTAGCCTGAACGTGGACACTTCTGTTTGGGGGTTTCTGAACTGCTACCGTGAATTCTCCAGGGTAAATTTCCTGTCTTCCCACAATGATGCTTTGGGTTTGATTTTGTTTTTTTCCATACTTCATCTTAGATCTTTAAAATTGTACAATAGCTAAGAAGTCAGGATGTCTCCCCCCACCCCCACCACCACCACCACAATGCCTCACGGAAAGAGATGCTTTATTATTGAGTGAAAGAAAAAATAATAATCATGAAAAGCTTTTGCTTCTAGACTGCATAAATTATCTCCAATTTTCCTCATTATTTCCTTCTGCAGGGTGTAAAGAGATTGCCTCTGGTAAAATATGTATCAGTACAAAACAAATAGAAAACAGTTTAAACCACTGAAGTATTTACCTTTTTTATTTAAGAAAAGAAGACATTTTAATCCTATTAACGGTAAATTATATTACCTATTGTGAAAGCAGACACGAAAGAAATATTCGGAGCATGCAGTTAATTATGATAGCGAGTGACACATAATATTTATGCTCGTCTTGTATGGCCGGCACAGTTTTCTTTCTCTGACTGTAAGTCACACACTGATTGAAGTTTTGAAACCGATGTTGAACGAGACCTGCAGGCACGTATCTGCCGTAGACACTTCATTCTACAGATAATGAATGGTATGAGAAATAGCCACTGTTTATTCTTTTATAGTCCTAATTTCACACGGAGGGGGAAAAACATTCTCTACCCCAATCTTTTTATTTTAATTTTCCCCTTCAGCATATATATTCACTGTCCATGCAGCCTCAGCAAAGCAGAGAGTTTGCAAATGAATTTCCATATATTGTAAATAGCTGTGCCTCCATGAAGCTGGTGGGCTTTTTGAAACTCCAAGACATTCGTGGAAGCCCCAGCCCCGTGTGAAGGACATGACTAGCCCATCTAAATAAGTCAGGTGTTTCAGACATTAAGATACACTTCTATACCGCTGAAATAAAATACAAAGTATTGGTTCAAATTAGTCAGCCCTAGTTTTTTTGAGGACTGCACTGTGACATAGCCAAGAAATGGCAGAGAAATAGGTAACGTAGTTCCTCACGGTCAGGCTTTGCAATCACGCTTGGCCCAGTTCCAGAGGGACGATGCTGGGAGGTCATTTTTGTTGGTCAGGCTTCTGAGGACCTGGCCAATCTGCACCCGGGCAGAGTCCCAAGCAGCAAACATGGTTTCTGCCCTCAGCACATCAAAGGCTATGGCTGAATCCTCCCGACTATTACTACCAAGCTGCTTGGCAACAGCTGTGGGCGTCCTACCGTCTCCTATCAGAGTCCCAGCATCCGTTCCATTGCTGGCAGGAGGGGTGACATGCTTTATTTGAAACACCCTGCCTTTACCTCGGCAAGTCACTTAGGCATCTCACCAACACTTTGGTTTCATAAATTCTTCAAACTCCCATAATGGATTGAGTAGGCCTCCCGTTGGCTACAGAAAGGGATAGCTGGCTATAAGCTATTCCCACTATTAGATGCTACATCATCTGCAGTCATATACGTGTATATAAATGTGAATATATCCACGTGATTCAGTGATAAAGAATCCACCTGATAACTCAGGAGACACAAGAGGCTCGGGTTCTATTCCTGGGCTGGGAAGATCCCCTAGAGCAGGAAATGGCATTACTAGCCCTAGTATTCTTGCCTGGGAAGTCCCATGGACAGACAAGCCTGGTAGGCTACAGCCCATGGGGTCGCAAAAAAGAATTGGACACGACTGAGTGACTGAGCACACTATTAGGTCCTCTCTCAAAATGAAGAGTGAATATAATCTGAAAATCAAGGGGTTTCCCCTACTATTATTTCCCATTTAATTTCCATTAGATTAAGACTAATTTCTATGTCATAACACAAATAAATTCACAAACACCTGCAATTTGAAAAACAAAACATCAACTTATTTAACACGTCCTATATGCTAATAGATTTGCCTCATAGCTTAATCGGTAAAGAATCTCCTGCAATGCAGGAGAACCGGGTTCGATTCCCAGGTTGAGATGATCCTCTAGAGAAGGAAATGGCAACACATTCCAGTATTCTTGCCTGGCAAATCCCATGGACAGAGGAGCCTGGAGGGCTACAGTCCATGGGGTCTCAAGAGTCGGACACGGCTGAGAGCTGAAACAGCACAAAAAGATGCCTTGAGATTTTCTACATAAGCTATCATTTCATCTCCAGATAGAGACACTTCAATTTCTTCTCTACCAATCTGTACCCTCTCTGCTCTCCAGAGGGGAGGCACCTCCCAGGTTGGAGACCTTGACCCCAGATCCAGCTTCTGGTCTAGGCAGGCCTTTCACTCGCCCCGTCCTCCGCACCCCCGACATCCGCCTCGGAGACTTAACGGCCCAGCCGTCGTCCACACTCTGCCAACCACGGGCCGTGATTTCTCCCAGGGGTCCCGCAAGCCTGTCGGAGACCTTTTCCAAAAAGAGAAACTAAGGGGATGTGTCTCCATGAGTGACTGGAAAATAGTGGGATGCCTTAAAAATAAGTATTTCAGGGGTTTAAATTGGGTACAGAAGAAACATCAGATCTGCCTGAATTTTCAGAGGTCAAAAATTAGAGGAAGGTGGAAGTATTCTCTCCAGGCACATTTTAGAGGGAAAAGTCCTTTGAATAAAAATAGGAAATGTCTTTATGCCTCTCTCTCAGAGTTTAGTGAGTGTGATAAACCTCACACCCGCCCCTTCCTTCACCAAGTGCTCAGCGAGGGCTGGCCGTGTGCCAGGTGCTTTTCTAGGAAAAGGGATACATCTGTGAAGAAAGGATACAGAAACTGCCCTTGCAGGCCTTGTATTCTTTAAATGATTCTATGTTATATATTATTGAAATCCAGGAAGCCAGAAATGTGTTTAATCTAATATTTGTTTTTGTTAAGCTCATTTCTTTGAAATTGTTGCTATTTATTTTAGCCAATGTCAGCATGGTACAGGTGCCCAGTAAAGGCATTTAGAAAAAAATCCTCAAGTGTATCCTGAAAAGGCCCAAATTATAACCACGCTCCTCCAAAAAAATACCTTCAATGTGTGCTTTGTTCGGTTACTTGGCCAAGATCAGCAGTTCAAGGACTTCTGGGGAGGAATATGTCTGCAGTAAAGAAATCAGACGGGGCTTCCCAGGTGGTGCTAGTGGTAAAGAACCCGCCTGCCGATGCACGAGACATCAGAGATGCAGGATCCCTGGGTTGGAAGATCCCCTGGAGAAGGGAATGCAGCCTACTCCAGGATTCTTGCCTGGAGAATCCCACAGACAGCGGAGCCTGGCGGGCTACAGTCCATGGGGTCACACAGAATTCAACACAACTGAAGCGACTTAGCATGCATGCTTCTTAAGGGGACTTGCAGACAGTATGTAGGAGTCCTTCAGAGGCCCGCTTCCCTAAACCCTTCTTCCAGGGCAGAGCTGGAATTCAACACGGGGCCCTGGGGTTGGCAGCATATGCCGTCTTCCCTTCTGCTGCTCAGAACATGGATTATTTGAAATTGCTCTCCTCTTTACCAATAACTTTGCTTATTATTTGCTTTTCTCAGCTTGGCAGGAACAATCTGTTTCTTTTCTATTTTCTGCTAATATTATTTTGTCGTATTTGTGTTAAGGAGTTATGCTCCTGTGTTTAGATCTCCCAAAACCACTCAGGAACTGTCCATCTCAGAACAGTTTCCACAGAATTTTTTAAAAATCAGTTTTCTCTTGATCTCTGCCCTTGCCCTGTCCTCCCTCCAAAACACACATTCACATTGATTTCAATCCGGAATCTTTTGGATTTGGCAAGAACTCAATACTTGCATTTTTGAACAATGAATGAACGACAAAACCTGTTCATTGACCAAAGCCTGAAGCAAAGGCAAAATTATCTATAAGCATCTCTTTTACACCCTGAAAATGATCTCTTTTGCATCCTGAACTAAAGCATAAGCATCTGAATTCACTTGTGAAACACTGAATTAATTTTCTGTTCTAAATGGCACTGTTTCATTAATTAGAAGAAAAAAATATTCTTTAAACTTTATTGACATCATTTTTTTCCTTTCTCTCACCAATTTCAAATTATGAAATGCAATATATCTAAAAGAGTGATTTTAAATAAGTTAAGAACTGGGGACACATGAGATATTTAGGGATCATTAAAATCTTTCATTATTAAGATACTAGTAGAATTGATAGCTCAGTTGGTAAAGAATCCACCTACAATGCAGGAGACTCTGGATTGATTCCTGGGTTGGGAAGATCCACTAGAGAAAGGATATGCTACCCACTCCAGTATTCTTGGGCTTCCCTTGTGGTTCAGCTGGTAAAGAATCTGCCTGCAATGTGGGAAACCTGGGTTTGATGCCTGTTTTGGGAAGATCCCCCAGAAGGGAAAGGCTACCCACTCCAGTATTCTGGCCTAGAGAATTCCATGGACTGAATAGTCCATGGGGTCGCGAAGAGTCGGACACGACTGAGCGACTTTCACATCACATCACTCAGGGTCCTCTCATCAAGGAAGAGTGGGATCAGGTCACCACCACGGTCTGTTCCCTTTATGTATGTGAAATTGTCACCATGTCCAATCTGAATGTATGCCTGAGTGGGGAGAACTGACCAGAATTCTCTACAGCTCTTCACTGAAATGCTCAGTCCGATCACACAAAAGGCTCCCCCGCCCCTGATCCTAAACACTTGTGTTGAAACCAGCGCCAGCTCTGAGCCTGATGTTGGCTGTAATTGTGTCTGTGGGCATCCTGCTCCGTGGATTTCTCCCGTCTGGTGTGTGAAAACTAATGGATGTATCCGCGGGAGAGGGGAAGCTGGCCGTGGCAGGCGGCTCCCGATTTCTGCATGGAATCCACTTTTAATGTAGGTGCTCTTAGGGCTGCTTAATTAGGAAAACTCAGACAATCTCTCTCGACTCCAGGGTCCCTGGGTGAGAATCCCATTGTAGCAGTGAAGCTGCATCTGGCTCAGTGCCGCTTGCACGGCACCCTGTCTCCCTGCCAGCTTTGGGTTAGTGAGTCCTGGTGAGGCCTTTTATCTGTTTATTAGCATGCTTCCCAAACCCAAATCCACCACATCTATTTCAGGCTTGTTTTCCCCAACCTGGCCCAGGCACTCAGGTCCGAGGTCCTCACGCTTGCCCTTGCCCAGGCCAGGCCCGTCCACAGGTTTCCTTCCACGCAGGTCATCTATCACTCACACCCACCTCCGCACAAGCTCTGACACACGCGTAAGCAGGCAAGGAGCCGGGGAAGAGGCGCAGCTGCTCTGCCATCTACAGGGACTCGCACTTCACCTGCTCCAAGCCCTCTGTTGTCACCGGCTTAGAAGGCCAGACAGCTCGAATGAGGGATAAACTCCTATCTGCTTGCGGGCATCGTGGCCCTGAGCCAGCAACAAATCCCACGTGCTTTCAGGGGCGGTCACAGGATTTCCAGGATTTGGTTCTTCCAACAGCTTAGAGGATTCTTTCACCTTCCTTTTATGTTTTAGAATTGGAAAAAAAATCTCACTTCAACAATACAAGACAGAGAATGTAACTCACACCTGTTGTTGTTCAGTCGTTCAATTGTGTCCGACTCTTTGCGACCCCATGGACGTCAAGCTTCCCTGTCCTTCACCATCTCCCTGAGTTTGTACAAACCCATGTCCACTGAGTCGATGTTGCCTTCCAACCATCTCATCCTCTGTTACCTCCTTCTCTTCCTACCCTCAGTCTTTCCCAGCATCAGGGTCTTTTCCAGAGTTGGCTCTTCACATCAGGTGTGAAGGAACTCACACCTAGAACCTGAAATACTCCAGATGTCATTTACCAACCAGTGATTAAGCTACAAGGCAAAAAGTTGCTCTGAGTGATGCTGATAGCTTATCTTCTCCACAAACTGGTAAACTAGTCACCATTCAATGAACCAAGGGTCCTGTGCAATTGTTTCCCTTGCTGAACGCCCTGGTACGTTTCTTGAAGTCTGAAGTATAACAGTCAGGAAGGGCCTAATGTGATGCTTGATCTCCATTTCATTTGAAAGAATATTCTTCCACACTACAAAGCCTTCTAGGTGTTCAGCCTTAGATTTTCCTGGGCCTCACTTGAGTGCTGACATTCTGACATGTTTCATGAGGTCTTAAAAACCTTTTTCTTACCTAAAAAATAGAGAGGAAATGTGTTCTGTGTCTCTCCTCCACCTCCGTTCACATGTGTTGCTTTATTCACTTCCTTAATTTGATTATATTGCATTTGCCCTTTTTCATGCTGGTGAATGCTGAGTGACAACTCCAGGATGTTGCCCTGGTGTCCCAATCTCTCAGCCCTTATAACTACCCTATGCAAACGTGCGATTTCCTCCCCCGGGTCCGTGGCGTATGGACCTTGCATTTCAACAGCTCAATCAGCCAGATGGAATTCCCACGTCCCGCGGCAGGAAACGTCTGTTGCGCCCGGATAAACCAGAGTCACAGCCTTCACTCCTCTTTGTGTCTGGGCTGGAGGGCAGGCTGTGGGGTCGGATACAGATTCCCTAAATGGCAATCTTGGAATTGTGAAGAAGCACCAGCGAGATGACTGGATGGCATTACCGACTCCAGGGACATGAGTCTGAGCAAGCTCCAGAAGAGGGTGAAGGACAGGGAACCCTGGTGTGCTGCCGTCCATGGATGATTGCAAAGAGTCAGACATGACGGAGCGACTGAACAACGATCAAGGATTCCTCACCACGAATATGTGCAGCCCCCTTTACTAGTGATGGCTGGTATTTAGGACTCCTGCCCTCATCCTGTGTAGGTGTTTCCTTAGGTACCTGCTAGGGCTTCCCAGATGGGGCTAGTGGTGAAGAACCCACCTGCCAACACAGGTAGACCTAAGAGACACAGGTTCCATCCCTGGGTCGGGAAGATCTCCTGGAGGAGAGCATGGAAACCTACTCCAGTATTTTTGCTGGAGAATCCCCATAGAGGAGCCTGGTGGGCTACAGTCCATGGGGCCCCAAAGAGTTGGACAGGGCTGACGCAACTGAGCATGCCCATGTGAACAAAATCACTGTTCTCATTTCTCCCCACTCTGCGGCTGAGGACACTGAGGCAGAAGAGGTTAACCAATCCACAGTCTGGTGCAAAAAGTTTACACCTTTAAAGACCTCACCAGCAGATCAAGACTCCGTAGGGTTTGTGCAAAACATACCTTCACCCAGCTTCCTCCCAGTTAATTAGTTCAGTCGCTCAGTTGTGTCTGACTCTTTGCGACCCCATGGATTGCAGCATGCCAGACTTCCCTGTCCATCACCAACTCCCAGAGCCTACTCAAACTCATGTCCATTGAGTCGGTGATGCCATCCAACCATCTTATCCTCTGTCGTCCCCTTCTCCTCCTGCCCTCAATCTTTCCGAGCATCAGGGTCTTTTCAAATGAGTCAGTTCTTTGCATCAGGTGGCTGAAGTATTATCCCGTGTTTTATTACAGCATTTCTCTAATCATCTTTGAGACAACTGAGAGTTAAAAACTCTTGACTGTAGACTGAATTACAGCTCTGAGCACTTAGGAGCACTGAACAATAACTGTCTTTGCATTTCCTAGATTCTATTTGTTTTACCCCATTTAGGTGGACTGTGTAATTAGACAGTTAACTCAATTTCTTGAAAGATGCAATTCATTGGCAATTTTGATCCAGTTTAGAATATACACTAAATTAAGAATGAAATCAGAGCTGAAAGTTCTTCAGAATAAATGAATATTGGGGGGAAAGCCTTTTCATAGTCAAAGACTGTAACTAGATTTTTATCTAAATACACATCCACAGTTGCATCTGTTAAATCGAGGCCAGTAGGATTGACCACTCTTCTGGGTCTTTGTGAAGAACAGTCAATAAAAATGTATTATGTATTATGTAGAATTCTTCATATAGTTTTATCCGTTTGCACAACATCTCCAACTTTTTAAGCTGCTAATAACGTTCCAAAAATAAACCTTCCATCAGTTCGAGCTAACACCTTTGTCTGAAAAAAAAATAATAAATGCATTGCCGACAAGCAGTTAAAAAAATCAAAACTACAGCAAGCTCAGGAAGCATCTCTATGGGGAGTCTTTGCAAATGGTAACATAAGTCCCCATGCAAATCCACTTCTGTCAGCTATGTCACAGATGCCAAAAAAAAAAAAAACAGGCACAATAAATATGGAGTATATAGATATAAAACGGCAGTGATGTCACGCGGGAGGATTTATAAGCTTCTCCAGTCCTTGCTCAGAATCTGGACAGTACAAAAGCCTTTAAACAATTCTATCTTCTTACAGGGTCATGGGACATCACAAAAGCAAATATTTTTTGTTTGTGCTGGCGATGGGTAAAAAAAAAAAATCTTCTTCAGAAAAAGCGACCACAGTGTGTGTTATCTGTAACGCAGTATTCAAAGACTGAGTTTTCAAAAGAGAAAAGTGGATTATCAGAGTTGCCATCTGGCAGACTCCCTGGCGAAGTCACCCTTGAATCCTGTGTGCTTGTCACATTACATCGCTGGGCATTCGGCCGCTGCCTCTGAGCGTGGACCCAGGGATGAGGCTACGGCCTTCTGAGCCTTGCGGGGCATCTGCCTGTCCGGTTCTGGGACCTCGGCTCCCAGTCACCAGCTTCCAGCATCCTTTCCCCCAACACTCACTCCCCCCACGCCCCAGCCTCTGCGAGTACTCTTTCCCTTGGCTGTGCTGAGTCTCCGCCTGGCAACCTGCTGTCCTTGGCGGGGTCTCTGCCCTCCCTGGCTTGGACGTCCCATCCAGTGGGCCTACCAACCACCCCAGGTCCCTCCTGTTTTGGAGACGCATCTTGCAGCTTTGTCTCCGGCGGGGGGAGTGAAAGAAACCCTCGGCCACACAGCCGTCCCGGGGTGCTTGTGAACATCTATTGAAACTGATTGATCTAATGCGGGCATCTGCCAAGCTGTCATTCAAGCCAGAGGGGATTTGGATAGAGACGAGGTGAGCATTGTGAAAAGGACTCTGTGATCTGGTTTATGGGGCTGGCCTTGAGCTCCTAGGTACAGTGAGGGCAGAAAAACCTCATTTTCTGCAAAAATCACTTCGTGTCGATGGGAGCACACAGTCTATAAGGCGTGAGCGGACGTTTTTCCTTGATTTGTGCCTGAAACATAAGAGTGAGGGGAGAATATCCCAGCTGTCTCTGGCATTGTGTGAACATATACATGCATTTAAATTACTTATATCATTACTTACAGATGTAATTGTGAAATATGTTCTTTTTGCATTCAAAATGAGGGACTGAACAGATGGTGAACGCTCAGTTTAAAGCAATATGTCCATTAAAATAACCCGTACTGTTGGTGTTTAGTGTAACAATAGTAGTGAGTTCATTACGGCTGGGTTCTGCCGCAATTGCTCACGCGGGGAGGTAGTGCCCCCGCGAGAGGCTCAGCCTAGCGGGCGATGCCCGTCCCAGGACAGGGCCCCTGCTCCACCTCGCAGCCGCCAGCCGTGGGCTTCCAGAGCCGAGCTCCAGTTGTTTTGCTTAGTCTTTTGCTCCCGAACAGGAAAGTCAATAAACAGCTGACATTTACCAATGCCTTGCTTCCGGGTTGTTTTCTCTGCCTCCGTATTCCAGATGTTCTGAAATGTGTGGCTCCAGATGCGTCACCTCCAACAGGATAACCCCACTGCCTCTGCGAGGCCCCGTCTCTCCTTAGGAGCCCGGGTCAGCCGAGGAGCTTAACAGCACATCGGAGGGACCATCTCTCTCCTTGGGGCTCAGCAAGGACCTCCAGGAAGCCAGGCATCTGATGGAGGGGCTGGGGGAGTGTCATAATTTACTTGTGGCTGAACAGACTGCAGGCTTCCCAGGTGGCACCAGTGGTGAAGAACCCAGCTGCCAGTGCAGGAGACATAAGAGACTCGGGTTCGATCCCTGGGTCAGGAAGATCCCCTGGAGGAGGGTGTGGCAACCCACTCCAGGATTCTTGCCTGAAGAATTCCAATCCCATGGACAGGGGAGCCTGGTGGGATACAGTCTGTGGGGTTGCAAAGAGTCAGACATGACTGAAGCGACTTTGCACTGCACAAACAGACCCGAGCCTGACAAAACGCTGCCTCTCACTCGCTCTCCTGCACCACTCCTAACGTGTGAGTATTCTTTTCAAGAAAGGACAAGAAATATCCTCATGCCCTCCCACCACCCCCCACCATGATTTCCATTTTGGCAACAAAACTAGGGGATCATATCTGCCTGAAAGCCATTCATGAACAAGCCAGAAAAATAATAAATTTTTTTCTGAGCACCCAGACAAGGAAAGAAAGTGGGAGAATTTCACAGTACCGCCTTGGATAAATCCACCGCGTGTACTGAGTCAGTCTCTCCACCATGTCAGTCCTTTCTGTCGAAAGAGGAAATGCTGGCTCCCAGCACCCCCTCCCCGGCAGGTGATGCCACGTGCCGTTCCTGGGCAGGGGCTGAGCTGCAAACTTCCCACTAGCAGCACACGGAGAAAGTGTGGGTAGAACCTGCCCAGCAGAGGTGGGCAGCCCTGGGCCTGAGATCGCTTCCTTCATGTCACAGAGGTGAAGCGAGCTGGTGTCGGCAGGAACAGCAACTGGCCACGGGAAGGCAGGCGTGAAGACAGGATGGCCAGGGAAGGGGGAGACTCACAAGCCGCTTTTCTGGGCACGTGGAAGGAGGTGGACAGGATGATGAATTCCGGGGGGAGGGGAGAAGAATGGGGGAGAAGTGGTCACGCTCTGCGAGGAGGATTCCTATTCTTGCGCCAGAGGCTCCAGAAGGTGAAGAGCGTCTCGCCTTGGCAGGGGAGCAGGGGTCTGCACCCGGTCTCTCGGACTCAAGCATCATGTGCTTTTCACTGTCTCCCACTACTTCCTTGTGGTGTGGCTGCCGCAGGAAAGGATGGAGCAAGCAGGAAAGAAAAGACCACCCTTCCTATAGGACAGAGGACCGCAGACAGATCCCTCCTGAGGGCCACCCTTCCTTTAGGACAGAGGACTGCAGATAGATCCCTCCCGAGGACTGTCCTGTAGGACAGAGGACCGCACACAGATCCCTCCCGAGGATCTTCCTGTAGGATGGAGGACCACACACAGATCCCTCCCAAGGACTTTCCTATAGGACAGAGGACCACAGACAGATCCCTCCCGAGGACTGTCCTGTAGGACAGAGGACTGCACACAGATCCCTCCCGAGGGCCACCCTTCCTGTAGGACAGAGGACCACAGACAGATCCCTCCCGAGGACTTTCCTGTAGGACGGAGGACTGCACACAGATCCCTCCCGAGGACTTTCCTGTAGGATGGAGGACTGCACACAGATCCCTCCCGAGGACATTCCTATAGGACAGAGGACCACAGACAGATCCCTCCTGAGGATCTTCCTGTAGGACAGAGGACCACAGACAGATCCCTCCCGAGGACTTTCCTGTAGGACAGAGGACCGCACACAGATCCCTCCCGAGGACCTTCCTGTAGGACGGAGGACTGCACACAGATCCCTCCCGAGGGCCGCCCTTCCTGTAGGACGAAGGACCACAGACAGATCCCTTCCAAGGATCTTCCTGTAGGACGGAGGACCGCACACAGATCCCTCCCGAGGGCAGGCCTCTTGTTTCAGTCGGGCTAAAAGGGGCAGAGACTAGGCAGTGCCCGGTGGTCTGAGCAGTATGTGGCCCTCTGCTGCCGCTCTCTGCAGGTGTCGTCTCTGAAGGTGCCCACAGACAGACGCCCGCTGAGGCAGAACTTGCTGTGTGTCCCCACTTTCTGGGGTAGGGGTAGGAAAGCCATGGTCTGAGTCCGGGCGCAGGAACGCATGCCCACGAGGTGCCCTGCACCCTCCAGCCGCCCCTCGAGTGGGAACCCACCGGTCTCCCTGCAGCATTCCCCCAGCCCTGCCCCGCCCCATGCCCCACCGTTGCTGGGCCGCCTCCTCCCCACACCTGCTCCAGCTCTGAACTCGGCACTGGCCTGAGAGCCTGCTCTTGCTGAATCTCTCTTCCCAGAACCCCCAGGTGAGCCACCCTGCAGGGCTACACTTCCAGGAGGCCTCCTCGTCTCACCTTCTCTGACCTCCCACCACCCACCTCCTAACCACGGAGCTGCGTCAGCCCCTCGTCCGTTGGAGCAGCAAAGCCGTGTTTAGTGTTCGCCGTGCAGGTGTGTAAGGAGTGCCGGCACCTTGCTGAGCCCCTCGCATGGATGATGCATCGGGAGAGGCTTCCTGAGCCTCCAGGTGGGGCTGACGCACAGGGTCTGAGGACCAGAAGCTGAGATCAGTGCACAGCCTAGCCTGGGCCCAGCGCTGCGTCTGAGCTCCTCCGTGGAATTTCAGCCCCTGGACAGGGCGGCAAGGGCTCCTTCTCCTTTACCAGCCAGGGCCCCGCTAGAGCCGCCTAACACATAGTGGGGCTGGGGCGTGTTGGTGAATAAATAATAAGTAAGATTGGCACAGATGGTCCAGTGTTAAGTACCAGAGGCAAAGGGGAAATAAAAGAAATACGCTGGTAACACCTGCCAAGATAAATAAATGAAAGGAAGTCACCTGGGGCCATAAAAGGAGAGGAAATGGGGATTCTGGGATGTGAGGAGAAAATAGAGACTGCAGACTAAAAAAGGAGACTTAAACAAAAGCGGCGCGGCTGCGGCCAGACAGGGGCGTCGTCAGAAAACAGCAGGGAAGGTTCAAGGAGGCTCAGGACTGAAAGAAGTGATTTTCTCTAAAGTCCTCCAAGGATGAAACAAGGACCTCCGACACCTGGAAAGCACAGGGAGCCCAGCTAACGGCAGGTGAGCGGGGCTGAACTATGCGCCTCGAGTCCACATGTAGAAGCCTCAACCCTCGGGACCTCAGAACGTGCATTTGGGGAAACGACCTTGCAAGGGGTTACTCAGGTAAACGAGGACGCCCGCGTGGGCCCTGATCCGGTCTGAGTGCGTCCTTATAGGAAGAGGAGGGCAGGACCTGGACAAACAGACACGACCATGTGCGGACTCGGGAGAAGACGGCCGTCTCCAGCCCCGGGAGAGGGGCCTCGAAGAGACTACCAGCCCGCGCCTCGATCTCAGCCTCTGGCCTCCAGGAAGGTGAGGACCCACGGTTGTGTCGTCCAAGCCGCCCAGCATCCGGCGGTGCTCTCCAGCATCCGCCGGAAACTGAAGCAGCAGGCGGGGCCGGGAGAGGGAGGGGCCGTGTCCACGGAAACGGAGGCTTTCGCACCAGAGGGAGGGGCGCACTGTCGGGGTGTCTGAGGGGCAGGCAGACAAGTGGGGCGAGCCCGGCAGACTCTCCCCAAGCAGGTGGCGGCCCTTTCCCGGAATGCCCACTGCCCTCCACACAGGCCGTCACGGCTGTGAGTGACTCTGCAGCGCTTACTGGCCCTTCTCTGGGGCCCGGGGAGGTAAGGACCCCCTCAGCTCCCTTTTTGGGGGACACAGAGGAGAGTCAACAGGTAGAAATGGGAGAATCGGAAGAGGGGAGGCCGCCCAGCAGCTGGGGCGGTGGGCCAGCACACAGCTGATGTCTGGCTGCGTTTTGAAGAAGGAGTGGGAATTCAATAAGTGAGGGAGTGACGTTTCAGGTAGATGGGGCGAGAGCCAGGGTGCCCCACTGAGTCTGGATCCGGAGAGTCTGAGACCCGCTTAGCCCCGTTTGTCCTCAGGGCACATGGACTAGGAAGGTGTCTGGTGCTCCTGGGAGTGGGTGGGCTCCTGAGCGGGCACCTTCCCTTTGGGTTCTGCTGGTGGCTGCTTGCCTCACCTGTGACTGGGGCACACTCCTCCTTCACCAGGACTCACTTCTCCTCTCTGATAGTGAACCCCTACCCACCCCCTAAGGCCCCGTCCAGCTCAGCCATTGTTGTCATTGTTGCTGTTGAGTCACTCAGTCGTGTCCAACTCTTGGCGGCCCCATGGACTGCAGCACACCAGGGTTCCCTGTCCTTCCCTATCTCCCGGAGTTTGCTCAAACACATGTCCATCGAGTTGGTGATGCCATCCAACCATCTCATCCTCTGTCGTCCCCTTCTCCTCCTGCCCTCAGTCTTTCCCAGCATCAGGGTCGTTTCCAATGAGTCAGCTCTTCCCATCAGGTGGCTAAAGCTCAACCATTACCTCCTTCCTAAAACTACCTCCGCAACCGCCCGCAGACCGAGCTCTTCCATCCTGTGCCTGGTGAGGACAGCTCCTTTGGAGCAGTTGCCAGTGTGGGGTATGCTTGCCTATAGTGCATGCAGCCTGCCTTCTCCGCTGTGTCTGTGCCTCCGTGACCCCTGGTCCAGGAGATGCTTGCAGCAGGGCTGAGCAAGTGAGTAGGTGAACAGAGAACACAGTGGGTCCACAGGCAACTAGCAAGAAAGAGGGCTCCAGCAGACGGGGCACGTGTTATAGTCTCTCCATAGGCGTCAGGCCTTTCCTCTATCAGAGGAAAGGTTTGCAGCCTGAGCTTTCTTATTCCCGCCTAGCTCTGGTCACGGTTATGATGCCACTTAGCAGCAGAGGACTTGACCAGCCCTTGGGCTCTTAGCTCATAACATTTTCCTTTCCGTGACTGGGGCTGCAGATGGAAAGAAGCAACTGCATACGGCGATGGAGAGAGATGCAGCCAATGGCGTTGACAGGATTTATGCATCAGAAGGGAGAGTTGAGATGTGCAAGGTGGCAGAGAGCACCCTTTCTGTTTACACAATGCTAACGGCGGAAATTAACTTTTTCAAAAGCCAGAAAATTGGCAGAGGCATTTGGAAGATAAACAAATTCCTGTTTAAAAAGTAAGAAATAAAAAATAATGCAATAAGAAGAATGACGAAGAGGGGAAGATTCAGATGTCAGTGTCATGGGATTTACTACAAAGGGAATAAAGAAAAACCATCCAAGAAATCAGGGAAAATCAAGGCCTTAGAATGACAAAGCACGTGCAGAGCATTCTATGCAAAATTATTATATAACAATTTGTGATGAGAATGCAGTCACAATGATACATATGTGGATAACTTTATGGAAAACCCCCCCAAATAAAGTAACAGACATGAAAAAAAAAGAGGCCACTGAAATGGAGCAATATATCCTAAATTATGCCTCTTTTGATATACAAATCTCTTTCTAATGTGTGTGTGCTTTTTCCCTTATTGTAAACTCTGGAAGACAGGAATGGGCTTCTTCATGCCAGCTACCAGGCATCTCGAGAACAATATGAATTGAATTGAGGCAGAGACACAATAACTTTTACATTACAATATCATTTAACAGTGTTGACGTATAAGGAATGTAAGATTACAGATCAGGAGCATTAAGGCAGATGGAAGATACTGCAAGGAGCCCACGGTGGTCAGATTTAGCGAAGAGTTTAGAGGCACCAAAGCTGAATGGTTCCATGAGAATAGGGCAACTCGCTGTAGAATAAAGAAAACTCCTGAGGAATATCCTGATCTTAGACTGTCACTTACTCATGACCATATCTACATGTCTTAAGCCCTATTGACAAATTAGACATGCTTTATGTAAACACATATGTAATTCTCTATCCATGTAATGAAAGTGAAAAGTGAAAGTCACTCAATCGTGTCCGACTCTTCGCGAACCCAAGGACTATACAGTCCATGGAATTCTCTAGGTCAGAATACTGGAGTGGGTAGCCTTCCCCTTCTCCAAGGGATCTTCCCAACCCAGGGATCAAACCCAGATCTCCTGCATTGCAGGCGGATTCTTTACCAGCTGAGCCACAAGGGAAGCCCAAGAATACTGGCATGGGTAGCCTTTCCCTTCTCCAGGGGATCTTCCCAACCCAGGGATCAAACCCAGGTCTTCTGCATTGCAGGCGGATTCTTTACCAGCTGAGCTATCAGGGAAGCCCATCAGTGTAATACATCTTGTCAAATAATAAATTCAAAAAATTTCAAAGAATACAACTTTAAAACCTGTAATATCATTGAAATGTACATAATTACTTTAACCATTTAGATGTGTTTTCTTCTCGTCTTTCTTCCTAGGACTGATTGGATAACATCACTGATTCAATGGACATGAACTCAGGCAAACTCCCAAGACGGTGACAGACTTTATTTTGGGGGGGCTCCAAAATCACTGCAGATGGTGACTGCAGACATGAAATTAAAAGACGCTTGCTGCTTGGAAGAAAAGTTATGACCAACCTAGACAGCTTATTAAAAACAGAGACATTACTTTGCCAACAAAGGTCCATCTAGTCAAGGCTATGGTTTTTCCAGTGGTCAAGTATGGATATAACAGTTGGACTATAAAGAAACCTGAGGACCAAAGAATTGATGCTTTTGAACTGTGGTGTTGGAGAAGACTCTTGAGAGTCCCTTGGATTGCAAGGAGATCCAACCAGTCCATCCTAAAGGAAATGAGTCCTGAATATTCACTGAAAGGACTGATGTTGAAGCTGAAGCTCCGATAATTTGGCCATCTGATGCGAAGAACTGACTCTTCCTTGGAAAAGACCCTGATGCTGGGAAAGATTGAAAACAGGAGGAGAAGCGGTGACAGAGGATAAGATGGTTGGATGGCATCACCGACTCCATGGACATGAGTTTGCGCAAGCTCCGGGAGATGGTGAAGGACAGGGAAGCCTGGCATGCTGCAGTCCATGGGGTCACAAAGAGTCGGACATGACTGACCGACTGAACAATAACAACAAATGCTGTGTAACACTCCATCTCATGGATGTATCAGTTTAGTCAACAAATGGTTAGTAAGTGCTCATTATTTAAGTGTTTTAGGTCCTCGGCTCAGCCCTGGAGCTACAGCTGGAGCAGGAGACACAGGAGGATGGAGAGAGAAGCAAACACGGGATTAGAGACATGGGTACGTGCGCATCACAGCAGCAGGCTGTTTCCAACGTTGTAACCAACACCCAGTGGCCTGTGCGGCAGAGGTCACAGCCTGAGCCTGGACTGAGACCCAGATTCAGATGAGCAAGCCAGCCCACCAGGTAGATGAACCAGCTGACCAGGTGGACAAAGGCCCCGGAGCCATTTGCTGGAGGAGATCAGGGTGGAGGGCGAGGGAGGCAGGGGTTTCCCCTTTTACATTTCTGGGAATGAGTCCCTGTAGCTGGGGAGGACAGGTTTTCTGCCTGGCCCCCTGAAATCCACCCTTACCCGAAGAGGAGGACTGCAGTCAGAAAAGAAAGCTCCTTCCAGGAGGGCCCCCAGGAGGCGCCAGACACAGCCCCGTCTCCAGAGACAGATACACGGTGCCCCTCGGGGTCAGAGCTGGAAGCCCACGGAGACGGTGAGCCTGGCATGGACACTGTGTCCACAGGTGAGGCCCAAGAGAGGCGCGCTAGCTCCGGACGCGCCTGGAGCACACAGGTGGGCAGGCTTTGCGGTCGCCATGGTAACTGCGTCTGTGGCTCTTAACTTGGTTTTGTGCAGGTTTTCTGGGGTCTTGAAGGAATAGTTGCTGAGGGAGGTGCTTTGCACCGGGCTGGAGGTGGTGTGGCAGCAGATGGAGTGGAGGGTTTCTCCTGAGGGGTGGCCAGGAGACCAAAGGGAGGTGGTAGCTGAGAAGGGGGCCTGTCGGGCCCATCAGGGTTCTGACCCGAGCGGACCCGAGCCCCAGGAGAGGAGCAGCAGCTGCCCTTCACAGCAGAGTGGGCGGTGTCCCTCCTCCACCCCCAGGGCGCTGAGGACTTGCCGAGGTTTACTTTTAACAACATGATGGATTTAAACAGAATGCTGTTTTAATTTTCATTTTTGTATACTAAAAAGATGAGGCTTTTTTGCATTTTGGTAAATTTTCATTTTCATCCTCTGTAAAATATCTGTTTATGTCTCTTTTGAATTGCTATCTTTATAGTAAGAATGTTAAATAGTAAATTTATGTTCCTTGCAAGTTTTTTCTTCATTTGTCACTTGCCTCTAGTTTGGGTTATGATTTCAATGTAAAAAATATTTAACCATGGGAATTCCCTGGTGGTCCAGTTGTTCAGACAGTGCTTTCATTGCCAAGGCCCAGGTTTGATCCCTGGTTGGGGAACTAAAATTCCACAAGCCACTTGGTGCAACCAAAAAAAAAAAATTTTTTTTAACCTTTTTAGAGTCATATTTATCAGTCATTTTCTTTGACTGTAGCCTTTAATTGTGTGACAGCAAGTCCTTCCCTATCTTGCAAACAGTTAGAGTTAATATATATAGTTTTATATTTTTATGGTTTCCCTTTTTACTTTAATCCTTAGTTTATCAGAAAAATTTTGAAGTGTGGTTTGTGGGGAGGAGAGGATGCAACTTTATTTCCTGAATTGCTAATATTTCCAGCCCTATCAGAGAACTTCCTCTCTCTGTTCTTTTAAAATTCATCCTTTATTGTATTTTTGATCTTCTTTGAAGCTTCTCAAGTTTAGTTTGTTTTTAATCTGTTTACCGAAAGCCATTTCTACTGTGGTGTTAATGTTTGATTCATGGAGGACTTCCAATAATAAGAATATCTGTTCTTTTTCTTACCACTGCACGTTTGAATTAGTTTTCAAAGTTTCAGAAATAATCCTGCTGTATTTAGTCCATTCCATACTGTTTTATTTACTCTGCAAAGATGTCTGAAAAGTAGATTTTATAGCTTCCCCTTTATAGCTGGCTAAATTTAAAGTCAAAAAAATAAAGAAATATGCCAAAATTGCTAATAAACATTACCAGACCAATCTAGGAAACTGGAGTTTCTACACAGTCCCGTCCATTGGAACATCTCCCATTCTATAAATCTCAGAGATATTCCAGGATTTTGATGATTATGTTTAGACAGAAATCCTTAAATGATCCCTCTGAATGTATTTTTTAAAAACATATGCTTTATTATAGGAATTTCCAAATTCACCCAAGAAAGTAGAGAGAATAGTATAATAAACCCCCAAGGATTCATCACCCAGTTCAACCACTGTAATATTTTTCCATCAATAAATGCTTTGTGAAACTTGTTAAAATTTTGATGAAACCTATGAAAATATCCATACTCTTCAATGAATTTTTCCCAGCATGATGTTGTGACATCATCTTGCTTTCCAAAGTAATGAATTTCTGGTTTCTAAGGAAAATATTAAAATGACATTTTCTTGGGACTCTGAGAATCTTCAAAAGGATAATTTTCTTTTTTGTCGGACTATACTAGTGATAAAGAACCTGCCTGCCAATGCAGGAGACTTAAGAGACTCGGGTTTGATCTCTGGGCCGGGAAGATTCCTGGAGAAGGGAATGGTAACTCACTCCAGTGTTCTTGCCTGGAGAATCCCATGGACAGAGGAGCCTGGTGGGCTACAGTCTTCTGGATCGTGAAAGAGTCGCACATGACTGAAGCAACTTAGCACACACGCATGCTGCTGCTGCTGCTAAGTCACTTCAGTCGTGTCCGACTCTGTGCAACCCCATAGATGGAAGCCCACCAGGCTCCCCCCTCCCTGGGATTCTCTAGGCAAGAACACTGGAGTGGGTTGCCATTTCCTTCTCCAATGCGTGAAAGTGAAAAGTGAAAGCGAAGTCGCTCAGTCATGTCCGACTCTCAGCGACCCCATGGACTGCAGCCCACCAGGCTCTGCTGTCCACAGGATTTTCCAAGCAAGAGTACTGGAGTGGGGTAGTTGCTGTTTAATGTCAAGTTAGTTTCTGCTGTACAGTCAAAGTATTTTGTTGTTCAGAATCATTGAAAAATGCAGCCAAAAGATACAGACAGGGATAAGGAGAAAGGGGGAATTTGCCTTCTCTTGACCTTCTGAGCTTCCAGCTCCAGAGATGGCTCACACGTGTCTCAGACTCCAAACACAGCCACCTGCCCTGGTAGCAAACCGAGCAGTTATTACGAATCAACATAGTTTCCGCTACCCGCCGTGTGATATGGATTGATTGTTTATCAACTCTGGGAGAGCAAAGAATTTGCAGTACTTTCAGGAGTAACTGCCAAAACCATCTGTTGTTGTTTAGTTGCTAAGTCCTACCCCAGCCACTCGACTCCTCTGTCCTTGGGATTTCCCAGGCAAGAATACTGGAGTGGGTTGCCATTTCCTTCTCCAAGGGATCTTTCTCAACCAGAGATTGCACTGGCAGGTAGATTACCACTGAGCTACCAAAGAGGCCCACCAAAACCTAGTAACCAGATAAAATGTAAGTTCATTTGTCACTTAAAACTGAATTGGAGGTGTCTAGCTTAGAGACATGGCAACCCACTCCAGTACTCTTGCCTGGAGAATCCCAGGGACGGGGGAGCCTGGGGAGCTGCCGTCTATGGGGTCGCACAGAGTCGGACACGACTGAAGTGACTTAGCAGCAGCAGCAGTGGACTTCCCAGGTGGCGCTAGTGGTAACGAAGCTGCCGGCCAAAGCAGGAGTTGCAAGAGACGCAGGTTCGATCCCTGGGTTGGGATGATGCCCTGGAGGAGGAAATAGCAAGCCATTCCAGGAATCTTGCTGGGAGAATCCCTTGGACTCAGGAACTTGGCAGGCTATACAGTCCATGGGGTTGCAAAAAGTCGGCCACGACTGAAGCGACTTAGCAGCAGCAGCAGCAGCAGCTTAGAGACAATGCTCTGTGCATCCCAAATATTATTTTCCAAAAAACTCAGTAACGTCTATAGTTTTGGATAGTTAGCAATTTTCAAAAAACTCCACACTGTTTCAACTGGGTTAAAAGAAAATATAGCTGATTCTGCAATTATGGCTAGATCTGAATCTCCTCATCTTAAACTAAGCAATTTTGTATTAACAGCCCAACCTTGTCAAAGAAAACACTGGTTAAACCTTGAACAGAAAGGTTGTTCTCACAGAGGAAGTTAATGGCTAAGGATGACATTTATTTTATTAGTATTTTTTCAAGATTTCAAGCACAATACAGCTATAGCAATATGAATAGAAAAGCACTTCGATGTAGATTTTCTTCTACATGAATGCTTTTGTTCTCAAAATTGTAAAGGAAATTCCTGTCGCTGGAGAATTTGATTTGGCATCTTCTTTCATAGAGGGTGCTATCGTTCATTCTGGAGATTTTAGCCACTGCAACTCCAGTTCATCGTTCTGCAAATACAATCCTCACATAAACCTAAAGGATATTTTTTCCCTTTGAAGGAGGAACTATTTTATTCCCAAGTAACCAAATACACTTAGAGTATCTAACAGAAATAAATGGTGCATTTTCTCTCAACCCTTAAAATGCTTTCAATTAAAAAACATTTCCAGAGAGAGAAGAAAATTGCCAATGCAGAGATATACGCACTAATTGATTTCATTCTGAAATGTCATAGATATTAGGCATTGTGGCAGGTTGTAAGATAATATTCATCTCTCTTGTAAAACAGATATGCCCATGAGGTAAATAGAAAGTAGTAGGTGTTTTGGCCAGAATAAAGTGCATTCCATTTTGAGGAGGCTTTTGTGCAGACCCCGAGATTGAGAGTCTGTGTCCTTTTAGTGTTTGCGACTTGAGACTTGAGTGATAATTCTGGGGATTAGCACCCTGGTTCCAAGACTAAAGCAAGGACATATCTCCATGCACTGACCCCTACATGGAGTGTCCCACTGCACTGAATCGGGTATTCAATTTACCCCCCAAACAAGGAATGTTCAGAAGTACCCACTTGCCTGCTGGGATATCTAAACCTGATCTCTGAATGGGGCTTGTGCTACCAAACAAATCAATTGCTTTTCTATGAAAACTCTAAAAAGTCTGAGTTCCTTCCCACATGCTGAATTTTGGCATGAATCATCACTTTTCTAAAGTGAACACTCAGGGAGAATGAGACTGTGGCCATGTTTCCATGGGTAGTCCGGGATTTGCCTTGTGGCTCAGCACATCATTGGAATGAAGATCCCTCAGGTCACTCACCCTGTGACCAGGTCACTGCAGTCCTGGAAGAGAGGACAGGGTGGATTGGGTTGTGATGGGAGGGACACATGCAGCCCATCCCCCCCCCCCCACTTAGTGACCCCCAGTTTCATCCTGAACGTGTTGGCACAGCCTTGCGGGAGCTTCCTCCTCTGCAGTCATGACACCTGGTGCACCGTCCTTGCCCGGGGGCTGCCCAAACCAGACCTGAGCCCCCAGCACCACCAGGGAACTCTGAGGAAGGAGGGCATCGAGGGCCGTGTGAGTGTGTGGCTCACTCTTAACCAGGGCAGGAAGGTCTGCGAGCAGACCACGTCCGCTTACAGCTCCCTGCTGCGCCTGCATTCTTCCGGCAGAAAAGAACCGTCAGCACAAGAGACAAGGCCTGGGAGCAACCTAAGGGCCCGTCGACAGAGGACGCAGTAAAGATGTGGCACGCATATACAGTGGAATACTTCTCCACAAACAACTAAGCAAATCAGCCCTGAGTTCTCTCAACAGCCAGCAAATGTCTGTTTCCTTTGTTCTCTCAGAGGAAGAATGGCCTTTCCCCCTATTTAGGCTAAACTTTCACTGTGCTCCGGATTCTAAATCCTTTCTATCCATCTTAGATGTTACCCCGTGAATTAGTTCTGAGATTCTTAATTTTTTTTTCCTCTCTAAGTGGGGCTTCCCAGGTGGCACTAGTGGTAAAGAATCCAGTTGCCAACGCAGGAGACACAAGAATTCAGTTCAGTCCAGTCGCTCAGTCGCGTCCAACTCTTTTTGACCCCATGAACTGCAGCACGCCAGACCTCCCTGTTCATCACCAACTCCTGGAGTCCACCCAAACTCATGCCATCCAACCATCTCATTCTCTGTCGTCCCCTTCTCCTCCTGCCTTCAATCTTTCCCAGCATCATGATCTTTTCCAATGAGTCAGCTCTTTGTTATCAGGTGGCCAAAGTATTGGAGCTTCAGCTTCAACATCAGTCCTTCCAATGAATACCCAGGACTGATCTCCCTTTGAATGGACTGGTTGGATCTCCTTGCCGTCCAAGGGACTCTCAAGAGTCTTCTCCAACACCACAGTTCAAAAGCATCAATTCTTCAGCACTCAGCTTTCTTTATAGTCCAACTCTCACATCCATACATGACCACTGGAAATACCATAGCCTTGACCTTTGTTGACAAAGTAATGTCTCTGCTTTTTAATATGCTGTCTAGATTGGTCATAACTTTCCTTCCAAGGAGTAAGTGTCTTTTAATTTCATGGCTGTAGTCACCATCTGCAGTGATTTTGGAGCCCCCCAAAATAAAGTCTGACACTATTTCCACTGTTTCCCCATCTATTTGCCATGAAGTGATGGGACCAGATGCCTGGTCCCAAACATTAGTTTTCTGAATGTTGAGCTTTAAGCCAACTTTTTTACCCTGCTCTTTCACTTTCATCAAGAGGCTCTTTAGTTATTCTTCACTTTCTGCCATGAAGGTGGTGTCATCTGCATATCTGAGGTTATTGATATTTCTCCTGGCAATCTTGATTCCAGTTTGTGCTTCTTCCAGCCCAGCATTTCTCACGTTGTACTCTGCGTATAAGTTAAATAAGCAGGGTTGCAGTATACAGCCACGACGTACTCCTTTTCCTATTTGGAACCAGTCTGTTGTTCCCAGTCCAGACATAAGAGATGCTAGTTCAATCCCTGGGTTGGGAAGATCCCTGGAGGAAGAAATGGCAGCCCACTCCAGTATTCTTGCCTGGAGGGTCCCATGGACAGAGGAGCCTGGTGGGCTACAGTCTGAAGGGTTGCAGAGCTGGACACACTGAAGAGACCTAGCATGCGTGCACACAGCCTGTTCACCTGAGGCTCCTAAGCCTGGGACTCCCAGCAATTCTGTGAAACCCTCCCTCTGCCCTGTGGTCTTGGTTTGGATCCAACTTCACAAAGCCAAGCGACTTGGAAAGCGCTCCTCCACCAGCTATCTTCATTGTTATTTCTTTTAGAAAATATTAAAGAATTGTTTTCCATTTATTGTTTACCTTTTTCTAAATATAAAATAATATGCATTTGTCATAGGACTTTTGGAAAATCTAGCCAAGCATTCAGAGGGAAATAAGGAATCACATGTAACCATGCAACTTGAAAATAATACGTGATTGTAATTCATACATGCATTTCATTCATTGCTGTTGTTCAGTCCCTAAGTCCCGTCCAACTCTTTTCGACCCCATGGACTGCTGCTCGACAGACTTCCCTGTCCTTCAGTCTTTCCCAGAGTTTGTTCAAACTCATGTCCATTGAGTCAGTGATGCCATCCAGACATCTCATCCTCTGTCCCCCCCTTCTTCTCTTGCCCTCAATCTTTCCCAGCATCCTATATGCACTTAAAAAAATAAAACTAGGATCACACTTTTCTATTCTGTTGTTTTTCTTTATTGTTAAATCAGGAGCCTCTTCCCCCATTAAAAAGATTTTTAAGTGGAATCTTATCCCACTTTCTGGACCCACCAAAAGGTTCGAACCATATCCTCACTGGTGTTCAGAGCAGGGGTTTGGTTAGATTTTCTCATCCTACGCAACGAGAGCTTCTTGGGCTACCAGCTCTCAATTGTATTCTTTACTTATAAAGGATCAACATCGATTCAAAGCAGAACATCAAGTGACACGCACATATATTTAGAGGCTCTTGAAGCATATTGCTGAATTATTTTCAAAAGATGGTTGAATCAACACCTTCTACAGAGAGTGGGGGAGGATCCGAGTTCCCCTATTCTTGCTAAATCATAGCCAAACCCAAAGCGAAACGTTTGCATTTTAATTTGAGGCCAATTGTGTTACTGTGTTTGCATTTGCCCTGAGTGGATCGCCCTTTATGAAGAGCCTGCCCTTTCTCATCTCACTTTTCTTGTAAACTCTTCTAGTTCATTTGTTCACTGAAAGGAAAACTTACGGATTGTTAATATTAATTCTTTTCTAGTTAGTTTGGAATACCTTTGCCTTGTGAGGTTCAGCTCAGCGATCACCTCCTCGACAAGCCTTTCCGTCCGCCCCCAGTAGACCTGGCCGCAGACTCCTCTGGATGCACACCTTCACCTGAGCATCGCAGCTGTGTCTGCGTTTCTCTCCTCCCTCCAGTGCCTGGCTGGAGGGCTACTTAGGCATTGTTGCTGTGCCTGAACAGTGAATAAACCTCTTATCATTTGACCGGTGTGCTGTTGGCTTTCCTCAGCTTATCCCTTTCCTCCGAAAATAAAGAACCTTGGTGGGTATGGCAAACCAGAAATCCTTTCGGGTGCTGTTATTTCAAACAAGATGCCCTCAGATAACATCTGGTCAGGTCTAATTACTTAAAGAGGGACCCTGGATTGTGTCCGCCAGGCCAAAGTTTACACAAGAAGCTATTTTCTAATTAACAGTTTCAAACCTGAGTACAGAGGATAACTCTTACTCAGGCTCATGGGGACACAGGTAATCAGCCAGGTGGGTGGAGTCCTTGTTCCATGTGCCCATGGGGCTATGTGGGCCTCCCCCCAGAGCAGACTCTGCTCATTTACAATTAAACTCACAGCCCTTCCCCTGAGCCCCGGGACTGCTGGCCTTTCCCCTGATAGACCTGCGAGAACTTCAGCGAATCCAGATGGGGGCAAGGTCTGATCCACTGAAGACAGTCTCATAGAAAACCATGCTGGTCTAGACTTAAAGCAGGAGACATTCTCAGTAAAAATATTTTGAAGCCAAAATAAATAAAAAAGAAAAAGTGGAAAAGAGTCAAGCAGGCAATTATTTGTAATAGAAAAAACTATTGATTTTCCTTTTTTGATACATAGGCTAAATTATCCTTCAAGAAAAGTAGCAATGCATCTTTAAACAGATTTATTGGTTCTGGGAGGGAAAAAATGTATTATTTAACTTCAATGCTATTGGATTTTTCTTTTATGTGAGATGTAGAAATAGCACCAATGAACAGAAACAGGGGAGGGAAATTCCTTCGAGGACCACGGTTATTTTGGATCCCAGGGTAAGATAGTCTAGTATTTCTCTCCAAGCAGTGAGAGTTCAACCACAAAAGATCATCTTTCTTGCTAAATAAATGACATCACACATTCACAGTCGGTGCGTTTTCCATGAAACATGAAGTTCCCACGGGTGAGATGAACAGACCATGTGACGCCCCCGGTGCTACTTTGAGGCTCCGGCCCTTTGTTACAAAGGACTTTGCCTTCGGCAGAATCCTGTGACTCCTCTGATCCTGCGGCTATAAGCCCCGCTCTGAGCTGTTCCCGTGTGTCTTTCCAGCTCCCTTCCCTCACCCCTTGGCTTCTGAGACCAGAAGACACAATAACCTGACTCATCGGGATGCTTCCCACTCTGTTCCAGAAAGGAACGCGGAGTCGACGACAGAGAGCCTCTCCCGGCCCCCACCCTGAGCCCTCTCCAGAAGACCCACGGGCTCACCGGGCCCCACACTTTTGGGGTCACCAGCACCGAACAGCTGTCCCCCCAGCTCCCCGTCTGCCCATCGTGTGACCTTCCCCCAGGTGTGGTCGTCTATCCATCAGAGGCAATCCCAGGTGACCTTGCTGAATTGTCACAGAGAAAAACTACTCGAAAAGATGGGAAAGCATTTTTCAAGCATAAAGTGCTCAAAAAGCTGTAAATACATATTTCAAACCACAGCTACAAGCTGAGCCCCTCATCGCGTGGATCCTCCACAGTCAGCAGTTCAGGCATTGGACGGTTTGGGGTTTTGTCTTTGATAACGAGGCTCTTTCTGTTGACTAAGGGGATGGTCAGCAGGTCTCGACCTAGAGTGACCCCGGAGCCTGTGGTCAGAAATCACCAGGTCTCCATCCCAGCAGGGTGAGTCTGGAGACCACACATCCCTTTTCTCCTCTTTCCACTACATGTGCGGCTGTGGTCCCCGGGCCCTTAGCTTTGGGGGGTTCTTCATTCCTGCAGGAGGAGCCAACATGAAAAGAGAACATCAGCGTGTTTGCACTGTAGCATATGGCGGGTTTCTCCTCTTTCTGCGATGGTTTGGGGGTTCTGGCTCTTTACGTTCAAAAGGATGTGCCAAGTCTTTGTGGTTGCCCTATGTTCGTGCATGGAACTGTGTGTGATATCCAGAACTGGGGCTAAGAGCTGCATTCAGTGCCCAGGGGCTAGAACGTCACCATGCCTGTTAAATCTCGAGTGGTTCTGGTCGCCAGCGGCACACCGGCAGCCTGGGTGCTGTGTTCAGCGGCCCCCTGCTCTGACCCAGGGCCCTCTCTCTCCCAGCTCCTCTCCGGGGGTGCTCGTGCCAGGCATCAGCTCCTCTACCCCCCAGTCTCATCAATCAGGGACCAAGGGTGTGTGGTGTTCTGTGTCCTAACATGTGTCTGGGGAGGCTGGCCCCTTGACCAGGAGCCCTCATCACCTTCCTCCCAAATGATGAGGTGAGCCTTCTCTCCTCGGGACCGTCGGTCAAGGTCAAGTCAGGAAAAGCCTGCCTAGAGTTTGGAAATGCTGGCTCCATACGAGAGGATTCTCCAGAAAGACCAGCGACAGACTTTTGTTGGATCTGACTGAGAAATTTCTGCATTCAGCCAGGCCACTGGGCTCCTGAGCAAACCGGGTCCAGAATGGAGCACGCAGACATCCATACTCTCCCTGCGTGACAAATGATGTGAATACGGACCCTGCTTGAAAACCCCAGCTTATTCAGGTGGCTGGATGAAGCGTGCCATGTCATAATTAATCCCTCATGTATTGCGAGCAATTTAATGTCAAAATAATCAACAGTCGCTTTTTTCACCCTTTTGTGAGTACATAATAAATACTGTCATTTTAGCGGCAGCAAACATCGGATTTCTTTCCTGGTCTCTGAATAACACCATTTGTGAAGTAAATATCAGACCTTCCCCTTCATCTCCCCCTCTGTGAGCCCTACAAACCACACATATATGCGCTCCTTAGGAAAACAAATCACGAATGTCAAAGAAAAGCTCTGTGTTTAATTTCTAGTTGGTATATCACGTGGCGATTATTCTAGCTCAAGTCCAAACACTGGAGGGGTGAACACACGGGGGAAGCGGGGTGGAAGGCAGTGGAGAAGACCCCTCACTGTTCACCCTGTTTTTACCTCAGGAATCACCAGCAATGACGTGGCAGTTACTATTATTTTCTTTTTTGGCAGGCAAAGCCACCGCTACTATATGGCCAATGCACTCTTTGATTAAAGTCTGTTCACTTTTTGAGCCAACAGGGGTCAGAGGAATGGTCCGGTGCTGTCCTCCCGTCCACAGGCGGAAGGTGGAGCTTCTGCTATGCCGGAGGTCGTGGGTTCGTGGTCTGGGCAGCCTCCGCTCCCAGGCCCCCAAGGTCCCTGTGGCTTCGGGTAGAACCTCTCCTGCTAAACTAATAGGGTGACCACAAAGACAGCCCAGGACAGAGTGAGGAGCAGACCATTGTCTCCAGTTGCTTTATGTGAGACACGATGGAATGAAATTCAGGTGTTGAAGGGACACTTCACAACACACAGGAAGACCAAGGCATTACTGGAACAGATTTTGTGTGACAGTGATTTTTAAATCTTAAAATGGAAAACAGGAGAGCTCCTTCTTAGTGATTATTATCATGAACCTGAGTTTCCCATGAAATCAAAGGGATTTGCCCTTTGGTAACTTTGTTGTTCAGTCGCTACGTTGTGTCTGACTCTGTGACCCAAGGACCTCAGCATACCAGGCTCCTCCACTATCTCCATCATCTCCTGGAGCTTGCCCAGATTCATTCATGTCCATTGAGTCAGTGATGCCATCCAACCATCTCATCCTCGGTTGCTCCTTCTCCTCCCACCTTCAATCTTTCCTAAGTCAGATCTTCACATTAGGTGGCCAACTTATTGGAGCCTCAGCTTCAGCATCAGTCCTTCCAATAAATATTCAGGGTTAATTTCCTTTAGGATCAACTGGTTCTATCTCCTTACAGTCAGACTCTCAAGAGTCTTCTCCAGCATTCCAGCACCATTTTGGTATCTATTCAGCCATTATTATAAAGCCCCACCTCTTAGATACTAATGCATATTTTTCAGATGCAAGAAACACAACTGCATAAGTTTTGCACTTATCACAGGCTTCTTTCCACGACTAATTATTTCTCTTTAATTCATATTAAATATCTACATGCCTGGGTCAGGAAGATTCCCTAATTCATTGGAAAAGACCCTGATGCTGGGAAAGATTGAAGGCAGGAGGAGAAGGGGACAACAGAGGATGAGATGGTTGGATGGCATCACTGACTCAATGGACATGAGTTTGAGCAAGCGTCGGAAATTGGCGATGGACAAAGAGGCCTGGTGTGATGCAGTCCATGGGGTTGCAAAGAGTTGGACTTGACTGAGCTACTGAACTACATGCCAAAAACTCTGGACAGAGGCTCCTGCAACATGGAGATAAATACAACCGAACTTAAGACTTAGCACAATACACACACATTAACCAATAATCACAATAAAATGTAGCAACCTTGTGGATGTGAGCCCCTGGGACACAAGAGTCGTTCTTTCTGCATGGGTTCTCCATTCCTGCTATAAGACAGGGTACAGTGTGTGTGTTCTATAGTTATTGGGGTGATCAAGTTCCCTTTGACAGACAGGGAAGATTCAGTTATCAGATACCCACATGATCCAGGAGAAGGGAGAGAGCTCGTTACAGTGTGAAGGATATCAGCAAATAGTCGGAAGATTCCTGAAATCTCGAAGTGGTTGTGCATTCTTAGCCATCATTAATCTTCTTTTGCATGACTTTATTACATGAGATAACCAATAACCCCAAAGAGATCCCAGGTGGGGGGCACACGGGCAGAGCAAGTAGGGGCAGAATGCCCCGCCGAGTTGGTGGTATGGCAAAGTGCAAAGGGGACCCAGGGACGCTGGGACACTGCGCGTTTCACGGAGATGCTGACCATGAAGCCAGTTTGCTCACCGTCAGGAGGGCTGTAACGACCTGCCTTGCTGCTCACCCACTTCCTGCACACCAGCCGTCATCAGTGTCTTTACTACTGGGAAGACCACTTCTGCCCAACAATTGCCTAGCTCCCTATAAAGTGGCTACAGTTGTTCAGGGCAGGGGTGGGAATGGTGGGAACGCAGCCCTTTTGCAAAAGCAGCATTGAAAACCGCCAAACTCAAGTCTCCCTTTTCAAATAAACTTATCTTTGAAAACTGCTTCTGGAAGCCTTCGCTTTAACAGGAGTGTTTCCTGGTTTATGAGCTAGTGGTAAAATCCTAAAACCAGAAGCTCCTCAAGGAGGGCCTGACACACCATTTACCGAAGTGCTGCCATGAAAATAATACTTGGCGATGAAGCCGCTATAAATCCACACACGCTCGTGCGCAAAATGCCTCAGCCCTTTTATACAGTTTTCTCTTTAAGAGGACACGCAGCAGCACAGACACAGCTCTCTCCGCCTCCCTTCCCACGATTCCTAGCGAACCTCTCCAGACACACGTCATCCCGCGGCAGAGGAGAGTCCCCGGATGTGAGGCGGTAGCAGCACCGGGCCGTTTGCGAGACAGCAGAAGACACGAGACTGTGTCTCCAGTGTCATTGCTGAACGATGTGATACGACAGCATCCATGCAACCGATTAGCATGACTCAACATAATACCCACTTTGCAGCATTAGTATGGAAAACTTCCATCTTGAAATATAAGAGGAAAAAGACAACCTAGAAAGAACTGTAATGATTTTGCTGGAATGTTAGCAGACGACTCTATAAGATTCATATGTCGATGGGGACGCACACTAACAGATGGATGTCAACCTCGTCATCTCAAGCAGCTCTGTTTTCATTCCACAAGCTCCACGAGAACATAGACATGCTTTCCCAGATACAGTTAGCAAACACTGAGCTAAAGTTTTCTCACAATTTGAAACAGTGTGATGATGGGGTGGTACATAAAATTTCCTGATACACCAAAGACCCTTCTATGAGTCCCACTTATAATCCCCGAAGTTTAAGCCACAGATAATTGAGCCTCGCCGACCAGCTTCTGAAATAAGCCACAGAGTAGGACTGCACACCGGATGACATTGGCATGAGTTGATAGATGACTTCTGCTCTACAAGGTGGTGGCACAAAGATCCCATGCGCTCCCAACAGGGGCAAACATGTTCTCTTTCCTTTGCCTTTCTCCCTGAAAGTGTCCTTTAAAGAAAAAGAAAATCCATCCAATTATTGCCTTTGAAAAGAATATCTTACTTTTAGCCAATTGAGAAAATTGAAGGACTTGAGGATGTAGTAGATTTCTTTTGGCTATGCCAAAAGAGGGGACTGAATTGTAAGCCACTTTACTGGTCCATTCCTGAGAGTTCTGAATGCCCAGCAGCCTTTCGAGGACACCACTGACTCTTCATTGTGTCAACAGGATGACAGGACTTGACTGTGGAAAGTCCTCTTCGTTGGAAGGTGGTGCATGGCAAGGCCTCTGGGGTCATGAAAGAGCAGTCATACATCCACACTGTTTCCTTGCTGGTCCAAGGTGGGTCCCCACCCCCAGGGCGATGATGCAGACACTCTCCCCAAAGTGGTTTCTCAACCTCACCCCTCCTCATGCCTCCCACCACCTCAAGAGCTACAAAGGGAAAGACAGAGACCATTTTCTTTTCCCAAGTTGTGCAATAATGAAGTGATAGCTGTATGCTGACTTTTACTACATCCTGGGCAGAGTATTGAGCATTTTTATATACAGTTTTTAATCAGTAAACCTACCCTGTGATATAGGTGATATGAACTTCCCTGGTGGCACAGATGGGTAAAGAATCCACCAGCAATGTAGGAGGCCTGGGTTCGATCCCTGGGTAGGGAAAGAGCCCTTGGAAAAGGGAATGGCAACCCACTCCAGTATTCTTGCCTGGAGAATCCCATGGACAGAGGAGCCTGGAGGGCTACAGTCCATGGGGTCCCAAAGAATTGGACATGACTGAGCAACTAACACTTAGCCAACTTAAGTATAAGTGTAAGCCCTTTTAACAGATGAGAAAAAATGTAGTTTAGAGATTACAACAATTGGCCCCTTTTCCCCACAACCCTACACCAGCATTTGGACTTAAGAAGGAGAACATCATTCACAGTCAGGCGCTGGGTGGTATCATCTTCCCCCAGGGAGTTCTCATGGCTGTTTAACAACAGCAGGAATTAGGCTAAAAGGTATAATCCAGTTAATAAGTAATTATTGAATGCCAGCTATGTGCTCAACACTGAGAAAGAAGTAAGAAGATAATTAAACCTACTTCACCTTTTTTCCCTCTGATCCTATAACCTTCGCTGCCTAAAAGGGTCACTCTGTTAAGCAGCAGGAAAAAAAAAAAAATTCAGGCCCAATTACTCTTTCTCCACTTCGGCAAGAAATTATCATCCAATTATTTTGGTACTCTATTGATGAAATTTGTCCAAAAGAAAGATAAATATAGAAGTCATTTACAGTTCTTAATTGGATCACCTTTTAAAAAGTTAATTTAGACTTAGGTCTAAACTATCTTAGAGAACAAAAACTTGGCCACTGGAAAGATCGACCATCACAGGAACCATGCAGCTCCCATTAGCGTCTGTATCCGGGGGGAGGCGGGGCTCCTGGGAACCTGCAGACATTTTATTTAACTAAGCAGGTTCTCACAGCTTTGAACTTCTGATCTTGCAACTCAGTTCATCCTTTCTTCCAAGTCATCCATCAGCAGTGCTGCAGTTCTTCAATTGCTAAGTCGTGTCCGACTCCCTGCAACCCCATGAACTGCAGCACACCAGGCCTCCCTGTCCTCCACCGTCTCCCGGGGTTTACTCCAATTCCTGTCCTTTTCGTCAGTGATGCCATCCAATCATCTCATGCTCTGTCACCGCCTTCTCCAGGGAAACGTCAGTTCTGACCCCCGGTTGGAATTTCTTTGACTTGCTTTCCGTTACTGTTGTTATTGTCATCAGAGTGGTCTGCCTCAGAGAATCCTCCTCTCTGCCTGACTGTTAAACTAAACTGCCTTTGTTCAGAGCCCTGTCCACCTGTATCTGGCAGGAAGGAAGAAATTAACTTACCTCCTGCCTGAGGCTTGCCATCCTAAGAGATATTTGCAAGATAGATGGCTTTTTTACTTTGTTTCCTCACCTTCCCCCATCTCTGATCTATAGAAGAAACTGGCATCCAGACCCAGGTCAGATGGTTATTTTGAGACATTATTCTATTATTCTGCCATCTTCTCAGTTAACTGGCTTTCTGAATGAAGTCGTATTCCTTGTCTCACCACCTCATCTCCAATTCATTGGCCTGTCGAGTATCGAGCAGAGCGAGCTAGGTAACTAAGGAATCTTAGGTGGTCCTGCAATTCAATAGGTATCTTCTCTCTTTCCTTAAATAAGATTTAAATTGCCAAATGGGATCTTTTCAGTACAAAGCGTCTCCATTCCCACCACAAGAATTGCTCATCTTCTTGGCTAGGTCTCCGTCAAATCACCTTTATGAGTCATACAAATTGCTACATGACACAGACACAGAAACCGGGATTTATTGTCAAGAGAGTTGAAATAATCCAGCAGAGGGAACAGGCTCTGATTTGAACGTTGAGGTGTAGACATTACAGGCTTGATGTTCTTACCAATTATGGGTACAAACAGATCAGCTATAATCCCAGAGCCAGAGACAAAGTAATTATTACAAGTTATTAGGATAATCGTTTCAATCACCCTAAAAGTTCATTATGTTTTAAGATTTTCAAAAGTTATAATGACAGGATTGATAATCTATGGGCATCATGCAAGGATAATGAAAACAAATGTCTTGATTTGTGAATTTGTATGCCAGCTTTATGCATATAAATAGACTTTAAAAATCCTATTGTGTTTTATAGCTCCACATAAAAAGCAAAACAACCTCATGACTTGGAAGTCGGGCTTGTGAGTCTTATATGCTCCAGTCAGATGACTTGGTTTCTCCATTAAACTCACGTCAATCTATGAGACAGTCTGATTGGGAAGATTCGGGAGGAGAGGTTGGTGCCTTCCAAGTATTACTGTGCTATTAATCACCCAGGAATCCTAGTGAGATATAGGCTCTGGTTCCCTGGAACTGCAGGGGACCTGCCCATCTCTGTTGTTAACAGAGATGATTCTGTGGTCCATGGCCACCTTTGGAACCACAGACCCTTGCTCCCAGGACTTCCCTGTTGGGTATGGTATGTGTACGTGTTATGCCCAACTCTTTATGACCCCATGGACTGTAGCCTGCCAGGCTCCTCTGTCCATGGGATTCTCCAGGCAAGAATACTGGAGTGGGTTGTCATTGCCTTCTCCAGCGGATCTTCCTGATTCAGGGATTGAACCGAGGTCTCCACACTGTAGGAAGATTCTTTACCATCTGAGCCACCAGGGCAGTGGTTAGTGCAGGGGGGTGCAGGTAGGACCCCTGATCAGGAATTATGATCCCACATGCCTCGAGCTTCTGCCAAAGAAAAAGAAAAGGAATGTTGCTCCTAAAGGTCTTATCTCCAACTAAATCCCAGATGGAATGATTCAGATACAAGAAAAGAAAGAGCTGCTATACCGCATAAAGAATATGATACCCAAAGATAACCTGCAGAGTATATTCAAAGCAGCATGGTTTAAAGAACGCATAATAAACACCTTTTGTCATCTTATGGTTTTGCAATGTTTGTTTAACTCTGGGACCTCAGTTCTGTGAAGTTTCTTATTCACCCCTTCACCTTCCACAAAGTCAGCACTCTGGATGAGCAGACTTGCCAGTAAAAGCCATTTTTACACTCTTGGTCCTCCCCCTCCTCTTCTCCCCACCTCCCCACCTTCTTGTTATGTCTTTTTCTGGGAGGAAGTTATTTTTTAATTGAAAACTCCTGGCAGTACCTTTTCAAGAGGTATCGACACATAAATTCCTCCATACAGTTGTCGGGACCAGCCTGTCCTGAGCACAGCAGAGCAGCAACTCACGGTCCTGGAGGTTCATGCGAAGCGAGTCCTCCACCACCTCGACCTTCTTGCAGAGAACAGACTGCAGCATCACTTCTCAAAGCTCCTGACAGATGCATCAGAAATCTACAAACTGGTCAGACTGTAAATCCATTTACTAGAAACTCACTTGTGAGGATAAAGACCTGGGGCATTTATGAATGTTACACAACATCTTCTCACTTCATTTTAGCTCTTTATTCCCACATGTTTTGGTTTAAAATGACTCGCATTTAATTCTCATGGAGAATTGTAAGTGTTAGCATTTTTTGCTATTTCCCTGACTATAAAGCAACTTAACATCAAGGCCAAGTTTTTAGGAATGGATCATCCAAGGACAGACAAATCATTTGGTTAAAAATGTATTCACTGATAGTATCAATTTAAGACTTCAGACCAACATTTTATGAAATTCTATAGCTCAGTTCAGTTCAGTTCAGTTCAGTCGCTCAGTCGTGTCCGACTCTTTGCAACCCCATGAATCGCAGCATGCCAGGCCTCCCTGTCCATCACCAACTCCCAGAGTTCACCCAGACTCACGTCCATCGAGTCAGTGATGCCATCCAGCCATCTCATCCTCTGTTGTCCCCTTCTCCTCCTGCCCCCAATCCCTCCCAGCATCAGAGTCTTTTCCAGTGAGTCAACTCTTCGAATGAGGTGGCCAAAGTACTGGAGTTTCAGCTTTAGCATCGGTCCTTCCAGTGAATATTCAGGACTGATTTCCTTTAGGATGGACTGGTTGGATCTCCTTGCAGTCCAAGGGACTCTCAAGAGTCTTCTCCAACACCACAGTTCAAAAGCATCAATTCTTAGGCACTCAGCTTTCTTCGCAGTCCAACTCTCACATCCACACATGACCACTGGAAAAACCATAGCCTTGACAAGATGGACCTTTGTTGGCAAAGTAATGTCTCTGCTTTTTACTATGCTATCTAGGTTGGTCATAACTTTTCTTCCAAGGAGTGAGCGTCTTTTAATTTCACGGCAGCAATCACCATCTGCAGTGATTTTGGAGCCCCCAAAAATAAAGTCTGACACTGTTGCCACTGTTTCCCCATCTATTTCCCATGAAGTGATGGGACCGGTTGCCATGATCTTCGCTTTCTGAATGTTGAGATTTAAGCCAACTTTTTCACTCTCCTCTTTCACTTTCATCAAGAGGCTTTTAGTTCCTCTTCACTTTCTGCCATAAGGGTGGTGTCATCTGCATATCTGAGGTGATTGATATTTCTTCCAGCAATCTTGATTCCAGCTTGTGCTTCTTCCAGCCCAGCGTTTCTCATGATGTACTCTGCATATAAGTTAAATAAGCAGGGTGACAATATACAGCCTTGACGTACTCCTTTTCCTATTTGGAACCAGTCTGTTGTTCCATGTCTAGTTCTAACTGTTGCTTCCTGAGCTGCATATAGGTTTCTCAAGAGGCAGGTCAGGTGGTCTGGTATTCCTATCTCTTTAAGAATTTTCCACAGTTTATTGTGATCCACACAGTCAAAGGCTTTGGCATAGTCGATAAAGCAGAAATAGATGTTTTTCTGGAACTCTCTTGCTTTTTTGATGATCCAGCGGATGTTGGCAATTTGATCTCTGGTTCCTCTGCCTTTTCTAAATCCAGCTTGAACATCTGGAATTTCACAGTTCACTTACTGCTGAAGCCTGGCTTGGAGAATTTTGAGCATTACTTTACTAGCATGTGAGATGAATGCAATTGTGCAGTAGTTTGAGCATTTTTTGGCATTGCCTTTCTTTGAGATTGGAATGAAAACTGACCTTTCATTCTATAGCTACAAATACTCAACTCTGACATTTCATACCTCTTTTTCTGAATGACTACAGCCCTGCTTGGAAAACCATCTCCAAAAGAAGTTGAATCCAACAAGGACAGATTTATATTTGACTTTAAAGTGGCAAACTGCTTTGTAAATCTCAAACTTCCAAAGTCATTAAATGAATCACATTAGCAATATCCATTGCCAACATTGGCAATATCCATATTTTACTCAAACAAAACATGCACAGACAAATTAAGTTAAAATGGTATATAACATATTATTGAACTTATGCAAATAAATATTGATATAAAATCAGATTAGTGTTTGAAAGATCTAGAAAGGTAAATAATGTCACCCTCTACTTTCTTAATCTTAGTTTAACAAATATATTTTTATTTGTGTTCCTAAATTTTCCCCAACCATTGGTATGGTTTCATGATTTCTTTAAAACTCTCAAATATATTTATTTCATGAAGCTTTTCTTTTCTAAAAGTCTTCTCTTTTCATCTTAAAATGCATGAATGCCAGGAAGTTCCAATTTTATCTCAGTATTGACTTTTATGATGATGAATATGGTTTTCTTTCTTTTCCCCTTTATTTGTATAGAAATCACATGATACAGTTTTCCTTTCTTTTTGATTAAAATGTTATATTTGATTTTCCAGGAATAAAGTAACTCACACAGACCAGAGTATGATAAAACTTTGAATCTGAAAAGTAGCCAGATGGACCAACCAAGTGATAGAGAAAAACTCTAAATCAGCAGTATCCATAAATCAGACATGCCATTCAAATTCAGATTTGTAATGCAATTTATTTTTGAGAGAATTTACAACTGCTCAAGCACCACTGTTTATTAGGTAAGGGAGGGATCTGAGTGAAGTATTTATGTCTTATTAGTTCTTTTTATAACTATAATTTAGACAACTTGTAACATATAAACAGTCTCAGCTGCATTATCTAAACTTGGCAAGTCACTCTGTGGATTCAGACACTGAGTTGGGTGGACTGATGGCTTTTACAATCCCTTTCAGCCCTGAGATGCTCTGATTTGATTAAGAAGATGCTCCAGGAAGGTACAGAGGGGTCTGCCCCCAGCCTGAAAGGATCAAATACCATACCTGAAATGACACTCACATCCAGAGTAAGCTTTGCATTTGGAGAAACCAGAAAATTTCACAGTTTTTATGATATATTTTTATTGCATTCATACTATGAAGCAAAACCTGTAGTCACTTCATTTCTTATTTAAAATTACACAAGTTCATTTTCCTAAATCTGATCCTTCAAAGCAATCCTGTTCTCCTTTTTGCAAGAACTGTCTGGGTCCAGATCATTGTACACTAAACTATATTCTCAAATATGTCATTGAGGTTTCTTCCTTGAAGGTGGAGAGTCACCAGCTTAGGAGGGAAACCTTCCTGAATGGCAGGATATGGCCTGGCTGATTTGGGGAAATAGCTTCTATTTTTAACCCAGGTGGGATTTTATACTTATTACATATCAAGTTTTCAGAGCAGAATAGAACACATGGAACACGATGGTGCAGTACCATTTTGAGGGGTTTCTAACAAACTCAATCTACATGTGTTGTTCTGTTCTATCAGTGATATGAGAAAGAAATGTTTGGTCTTTAATTACATACATGTGATATTCGGCAGGCACTGGAAGCGATATTTTAAGCTCCCTCCGCTTTGTTTCAAGGTCTGAGTGTATTCATTCGTATGCAAATCATTCTGTGACAGAGTTCGCTGTCATGCTGATGCTGGAGAAAGTAACTTCTGTATATTAGTTCCAAGAAAGGAGAAATACCGGGAGGATAGATGAAGATTAGGGGAGCAAATCAGGACAAGGCCTTCTTCAAGCACCCCAAGTCTTTTTTTTAAATTAATTTATTTTTTATTGAAGGATAATTGCTTTACAGAATTTTGCTGTTTTCTGTCAAACCTTTTTTTTTTTCTTTTTTTTCTGTCAAACCTTAACATGAATCAGCCATAGGTATACATACATCCCTTCCCTTTTGAACCTCCCTCCCATTTCCCTTCCCATCCCACCCCTCTAGCTTGATACAGAGCCCCTGTTTGAGTTTCCTGAGCCATACAGCAAATTCCCATTGGCTACCTATTTTACATGTGGTAATTTAAGTTTCCATGTTACTCTTTCCATACATCTCACTCTTTCCTCCCCTCTCCCAATGTTGTAAGTCTGTTCTCTATGTCTGTTTCTCCATTGCTGCCCTGTAAATGAATTCTTCAGTACCATTTTTCTAGATTCCGTATATATGCATTAGAATACGGTATTTATCTTTCTGTTTCTGACTCACTTCATTCTGTATAATAGGTTCTAGGTTCTTTTAAAGCCAAATTTTGAGGAACGGAATCATTGTGGAAGGGTAGTTGTGACTCATGTCAGATAAATGCCCAGCATGGACCAAGTTCTTCATTAGAGTCACAGATGATAGTTAATGAGGATCAACCAGGACAGGCACGAAACTATCCAGTGAAGGCTCCCCCTGGGCCAGCCGCCCACCACAAGCTCCATGGTTTTTATTCCTAGCACACCTTTTGGGAAGCAGTACAGGTAAGTTGTACTTTGGCCACCTGATACTAAGAGCTGACTCGTTGGAAAAGACCCTGATGCTGGCAAAGATTGAAGGCGGGAGGAGAAGGGGACGACAGAGGATGAGATGGTTGGGTGGCATCACTGACTCAATGGACATGAGTTTGAGTAAACTCCAGGAGTTGGTGATGGACTGGGAAGCCTGGTTTGCTGCAGTCCATGGGGTCGCAAAGAGTTAGACACAACTGAGTGACTGAACTGAACTGACAGGTAAGCTGAGGAAGGGACATACATGTACATAATCACAAATGTGGTACTTTGCCCTCATCTCCAACTGATCTTCATCCAAATTCTATCCTAACTCCCAGAGCACTGATGGATGAAACACACTGTCTGAGCCTTCAGACAATAAGAGATGGAAATACCAGACCAGAAATCTGTATGCACGTCAGGACGCAACAGTTAGAACTGGACATGGAACAACAGACTGGTTCCAAATCGGGAAAGGAGTATGTCAAGGCTGTATATTGTCATCCTGCTTATTTAACTTATATGCAGAGTACATCATGAGAAACACTGGGCTGGATGAAGCACAGGCTGGAATCAAGATTGCCAAGAGAAATATCAGTAACTTCAGATATGCAGATGACACCACCCTCATGGCAGAAAGTGAAGAACTAAAGAGCCCCTTGATGAAAGTGAAAGAGGAGAGTGAAAAAGTTGGCTTAAAGCTCAGCATTCAGAAAACGAAGATCATGGCATCCAGTCTCATCACTTCATGGCAAATAGATGGGGAAACAGTTGAAACAGTGTCAGACTTTATTTTTTGGGGCTCTAAAATCACTGCAGATGGTGATTGTGGCCGTGAAATTAAAAGATGCTCACTCCTTGGAAGAAAAGTTATGACCAACCTAGATAGCATAGTAAAAAGCAGAGACATTACTTTGCCAACAAAGGTCCATCTAGTCAAAGCTATGATTTTTCTAGTAGTCATGTATGGATGTGAGAGCTGGACCATAAAGAAGCCTGAGCTTCGAAGAATTGATGCTTTTGAACTGTGGTGTTGGAGAAGACTCTTGTGAGTCCCTTGGACTGCAAGGAGATCAAACCAGTCCATCCTAAAGGAAATCAGTTCTGAATATTCATTGGAAGGACTGATGCTGAAGCTGAAACTCCAATACTTTGGCCACCTGATGCAAAGAAATGACTCATTTGAAAAGACCCTGATGCTGGGGAAGATTGAAGGCGGGAGGAGATGGGAACAACAGAGGATGAGATGGTTGGATGGCTTCACCGACTCAGTGGACATGAGTTTGAATATGCTCTGGGAGTTGATGATGGACAGGGAAGCCTGGTGTGCTTGGGGTCACAAAGAGTCAGACATGATTGAGCAACCAAACTGAACTGAGCCTTGAGATGACAAGTTTAACGTTTCAGCCAAGACTCAGGAAGTGTTGAAACAGACATATTTAAATGGTAGAGAAGGAGGGAGGCTGGATGCAATTGGACACTGGGAGGTGGAGGAGGAAAGAAGAGCCACATGGGGAGAAGTCCCAGCCCAACGACACCTCCTTTCTAATCCTGGAAGCCATTCTGCCAAACTCCCTCCTGCAGTCGTGGTTTAAGAGAACTGTGGTCAACAAAATATAGTTGTTGGCATTTGGTAACATTGCCATCAGTTGGAGAGTCGTTTTTCCATGTCTGTTTCCAGTTTCCCTTTCCTCGACTCAGTATCCACCTCTTGGAGGGTCAGTACCTAAGAAGGTAAGCAGGAGAGCCCGTGCCAAAGGGCAACTGGCTGAACAAAGATTTCTACATTTTACAAGACAAAACGGGCTTCTCTGACCACCTGTGACCGCCTGAACTCCAGCAGCCAGAGCCTACAAGAGCGACTGTGAGGTCACCTTCCGGTCATGTTATGTAAGGAAACAATGGTTCTCAGAGAAGGGGAGGAAGGTGACAATTTTTCAAGTGCCACCAACTGATCTTAAGGACTCGAGTCCAGAGAGAAAGAGAATATCAGTGTGTACCCTCCATTGGCCCTAATCGTACCTTAACAAGGTAGAATTTTGTACAGAAGATGGCTATATGCTAATCCAATATGAGTCCATTTACTTTCATAAATTTCTTCATGAAAAGACTGTGAGAAAAAAAAAGTTGTAAAAGCCTAATAAATAAATAAAATATAATACTGGCAAATTAGAATCGTACCCACCAAATATGTGGCACAGAAGTGTCTCTTTACATGTTTGTTAGTATATTAGCCTTGTAAGTATTTATAATTAAAAGTAATTATTATACTTTAATATAAAATATTTAAAATTAAAAACTTATATTTATAAAAAATAATAAACTAGAAATGTATAGACCTTAAGCATTAGCTTTAATTTCAAAATTAAATTATTATATAAAATTGGTGTAATAATATTTTCTATTGATCATCTGTAATGCTCTAGAATTATTCAGAATTTACTATGTCATTGTTGAGTAGTCAACTTGCGTATTCCCTATAAGAGAACATGTCACTAAGTCCAAAGCTACTATATGTTCCTGCTCAGATAAACTTGAACCATAGCAAGGATACGGTGCAGCAATATTATAAATACCATGGCAATATTCGGTGTTCAAATGGGTTCTCCTTTTCATTCAGCAGAATCTGACAATTTTGTTTTTTGATTTTTTTTTCACTCAAAATTGACAGTTTTGCAATTTGGGAAAATATGAATTATTACGAATTCTCCTACCTTCTTTCAGGTGTAAAGTGAAAGTTGCTCAGTTGTGTCCAACTCTGCGACCCCATGGACTATACAGTCCATGGAATTCTCCAGGCCAGAATACTGCAGTGGGTCACCTTTCCCTTCTCCAGGGGATCTTCCCAACTCAGGGATTAACCCAGGTCTCCCGCACTGCAGGTGGATCTTTACCAGCTGAGCCACAAGGGAAGCCTACTTTTCAGATGTAAAGAACCTCTTTTCAGGTGTACACCACTTTTCAGGTGAACAGAAGGCATTGTTTTCATTCAGGTGAATGACCTATGACACAGAGTGAAGAGCAGAGTGGGGACTCACCCAGAATTCTGAGTTACAAGGTCAAGGTCAATGCTTACTTTAACACTTCCTGAGATTTGTAGCACACCTGAAACACATGCAAATGTCCAAGGTCAGAAAGTTTTATTTATTTTCTAAATAATTCAGGGTATTTCCAATCTTATTAGAATTTCTCATTATAATGCACACATTCGTGCTATTGTTTGATCTCAAAGGAATTGAAATAGGTCACTTAGTGCAAACAATACTTAGATCGGCATCAATCACCAGGGGAGCCCTGTGGGAGGATATATTGCCACATGTACTCTGGTACCTTCTAAAACTTTCACAATGCCAAAGTCAAGAACCCAGATAAATAGGGAACTCTGGCTAATGAACCCAGGGTTCCCTATTTATCTGGGTTCTTGGTTTGAACAATGGGATGGGGGAGTGTGTTTAGGGGTAGAGGGTTAGATAAGTTTCTTGAATATTCTCAGTCAGGAGCCTTTTTTTATACTGTTTTTCCCTCTAAACCTGAGAGTGTGCATCCTTTTTGGCCTGTAGAGCACAGCCCTTTGTTGTCATCCAGTTGCTTAGTCATGTTAGACTCTTTGCAACCCCATGGACTGCAGCACTCCAACTCCCCTGTCCTTCACTATCTTCAAGAGTTTGCTCAGATTTATGCCCATCACCATAGTGATGCTATCTAACCATCTCATCCCCTGTCACTCCCTTCTCCTTTGACTTTCAATCTTTCCCAGGTTCAAGATCTTTTTTAATGAGTCTGTTCTTCGCATCAGGTGGCCAAAGTATTGAAGCTTCAACTTTAGCATCAGTCCTTCCAGTGAATATGCAGGGTTGATTTTCTTTAGGATTGACTGGTTTGATCTCCTTGCAGTCCAAGGGACTCTCAAGTCTTCTCCAGCACCACAATTCAAAGTCATCAATTCTTCAGTGCTCAGCCTTCTTTATGGTCCAACTCTCACATCCATTCGTGACTACTGGAAAAACCATAGCTCTGACTAGACTTAGGATGTCTTTGCTTTTTAATTTGCTGTCTAGGTTGGTCATGGCTTTCCTTCCAAGGAGCAAGAGTCTTTTAATTTCATAACTGCAGTCATCATCAGCAGTGATTTTGGAGCCCAAGAATGATCTGTTTCTCAGGCTTGACTGCCTGAATTAAGAAAAAGACCTGAGAAGAGTTAACTGTGTATTTTGGAGGGAATTTCTCCCGCTGTCATTTATCAGCCTCCTGCTTTGCCTCAATGATGCCTGCATAGTCCCTCTCTGCTAGCACATTCTCATGGATCTAAAGAAAAGAAAAGTCAGTTTCACAGGGATAAATAGATAACTGGCTACTCTGAACCCTGGGAGCTGATATGCTTGTGTCTCTCTGTGTGCCCAGGTGCATTAAACATGTGCCTCCGCCGAGTGAAACGATTGCAGTCAAACAATGCCACCCTGAACTTCCCCACCGCGATCTGCTACCCTTCCTAAAACCTAAAAACCTGGGCTCTGGCCAGAAGTAATTGAGCAGAACAAACGCAAGAAAGAAGTAACGTCTTTGTAGTGTTTAGAGTCTGTGTTCTGAGTAGTAGCAGGGAATACCAAAAATTTCCAAGAGAGGGGTTGTTTCCAGGAGTTTTCAGACTCCTTTGGCATAACCCCGTTTGCTTATCCAAGAGGTTTAGACAGTTTGAATTAAGTGTCTGAACTTCTGGGTGCTCATTTGAACCAAAGCCAAACTCTGAACTTTTCAGGTTTCCCTGTCATTAATCAAAATTTCGAAGATCAATGGCATGTAATGAATCAAGTATACTAGCCGCCATCAACAGGCAGAGCGAAGGCACAGTACCGGGGATCACCAGACATGCTGCTGGGTTGAAGCCTGGCTGCCTCTGAATTCCAAGTGAATCAGTGCTGCTCGGGCACCCAGAGGGCAGGCACAGCCTGGGCCACTCCGCCCTGGAGCACTCCGCCCTGGAGCACTCCACCCTGGAGCACTCTGCCCTGGAGCACTGTGAGGTCTGACATCTCGGGGGTCCCTTGACACCTTTGCATCTCAGAAAGCCCTGCAAGTCAATAAAGAGCCCCCACTCTTATCACAGATGAGCCCCACCCACAGCAGGAAAGGTTTTCCACCTGCCTCCCCCCCATCAGGGCTTCCCGGGTAGTGCTAGTGTTAAAGAACCTGCCTGCCAATGCAGGAGACGTGGGTTCGATCCCTGGGGTGGGAAGATCCTCTGGAGGAGGGCATGGCAACCCACTTCAGTATTCTTGCCTGGAGAATCCCATGGACAGAGGAGCCAATAGGGTCGCAAAGAGTCATACATGACTGCAGTGACTTAGCAGGCACACACATGCCCTATCAGATGAACCCGCTGTGGCCCCTTCAGTCCTCAACTGGGAGGTTTCCCTCCCCTGCCGGACCCAGAACTATTCAAACCAGCCAACCACATCCTTCCGCAGGGTCCAGGGACACCTCCCCTTTCTTGTTACTATGAACCTGCTCCTCACCGCCTGGCTGGTTCTCTTTGCTCCCCAGCGCATCTCCCACATAGTCCTGCGTGAGTTGCAGTGTCCTCTTCTGGGGGCAGCAGGTGTGTTTAAGGAATAAATATCTGTTTCATTTCATGTGTGCGGGTGTTATGCCCGCAGCTATCTTTTTATTTAAAGTTGGGGGTCCCTTCCTCCCCTGTGGGTAAATAGGAATTAAGCAAACAACGGCAAAGGTGTCATTAGGGTTGTTGCTGTTCAGTTGCTAAGTCATGTCCAGCTCTTTTGTGGTCCCATGAACTGCAGTCTGCCAGGCTCCTCTGTCTGTGGGAATTTCCAGGCAAGAATCCTGGAGTGGGTTGCCATGCCCTCCTCCAGGGGGTCTTCCCAACCCAGGGATTGAACTCACATCTCCTGCATTGGCAGGCAGGTTCTTTATCACTGAGCCACCTGGGAAGCCTGTCTTTAGGGTACAATTGTGCACATTTGAGGACATTTGTGGGAGGACTTTAGAATTAAGAGCTAGAGAAAATTGTTGACCAAGGAATATTTAAAATACGACTTAAATTTCTCCTCATGTGGGGATATGTGTATAAGTGGGTGTGCTGTGCACACAGGGGAGATTGTGCATCATCAAGGGTCAGAATCTGAGCCTGGCACACACCCGCTGCCTCCCCAACTTCTGCAAAGCGTGTTCAGGAGGATGACATGGGGGAAAAGGCGTGGTCTCCGGCCACACAGGATTGAGATGTGCTGACTTGAACAAACTTAAGCAAGTTTATTATTAATATGCATTTTCAACCATCAAATTTATTTCCAAGACAAATCTTCCAAAACATTACTCTGGTAAATATCAATCTCTATAATGACCTTTGTATTTAAAATAATAAATTTTGAAAGTAATAGAACATAGTCTTGACCCTATCCTCATTCTTCCCCATAAATAATATGATTATTTATTTGGCATAGATGTTTAAAAGGGAGTTAGAAAAAGAAGTCCTTGCAAAGTGCCCATGAGAAAATCCTTTTCCATGCCATTTACTGTTGCTCACACCGCTAGCACCACCCCCACTATTCACAAACACAGAGTCTCCAAATAACAGAAAACTTCCTCTCTTTTGGTCCCCTTTTTCCCAGTGATAACTATGTGAATCCCTTTGGACCTAAGTCAAAAAGAACTGAGCAAGAACTAACAGCAGCATCTAATGAAAACATAATTCCTTTGGATATGTAGACAGACACTGATTGCGTGTTAATAAATATTTTAATATCTGGTTTGGAAATTCCAGTCTATTTTTATTTGGAATATATGATTCATCATATTGCTTTTGTTTAAAATGGGATTACAGAATGTTCATTTCAAAATTTCATGATTCTGTGGTTTTCCAAGATAACGTTCTTTTTTTTTTTTTAATTTTATTTTATTTTTAAACTTTACATAACTGTATTAGTTTTGCCAAATATCAAAATGAATCCTTTCTCTACCAAAATAATGTTAAAGTCATAGTCTTATTAGATGGATACATAAATGATAGATGACTTGGTAGATTAGACAGATAATAGATAGAGAATAGGTTAGATAGTTGGTGGATGAATAGGTAGATGATAGATAGACAACAGATAGAAGATGGTAGGAAATATGGCAGAGTATTGGAGTCATCTGAAGCATGGTAGGTGAATGTGCTGGACCACTGTGTGATCCGTTCAATGTTAAGATAAAGACTGCTTATTCTAAAGAGATCTAAGGACCATTTTGTTTAAGAATTTTTCAATTTAGATAAATGTGTGTATTTGTTAATGATTAAATTCCAAATTAACTTTTTAAAATCAGTTTGTATCTTACTACACTGATTAATGGAGAAAATAATATGTGTATCAGCATATACAATTCCAAGCAGGATTTTTACAGCTAAACTAATTCAACCATTCAGAAATTACTGCTGCTGCTGCTGCTAAGCAAATACTATTAAAAATTTAGCATTATGCTGAATATTAGGTACAAAGACATGATTTGGACGAGGTCCTTGTCCTTAAAGAATTTGTAGTTTATCCACACATTTCAGAAAGGGATCCATCGGCTTGTCTGGCTCTCCAGTGGTGAAGACTTCACCTTCTACTGCAGAAGTTGTGGCTTTGATCCCTCGTCAGGGAACTTTGAACCCACATGCCTCAAGGCCAGTAAATCAAAGCATAAAACAGACAAAATATTGTAATGAATTCAATAAAAACTTTAAAAATGGTTCACATCAAAAAAAGAAAGAAAGAAAAAAGGAGAGAAAGGGATCCATTTGGTTTCAGATGCATCGAATTTGATGCTGATTCAAAGAAAAACTTCCTTGGAAAACTTTAGAAATGCAATGCAGAATTTGTTTTAATAGGTTGTTAATGTGTTTTATGGAGAAGGCAATGGCACCCCACTCCAGTATTCTTGCCTGGAAAATTCCATGGACGGAGGAGCCTGATAGGCTGCAGTCCATGGGGTCACTAAGAGTCAGACACGACTGAGCGACTTCACTTTCACTTTTCACTTTCATGCATTGGAGAAGGAAATGGCAACCCACTCCAGTGTTCTTCCCTGGAGAATCCCAGGGACGGGGGAGCCTAGTGGGCTGCCATCTATGTGGTCTCACAGAGTCGGACACGACTGAAGCAACTTAGCAATGTGTTTTATTTTAACCAACAGTTTATACAAAAGCATTTCAAATATTTTTAATGGACAAGAAAGCAAGGTACCACATGCAAAAGGTGACATTATTAAATTTTAATGCTCATTGAAGCTATCTTTGGAGAAGACTCTTGAGAGTCCCTTGGACTGCAAGGAGATCCAACCAGACCATTCTAAAGCAGATCAGTCCTGGGTGTTCTTTGGAAGGACTGATGCTAAAGCTGAAACTCCAATACTTTGGCCACATGGTGTGAAGAGTTGACTCATTGGAAAAGACTCGGATGCTGGGAGGGATTGGGGGCAGGAGGAGAAGGGTATGACAGAGGATGAGATGGCTGGATGGCATCACTGACTCGATGGACATGAGTTTGGGTGAACTCCAGGAGTTGGTGATGGAGAGGGAGGCCTGGCATGCTGCAATTCATGCAATTCTGACAAAGAGTCAGACATGACTGAGCGACTGAACTGAACTGAACTAGCAATTAAAACATCCTTACTATAACCCATAAGGGTGGTGTCATCTGCATATCTCAGGTCATTGACATTTCTCCCGGCAATCTTGATTCCAGCTTGTGCTCCCTCAAGCCCAGCGTTTCTCATGATATACTCTGCATATGAGTTAAATAAGCACGGTGACAATATACAGCCTTGATGTACTCCTTTTCCTATTTGGAACCAGTCTGTTGTTCCATGTCCAGTTCTAACTGTTGCTTCCTGACCTGTATACAGTTTTCTCAAGAGGCAGGTCAGGTGGTCTGATATTCCCATCTCTTTCAGAATTTTCCAGTTTATTTTGATCCACACAGTCAAAGGCTTTAGCATAGTCAATAAAGCAGAAATAGATGTTTTTCTGAAACTCTCTTGCTTTTTCCATGATCTAGTGGATGTTGGCAATTTGATCTCTGGTTCCTCTGCCTTTTCTAAAACCAGCTTGAACATCAGGAAGTTCACGGTTCACATATTGCTGAAGCCTGGCTTGGAGAATTTTGAGCATTACTTTACTAGCATGTGAGATGAGTGCAATTATGCAGTAGTTTGAGCATTCTTTGGCATTGCCTTTCTTTGGGATTGGAATGAAAACTGACCTTTTCCAGTCCTGTGGCCACTGCTGAGTTTTCCAAATTTGCTGGCATATTGAGTGCAGCACTTTCACAGCATCATTTTTCAGAATTTGAAATAACTGGAATTCCATCACCTCCACTAGCTTTGTTCGTAGTGATGCTTCCTAAAGCCCACTTGACTTCACATTCCAGGATGTCTGGCTCTAGGTAACTGTGAGTGATCACACCTTCATGATTATCTGGCAGAAAGTGAAGAAGAACTAAAGAGCCTCTTAATGAAAGTGAAAGAATAGAGTAAAAAAGTTGGCTTAAAGCTCAGCATTCAGAAAACTAAGATCATGGCATCTGGTCCCATCACTTCATGGCAAATAGATCGGGAAACAGTGGCTGACTTTACTTCTTTGGGCCCCCAAATCAATGCAGATGGTGATTGCAGCCATGAAATTAAAAGATGCTTACTCCTTTTAAGGAAGGAAAGTTATGACCAACCTAGACAGCATATTAAAAAGCAGAGACATTATTTTGTCAACAAAGGTCCATTTAGTCAAGGCTTTGGTTTTTCCAGTAGTCATGTATGGATGTGAGAGTTGGACTATAAAGAAAGCTGAGAGCCAAAGCATTGATGCTTTTGAGCTGTGGTGTTGGAGAAGACTCTTGAGAGTCCCTTGGACTGCAAGGTGATCCAACCAGTCCATTCTGAAGGAGATCAGTCCTGGGTGTTCATTGGAGGGACTGATGTTGAAGCTGAAATTCCAATACTTTGGCCACCTGATGCAGAGAGCTAACTCATTTGAAAAGACCCTGATGCTGGGAAGGATTGAGGGCAGGAGAAGAAGGGGACAACAAAGGATGAGATGATTGGATGGCATCACTGACACAATGGGCATTGGTTTGGGTGGACTCTGGGAGTTGGTGATGGACAGGGAGGCCTAGCGCGCTGCTGTTTATGGGTTCACAGGGAGTCGGACATGACTGAGCGACTGAACTGAACTGAACTATAACCCAGGTTTGGATTCCATAGATAATATTCTACTGGCAAGCTAAGAATTTTGGCACATTTTTCTGGAGACTGCATCAAACTCACACACAAAGATAACTTGTCACAAAACCACCACTACCACCACCACCAACAATAAAAAAAAAAAAAAAAACAAAAAACTGAGGGAGCAAAGAAAGTTACAGCCCACAGAACACTGAAGGAAAACCTTCTGGAAAGGGGACCTCTTTTGCCGACTAACTCCAACACAGAAGAGCAGCAAGGACACAGAACAGGCGGTGGGCGGATCGTGAGCTGGGAAATGTCTTCCTTGTCGTTAACTGAAAGCGGCTCATGGGTTGGTTCACAATCCGTCTTTCGTGCCCCGTAAACATGCAAACTTCACAAAGACCCCAAAGGTGAAACCATCAACAGGGTGGTGATGGAAACACAGAATCCAAGCGTGACAGAAAAGCTGAGATCAATAAGTTAGACTTTGCCAAAGTGATGGATTGGTCACCCTCCCCCGAAGGTCTATTCCTGCCCAAGATGCCACTGTCGGGCGGGGTTCCTGGTCCCCGGGCCAGAAGGGAGCATGGCCGTGTTTGTTCCTGCCTGGACGTGGACCTTGGAGCATGGGATGCGCAGGCCAGCATCCCTACCATGGACGAGTGGGGCTGGACCCCCAGGCCCTCCCCGTGTGCAGCCGGCACCTCTCAGCTCTCTGCCCTTGTGACGGCCCTCAACTTCCTCCTGCTCTCTTAAGGGCTAGGATCTCACATTCTGCCTGACTGCCACTCCAGGAAAGGTTGGCGTCCCCGTGGACACAGTCCCCGCATGTCTGTCCTTCTGCAGCATAGACATGAAGTGACCCTCTGGACTCAAGAAGTTCTGGCTTGGCATCTGGACCCACTTAATCACCAGCCGGACCTGGTCAAACTGTCACTCCATTTGCCTTCTGTTTATTTATCTGTAAAATGAGGGTCAGGGTGTTTCTTTTTAAAAGGTTGCTAGAATTATATAACAGCAGCACAAAAAAGGAACATCTGACTAACATAGTACATTTTTTAAACTGAATATTCATTATTGTTCTAGTTGTTGTGTATTGTCATTTTAACCAGATTTTGCCTTTCAAGTACACACAAACCTAATATTCCTCATAAATGATCAAATTTGGCCTCTTTGTCTGTTCTGTACCTTCCCATCTTAGGACAGGTGAGGTTGGAATCCCAAGGCTGTAACTGTAAAAGCCAGTGGGCCCTTGAGATATTCGTATTAACTACTCTGAGGTTATTATCAGCCATAGAAGCTGGTCCAGGCAGATGTCTGTGCTATCACTATTCCTAATGATGGAACGGAAGTCAGTGCATGTTTTGTGATTTCTGTGCTGCTAGTCAGCATTGATTTTGTCAACAACTCCTACTTAAACTTTGTCACAGGGCTCTTATTCATGCAAATTAATTTCTGATCATTTAGTCTACTGTTAAATACCTAATAAGGGTTTTAACATCCCCAGACAAAAAGTAGAAAAAAAAAATCTCACCAAAAAAAATGTGATTTCATTCAGATGGCTAAAATATATTGTCGTTAATTTTGATAGGAATGATTTCCAGTGGGCTGAATCCAGGGAAATGGTTGATTAAGAGAGATAACAGAAAAAATATATATCTAAGTTGATGTATTGTGAAAAAGGACTTGGAAGGGAAATGTAGGAGGAAAGAATAGGTTTATTGCTATAAAATCTGACTTTTCGTCTTAATTCTTTGTTCAGAGTCTCTCTGCCCAGGGTTAGGGAGAAAATAGACTCGACTTCCAGCTTCATTGGAACTCTGAGGGGAGATGGATGTAATGTAACTACTAGAAATTATTGAGTGCTCATTACTGTTCTAAGCACTTTACACACAAAATCACATTTTTTCCAACTATTTTGTATTGACTTTAATTCCCTTCAATACAATTTATTTTTTAGGGTAGTTTTAGGTTCACAACAAAACTGAATGGAAGGTGCAGAGATGTCTGTATATGCTCTGCCTCTACACATGCACAGCCACCCCCATTATCCACATGCCCCCCAAGGTGGAATGTTTGTTACCATCAATGAACCTACACTGACTCATCAAAATTACCCAAAGTTCATTGAAATTGTATAATATGCAGCCTTTTCACCTTTGCATCTTTGTACTATGTATTTAAGCTTCAAAAAAAAAAAAAAAGTATTTTTTTCCTCTACATCTTTTCATGTCTTCATAGTTCATTTATTTTTAATGCTGAATAGTATTCCATTGCCTAGATGTACCATAGTTTATTTATCCGCTCACCAACCGAAGGACATTTTGGTTGCTTCCGAGTTTTGGCAATTAGGAATGAAGCTACTATAAAAACCTCTGTGAGTTTCTGTGTGGACATAAGTTTTCAACTCCTTTAGGTAAATACCAACGAGCATGAATGTTGAGTTATATGGAAAGAATACGCTCAGTTTTGTAAGAAATTGCTGAACTGTCCTGCAAAGTGGCTGTAGATTCTGTACTCTTTCTAGTGATGAATGAGAGTTCCAGGGGCCTACATCCTGCCCAGCAATTGGTGCTACTCATTTCAGTTCAATTCAGTTCTGCTGCTCAGTCATGTCCGACTCTTTGCAACCCCATGGACGGTAGGTAGCACACCAGGCTTCCCTGTCCATCACCAACTCCCAGAATTTATTCAAACTCATGTCCATTGAGTCGGTGATGCCATCCAACCAACTCATGCTCTGTCGTCCCCTTCTCCTCCTGCCTTCAATCTTTCCCAGCATCGGGGTCTTTTCAAATGAGTCAGCTCTGCACATCCGGTGGCCAAAGTATTGGAGCTTTAGCTTCAGCATCAATTCTTCCAATGAACACCCAGGATTGATCTCCTTTAGGATGGACTGGTTGGATCTCCTTGCAGTCCAAGGGATTCTCAAGAGTCTTCTCCAACACCACAGTTCAAAAGCATCAATTCTTTGGTGCTCAGCTTTCTTTATAGTCCAACTCTCACATCCATACATGACCACTGGAAAAACCATAGCTTTGACTAGACGGACCTTTGTTGGCAAAGTAATGTCTCTGCTTTTTACTATGCTGTCTAGGTTGGTCATAAGTTTTCTTGGTGCTACTAGAGTTTTGGATTTGGGCCATTCTACAAAGTGTGTAGTGACATCTTATTGTTGCTTTATTTGTAACTCTTTATTGATACACAATGTAGAACATCTTTTCTTGTTTGCCTATGTGTATATAATTGGTGAGGTGACTGTTTAGATCTTTTGCCCATTTTTTAAATTGAATTGTTCATTTTCGTATTGTTGAGCTTTGAGAGTTCTTTGTGCATGTTGAATAACAGTCACTTATTATATTTATTATTTACAAATATTTTCTCCAACTTTTTAATTTCAGTGAACTCCAGTTTATCAGTTCTTTCTTTCATGGGTTATGCCTTTGATGCTGTTTCTAAACAGTTCAAGGTGTAGGTTTTCTTCTATGTCATCTTTTAGGAGTGTGATAGCTTTTCATTTTGCTTTTAAGTCTATAACCCATTTTGAGCTAATTTTTTCTGAAGGGTACAGGATCTGTGTCTAGACTCATTGTTTTACATGTTGCTCCCCAATTGTTCTAGCACCATTTGTTGAAACAACTATGCTGAAAAAAATGTTTTGTCAAAAAGCAGCTTACTGCATTTATGTGGGTATATTTCTGGGCTTACTATTCTGTTCCATTGTTCTATTTGTTTGTTCTTTCACCAGCATCACACTATCTTGATCTGTAGTTTTATAGAAAATGTTGACAATCAGGTAGCTTCAGTCTTCAACTTTGTTCTTCTCCTTTAATACTGAGTTGGTTAGTCTGTCTTTTGCGTCTCCATACACACTATAGAGTTAGTTTGTCAATATCCACAAGAGTACTTGCCCAGATTTCATTGGGATTGCATTGACTCTACAGATCAATTTGCGAAGACTGGCATCTTGACAATATTGAATTTTCCTATCCATGAACATAGAATATCTCCCATTTACTTTGTTTCTTTTCACATTTTTCACCAGAGTTTTACCATCTTTCTCAAGTAGATCTTGTACATATTTTATGAGATGTGCACCTAAATATAATTCTAGGGATGCTAATGTAAATAACATTGTATTTTAAATTTCAAATTTCACTTGTTCATTGCTGGATAGAAAAGCAACTGACTTTTGCATACAAGACGGTACTATGCAACCATAGTTCCTAGAGATTTCGTGTTGATTCCTTCAGATTTACTATGTAGATGATCATGTCATCTATAAACAAAGATAGTTTTATTTCTTTCATATATTGTTTTGGCTAGGACTATTAATCAATGTTGAGAAGGAGTGCTGAGAGTGGATATCCTAGCCTTATCCCTGATCTTAGCAGGAAAATTTCTGCTAAGAAGCCTTAAATATAAAGTTGGCTTTCTGTTTTTTGTGGATGTTCTTTCTCCAGTTAAGGAAGTTCCTTTGTACTCTTACTTTGGAGTTTTTTTAATCATGAATAGGTGTTCAGTTCAGTTCAGTCGCTCAGTCGTGTACGACTCTTTGCAACCCCATGAATCGAAGCACGCCAGGCCTCCCTGTCCATCACCAACTCCCGGAGTTCACTCAGACTCACGTCCATCGAGTCAGTGATGCCATCCAGCCATCTCACCCTCTGTCGTCCCCTTCTCCTCCTGCCCCCAATCCCTCCCAGCATCAGAGTCTTTCCCAATGAGTCAACTCTTTGCATGAGGTGGCCAAAGTACTGGAGTTTCAGCTTTAGCATCATTCCTTCCAAAGAACACCCAGGGCTGATCTCCTTCAGAATGGACTGGTTGGGTCTCCTTGCAGTCCAAGGGACTCTCAAGAGTCTTCTCCAACACCACAGTTCAAAAGCATCAATTCTTCAGCGCTCAGCCTTCTTCACAATCCAACTCTCACATCCATACATGACCACAGGAAAAACCATAGCCTTGACAAGACGGACCTTTGTTGGCAAAGTAATGTCTCTGCTTTTCAATATGCTATCTAGGTTAACCGGTCATAACTTTCCTTCCAAGGTATAAGCGTCTTTTAATTTCATGGCTGCAATCACCATCTGCAGTGATTTTGGAGCCCAAAAAAATAAAGTCTGACACTGTTTCCACTGTTTCCCATGATGGGACCAGATGCCATGATCTTTGTTTTCTGAATGTTGAGCTTTAAGCCAAGTTTTTCACTCTCCACTTTCACTTTTATCAAGAGGCTTTTGAGTTCCTCTTCACTTTCTGCAATAAGGGTGGTATCATCTGTATATCTGAGGTTATTGATATTTCTCCCGGCAATCTTGATTCCAGCTTGTGTTTCTTCCAGTCCAGCATTTCTCATGATGTACTCTACATATAAGTTAAATAAGCAGGGTGACAATATACAGCCTTGATGTATTCCATTTCCTATTTGTTGGACTTTGGAATGGATGTTGGACTTTGTCAAATTCTCTTCTCCACCTATTGATATTATTATGCATTTTTTTTCTTCTTTAGCCTATTGATAAGATTGATTACATTAATTGATTTTAAATGCTAATTAATTAAATCCTGAAATAATTCCACTTGGTCATGATATATATTCTTTTTAGTCACTGTCACACCTGATCTGCTAATGCCTTTCAGCGGGTATTTGCACCTCTGCTCATGGGAGATATTGGGCTGTTGTTTTGTTTTCATGTCTTCTATCTGGTGTTGGTATTAGGAAAATGATAGCCTCAGTTGGCCTCATAGAATGAGTTAGAAGTATTTCCTCTGCTTCTATCTTCTGAAAGAGATTGTAGAGAACTGATAGAAATTACCAGTGAGCCCATCTAGATTTGGTGGATACAGTTTGGCAGTACATCAGAATGCGAAATATAAAGGTACTGTATGTCTTAGCAATCCTACCCCTAGCAACTCACCTAGAGAAAATGAGAATGTATGTCTATCCAAAGACTCATACACGAATGTTTATAACAGCTGTGATTCATATAATAGCCAAAAGGTGGAAGCAACCCAAATGTCCATCAACTGTTAAAGGCATAAACAAAGTGTGGTATGCCCATGGAATGACAATACAAAAAAAGAAAAAAAAAGAATGGCATCCTACACACACTACAGCAAGGATAAACCTCAAACATTATGCCATGGAAGAAGCCTGCCACAAACAGCCAAATATTCTGTGACTCCATTTATATGAAATGTACATGACAAGCAAATCCATAGACACAGATGCAGACCTGTGTCTGGGACTGAGTGGGGATTTGAGGGGATTGGAAGATTACAGGGAGTGACCCCAAATGGGTACAGGACCTCCTTTGGAGATGATGAAAAATGTCCCCCAAATTAGATTGTGGCGACTGCTATACAGCTCTGTAAATATGCTGAACACACTGAACTGTACATTTTAAATTATATGTAAATTATATCTCAATAAAGCTGTTTAAAAATAATTCAGATACAAAAAGGAGTTGGCTAGAACGTGGCCCTTCTTCCCACAGATCTGGCATCTGTATCAGGCTTAATACATAATACGCTTCTCTAGCGTCTCAGCTTAGTTTCTCTACTTGGGGGTTCTTCCAATAAAATATTCCTCTGCAGCCTCTATAACTTTGTGTCATTTCTATACAATATTCCCAAATAACAGAGTATTCATATCTGTATGTTTGAAGGAGATGAATAGAGCCCCCTCATAACACTATAAATATAAAATGTTAAATGTTTTTACCAACACTCTAATGAAACAATAGGATTTCAACAGTTAACTCATCTGTTCTGTTCCTCCAGGACAGTAACTTTAGTTTTAAAAATGTCCTCTGCTGTATTTTCCCCCTAAATATGCATTCAAAATGACCTGTGAAATGTATGTTAAGTTAATCTTTTTCACAATGTTGAAAGTTTAAGTGATTTAATAAAAATAGAATCCAACATTTTACAACTCCAACAAGCTTTCAAATGCCACTGTTCTAAACTCCATTCTTCCCATGATGGAATCTTCTGACAGTTCAGCGTGAGACAGGCTCGCCTCCCACATAACTCCAGAGGAACCGTGTGGGAGGTGACCTGGCCCCGAACAGAGGAAGGCCAGAAAGCTTAATTAATTTTCAGGAAACTAAGTGATTTGCATGGTCTAATTAGCCTATGTCTCTTAAACAAATCCAAAACAAAGCTAGGTGAGAGAGTTTTATGCAAACAAACAATGAAACCTAATCACTCCCTGCATCCAGGAGCCACCATTTTTATAGTTGTTCAACCCTTTTTAACTCTCCATTGCTTGGAATAATAATAACCTGTTAGAACTTTGAAATGAAAATCTTTCTACCTGACAAATGCTGATGTTTTTAAGTATTTCAAAAGCCAGCGTCAAACATGCTTCCTTTAGATTTTCGTCTTGGTCTGTGCTGAGCTTTCCTGAGGTTCCCTGGAGCCAAGGGCCTGGGGTGGGCCCCTCCTCTCTAATTCCCTGATGCCAATCGGTAGGGGGAGCTCTCCTATTATCTAACTGGCCACAAACAAAGCACACAGGCATTTTTATGGACTCTTCTGGGGACAATGGCAAGGAATTTTTGAAAATGGATGTTATAATCTGAAGAGCATTAAGGTAACAATTTGGTTAAAGTTGGAGAGGTGTCTCATTCAGACCCGAGAACGTATTTTTTTCTAAAACAGCCTTGCAAATTAATGAGGGTATAAAAGTTGTGGGCCTGGAGAAAATTATCCCATTCGGAGAAGGAACCTTGCACCTATCACTCAAAGTAGAATGAAACTTAATTGCATCTGAATCTTAATGGCCATAATGAGCTCTGTCATCTTCTTGACATGAAGGAATTCTTAGAAGGGTTAGAAAGAAGAAAAACGCAGGCTGAGAAAATGGTAGACTTTGAGAAAGGTAGCTTCATACTACAAATTAGAATGCAGGATATACAAAACTAAAAGGGCTTCCAAAAATATTAGACTCTTAAAAAGCTTGAGATTCTGTAGTTAAGTCAAATAAAAGGCCAAGGTAAGGAAATGAATGGTGTATCTGGTAAGCTTTTCACGTAATCTGCTAAGATGATAATTCCACAGTTAGAGGGAGATTTGCATAATCCTTAACTGGAACTTATGAGTTAAAGTCACAATGCTCTTGCAGATGCTTTAACATATATCATAATACAGCAAATCGAAGACTACAAATAGTGTCATTACTGAAAGGCAACAGTGGCAAGAATTTTACATCTCAATGTGAATAAATCGTCCAGCATCATATTGCTGTGTGGCAGAAACTGTTGATCACCCCAAATGCCCATTTGCTCCTGCTCTAGCTTATTAATAGAATGACCAATTTTTGGTTATACATATGGCTCCACAGGGGGAAAACTACAGTCCCCAGACTTCCTTGCAACTACTGGAAGCTAGATGGCCATGTACTGGCCAATAGGATATGAATGGAAGTGAAGTAATTGTATGGAAGGGATGTGAATGGTACTAGAACACATCAGAGAAGGAAACACGCTCAGACCCCTGCCCTTTCCACCCCCCAGCCATGTGCAGAGAATAACACCGCAGAGAGAGAAGGCATGAGTCAGGAGGAGCCTGACCTCCTCGGAACTTTGCAGAACCAGCTTGGTCCTTTATGGGAAAGAGGAGCACATCTCTAGGTTGTTTGGGGCCACCGTTATTTTGTGTTTCTGTCTCCACAGTTTCATCCGTATCCTAAACAACCTAGAACCTATGCCTCTCCATTGTGGAATCATCTTTAATTTAGCAAGTGAGTTTAGCACTGGATTTGTCTAGCATCAAAAATTTGCAGACAAATGTATTGACTGGTGATTTGGAGGATAGACAGATAGATGATAAGATAGAGGATAGATAGATAGATATAGACAGATATGGATAGATGGATGAATAGATGCATGAATGACTAGATACATAGATAGATAAGATAGATAAATGATTAGATAGATAGATAAAGATAACATATATACTTTCCCTATGAGTGGGAGGTAAACAGGGCAAGAAAGAAAGGAGATGGAGGAGGAGTTGAATGAGGATGAAGAGGCGAAGTGGGGAAGAGGAGAGACATGTGTCAATGTGGCCAGGCTGATCCCAGTACACATGCTTCATGGCAGATAGTTAAGAGCACATCTCTTCATTCTCAGAGAGCCCTGATTTGGACAATATGTTAATATTATTGGTCACTCTATCCCTTTGAGTCCTTGCAATGAACCCCAACCACCCAAGATAGCTTGACAAGATAGCCTGTCCTTGACTCTGAGCCTTGACCCCTGAAAGGGCTAGTCCAGCGTAGAATGCGAACATGTGGTATGTAAGAAGTGTCAGTCCAAAGCCCAGAACAACACTAATACACAAGGCAAAGAGTCTGAGAAAAAGAGTGAAATGATAACAAGTATTTGACTTTATCAAATCAAAATTATAAGAAAAATCTTGGCAGAAATGGTTTTATAAGCTTGAAGGAGAAGCAAGATAGTAGAGGACAGGATCCCCCAGTTCAGTAAAGAGAGGTGGGGCACCTGTGCAGGTGAGGGCAGCTGGGATCTAGGAGCAATCTTTTGCATCATTGCTTGACTTCCATAGGATCAATTATTTATATCACTGGTAATAAGTATGGGGTGAAAGATGTTCTAAAATTCTGTATCATCTCCACCCTGTAGTAAATACCCCAATCCCTGCCCCCGACATGAAATAGTGGAGGACCACTGGAAGAACAAGAAGTGAAGAAGAAGTACCTCTCAGAGATATCCTATCAATGGCATTTTTCTCTTCCTAGAGAAAAGAGGTACATCCTCAGGCTAATTGTGCATCTCTTTATTTCTTATAAATCCACAGAAGGCCAGGGTTTACAGTCAAAACTAACATTTTTCTCCATGGATCCATAATTAGCCAGTTTTATCAAATGCAAAAGATGCTGAGGTTGACCAACACTGGCTCATATTGCTTTAGTGAGCATGTTCTCCAAACAAGATGAATTGAGGATACACACAGCCAGCTACTCTTATGTACTCATGAGTGATTCAGGGGGACCAGTGGGGAGAAAAGTGCTCCAGACACAAACATCATGTACTCATGCACTCATCTGGCAGAGATTTTAAGAGACATAGCAAATTATCGACAGAGGTGGCCTTTAGTTTGAGGTACCAGAATTATTTTACAGTTTTAAACCAGTACTTTAACTAGATATGATTTTTCCTAAGCCCCAGGAATATCAATGAGTTTGTTGATTTGTATATTACCTTCACAAATTTGCTGGAGGATATAATATTAATCAATGCTAAAGGAGTTATTCACCAAAAAAACAATTAATTCTTGTGGGTGCAGTGGTTTGTTTTCTTTTGTCTTTTGGTTTTGGGGGTTGTGATTTTGCTAACAAAGTCTGTATAGTCAAAATTCTGGTTTTTCCAATAGTCATGTATGGATGTGAGAGTTGGACTGTAAAGCAGGCTGAGCACCAAAGAATTTATGCTTTTGAACTGTGTTCCTAGAGAAGACTCTTGAGCGTCCCTTGGACTACAATGAGATCAAACCAGTCAACCCTAAAGGAAATTAACCATGAACATTCATTGGAAGGACTGATGCTGAAGCTGAAGCTCCAATGCTTTGTCCACCCTATTCTAAGAACTGACTCATTGAAAACAACCCTGATTCTGGGAAAGATTGAAGGCCAGAGTTGGGGGTGGCAGAGGATGAGATAGTTAGGTAACATCATTGATTCAATGGAATGAATCTGAGCAAACTCCGGGAGACAATGAAAGACAGGGGATGGGGTCCCCTGTTCATGGGGTTGCAAAGAGTTGAACATAGCAACTGAATAGCAAATGACCCTGAATGCAGAGAGAGTCCGGGCAGAGTTAAGGAGAGGGAAGATGTCTATTTTGGACATCTAATTTGTCTAAACTGGTATGTCCAAGGACATTAAGAGACGGGACCAAGGGGACACACAAAACTTGTTTCCTGAACATGAGAAACATTTTTTCCTACATAGATTGGGTTCAAAGGATGAGATCAGCTCACCACACCATGGGTGAGTGTGAATACACAATTATTGTGTTCATTATGGTTTAAACCAACACCCAGAAAAGGCAATGTGTTTTCTGGCCAGGGCAGGAATGTGTCAGAAGCATATAGCTTGTGATGTCAGGAAAATATAAACTGACAATATTTGGAAGCCATAAGGACAGTGATCACAGTATTAGGCAAGTTAAATCTTAAGGAGTGTTAATATTTTTCCTATTGGCAAAGGGCTCAAAATCTTCAGAACCTAATTCCCAGTAGGAAATATAGATTCAGCAAGAATTTGCATGTGTCTCCCAAGACCAATTTCTAACATAGCAAGGCTTCCAAAAACACCCACTCTGCTTTATAAACACATGCCTCCTGGCTGAAAGCTTCACTAGCTTTGAAGGTTTGAAAGGCATACAAATTCAGGGAAACAAATTATGACCAATAAAAGTGGAACGGGATCTGTAAGATGGCCTTACAATGCTGGCTGACTCTCCCGCTGGAGGATGGTTTTAGGGCAGGGTTCTTAAAGTGAAGGAAGCTGAGTCGTTGGATCAAAACATCAGTGGCTCAGTTTGGGGCAGCATGGGTATTTGCAAGCTCAGATCCAATCTTTATTATCATGATAAAGTAGATTAACCAAAGAATTACATAGCTGGTTAACAATTTGATCAGTTTCATAGCTTTTAGAAAAAGTAATCATCAAAGAATTTAGGAAGTAACAAACACAGAGGCATATGGTGGGAAGACTTGAAAGAGTAAGCTTAATATTTAATGACAAACCTAGACAGTGTGTTGAAAGCAGAGACATTACTCAGCCGACAAAGGTCCGTATCGTCAAGTCCATGGTCTTCCCAGTGGTCACATACAGTTGTGAGAGCTGGACCATAAAGAAGGCAGAACACTAAAGAATTGATGACTTTGAACTGTGGTGATTGAGAAGACTCCTGAAAGTCCCTTGGACAGAAAGGAGATCAAACCAGTCAATTTTAAGGAAGATCAACCCTGCATATTCACTGGAAGGACAGATGCTGAAGCTGAAGCTCCAGGATTTTGGTCATCTGATTAAAACAGACAACTCATTGGAAAAGTCCCTGATGCTGGGAAAGAGTGAGGGCAGAAGGAGAAGAGGGTGTCAGAGGATGAGATGGCTGGACAGCATGGCCAGTGCAGTAAACATGAACTTGGGCAAACTCGGGAGATGGTGAGGGACAGGGAAACCTGGTCCCTGAGATCACAGTCCATGAGATCACAAAGAGTAGGACATGGCACCTGAACAATACCAAGTTTTAATTATCATGGGCACATGAAGAGAACATCATCATAGCCACCAGGACTCCACTGTAGGATGGAAGCAGAAGAGAGATATGCCCGGATGGCCTCATTCACAGGGTCTGTAAGCCTTTGACAATTGTTTCCTGATCGGACGGTCAAGTCAAACTTCAGTGGAAGTTAAATGAAATAACTTTTCAGCATTGGCACAGTTGAGCCTAGCACAGGGAGTACTCAGTGAACTTGCTATGTGTCCTTGATGAAGACTCTGTGAACTATGGAATTACTAGCATCCATAGTGATCATATTCCTCATCAGACATAATGCAAATTTTTACTGATACCAACATATAAGTAAATATCACCCAATTCATTCATTTTTCTTATGTATCATTTTACTCTGGGCATTTGTCAACAATCCTTAGAAAATCACATAAGGGATTTTTAAAAATATGTTAAAATAATCACTGAAATGTTTGGTCCCACTCTTTCCTGATCTAACCCTTGGTCCTCAGATAAGCTTATTTATAGAATGACAGGCTCCCAGTCCACTTCCCACCATGGAAGGGTCTCTCAGAGGCACTTGAGAGGAAACATTCTTTTATATGTGAAGTTGGATGTGGCGCTGGTTGGGTGTTCGTGATTGAATGTGCTTCGGTGGCTTTGTTTTTATAAACTATAAACAAAGCCACAGTCTCAGAACTACCTATCCAGCTGGGTGCTCTGTGCTTACAGTCCACAGGGGAGGGGGCGAGGGATCGCCAGCCACATGGCTGGACCAGTCCCACCGTGTACCCGTCACTCATCTTTTAAACTTCGTCATATTTTCATTCACATTTCTTGGAAGACTTTTTTTCATTAAAGTCAAGACTGGGAAAAGTTGAAATATTAATGTATTTCATTTTGCCAAAATATATCTAATTTGCTTAGAAAGTTTTAAAAGTTTAGTCTTTTATACCTATTAAAGTTAAATAAATATGATTCTTGATTTCTCAAAAATGTATTCCAAAAATGTCCTTAGTAGTTTTTTTTCTTTTCTTTCAATTTTAGAAAATTATGAGGGAAATAAAGATTTGTAATTTTACACTGCCAGGAACATCTACCAAACTGAGTGGGAAGGAAAATATTATCCACCTTCAATATTAAATTCTACAGGTGTGCTGAATATTTGCCTGTTAGGCAGATAGGACTCTCAGTCTTCTAGAGAATGCTAGACCTGTCAGAAATGGTTACAATGAAAAACATTTTTTTCCTGAGGTGGAAATATGCTAATGCCAAACCAATTGCATCTTTTTAATTACATTCAAGCGGGAAAGAAAGCGCCCATTGGAAATTCAGACCCACTTTTACCCCATCACATTCTTAATTATCCAGCAAATATGGCAACTTCTAGTTCACTTTCCTGAGCAGATCTACCCTCAGACTAACTTTCCAAAGCAGCTACCCTTCACAAGGACGCGGCAGCTGTTGGACAACTCGCAGGCACATTCCACTGTAATTAGAGCCAAGAAACACTAGAGAACCATGTCCAATTGAATCTGAAAAGAGAATGTTAGTCAGCCAGAACATCCTCACTCAAAATAGAATAGAGCAAAAAAAAAAATGCTCAGTAAACTTTAAAATTTTATTTTTGAAAAATGTCTATGAAAACAATTACTTCTAGTTGAGATTAAAAAAAAAAAAATATTCATTCACTTTGGAGCTGTTTCTCCACTTTTCCCCAGTAGCACATTGGACCCCTACCAACCTGGGGGGGTCATAAAGAGGCAAAAGACCCAGAATAACCAACATAATAATGAAGGACAAGAACAAAATTGAGAAAGTGACATTACTCACCTTCAATACTTACCATAAAGTTACAGTAATTAAGACTTAGCTATAATAAGGTGGATGAAATTAGAGCCTATTATACAGAATGAAGTAAGTCAGAAAGAGAAAAACAAATGTCATTTATTAACGCATATATATGGAATCTAGAAAGAGGATACTGATGAAACTATCTGAAGGGCAGCAGTGGAGATATCGACATGGGGAATGATGTCTTCTGATGATTTTATCATGTTTTCATGTATATTAAATCAATTGCATTGTTTGAAATTACCAGGCATCTCAGCTCCCTTTAGGGGGAGATATAAAAGCAAGTTGTAAAAGACCACGTCAAAGCCGACTTGAGTTCCAAGTACACCCTGTGGGAAGGCGCAGGGTCCAGCATGTATACACGTGGCTCTCACGCACACCTGGCCAGACCCTAACGGGCCTGCACACCTGTGTGGGAGTCCTGAGACCACATCAAAGGAGACACGCCTTGGAGAGGAAGAAACACCCATTAGAATCTGGAAACAGAGTCAGAATTTGGGGGGACAGGAAGAGAGCTGTCTGTTAAATTTCAGAACGTGTGGTCCAGAGTAGTCAAAGAGACAGTGAAGGGTGCTTGTGACATCCTCATGCTGACTGGAGCCCAGGGGTTCACCATCTGCTGGGTAGATATGTGGAAACTAGAAAACTGGTACTGATGAACCTGTTTGCAGGGAAGCAACGGGGAAACCAGGTATGAAGAAGAGACTTGTGGACACAGTGGGGAAAGGAGAGAGTGAGTTGAAAAGAGAAAGTACCTTTGACATCTTTACACTACCACATGTAGAATAGATAGCTGTTGAGACGCTGCTATATAACCCTGGGAGCCCAGCCTGGTGCTCTGAGATGACCCAGAGGGGTGGAGTCGGGGTGGGGAGAGGGAGGCTCAAGAAGGAGCGGCTATGTGTATAATTATGGCTGATTGGAGTTCTTGGATGGCAGAAACCAACACAACATTGTACAGCAGTTTTCCTCTGATTCAAACATAAATTTTAAAAATAAAGCAACAACAAAAAAAGCAGCAGCTCAGGGACTTGAACCTTGAATTAGTGTCTGCCACTGTCATCGAGCTTCCATTTCACTGTGGCCATCATGCGCTTATGGACCATTCCACAGACAGTCGGGTTCGGAGCTCTCTTGTTGAGAGGTGGACCGTATCTCACACCACCTTTCTTATATTTCCTGGTTCAGGTTGTAGCACACACACCTGAACACTTTGTCTTAAAGGCACACATTTGGGTCAGAAGCATCTGCAGCTGTGCTCGGTAAACTCAGGAGAGAATGCCAGATGAGCCCTCAACCAGCTCTCAGGAAACGCAGCTTCTGAAGATGGAGCACTGGTGACCGGGTCGGTCACTTGACTTCTGTGGACCCGAGTCCTGAACTGTAAAGACCTCAAATTAATACTCCAATGTCCCTCTGATTTTAAAAAGGTAACAGTCATTCATTTTTCCTACCGGATTTAATAACAGGAATCAGAACTGGCGGTTTCCCACCACACCAACCTCTGAATCAGCCTTGAGCCCTTTGTTCAATGGGTGTTTTCTGTTACTGCACACAGTCTCACTGACATTGCATATCACGGAGCCATTCCCAAAATCCAGGAAGAGAGCCTTCTCCACTAAAAGGAAAGGGATCGCTTCCATCACTGCTCTCATTCCACAGAGGCACAAATGTTCAGAAAAAGAGAAAAAAGAAAAACTCACAAGTGAATTAAAAAAAAATGGTTTGATAACACATCAGGCAGCTGTATAGGCCTTTCCTTGAGCTTCCCAGGTGGCTCAGTGGTAAAGAACCTACCTGCCAATGTAAGAGACCCGGGTTCAATCCCTGGGTTGGGAAGATCCCCTGGAGAAGGCAATAGCAACCTACTCCAGTAGGCTTGCCTGGGACAGCCCATGGGCAGAGGAGCCTGGAGGGCTACAGTCCATGGAGTCGCAAAGAGACGGACACGACTTAGCAACTAAACAACAGCAACAACAATAGACCTTTGCTTAGGACATGCCCTCTGCTTCCTGGGGGGTCCAGATGGATAGTTTTCTGCCTGTGGCCAGGGTAAGTCAGGGCCCCTTAGCTGAGCTGCTATTCCCCTGAGAGCCTCTCCTAGCAGCAGGGCCTGTGCCTGCCCAGGTTTGCCAAGGAGACCCATCTCTATGGGAACGCCCCACTTCATGCTTTACGACATGGAAAATGCTTAGAGGCAAATGGGAGTTTTATGAATATAATGTTAATAAAAATTGATTTTTGAAAATGAAGCTGCCTCTTTATATTACCTGCAGGTAGATAAACAAGCCACTTGAGTGATGAATGCCTGCTTTTCCTAGTCGTAATTGGCCTAACACTCTTTTACTTAAATAGGCTCCTACTTAACTATGGACACAATAGAGTAGAGAGATCAATTAGCAGGTTCTAGGTAAGACTTGGGAACTTACATCCAAGAAGAGGAGGCCAAAGTGCTCTCCAGCACATCTGTAAGTTGTTGGGTGCCTCCATCTCCTTGCCCTGCTCCCCACACTCTGGAGAAGTGCTGGGAGCCAAACAGTTGTCTCACGATGGATGGCGTTCCTTCTTCATGACCTACCACGCTCCCATGATTTAAGCCATGGTTTCGGATGTTGTTGATGATTTATTGTATGAAAAATGTAAATGATCTGGATGGCAGATGTTTTATATTTTTTGACCATTCATTTTCACTGGGAATGTAATTAAAATTTATGAAGTGTATCTGCTGAATTGCATTGGCAATTGATGATCTCCTCAGGGCTGTCTATGTGGAGATGATGAGTGATTGTGGATGGGGAGACGTGGTGACAAGGGCAGGATGTGACGTTTCTGCCACAGTGAAGCCTCCTGGGCAAGGACGGAGTCCCTTTCCCTTGTCCCACGACCGCCAATCCTGCCCAACCCATGCGGCCGAGAGAGGCAGACGGTGTCTGTCCTTTCCTTTGCAGAGTTTTAAAGTCTATGCCAGGCTCCCAAGTTCTCTCATTTTCCCAAAGGACTCATTTCTGAAAGTCACAGTGTAGGTCCACGTTGGCAGAGTTATAATATGTAACTTCTGACACAACCCACAGAACAAACCTTGGCAAATTCCAAATGCCTTCAAAGAGCCATGTTGTTTGCTCTTGCCTATGACTTTTCTAGGTGTCAAATTGACTGTGAGGGAACAGAATTTTAAAAGTAATCCATGCCTCCACTAGTCCTGCTGTGTGGTCGTGTATCATCAGTGTACATGTCCACCCCTTACTGAACCATGAGCTTCCTGAGGGCAAGCACCTTGCCTTTAACCCTCAACATCTCCAAAGTTTAGCTGGCATCCTAGACCAGTGCCTGCCACATGCATCACTCCGGCAATTCTTTGACCCATGTTGAAGCTACATCTGGGGCAAGAGGATGAAAATTCCGCAGTGCAGGATTATTGGCGTGTTTTTCATTTGCCTGTGCCCTCTTGCGAGACCTTTTCTTTCATCAAAATTCCAAACTTTTACTACTGATAACATGGCTGTTATGCAAAATTTCTAGATCATTCCTTTGAATGTACATGCTCTCAAGGCAAGTAAGCTATGTAACTGGAAGATCTAAATTCAGGAAGTAAGATTCCTAAGATCCATGATGAACGGTTCAGATACTCTGTGCCAAGACAGACACTCTTCTTTTGCTCCTGCTTCTTTTGCACCCAAATTCTCACCTGAAATCGCACAAGACAGTTTGCCTGTGGGCCCCTTGAGAGTTTCATCTGAAGATGCTGATCCCAATGGCCTGCAGTTCAGATCCAGACTGATCCTCATCACGACCACCTGGAGAGTCTGGGTGGGGAAACTTCCTGTATCAGCTCACGCTCTTCCGTTGTACACTCATGTGTATTTCTCTTCTTCCTTCTGGAGAGACTATGTCACCCATGCAAACACATGTCATTTATGCAGGTACTTTCCAAACCATTCATTCCCTCTCAAACAGTTGTTAGGATTAGTATTAGGTCACTCTGATAGCTAGTGTGTCTCACTAAAAGGCTTCCCTGGTGGCTCAGAAATATGCCTGAAATGCAGAAGAACTGGGTTCGATGCCTGGGTTAGAAGATCCTCTGGAGAAGAGAATGGCTACACACTCTAGTATTCTTGCCTGGAAAATTCCATGGACAGAGGAGCCTGGCGGGCTACATACAGAAAAAAAAAGGGGGAGGGGGGAAATACCAAAAGAATGTATCTCTATTGCATCAGACCCTGATTCTGGACATTAAAAATCCGGCAATTTTCATTTTAACCTTTAACTGCTTCATCTCCTTTGACCCTATATCCTCTTCAAGAAAATGGTCCTAACAACCTATAATCAGTACAGAGATTTCAGGATGTTCATTGTCATGTATGAAATGTCAAAAGATGGGAAATTATTAAGTAAATTATGGTAGAGTCATGTAATAGAATATCTGCTGAATGTAAAAAAAAAAATCATGTTTTCATTCTTTGACCCCAAAATTCTACTTCTATGTATTATTTCAGAAATGACTAGGGGGTCTCCATGAATATTGAGCTATGAATTATGTTCATGGCTTCATTATAAATAGTAGAAAGCTAACTATAACCTAGATGTCAGATAATAGATCATCTGTTATTTAATAGTAGGACCCCATGCAACTAATAGAAATGATCATATGATACATCATTTGCTATAGTTATATAATATTATTTATTGTGAAATTAAATCTTTATGTGAAAGTGAAAGTCGCTTAGTCGTGTCCAACTCTTTGCGACCCCATGGTCTGTCCATGGAATTCTTCAGGCAAGAATACTGGAGTGGGTTGCCATTCCCTTCTCCAGGGGATCTTCTCGATTCAGAGATAGAACTCAGGTCTCTTGCATTGCAGGCAGATTCTTTACCATCTGAGCCACCAGGGAATATGTGTATGTAAATTATGTACAATCACATCTATATTTTTATAAATTGTATATAACTTATGGATAATTATAATGTATAATCATATATAAGATATATATAATTTATATAAGCATATTGATATTTATATATACATACACACATACATAATACTATTTTTATTCAAAGTGTATAAAAATAGAAACAAAATGAAACTAAATAGATAACAATAGTCATTTCTAAGTGAAGGAATTTTTTACTGGCTTTTATTTTCTGTATTTTTGTTTTTCTAATAAAGAATATATAAACATGTAATAAAGAAAAATAAAAGTAATAAAGCTATATTTTGAAAACTATAATATTAAGAGACAAAGTCAGAATACAATTTTCTATTTATTGTCCAAATTTTGTTTTGTGACATTTGGAGTATAATATATATATATATATATGAAATTAAAAGACGCTTACTCCTTGGAAGGAAAGTTATGTCCAACCTAGATAGCATATTCAAAAGCAGAGACATTACTTTGCCAACAAAGGTCCGTCTAGTCAAGGCTATGGTTTTTCCTGTGGTCATGTATGGATGTGAGGGTTGGACTGTGAAGAAGGCTGAGCACCGAGGAATTGATGCTTTTGAACTGTGGTGTTGGAGAAGACTCTTGAGAGTCCCTTGGACTGCAAGGAGATCCAACCAGTCCATTCTGAAGATCAGCCCTGGGATTTCTTTGGAAGGAATGATGCTAAAGCTGAAACTCCAGTACTTTGGCCACCTCATGAGAAGAGTTGACTCATTGGAAAAGACTCTGATGCTGGGAGGGATTGGGGGCAGGAGAAGGGGACGACAGAGGATGAGATGGCTGGATGGCATCACTGACTCGATGGACGTGAGTCTGAGTGAACTCCGGGAGTTGGTGATGGACAGGGAGGCCTGGCGTGCTGCGATTCATGGGGTCGCAAAGAGTCAGACACGACTGAGCGACTGAACTGGAACTGAACTGGATGCTTCAAAATTATATGGATATGTAAAAAGTTGTTCCTAAGGCTTGGTATTTGGGATGATTTTTATTTTATTCTCTGCACCTCTGTAATTTCCAATATTTCAACTAAAAGCATATCTTTTATAATCAGAAAAAAAATAATGATTATAGGATATGGAAAGAAATTGAGACCTTTTGAAAAATTTTAGTTAAATGATTAAACAAGAAAATGAAATATCCAGAGAATCTGGGGGAATTTGAAGAAAGTCGAACACCTCTCCTTGCTTTTCTTTAAACTTGATTTTTCAGCTGCCTCTCTGCTGCCATCGTGTTTACCGCGCTCAGCGCTCAGATTCTCATTGAGCTTGCTGAAACTCAGTTCCTGTACAACTGTCATAATAAAAAGACATTAACATTTTAGTATTTGGGCAAAATGTTTAACACTCAAACATTTGTATTTTTCCTTCAGTTTTCAAAACAACTTGAAATCTCTCTTTTCAAAACACTGTTAAATGATGTCACTCATTAGCTAGCAGGTGGCTGTGAATCAAGAATTGAATTGAATTCTCCTGTGTCCTCAGTAACTCGGAGCACAGTCTAGGTGAGGGTGTGAGCAGGGGCTCAGCCTGGGACCTCTTGAGCCTGACGCTGAGCACCCGGGGTGGCTCACATGCCCGTGTCAGTGTTCATGCCGGGGCAAGGACGTCATGGAGGATATTCAAGCTCATGTGTGTCTGGACATGTCTGGACCTGGGACATGGGGCTGCTGGGAGTGACAGAACCATGTTACCCAGAGTGTATGGGCAGGTGTTGCCACAGTCGAAGCAGTGTCAAAGATGCAGCTGTCGTATTTAGGGTGGACTGAAAAGGAGGTTTAAAGCATCAGTGAAACAAGAGGGAGAAATCCTGACCTGCGTGTCATCAGAACAGAGAATGTGACATGGATCACACAGCTCTCCTCTTGCTGATGTTAAAGGACCGTTGAGGTTGCGACAGTGAGAAAGGAACATTCAAAGAAGGAGGTCTTCTCGAGCCCTGTCTGCTCAAGCCCAGCAAGGCTGACTCTACACAGAGACGGAACAAGGAGGCTCGGGGGTGGAAGGCCGGGCCCCTGAGCTGGTGGAAAGTTCTGGACCTCTGCAGACAGCCCCACCGAATCCAAGTGGGCAGTGCAGATTTGCCCCTTCTTGTCAAATGTGTTCCCTCTGCAGAAGGGAGCCATCTATCATGGTTTCATCACGCACATGCGATCTTGGTTGCACCCAACCATCTGATCACCAGTTTTGCAGCCAACGGACTGCCTTCAGTCTCAGCAAAGGTCCATAGTCCCAAACTGACCCCCATCATGACACATAGTGACCCAAGCCAGCCACCAGCGTTGAGAGACTCCAAATCACTAGCCTAACATCCTTCTGTTTGGGGGCGTGGACAGCTGAACACATGGTATGAAATGCAACAGCTGACGGGTAACATCGTGACATCAGCAGTCGCTGAGCCATCCGATGATAGGTGAACATTGTACCTGATGTCTGTGGAGACAGTGAGGAGATGATGCACCACGGAGAGACCGTGACCAGCACAGAGCAGGCGCTCAGCAGGCGGGAGCCTCTGAGCCTGGTCGTTACTGAAACTCCACACACTACTCAGCGTCTAGCCGATTTCACACTGTCGTCATGAGCATCGCCATAGCTGCTGCTCACCTCCATCCCGAGGGAGACAGAGCAAAAGCATAACCATCATTGGTTACTCCCAGTTTCAGGTGCGGGACTGTGATCTCAGATCCACTGTGATCTCATGGTGTTCGGCGTGCTGTCCAAGGACAGTATCCAGGGGTAACCAGCCGGGATGCCGAGGTCTGGGGACCCTGTTACCAGTGCTCTGTCCACACCCCAGGCTGCCCTTTCAGAACCACCAGCATCCACCGTGATTGTTTCGTGGCACTTTTCCTTTTTAAAATCTCCTGGGTTATAAGCTCACTGATCGAAGGTCCTGTGGGCATTCCTATAGGATTGCTGCATTCAGCAGTGACAGCCCCGGCAACAGCAGCAAGGAAACCCAGGGGGTCTGGCCCTTGCAGTGGTCTCTCGGTCATTCATATCACCCCTTTTCAAGCTCCTCTGTAAGCACGGATGACTCCCTCACATGCATCTTTCTCTCCTGCTTGGGACCCCTAACCCACATATCCTAAAGTGTTTCTTCTTCATTTCACGAATAAGTAAAACAAATGCATGATGGAGCAAAATATCCTAATACTGACTGCCTCATTTTAAACCAGTTGAGCACACAAAGAAATGAGGTTCAGGGAGCTTCACCTTAACAGCAGAGACGTGTCGTGTCTGACTCTTGTGACCCCATGGACTGTGGCCCACCAGGCCCCTCTGTCCATGGGATTCTCCAGGCAAGAATTCTGGAGTGGGTTGCCATTTCCTGCTCCACAGGATCTTCCTGACCCAGGGATCGAACCCGCCTCTCTTGCATCTCCTGCATAGGCAGGTGGCTTCTTTACCACTGGGCCTCCTGGGAAGTGCCTGCAGGAACAATGTTAATAACAAAATGGTACTGCCTGCCCTCCATGGAATTCTTGCTGTGCGGAGGGGACAGCGTGAGGTCAGCCATCCTGCTCCCCACCTTGATCGTTGCAGTGACACTTTGGCAAGAAGACCGATCGGGGCGCTAATGAGCTGACTAAGGCCGAACATGAGCGAAGGTGGTCAGACGTTTCTAATGGAAGCTCTCAGGCACCGTGCTGCTCTGTCTCCCTGGGGTTGGGGTTGGGTTGGAACCAGAGCCCAGATGACCCTCTGCCTGCACCCCAGTCCTGGGCCTGCTGGCCCCCAGAATCTGCAGGGAGACAGGTGGCCTTTCATCCGCCAGGTCTCACCAGGTGCTCTGCTCTCTCTAACGCTCTCCAAGATGGATTCCCCACCCGAGACCCATCCTGTCTTTCTCGTCGAGTTTAACTAGTTGAATAGAAGCAGATGCAGGAGGTTTGGCTGGCTGAAGCTGGAGAGCAACCCCTGCAGTGGTCTCCGGGGACAGTCCACACCCCTCTGCCCTTCTCCACCCCTCCCTGCAAGCCTGGCCCCTCCCCTCCCCTCCCTGTCATTTATTTCCATGACCTTCCTTCACAGCCAACACCTGCGGCTGAGGAGGTCCCGACCACCTGCTGGACCCCGGGGTGGGGGGTGCAATGGGGGACCCTCCCAGTGGTTTCTGTCTGATGGCTCTTTGTGTTGAAGAGCCTTGAATACCAGCCGAGCCACTAGGGTGTGAGAATCCATCCCAGACTCGGGGGCTTCACGTTTAAAATTCTAACCTGGCGTTTGTCACAAGTTTATGATTTGGCTGGGCCATTTTGGCGACCCCAGCTGGACTCACTCAGACACCTGTCAGCAGTGGGGGCTTGCCGGGGGCTGGCCCGTGGGCACGGCCTTGGCCAGGATGGCTCAGCCCACTCTGTGTGCCCCCCTCCAGCAGGCCGGCACCCTTGTGGGAGAAGCACATGCCCAAGAAAGAAAGTGGGAGCACAGAAGCATGCTGTTCAACTTAGGGAGCATGGACTCTGTCCCCTCGGCCAGGACCAGTCCCGTGGCCATGGCCAGCATTGGCGTGGGGGAGTGCTGGCTGGGGTGGACACAGAGAGGCAGGGACATGGGGTGGTGTGATCCCATTGTGGGATGACGTCCTCTTCCAACCAACGCAACTCCTCTTGGCATCCGTTGCAGCCACTTTCATCCTGAAATAAACCCGTCTTTCTCTCGGGGTCATCATGTCACTGCTGCCCACACACAGGCTCCACAGCAACCTGGAAGGTTCTCCACAGCCTCGGGAGGCGCAAGACGGGTCTCCAGGGAGGCAGCCCGTGTGGGGAGGGCGAGAGGAGCGGGACGTGTGCAACACGCATCCCACTTGGGGCTGCTTCTTCTCCAAAGAATGTCACATTCTGAGTGGAAAGGGGGAAAAGAGAGGGAGCCCCAAACCTAACACTCTGAAGTCAGTGATTTTTCTCTCCTGACTAATTAAGCTTAACCAGGATGGTGGGCCTGTCAAACTGGGGAACCTTTCACGACAGAAAAAAGAAGCCTGCTCTCCAGGTGGGTTTCCTGGCGTGGCTGGCTCCCTCCACTGTACGTACTTGGCATCCATGACAACACCATCAGAAATAATAGCTAAAACACTCACTGTCTGTCACCATGAAATAATTACAGATGGGGCTCTTCTTACACTCGAGATGGATTCTATATTTCATTGAGGAAAATATATGTGGCTTTTAAAAAGAATGGAATGCATTGAGGGTGCTGCTGAGATGAATGGCCAAATAAAGAAATTTTTAAGAAGTTCTCTGCGAGTGTGTGTGTGTGTGTGTGTGTGCGCACGTGCACACACACTCAAGCTTGTGAGCTTGTCACTCATGGAGAGACGAGGGATGTCATTCCTGAGCTGGTTAATTACAAAATGCATTAATGTTTTATTACACCCTTATCAGTAATTAATCACCACTTTGATGTAAAGTTCAGCCTCAGAAAAGTATCATGAAATTGTCCTTCATGTACGAATGAGGTTTTTAGGAGTGAAGAGAGACTATGACGGGCTTCCCAGGTGGCTCAGTGGTAAAGAATTTGTCTGCTAATACAGGACAGGCAGGTTTGATCCCTGGGTTGGGAAGATCCCCAGGAGAAGGAAATGGCAACCCACTCCAGGATTCTTGCCTGGAAAATTCCATGGACAGAGGAGCCTGGAGGGCTATAGTCCACAGGGTCACAAAGAACTGGACACACAGAGACTGTAACAGAGATAAAGATTATTTCCTCTTGGAAACAGGAAAGAGATTAGCCTTGAATGATCGTCTTCCACTGGGTTTGTTCCTTTTGGAGTGTCTGTGAGGCTCAAAGTGAAGGAGGCAGGAGATAGAAAGAAGTAGAGAGGAGAGGGAGTGACAGAGAGAGAAGGAGGGAGGGAAGGAGAGACAGAGACAAAGAGAAGGAAAGACAGAGGCAGAAGGGAGACAAGGAGGGAGACCGACAGACAGACACAAAGGAAAAAGAGACACAGAGAGAGAGGAGGAGAGGTGGGGAGTAGGGAGAGACAGAGACAAAGGAAGAGAGACACAGAAAGAGAAAGAAGGAGAGAGAGACAGAGGGGAAGGGAGAGTCAGAGGGAGACAGGGTTGCAAGCCTCTGTGGTAACAGGGGTGCTGGGAGACTGCCGGGTGGCATCCTTCAGGTGCAGAGTTTGAATAAAAATGCAAAACAGAATGCTCTCATTCAGTAAATATTATCATTTTTATTCACTCATTAATTAAGTTGCTTAATTGCTGCTGTCAAAAGACTCTTGAGTTTGTGACTGGGACTGCGGCTGTGTTTTGATCGGAGCAGAGGGAGAGCGGCGGCGGCTGGCTTCCCAGGCAGGAGCCCAGGAGCCTCGAGGACGCCGTGTGCGGCCGGAAGGCGCTATGGCTCCACGGGGCGGCCGCAGGGCCTGTTCCTCCCCACGGTTGGTGCTCATCGCCAGCCCGTCATCACGCCAGGCATCGCCCTGCGCCAGTCCTTCTTGTGCAGAATATTTCCCTCGTGGAATCAAACTTCCCAAGATGGGTGGGACAGGAACAGGCCCCAGTCTAGGCAGGCCTGCACAGACGGGCATGGCCTGGGTGTGTGTTTCAGAATGTCCTGTCCCCACTTCCCGTCGGGGCCCCAGGCTCACGCACGGTCTGTGTCCTCTCTCGGGGACACATGCATCCTGCAGGGCCCCAGCCAGACCCGCTCTACAAACACACCAGAAATGGCCCATGAAGTGTCTCGGAGCTGACATTTGATTAACGCTCCCTGGCCTTTCCATGCTCAAATTTGCTTTATGTGAGATATGTGAGTAACCTTTGAGCACACCCCTCCGAATTTGTGTCACCGTGCACAGACCCCCAAAAGCATTGGCTCATCTAGCGGCCAAGGGGCCTCCTGTCCAAGAAGTAGAGATGGCTCCCTGCCTCCAACGCCATGGACATCTCCAGGCACCTGCTGGAGCAGTTACTCCTCTCCGTTGCCATGAGGACTATCTGAGAGAGCGAGGAAGGGAGGGAGGCAAGGAAAAAGATTAGGAAGGATCTCAATGCGCAGCCCTGTTCTCACTCCCTTCAATTTTCTGCAAAATTCTTTTTGCATTGGACCTGTTTCTTAGTCCATCCTAGAGGAAATCAGTCCTGAATATTCACTGGAAGGACTGATGCTAAAGCTGAAACTCCAATACTTTGGCCACCTGATGTGAAGAGCTGACTCATTGGAAAAGACCCTGTTGCTGGGAAAGATTGAAGGAAGGCAGGAGGAGAAGGGGACGACGGAGGATGAGATGGTTGCATGGCATCACTGACTCAATGGACATGAGTTTGAGTAAGCTCTGGGAGTTGGTGATGGACAGGGAGGCCTGGCGTGCTGCAGTCCATGGGGTCGCAAAGAGTCTGACATAACCAAGCGACTGAACTGAACTGCTTCTGGTCATCACTGTCTCCATGCAGGAAGATGAGGGTAGCTGTTCCAGCTTTCCAACGCTTACCTTAAAAATCTAATGCTTTTATTTGGTCTGTCAAACCCAACTCTGTGAGATACCTTTGAGTGACTTGAGGACACATCCAGGCTAATCGATAAGGTGGGATCCCTTCGCTGTTATTGTCCAATCACTAAGTTGTGTCCCACTCTTTGTGACCCCATGGACAACAGCATGCCAGGCTTCCCCGTCCTTCACTATCTCCTGGAGTCTGCTCAAACCCATGTTCATTTGCTCAAACTCACGCCCACTGAGTCAGTGATGCCATCCAACCATCTCATCCTCTGTAGCCCCCTTCTCCTCCTGACCTCAATCTTTCCCAGCATCAGGGTCTTTTCCAATGAGTCAACTCTTCACATCAGGTGGCCAAACTATTGGAGCTTCAGCATCAGTCCTTCCATCGGTCCTGAACGAATATTCAGGGTTGATTTGTTTTACTATTGACTGGTTTGATCTCCCTGCTGTCCAATGGACTCTCAAAAGTCTTCTCCAGCACCAGCCATGTGTCAAATCCATATACAGTGACTGTTGAGATGCACATGGTGGAAAGTTCACATACACCTAAAACCCCAGAAACTCAGATAAAAGACCTGGGGGCAGAGATGAGGGAGCTGGGAAACAGGGAACAGAGCTGATTAACCTGATATTGCAGCAAATTCATGACAAATTAGAGGGAACCTACACCCTGTTTTCATCATTACACTTCCAATCACATTATGATTTAAATGATCTCAAGCTCCTGGAAGAAGCACCATGAACACAAAGGTTGATCTGAAACAGAACCATGCCAGCATTCTGGAAGATCTCTTCCAGGAAAAGCTCAAATCCGCTGGGGAAACAGCTTTAAACTGTACTGTCTTTGTCTTGTTACAAACACTCATATACACAGTCTTGTCTGGTGTCTAAGAGGAGACAAATTCATGCTGATAGAGGTAATATTCTGGAACAAGATTCTGAAAAAGTCTTAAATTTAACTTTTCAGATAGAAAGACAGATTTTCTTAAGAAACAACAATTGTTTGACCAGCTGCTTGTATTAATTTTCTATTGCTAATATGACAAATTACCACAGGCTTAGTGTCTCAAAACAACACAAATTTATCACCTTAATGTACCACAAATCAGAAGCACATGAACCTAGCTAGCTCCCTGGGCCAAGTTCAAGGTGTCAGCAGGACAGAATTCCTTTTCAAGGCTCTTGAGGACAATCCATTTCCTTGCCTTTTCCAATTTCTAGACAGTGCCCACCTTTCTTGGCTTGTGGCACCTTTCATTGCCCTCAAAACCAGCATCTTGGGCTGAGCCCTTCCCATCTTTCTGTCTCTCTGACTCTTTCTCTTTTAAGGAAACTCATGACTACCTGGACAATCTCCTGGACCCACCTGGACAATCTCCCTAATTTAAAGTCAGTAGATCAGCAGCCTTAATTCCATCTGCCACCTTAAGTCCCCTTTGGCCCGTAACCCACAGAGTCACAGCTTCTAGGATTCAGGGGTGGACATCTTTCTGGGGCCATTACCCTGTACACCACACTGCTCCTAGTGGGTGCAGAAATCAATGAAGAGGAAAAGCCATCGAGGCAGGCAAGTGGGGAGGGCCACACTGGGCTGGCCAAGTGCTCCCAAGACAGGCCATCAAAGAAGAAGGTGTTATCAGATCAGATAAGTCTGGGGAAAGTGAGATAATGCTGTTGCGTTCGTATGGTTGCCTGTGGTTTCTGTCACCAAATGCAACAAACCTGTTAGTTTAAAGCAACAGGAATTTTTTTCTCCTGTAGTTCTGGAGATCAGAAGGCTGAAACCCAGGGGTTGGCAGGACCTTCTGAAACCTATGGGGGAGCCTTCTTGCCTCTCCTAGCGTTGGGTGTTTGTCCTGCAATCCTTGGCTTGTGACCGCATCACTCCACTCTCTCCTCCATCATCACAGGGCCTTCCTCTCCCTGTGTTTCTGTCTCAGCATCTCTCTCTTCTTTTTATCAGTCCCTTGTCACATTGGATCAGGGCCAACCCTGCTCCAGCACGGCCTCATCTTATGTGTGTGCTTAGTCATTCAGTCATATCTGACTCTCTGTGACCCCATAGACCATAGTCCACCAGGCTCCTCTGTCCATGGGGATTCTTCAGGCAAGAATACTGGTGTGAGTTGCCATTTCCCTCTCCAGGGGATCTTCCTGGCCCAGGGATCAAACCCAAGTCTCCTGTGTCTCCTGCATTGGCAGGTGGATTCTTTACTGCTGAACCACCAGGGAAGCCCCATGACTTATATCCATAAGAATTATGTCCCAACCTGCCTAGTATAACGGAGCAAATCAAGTATGACAGTACAGGAAATATGATCACAACCTGAGACCTTCAGGAGATGGAAATATACTCACATGCACAGAGCAAGTCAAAGAAATGGCTCTAGAATCCAGAATCCAGGAGCTTTCGGTGCTCTAACACGGTCTGGCAGAGATAAGCATGTGTTAATACACTTATCAATAATGTTCAACAAGCAACTTCAAAGTGATGACTTTATTTTTACTCAAAGTCTTTCATTTCCTAGAAGTCATGAAGAGCTGCACACAGAGCTCTCCTGGGGGGCCCTGTGCTTTCCGGGTCAGGGGGCCCTCAGGCTGGGCCCTGGGTCTTCCAGGGCTGCTCCTCCGCTCGCAGAACTGAGTGGGGTAGCCCCAGTCTGGCCTGCACACCCATGGGGCCTCTGCCATCTCCAGTGGGGAGCTCTCAGGAGACAGGGCCCCGCCAGCCGCGCCAGCCCCCACGGCCTTGACCCTAGCCTTCTGTGTTCACTGGAGCAGCAGCCTTCCCCTCTGGCAGGCCTTGAAGCCTGAAAGAACTCTCCCTTGTCTCTTCACCACGGAAGGACAGTATTTCTCAGCACATATCTAACCATCTACCTTCAGGTCTTTGAGTCAGGGAAGCTTTGCAAAACCAGGCTTTGGCGACTCAACCACCAATAAGAAACCCTGACCACCCCTGGGCCTTCAAGGCCATGGTTGAGGCAAAGGTGACGTGGTAATGACTGGGTTTTTCATTCCAATCCCAAAAAAAGGCAATGCCAAACAATGCTCAAAATACCACACAATTGCACTCATCTCACATGCTAGTAAAGTAATGCTCAAAATTCTCTAAGCCAGGCTTCAGCAATATGTGAACCGTGAACTTCCTGATGTTCAAGCTGGTTTTAGAAAAGGCAGAGGAACCAGAGATCAAATTGCCAACATCCACTGGATCATGGAAAAAGCAAGAGAGTTCCAGAAAAACATCTATTTCTGCTTTATTGACTATGCCAAAGCCTTTGACTGTGTGGATCACAATCAACTGTGGAAAATTCTGAAAGAGATGGGAATACCAGACCACCTGATCTGCCTATTGAGAAATTTGTATGCAGGTCAGGAAGCAACAGTTAGAACTGGACATGGAACAACAGACTGGTTCCAAATAGGAAAAGGAGTTCGTCAAGGCTGTATATTGTCACCCTGTTTATTTAACTTATATGCAGAGTACATCATGAGAAACGCTGGACTGGAAGAAACACAAACTGGAATCAAGATTGCTGGGAAAAATATCAATAACCTCAGATATGCAGATGACACCACTCTTATGGCAGAAAGTGAAGAGGAACTCAAAAGCCTCTTGATGAAAGTGAAAGAAGAGAGTGAAAAAGTTGGCTTAAAGCTCAACATTCAGAAAACAAAGATCATGGCATCCGGTCCCACCACTTCATGGGAAATAGATGGGGAAACAGTGGAAAGTGTCAGACTTTATTTTTCTGGGCTCCAAAATCACTACAGATGATGATTGCAGCCATGAAATTAAAAGACGCTTACTCCTTGGAAGGAAAGTTATGACCAACCTAGATAGCATATTCAAAAGCTAGACATTACTTTGCCAACAAAGGTTCGTCTAGTCAAGGCTATGGTTTTTCCAGTGGTCATGTATGGATGTGAGAGTTGGACTGTGAAGAAGGCTGAGCACCGAAGAATGGATGCTTTTGAACTGTGGTGTTGGAGAAGAATCTTGAGAGTCCCTTGGACTGCAAGGAGATCCAACCAGTCCATTCTGAAGGAGATCAGCTCTGGGATTTCTTTGGAAGGAATGATGCTAAAGCTGAAACTCCAGTACTTTGGCCACCTCATGAGAAGAGTTGACTCATTGGAAAAGACTCTGATGCTGGGAGGGATTAGGGGCAGGAGGAGAAGGGGACGACAGAAGATGAGATGGCTGGATGGCATCACTGACTCGATGGACGTGAGTCTGAGTGAACTCCGGGAGTTGGTGATGGATAGGGAGGCCTGGTGTGCTGCGATTCATGGGGTCGCAAAGAGTCGGACACGACTGAGCGACTGATCTGATCTGGAGGAGTGGGAAGGAGAGGGAGGCAACCAGAGCAGAACCAGGCTCCCAGCCGGGAGAAGAGCCACGGCCTCCATCTTTTTAACATCTCTGCTTTTTAACAGAGCAGATTATTATTATGCAATATTCAATCCCTGGGTTGGGAAGATCCCCTGGAGAAGGGAATGGCAACCCATTCCAGTGTTCTTGCTTGGAGAATCCCATGGACAGAGGAGCCTGGTGGGCTACAGTCCGTGGGGTCACAAAAAGTCAGACACAACTGAGCAACTAACACTTTTGGAAGAGAGCAGGGGAAAGCCATTTAAGTTCTTAGCGCACTTGTGTTCAGACCTCTAAAGCCAGACAGCTCCCAAGGTGGGGTCCTCATCCACTGGGGCAGGGTCGGGCACTCCTCCATGGGGGTCCTCAGCCCTCTCCCACCCAAGGCCTGGAGGGGAGCTACCGCAGGCTTCCTCCCCGGGAACTACGGCTGCTTTGGGCCCACGTCCTTTCCTGAAAAACTCCGAGAGGCCTAGCAGGTGGCAAGCGCGCTCCGCTGTCTCCTGTTCTGGTTTGATGTGTCCTGAGCCGCCCCACATCCTGCCGGCTGCCCAGGGCCCGTTTATGCAGGTGGGCAGCTCCTGGCAGCCCGTGCACATGCAGGAGGGCCTCAGCGGCAGCGGGAGGGGCAAGGCCGGCTGTTTGATGTGCGGCTGGAGGAGCCGGGCGGGTTAAGAGGCCTCTTGGCCCCTCGGAGGCCCGGTTCACACTTTCACGTTTGTCCGGGGTGAACGGGAGGTCAGGAGGGGAAACAGAGTTCACCCAGAAGTTGACAGATAGCGCGGGCTGTGCGGGAGGGGACGTCTAGACCCGGCCCGGGGCCGCGAGGGCGCCCGGCCGGCCGGAAAGCTGCTGGCTGAGGGGCCCTGGTGATGGATGGGCCGGGCCGGCTCCAGGGCCGCGCAGCTGCGGGGCAGCCCCGCTGACAGCTGTGGGCGGCCGGACCTACCCGGCCGGCACCACCCACCCGGCCAGCGCCCCTGGGGCCTGGGGACCCGGTCCTGGGAGCAGCCCCCGGGCGCCCTCCCTTGTCTCTGTGTAGGCCGAGGTGGGAGGAGAAATGAGCCAGGGATGGCATCTCTGCATCTGAAAAGACGCTTTTGCTTTTGTGGGGGCACAAGGCATCTTTCTGTCCCCAACACCGAGGGCTGCTAAGAGCAGGGTGATGACTAAGCTAGAAGTGTCGCAGGCCGAGGCCAACTCCGGCTGACCCCAAAGTCCTTTTATGTCCAACTTCTGTCCAATCCCTGGAGGAAAACAAAACGCAGCCAACAGCACCGTGACTCAGAAAGTTCAGATTGCACAGAGCCTGTGATCTGAGAGCCGGGGTCGCTTCTGCCATGTGTGCCCTTGAGAAGAAGGACATGAACATTTCCAGGGGAGCCTCACGTGTTTTTTTAAAGAGATCGCCCCGCCCTGGAGACGACGGGGTTGTCTGAAGGGTCCGCTCAGCCCACACCTTTGTCCCTCCCCACCCCTACTCCCGGGATCCCGGCAAAGAACTCAAACAATGCAGTCCTGACACTCTCCTAATTGTGGCTACTTCAGGTGACGGATCGAGGGTGTCTTTTCTTTTTCCCAGGCAGACAATGCGGTTAGAACAGGAACACAGAGGTGGGTTTGGCTGACGGGTACCCTGTCCCGTCTAGCTTCAGGGCGAGCCTTCCAGCTTCAAGGCTGCAGCAGCAGCTTCGTGCTTCAGCACCATCCTTTGCAGATACACCTTCTCTCCTCCTGAAAGTGCGGACAAAGCGAGGAATATTGCTTAATATCTCCAGGAAGAGGGGAAACGATTCATTGGCAGACATTTTGCCGAAACCTACTCTAGGCCGAACCTGACGTTAGTCCTAAGGGCGCAGAATGTGGCGATGTCCCCGGTTCCTGGGCAGGGGGCCGTGGGGTCCCCCGCCTTTCCTCCAGCCAGGCGACAGCTGCAGAGGCCGTTCTTCCAGGAAAAGCCAAGAGCAGCTAAGGGAGAATTCTAAGAAGATGAAGATGGGGGCGAGACTGTGAAATAATAAACGATTAAGTTTTCACTTGGCAAAGAAACAAGCAGGGCGTTTTTTCTACGTGATTCTAACCATTAGCACCTTGACCCCACCTTAAATAGGCCTCCAAGAGGGACAGAGTACTTAGTGAACTTCTGAATTCCTCAGGAGTTTCTCTTGCTTTTCTAGTAACTCGACTTGTAAATGATGACCTGATGTGGGATTTTTCAAAACAAAGGCAACTTAAACATCTAGATAGATGCAACATTTTTTTTAATTGTAAAAATGTACTTTATAGAAGGAAAAAATTGACTATTAAAAGATCACACATGAAAATAACTTAGGGATTGATGTATTAGAAACATTTTTTCTGCTTCCACTGTTTTCTGCATTTTGAATACATGCTTTTCAAAGAGACTCTTTGGGAAAAGCGCTATTTGCTAGAAAGTAGAGATAATTAGTACCCAAAATTAACACAAAATAAACAGAAGTTCTTTGAAAGGACTAATAAAATAGACAAATTGATAGAATGCAAAAATACGTTACCAATAACAGAGATGGAAAAAGAAGAAAGTAAACAAAGATTAAAACTTTTTTTAAATCATAACAAAATTATGTTCAATATCATGCCAATCATTTGAGTATATAAAACAAATGAAATAGATTATTTTTAGGGAAACATGTTACCAAAACTATTCACCCAGGGAAGAGATGGTAAAAAAAAAAAAAAAAAAATTATACTAACAATTTTTAAAGGAATTTAAAAACTTCTCATATCTACCATAAAAAGTTTTCAGGCACAGAATTATTTGTCAGCTTTCAAGGGACACGTAATCTCGTCCATCAGCTAAGCTATATTATAGCATTGACAACTATGGAAACTTCCTAGACAAATTTGTGAAGCTAAATCTGAAAATAAAACCAGATAAACATAGAAAAAAACTGAAAAATCTAGTTTCCCCTCACTTATTAGTGTAAGTTAAAGATATTCTTATTAACCTAGTGAATCCAACAAAATAAAAGAGGATAACACACAGTGAAGAAGTGGGTTTGTTTCGCCCTGCAGCTCAAATCTAGGAAGTCTGTTAACATGATTTAGTGCATTAATTATTTAAAAAAGAAATTTCACATAAGCATTTCATCAGATGCAAAAAAAAAAAAAGAGAGAGCGAGAGAGAGACTGAACAGAATTTAACAGCTGTTCCTGTTTTTTAATAATGTATCATAAATTAAGATAGAAAGTTCTCAAACAAGCTGGGGAATGTATCTTCCAAAACTCAGAGCAAATATTTTATACTAAATGATAAAACACTTGAAGTAGTCCAATGAAGGCAAGAATATGATAGGAATAAATTCATTTATTCAATATCACTTTAGAATTCCAAATCAGTGTCATAAAAACTTGTTCAGAAGAAAATCATTGGGAAAGAGTATGTGAAATTATCATTTGTTGCAGATGATTTTTACTATATGTTAAAAAAAGGAATCAAGTTAGATGGCTCAGTAAAGTGACTAAATGCAAGTTATAACAAAAATCAGTAGATGTCATTTTTATGCAAGGACATCAAATTAGAAATAAAATGAAAGTGAAAACCCAACTTAAAAAGTCAATGAAGGCAGTCCAATGGGGGAAATGATAGACCTTTCAGTAAATGGTACTGGGACAGTTGAATATATGGGGAGAAAACAAAGTGATTTACCTAGATGCTTTCCTCACTCCAGGACTTTCCTGGTGGCTCAGGTGGTAAAGAATCTGCCTGGTTGGGAAGATCCCCTGGAGAAGGCAATGACTGCCCACTCCAGTATTCTTGCCTGGAGAATCCCATGGACAGAGGGGCCTGGCAGGGTCACAAAGAGTTACAGTGTTTATGACAAGGGATAACAGAGTCTGACACGACCGAGCAAGTAACACTTCTCTTTTCACTTTACTGCTAAGCTAATGACATTTAAGGCGCTTCCCAGGTGGCTCAGTGGTAAAGAATCCACCTGTAGTGCAGGAGACGCAGGTATGATCCCCGATTTGGGAAGCTCCCCTGGAGAAGGAACTAGCAACCCACTCCAGTATTCCTGCCTGGGGAATCCCATGGACAGAGGAGCCTGGTGGGCTACAGTTCATGGGGTCACAGAGAGTCAAACACCACTTAATGACTAAACAACAAAACAATGACATTTAAATTCTGAGCCCCTCACTTGCATAGACTCCTTCTAAAGCTCTCAGACAACCCCCAAAGATTTGTTCACATGTTCATATTCATAAAATGTGCAACCATCAAAAATGTGTGCATGCAATCAAATTAAGAGAACGGTTAAGACTGTTTTCTCTTTCTGTTTCTACTTTCTCTCTCCTGTGTGTGCTCAGCTGTGTCCAACTGTTTGCAACCCCATGGACTGTAACCTATCAGGCGCTTCTGTCCATGGGATTTCCCAGGCAAGATTGCTGGAGTGGGTTGCCATTTCCCTTCTCCAGGGGGCCTTCCCAACCCAGGGACCAAACCCGAGTCTCCTGTGTCTGCTGCGTTGCCACTGAGCCACCAGGGAAGCTTCATATCAGATGATATGTGATGGAGTAGCCATAAGCATCCTGAAAGGTTGCACAAAGGGAATTTGAACTGAGGATACGTTAATTTGGGGATTGGTGGGATATATTTATGTGGCTAACCGTCATTTCCAAGAGTGGTTATTGTGAACTGTCCCACTGTCAAGAAGCTTTCTAGAAATACATTTACCCCTGGTTGCTAATACAGGCCCAGCAACCATAATTAAGATATTTGGCTAAGACAGCAAGGTGCTTATAAGACACCACAAGCTTAATAAAACTAAAGCTTTGAGATCTTCATGTGCATAAGCCCTTTCTCAGGCCCTGTACTATAAATTGCGTATTTGTATCCATAATTGTATATTCTTAAAAATAAGGCTCAAAACCATATAGTCTCCAAGCCCTACAAAATGGGGATCCAAATCCAACAGTGACAAAGAAACAAAGTTTTATCTTTGTGAAGCCAGGAACTGATCAACAAAAAATTCTTCCAAATTCTCCAGCTCATACATAACAGAAACTTGAAAAAGGTTTCCCATATTTAATAACGAATCTAGTAATTTGTATTAAAATAGCAATAACAAGTTGTGAAACTGAAAGAAATTTCTCTGAACTATCAGTAATAACAAATTTTAATCCATCATAGAGGGAAGGCGTATCTTTCAATTCTTTTTATGGAAAATGGTATCACAAATTCATTGCCTTATGAAGAGACTCAAATAGTAAGTAGGTAAAAAAAATAGAAAAAAAGAATTAGGCAACTGATTAGTAAAATGTCATGTAATTTTAATACTTTTTTTGAATTCTGTGGTATTTTTAAGCTTTCATAAATCTGCAAATTTTTGTGACTTCTTTACTAGTCCTAAATAAAGATTGACTTTGGTGCCTAAATAAGCTTTCATGATTTTAAAAGTGTTCTTTTTCTTAAAGTTGGCTTTAAAATTGTTAGTAAATTGAAATATAAAGTTGAAGAATTTTAAATTCTTATCAGAACGTTTTCAAAACTATTTCCATAAGGAGATATTTTAAAATAGGATCCTAAAGTTTGTAGTTCTCTTATGAACAATCTTAGTTTTTTTTTTTCTGTTTATTCAGCTCTTGGAATGATGGATTAGGAAAAGCTAGAAGTTTTACAATGTAGGTATAATTTCTTTGTAAGCCATGAAGCACTATGTGACTTAAAGATATTAATATACTATAAAGTGTTTTTTTTTAAATTAAATATTATTATATGTGATGCGTAGACATGACTGTAACGTCAAGTAGTTCGAAAGTGTAGGAAGTGCTGACTTGTGGGTTTTATCTGCTCCTGCCTGTGATGAAGATGAGGAAATGAATGTGTTTTCCCACCATGGGACTCTCCTCTACCTGCTCCATGTCCAGTTTTGGAAGGAGTTTTCCCAGAGTGACTTTTCTAGATAAACATTCTGAGTCTTTTGTAACTAGGAAGTTGTTTTTGTTTTGTTTTCTACTCAAATGCTTAATTACTGCTTTTACTGGAATTTTAGGTTCAAATTCCACCCCCAGAATTTTGGAGATATTGCTCTTACTATTCATATTAATCCAGTCATATTAATAAGATAACTCAATGTCAATTTGATTTTTTTCAAGAAACATTCCAAAACGTTCATTTTTTTTCCATCTTCACCTTTGGAGACTTTATTAACATAAAACAAGTTAAACAAGTAATTAGCCTGAATAATTGAGGAACATAAATATAAAAGCTCTGGCAAATTTTTATTTCCTGTTCTAGTTATCAAAACAAAACTTCACATATTTATTCATCAAGACCTTTTTTGAAGTTCTGCTCATCATCAATTTTTGTTTGTTTTGCATGAATTGTACTCCCAGTTCATTCTTTATGTTTTCTTCGATACATTTCTTCCAAATAGAAAGAAAATGAGAAAATCTGTGAAGCAATTTAAGTGCAAAATCTTGGATTTTTAAGATTTTTTTTTCCCCCAAAGTAACTTTCCTGTTCACAGTCATCAGCAATTTCTTATCAATTTGACTTTGAGTTTTTTCAAAAAATTCAACTAATTTTTCATAGAAACAATATCTATGATTCACATGATGTTTTATTAAATTATGTACTTATAATAAGAAGAAGAAATGGTCCAAACCGGTTTAAATACATTTGACAAATCATAACCTCTTCTCCACTTCAGCAATCCAGTAATGCATTTGAGAATGAAAACTCTTTTTAAAATGTTTCAAGATCACTTCTCAGTTTCTGTATAGCATAGACAGATATGCACATCTTTAAAGGCACTAGTTCACAAATAGTTAACAGTGGATTGATCTATACTGCTCTCACTTATTCCCAACTAGATATGATACTCATCTGAAAACATCGAACTCTATGTAATGTATCGGTAATTAACCTGCTACACTTTTTGAACACTATCCATAAATAGGCATAATATCAATTTGTGATCATCATTTGCAAATTCAAGCCTTCTGAAGGTTTTAAATATGGTGATAAGAACAGTAAAGATACACTTATTTCTCATAAAACAGATCTTTAGTTTGTATTCTGTACATATTGTATTTTGGCTATTCATGATTGACTTTTAACAAGAATAACCTTGTAGTTATTCAGTTGCTAAGTAGTGCCTGACTTTGTTGTGATCCCATGAACTGTAGCCCACCAGGCTCCTCTGTCTGTGGGATTTCCCAGGCAAGTATACTGGAGTGGACTGCCATCTCCGTCTCCAAGGAATCCTCCCAACCCAGGGATCGAACCTGCGTGTCCTGTGTGGCAGCTGGATTCTTTACCACTGTGCCACCAGGGAAGCCGTAAGCATGACTTACTCTTCTATGCCATAGCCTATTGCATTGCCCATAAGGCAGTCCTTGTATTCCACATCAACTGAACACATTCATTCATATATGTTATCACTTCATCAATTTGTTGACTCCTAACCCATGCACATACCACATACCTTTTTGTGTATAACACTGTTCTTGGGTTATTGTAAAATAACTCAAACATCATAGGGCTTCTCCTATCTTTCTCTTTGTATTTATCTCTGTCTTTGTGGGCTTCAGTGTCTTCTTATTGTGAGGAACCCGATTTGAAAAAGTCAACAAGCACTACCTTGGAATCATGTAGAAAGAGGTGCCTGCTGGTTGCCTCTTAAAGAGGAAAGTCTGGGGTGATACAAAGAAAGACTAGACTGCCTGAGGAGAAGAGGGGGTGATCCAGGGAGATCTGAGCTCAGAAAGTTCCAGACAAAGAGACAAAAAGTGCAAAGGCCCCACCCAGGTAGGCCTGACAAGCATGGGAAGCAGATGGACACCCAGGGTGGCTGGAGAGCAGTGAGCGAAGGTGAGAAACAGGTGGAGGAGCCCCAGGAGGACATTCGAGACCAGGGTCTCATGCAATTACATGAGATATTTCAGCATTACAGACATATAATACTTATATATAATATAAATGACATAATATTTCAAATTACAAAAATTGTTCTAAAAAACCTAAGCCATCTCCTTTTCTTAATATATTTACAACATATAAAATGTTGAGATATTTTAAGAAAATGAAATTTCCATCAAGAAAGAAAACTCAGATATTTCTAGAACCTTGATCCTTTTCCCATTGCATCTTTTTTTTTTTAAATGACATTTGGGAAGATTTGTTATTTTTCATGATCTATGGTTTGGGCTTGAAATATTTTTCTTTAATTTCCATATTCCCAAAATTCACAATACTATTTATGTGGTCATATCACTATGAATACGACTTTGTGTCACATAAATAGTCATGTAACTTTCTATGCCGTCTCCTGCTTATGTCGGGGAGTTTTCAGAAACCCTATATTATGGTCTTGTTTTAGGCCCTTCTCCCTTTCGGGGGCTGGTGCCATAATATATGGATTGAAGCCTGCAACTTTGAGGCTTTTGTCAGCCTGAAACCTTGCCTTCCAGTGTGTATCAAACCATGGTACACAATAAATCAACACATGTGTCTGCACAGCTATATATTCTTTCTGTGGCTTTAAATATTTTTATAATCACGGGTTTGCTATTGGGCTCAGGGGACCCTTTAAAGCTCGCATTTGAAACAGCTGAATGGAGATTCAGAAAACCCGTGTGCTATGTGGCTAAATTGTAGAAAAACTTCTGTGAACCTTTGATGGGTGTTGGGGTCTGATTTTCCTGGGAACTCTGCTTAACTCTACAATTATCAGTTTCCATGGTGTGAACTAACCCTGTGTCTCACCGGACTGTAAGGTGGATTGTAGGATGGCCTTCTTCCACCCTGTACCTTTGAAATAGGAAGTAGATACACAATTCTCCTGAGACCACAAAGCAGCCCAGGCCTCAGAATTAGAGTGCATCACACTTCCCTTCTCTGCCTTGATTCCTCTGGAAGGGATGAGCCCCTCTGGTGATTATTTTATTAACATTGTGCATGCATGTGTGCTCACTCGTGTCTGACTCTTTGCAACCCCATGGACTGCAGCCTGCCAGGCTCCTCTGTCCATGGGATTCTCCAGGCCAGAATACTGGAGTGGGTTGCTGTTTCCTTCTCCAGGGGATATCCCCCTGACCCAGGGATCGAACCCAAGTCTCTTGTGTCTGCTGCATTGGCAGGCAGAGTCTTTATCACTGCGCCACCTGGGAAACCTATTAATGTCTACTTAAAGCAAAGTAATGTTGGGAAAGTATGGACTAACTGGTGATAGACATCATAGATTCATTCCCAGTCTCTGGGTCTTGAGGTGGCCAAATGCTGACTCGGGACCAGTGCTGCAGAGGGTGGTGGAACCATCACACTGGGGAGCTGGTGGGAAAGCTGGATAGTTGCTCTTCTACATTCAACAGTAAGATTTTTAACAGAGTCATTTGTCATTAAACCAGGACTCCTGAGACACTTTATTTATTTTTAGCTGTTATGATTCTGAGTTACATATCATTTATGTACAATAATAACCATAATAACAATAGTTACTAACATCACTAAGCATGTGATGTTAGTTAGCATGAGCATTGCAAGCACTCTCTATGTGTTAACTCGTCCAATATTTGAAAGACACATCAGACACAATATTTAAAAGTTCATCAGAATAAATGTATTTCCAGGTCCTGAAGTCTAGGATAATTTGATTTTTGAATATAAGCTGTCTTTCAATTGTAAAAGGATTTTGTATTCATTAAGGAAAGTTGGGAAAAGACAGAAAAGAAAATGACTGTTGATATTCCCAGCACTCAAAAAGATCACAATAGAACATTTTATTGGTAATTATCCCAATTTTTTAGTAGGTAAATATGGGTGCATTTGTTTGTTTGCATAGTCAGAATCATATTCTAGAAGTCAGTGATCATCTCTGACAAAAGAGACACTTTAAATACACGTTCTCAGAAACCCCTCCTCACCATATTCCATCCCTATACCTTACCACCACCCCGCACCACCAGGCACTTAGACAGGTACCTATGCATTTCTGGTCCTGCTTGGAGACTTCGCTAGATTCCCCAAGTTCCTCATCATCTAAGAACATGCACTGTTGTGTCTCTCATACTCTGGAGAACTGGGTCATTACAATAACCCAGTTTTTCCCTGTGGCAAGTCACTCTGTTGAAGAACATAAAATAATCAGTGAGGAGCAAACTTGTAAACTTGTATACATCTCTAACTGCACAGATGCTGAATTCAGGATGTACAATGGGCAAACCGTGAGATCTGGGAAGCTTGTCCGACATGGCTTTCAAGAAGATTGCCTTTTCGTTTAGGGATATGATATCACTTACTCCCCACAAGTTCCCTCCTGGATTTGTTCTGGATGGTGGTTTCATAGAGTGAGGCCTGTTTGTGCAGGGGTCACCACGGCAATGGAAGAACCGTTGACAAATTGCAAAAGCAGATAACTCACCCACTGCGAGCAAGTGTGGAGATGCTCCAGGCAACTGTGGTTTTATACACGCCATCCTTAATTCTGGAGGCCTCTACCACTGATCAGAACCTTTCAACATCTCCCAGGCTCCCGAATTTCAGAAGACTTTCCGAAGGACCAGGCGAGATTGTGTGGGGTGTAACACACACCCCAGAGCAGCTTTTCCAGATGTGCTGGGCAAGGCGCAGTCTCGTGATGAGGAACGCACGCCCACCAGCTCCCTGTGGATGGGAGGAAACAGTCTCCTTTTCATCTCCATCGCTGCAGTCAGAAGACACCCCCTCCTCTCCTGGCCTTTCTGTACTTAACCCTGGAAGCCGAATAAATACAGGACTTTAACCAGCTCACCTATCACGATGGAGTTTCAATGGCTGCTCCGTTGAGTGACCAACTACAGTGAGCATGTCCACCTTCTTCCCAAACCAGCACTCACCCGCGAAGGCCCTGGTGATGGAGAGAAAAGGCCTGCCACCTAGGCGTTTCATAGCTCTGAAGGTGCATGCTTTGTTTGGTTTTCTTTCAGTGATTAAAACCACAAAGGGGGAAAGGTGAAGGAGAGCGATAAATTAGGAATTCGGGATTAACATACACACTTCTGCATATACATGCATGCTAAGTCACTTCCATCGCGTCTGCGACCCTATGGACTGTAGCTCTCCAGGTGCCTCTGTCCATGGGATTCTCCAGGCAAAAATACTGGAGTGGGTTGTCATTCCCTTCTCCTGGGCATCTTCCCAACCCACGGATCAAATCTGTGTCTCTTAGGTCTCCTGCATTGGAGGGCAGGTTCTTTACCACTGGCACCCCCTGGGAAGTCCAACATAAATGCTACTATATATAAGATACGTAACTAAAAGAACCTACTGTACAGCCCAGGGAACTCTACTCAGTATCCTTTAATAACTTATATGGGAAAAGACTCTGAGAAAGAATAGATACATCCATAACTGAATCACTTTGCTGCATACCTAAAACTAATACAACATTGTAAATCAACCATACTGAAATACAAAGCAACAAAGACTTTGAATAAGTAAATAAGGCTTCTCCTTCAGAAAATAAAATCACAGCTTTTGTTAATGTACAGAAGAGACTTTGGAAATAAATCCAGTCCCTCCTTCCCCCAAATAACTGTTTTAAGTGCTCGGAACCATTCTGAGACACCATCATCCAGTTCTCATATATTGGATTTCTTTCTCTTGCTAGCCCCACCCCCTCCAACACACACACACACACACACACACACACACACACACCAGGTCCCAGGCCAACCTTTTGTTCTGATGGCAAATCAAAAATCCTGGGGCTTTTCCCAGCCAGATCTGGTATAGAACAGACCAATTTTATGTGTGGCCAGCCTCTTGAGTTGCATTTTTGGCAGATTAAAAACAAAAGACACGGCCGATGATACTCCTAAAATACTGTGCCAGCTCAATATGCTCCCTCAGGTCCGCCGCACAGACATGACGGCCCGGCGGTACATCACTCGGTGATGTTTTACTGATCTCCTGGAAATTTGTCATTATTTAGGAGTATTATATATCTTTCTAAAACCACTCAAGATTTATGGTGGTGACTTGAATGCCTTTAGAACTATCTGCTGAACACTTTTGAACAACGAAGAAAGAGGAAAGATTGCTATTTTAAGGAATTTGGAGCAAAGGTTATAAAGAAGCCAGAGACCAGAAAACATCCTGAGATTGGAAACACACACAAAACAGACAGAGACAGAGAGCTAGAGGAGGGTGGCTGGCAATGGTGAGAGTTGAGACCCTGGTCCTCCTGGTCCTCTGCCCCGGTCCAGTCTGCCCCCACATGTAGTGAGCCACACAAGTCCAACTCTCATCTAATTGCGCCTATCACTTATTGGCTCATTCCACCTTGAGATTCTAGAGTTTGGGGGGAATGATGGTTTCACCTGAGTCTCTAGCCAAGGCCGCTCTCTGAATTACTTAGAAAGGCACAGAACTGTGAAGGGATTTGTGTTCTGGATGGATAAATCTTCAGGATAAGTACAAGAAATATGTAGAAAGTTTAACCAACAGGCATGTCAGTGATAACCTCTCTGAAAGAGTGAGTAACATCCTTAAAAGTGAGCCTGATGTAAGGGCTCTGTCAGAGTTGGAGCTGCCACCAGCCCCATCAGTCCCTCCGAAGAATGGTTTCCAAGAAGTTCTGGTAGAACTTTCATCAAAGTAAACGGGCCACTTATTCTGGAGGCAATGCTGCTCACCTCAGAGTCTGGGGCAAGGTGCTCCCCTGTGACAGAAGAGGGATGAAGGAGTGTGTCTCCATTTCCTTCCAGCTCTCCCTGTGGCCAATGACCCACAAGGTTCAAAGCATTTGTACAAGATGACAATGTTGTCAGAACACTTACAACAGATCAAAGCTCACTGGCCTTGGAATTGAAAGGAAAAATTAGCCTCATCAGCAAGAACCAAGGAAGCTAAAATCTTCCTCTAAATCAATAAAGGTCATTGTTCAAGGGGAAAGTTCCAAAAATGAAAGCTAAACCCACAGATCATCATCAGAATATAGAGCTGAGACTGTGTTTGGTCCTGGGTTGGGTGGCTGGGGCAGTGTTGTTATGGAAGAAAAGGACCACAGTATAGTCCCTCCTGTAGCCTGTAGCCAGTAGATACCCATACAAGGTCAACTTTCTTCTGGACAGAGCCCTGGGGATAATGCATCACCTCCAGCACAACCACCTCTCTCATTTAGCATGTGAGCCAGGCTAAATGTGAGCCACCGGACACGGTGCCATCAATAAGCCATGGTGCTCAGCCCTGAATGTCTCTTTACTCCTCGCCCAGCTTTTCCTCTTCCCAAGGAGATAAATACTAACATTGTTCAATGGGGGAAAGAATGAAGGTGATGCTGAAGGTGAACTAAACATTTAGTGCATTTTTCCTAATAACTCAGCACAAATATCTACTTAAATGCAAGATAAGTTTAGCACCGGGGCCTTTAGACAGTCAGGAAACATTTTTTAGCTTAACATGCTCAAGACCTCATGCTGCTTCTTATATCTGTGCATTTGCATCCTTTTGAAGGGCAAGAGAGAAGGGTAAACTTCTGCAGATGGGCATCCATGTGTGAAACCTGTGAGCCAACATCTAGTCTCTCAAAGAGGCAAGTTCTAGAGTCGAAAGCCTGGCAAACCAGGCAAACCGGCAAACCAAAGTGGAGAATCCTTGGGGGACTGAGCTTACGGCCTCTAAGAACTAGCATTTGCCTCTGTGAACCCTGGGGAAGCCCTGTTTGGAAACTGTGGGCAATTAAGGGGTTTCCTTGTTGACAACACAAACGCCACTCCCCTCTCTCTCTAATGTTTTCCATGTGCCTAAGATGTACCTCTGTTTAGAAATGCCCAAGAAATGGATTAGTGCATCACTTCTGCCTCCCACCTATTTAAAGGGAATCCTTGCGATAGGAGATTCTTCTCTGAGTGCCTGCAGTAAGGATGGAGACCAGCTCAGGAAGACAGAGCCTTGAACTTTTCTCCCACTCCTTCCAAAACTCCCTTGGCTCTCTCTGCCAGTAAGTGGGACTAGGGCCCTCTGATGGCATGTCCAGGGTGCAACCTTTGACCCTATTCGCATCTCTACAGCCTCACATCTTTAAAACTCATCTTCATATTGATGACTCTCAACTTACATCTTCAGCCTGAAAGCCTGTCCTGAACTCCAGACTTCACTGCGACCATCACCTTGATATCACCACATACTTAGTTAATAGGAGTCTCATGCTTAATGCATCCAGACTAGTTCCCAAGGCCTTCTCCCAGTCCCCACTCCTGCAGTTAATGGTCATTTCCAGTTTCAGACCAAACTCTTAGTTACCACCTGGGCTCCTCTCTTTAGCTCCCATCGCACATGGGATCAACCAGCAAACCCTGTTTGGTCTTTTTTCCAAATACACTGAGAGCCTAACCATTTCCTCCATTGCCCCCATCCTGCTTCGAGCCACCAACATCTGGGCCTGGGCCACTGCAGACAATCTTCCTGCTCCCTGCTGTGAAGAGGGAGCCAGTCTTGAGACAGATCATGCCATTCCTCCACTCAGAAATCCCTGACGGCTTCTCCTCTCGTTCCCGGTAATGCCCAGTGGCTTCCATGACCTTCGAGCATGGGGGGAGCTCACCTCTCCCTCCTCCCATCTCAGCTCTCACCTTCTCTGAATCTCCCTGCGCCCCTCCATGCTGTCGTGACCATACCAGGTGAGCTCCTGTGCAGATCCTGGGCCCTTGCTCTTGTCAAGAAATAAAGGCCTGAACTATGTCCAAGCAGCAGCTTCAAAACTGAACAAATTTAGAAATCACTGGCTTTGGCAGCTCAAATGAAATCATTACAGATGTATATATGACTATCTGTAATGCTTTATTTTGATATGTGTGTGGTTAACTTACAGAGAATTTGCAAAAATAATACAAGGAAAACCCATATATTATTCACCCAGATTTGCCAGCTTACAGCTTGCTCCATTTGCGTTATCATTCAAGAGGAAGAGAGATAAAGACAGAAGGAGAAACAGACCTGTGTGAAAGGTAAAGAGATGCAAACTTTTTCTGAATCATTTGAGAGTAGCTTGTCAGCATTGAGCCCCTTTACTCCTAAATACTTGAATGTGTTATTCTGAACACAGACTTTCTCTTATATGAATAATTATAAAAATAAAAAAACTGAAATAATACTATTATCTAATCCATAGCCTGTATTCAAACCGTGTAAATTATCCAGTAATGTCCTTTACGTTCTTCACCCCCCAGGCCAGGAACCAGTCCAGTATCTCATGATGCGTTTAGATGTCATGTTATTTCAGCTCCTTTCTTTGGGAACGGTTGCTTTGTCTTCCTTTATCTTAAGATTTTAAAGAACATAGATTACTTACTCCAAAGACATCCCTGAATTCGAGTGTGTTGACGTTTCCTTATAATTGGATTCAGATTATGCCATTTTGGCGAGAATTCCACCGAAAGGCCATGTCCTTCTCGTAGCATCATTTTGTCCCTGTATCAGTGAGGCTGGCTTTGATCACTTGTATAAAATGGAATTCACCGTGGGTCTGAACTGTGTTGTTTATAATTAATAAGTCATTTATGGGAGATAATTTCTGGAAGGTATAAACATCTGCTTCTCATCTCACTTTCATCCACTTTTTGTAGCATCTATTGCTGATTTTCTACTTCCATCACTGCTTTTATCTCAGGCATTGCACTTTTCCACTCTACAATTTCCATTTATTTTTATAGTTTTTATTTCTCTGCTGAGATTCCTGATCTGTTCACTTATTATAATCACATTTTCCTTTAACATATTTATAAATGTTGTTTTAAAGTCCTGGACTGCCAAATCCAATCTTGATCTTATCAGTGTCAATTTCTCCTCTCTTTTATCTTCTTCAGCAAATGAGAAATTGAACAGGTATGCAAATCACATAATTGGAGCCATGCATCATGGCTACTAGAGAAAATGAGCATCTCCAAAGAAAACCTCTCTCCTTTCATCATCATATATGCAAATTCATGTATATGTGTGGATAATTTAAGAAATCACAGTTTAGCTAGCTGCAAGTTTATATGTCTAAAGAGAATGCGAACCTTGGTGCCATAACTTTAAAATAAATCCAGTGTCTCCATTTTATTCTGTCAAAGCCACACAAATTTTAAAATAATGGTACAAAGACATACTGTCCTCCTCTCCTTCTCTCCTCAAAGTGCTATTCACTGCCCCAAACCTACTTTTTAGAGAAATAGGCACATATATTTAAATAATATCTCTATGCCCTGTATGCCAATGCAGGAGACTCAGATTCAGTCCCTGGGTTGGGAAGATCCCTTGGAGGAGGGCATGGCAACCCACTCCAGTATTCTTGCCTGAAGAATTCCATGGACAGAGGAGGAGCCTGGCGGGCTACAGTCCCTGGGGCCGCAAAGAATGGGACACGACTGAGCAGCTAACACTAAGAGCGTGCATCCTGGGTCCGCTTCCTTCCCCATCACAGTGAGTCTTGGGGTGATGAGGGCAGAGTCCATCTCCTAGCACAAAGCCAGCCCCTCTGCTGGTTGTCCTCTGCTGTGGTAGGAATCACTCAGCCAACGTCGGCGGTAAGGGAGCAGACTGAGTAGCAGAGGGAGCTCAGTTCCTTCCCACGAGAAGGGGCAGGAAAAAGCTCAGGGTTGAGCACAGACTGGATGAAACCGGGACATTTTCGCTAGAAGGGACTTCGAGAGGTTTCTACAAAGAAACTGAAGTTCCATGAACACGGTTGCCACCCTGCAATTTATTGTCATCCCCTACTTGTAACTCTAACCTAACAACATGTCATCTTTACTTTTCATGTTATTTATTTACAAGTGCATTTTCAGTATCAACCCCTTCATTCATTAATCCTAATGTGGCCTTTTCCAATGTCTACTTACCATTTTAAATACTTACTATAATTTACAGGGCTTTCTTGAACACATCCAAGGTATATTATATGGGGCTAGCTTAATGGAAAGTCTTGTATACCAAAGCAGGAAAAAAACACGTTTAATTTATGATGGCTTTGAATTTTGATCATAATTTACTCATGGAGACCTATTCATACAAAGCAATACCAATACAATTTTTCAGAAGCAATCAAAAAGTAAAACAATAAACACTGATCTTCTGAGTTTTTTCCTGAAATCACAAACATATTCTATTCCAGGATTATGCAAATTATACTTAACTGCCAAATACTTAAGGTTTTTATAATTGCTCTTGAGCTAATTTTATTATCTTACATTTTAGAAGCATTTTAGCCACCAGAATTCTCAAGTTTATATTTCCCTTTCCTCCTTAAAGAAGCTGTCAAAGGTTTACCCCAGGTCAGTATCTGAAAGCAGCCAAACAGACATACAGGGAAACTTTTCTGTGTGTGTGTGTGTGTGTGTGTGTGTGTAGCAGAGTTTTATTACAGTGAAGAAGGGACAGAGAAAGCTTCTGACATAGACATCAGAGGGGGACAGAGAGGGCCCCCACTCACTAGTCTTAGCAGGCCTTATATACTTTCACCAGACCCACTCCCACAACATACATCTTGAATTAGCAAGATTAGAACTAACAATAGAAAGGTCTTACCAGACACACTCTGGCAATATACATCTTAAGATAACAAGATTAGTCAGAAGGTTCTTGTTAAGGAGAAACATGTCCTTGAGCAAGATACATCGTTATATTGACTAAGACAAGTTCAGTTCAGTCCCTCAGTAGTGTCTGACTCTTTGCAACCCCATCGACTGCAGCACTCCAGGCCTCCCTGTCCATCACCAACTCCCGGAGTTTATGCAAACTCATGTCCATCGAGTCAGTGATTCCATCCAACCATCTCATCCTCTGTCGTCCCCTTCTCCTGCCTTCAATCTTTCCCAGCATCAGGGTCTTTTCCAATGAGTCAGTTCTTCACATCAGGTGGCCAAAGTATTTGAGGGAGTTTCAGCCTCAGCATCAGTCCTTCCAACGAACATGCAGGACTAATTTCCTTTAGGATTGACTAGTTTGATGTCCTTGCAGTCCAAGGGACTCCCAAGAGTCTTCTCCAACACCAACACCAACTTCTTGCCTTGAGAACCCCATGAACAGTATGAAAAAGCTAAGACTAAGCAATATAGAAAAAAGTTTGTCCATTTCTCCTTGATAGCCCCAGACCCCTGTCTCCTTCTCCAGGGGAAACTTTTCAAAACTACTCAAAAAATTATACCCAAAGAAGAAAAGTCATGTTTTCAAGGTCTCCCATGTGACCCTCCCAGTTCTCATCCATAGACTGGAGTCTTACCTAAATAAGGGGAAGACACTTAAAAGGATTTTTTGCAGAGTAATGGGTGCATAAAACATCCCCCATAGGAGCCTGGCAATCTCTAGAACAGTTTCTGTTCTTTCTTCCAGTAGGGTGAAGTAAATCAACTCTCAGGGCTCACCACAGTGAAGGAAGTTCACACAGTGAGTGACAGAAACATACACTAAGATGAAAAGGCCCTTGATGAGACAGCCTTTGAGTTGAAAAGAAGACGAGGCATCTAGGAAGACCCATAGCTGCAGGGCAAGTGGAAGCTGCTGCATGAGACTCCAGGGTGGCCAATTCAGTGACTGACGGAAGCCCAGAGGGAGAGCCCTCGGAGACTTAGGAATGCTTCTCGAAGGGGGAGGTGTGCTTGCCCTGGACTCAGGGGGGTGAGCTGGGTGTTCTAGGTAGAAGGCTCCTGTAAACAAAGAGCTCATGACAGAAAACACTGAAAAGCCATCCCCCTCCCGGGACCAGAGGGAGGTCCTGAGAAGGTGAGTGATGCCTGACAAACCACACAGCAGATCTGGACCAGGTATCTAGGATGTCACCGTGGTAACCAGGGAAGGCCCCAGGGCCATCTGAACATAACTGTGATGTGATTTAGGAACAGGCATCAGGTGATGCTGGACAAGTAGTGACTTGGCAAGGAGATTGCAGAGTGGCCCTAGTAATCGTGTGTCCATTGAGCCAAAGTGAGAATTTCAATTTAGGGCAGAACAGGGGACTGAAAAATGAGAATGAAAAAAGGGTACAGGGCCTCTGAGAGATTAGAAGAAACAGGAGGGAGATGTATGCTAGTTGCTCAGTCATGTCCGACTCTTTGTGAACCCTTCCTGGGCAAGAATACTGAAGTGGGTTGCCATTCCCTTCTCCAGGAAATCCTCCCAACCCAGCAATCAAACCAGGGTCACCTGCATTGTAGGCAGATTCTTTACCATCTGAGCCACCAGGGAAGCCCATAAAGAGAGTAAACAGGGTCTGTTTCTTTATTTTTCAGGGATGAAAAATGAGTAGAATAAGTTGGTTAGTAGATGCAAACTGTTACATATAGAATGGACAAAGAACAAGGTCCTACTGTGTAGCACAGGGAACTATATTTAATATCCTGGGATAAACCATGATGGAAAAAATACAAAAAAGAATGTGTATATGAGTATAACTGAATCATTTTGCTATGCTGCAGAAATGAATGAAATATTGTAAATCAAGTATATTTCAGTAAAAAAAATAACAAAAAAAGCCTTGGGGAATCACTCGTCCTTAAATACAGCAACAATCTTGCCCAGTCAAGCAGGTTCACAGAAAAATCTGGATTTTCTTTGGAAGAACCGATCTCTCAGTGGAGAAGACGCATGGAGAAAACAGGAGCTCATTTAACTAAGAGTCTAATGAAAGACCACTGATAATTAATCATCCACTGTGACTCGGCCCATAAATTGTGGGATCGTTCATTTTCGCGCTGTATAATAGGTATGGGAGGAGCCCACTGACATAAGAAGATTGTAGTGTGACAATAAAAATCACTGAATGGCATTTTTAAGCACCTGCAGATGGTTAGGGTGCCGGCCTAAACACAAGAAGGGCTGGAGGAGTGATCGCACTCCTGCCTGCTCCCGGCAGGGGACGGCTTCTCTCGTGACTTACCCTCTCCTGCTGCACTCACAGGTGCTTCCATGAAGAGCCCGGACCCAGAAGCATCTCAGGGATCCAGACGTCACACCTGCAAGGAAAGGGGGAGGAGGGGGGCCGGTGGGGGAGGCAGGAGGGCACTCAGAAAGGTGGGATCCATTTTGCTTCCTATCATCGGGGGCCGCTTCTTGCCAATGTGGTGTTAGCACTTCTTCTGGCTGGAGGACAGGCCTGGCCTAACACTCTGCATGATTTAAATTCTCAAAAAGAGTTTTAAGCAGGCGCACTCAACTACTTTAGGACAATTTCAAATTGTTTGAAATCAAATATCTAAAAATCTACTGAACTCTATACTTGAACTCTACTTTGGCCTTGAGTTTTCCTTTGGGTCTTGATTCATAAAGCTGTTTGAAATTAAAACTCAATCTCCCACACTTTTCCAGAGAGAAGAAGTGAAGTCACTCAGTCGTGTTCAACTCTCTGTGACCCCATGAACTGTAGACTACCAGGTTTCTCTGTCCATGGGGTTTTCCAGGCAAGAATACTGGAGTGGGTTGCCATTTCCTTTTGCAGGAGATCTTCCCAACCCAGGGATCGAACCCGGGTCTCCCGCATTTTAGGCAAATGCTTTACCATCTGAGCCACCAGGGAAGTCTAGAGAACCATGCTTAAAGAACCTCTAAGCGGTTCTTCTGCAAGCACTATTTTCCAGGTGAATACTGCAGATTATCTTACAATGCGAGTTGTCATCTTATCCCCTCTCTTGGGCCTCCCTGAAATCCTGCCCATTTTTCAGGAAAAAAGACTGAGACACAGAGATCTCAATTGGATCAACTGCCCAAGGTCGTGGGCTGGAGTCAGATTGACACCTTTGCTCTGTCCCTGGATCATCGCATGTTCTGTCCCGGGACGGCAGAAGTGCAGAAAGAGGTGGAAAAAGCCACCCCTGCCCACAGCTCTTTGGAAAGCAACAACAACAAAATTACATCCTCTATTTTTGTGTGCTCTTGATTGTGATTTTTAAGTTGCTCTCATTTTATCCACCAAGGATTGACTGTGTTTTCATATCGGAATGATCCGGTTTGCACATCATCTTCAGGAAAAGTTAAGACTTCATTTTCTCTCCAGAGAGCCTCCTCGCCTGAAAGCGCCCTGGTTCTTTCTCAGCGCTGGTCTCCATCGTCACCAGGGCCCCCTCCCTCTCTGGAGCTGGCCTATCTCCTCCTACCTTCCCCACCACCAATACCACCACCACCGTTTAGCAGCTGGGAGTCTGAGGACCTATGGGAAATGAAGGGCTGATTTTTAGTCATTATTATGAGCTTTATGATGCTCAGAGACAGCCAGAACCCAAGATGTTCTGCATCTGTGAGCTTCTCTGAGCGACCACCAAGGACCTGCCGGCCCCTCCCTGTCCCTGCACAAGGCTCTGAGGATGCCACCCTCTGTCTGGCCCTGGTTCCTCTTGTCTCTGGGGAAGGCGGGAAGGTGTCCTGTCTCCCAGCAAGACAGGGAAACTTGCTGAGGGCAAGATCGGGCTACTCATTCCTGTGCTCCGGAGCTACAACCCTGAGCTATGGAGCTACCAGCTTGGGTTCAATGCACACATTCACTGTTCGTTTAATAACAAATATTTCACAGTATACATGTCTACACTCATTCGTTTGCATGTGCTGAAGAATAGCCCTTGTGCTGGCCACAGACTCCATTGTATGGACATGCCTTCTGCTAAGGCAGTGTGGTGATCAAGAGTTTCTGGAAGGGAAACTTATGACCAGTCACAATCAGTAAGCGTGATGTCCTGAGACAAACTTTCTGGAAAGTCCTCCTCTATCCCATTACCTGCAAAGCAAGCAGGCTCTCCCCAGCCCTCCTGTACTGCGGGGCTTCACGCCCAACACTTCTGACGACGCAAAGGACAGGACCACAGCAGGTGGCCGCCACTCCTTCCTCTCTCTTGTTCTCCACCGATTTTCTTCTCAACATCATGAAGGAAAGGGCCTTGAAGTGCTCCGGCCCCAAGCAAAACGTGCTCCTCCAAGGTTTCAAAAGCTGGTTTTATGCATTTTATAAATGATGGTCGTAAGAGGATTTGAAGTCCCTGTGACACTTGACAAATGTCATGGTCAACATCTGAGTGAGTCAAAGATAGGTGGGCCACGATGGTTTAGGAATTAGCCCTTGGCCGGCATTCACTGGTTTAGTTTCCAGGCTCTGTGCGAAGGTGGGGGTGGGCCCTGACCCGGGAAGGGCTCTGTGAGAACCACAGCAGAAGCAGTGCTGGGCTCCGGCAGCATCTCTGCGCACCTCGTTTGTGCCGGGTGCCACGGGAGGCTGGAGGAACGCATGAGGCGGCGTCCCTCACCTCGGGGAATTCGCAGGTATACAGACCCTCCATGTTTCCCTCCTGCTCATACTCTATTTCTTCCATCTTTTTTTCAAGTTTGAGGTTAACTTGCTGATGGAGAGATTTTTCTCCCATCGGCAGCTTGGGAACCTATTGAATTAAGTGAATGATCAAGTCTGAGCTAAGTTTCGAAGGCAAGGGAGTTCATCTTCTGGGCCTTTCTGCTGTTTTCATCAGCTGCTTCTTACCCACGTGCTAAGCATTTCCATGCAGCCTCATCTATCTTTTCAATAAGAAAGTCGGTTGATAAACTAATTCACACTCAGGTGGGCTGTTAAACCACAGAATGTTGGCAGGAAAAACAACACTTACTAATAAATCATATGATGGTAAAGTTCAGTGCAGCCAGTAGGAAGATGTTTGTGGGGTAAGGATAATTCCCATCACTTCATGGATCAAACAGCATAGACACCCATTATTAATGACACTGTACAGCCAGTACCAGGTGAGAACTAGAAGGAATTCCTTCCCATCACAACCCAGGCAGTAAAATTGAGACTTTTTTTCTTTTGATCAGTGTTCATTGGTTCAAAGATCATGTCTCTGATCAGATCTTTAAGTTCTTGCTAGGTGTTAATGCATCTAAGATTTCATTTACTGAAAATTTAGTATCTCACATTTATAGATAGTATTTGGGTGTATGATGAGTTCAAACATCTCTGCATGGACTTTGTGGATAAACATGGTCTTCAGAAGGACATCTCTGATACATAGAGGAAGTGAATTCAAAAGAAGCTGGCAATGGATTTCAGCAATATGGATGGCAGTTTCCAGGAAGATGTTTGTCAGGCTGGGTGTGCAAGTCTGTATTATCACTCACAGTTATTCACTCCTCCTCTCTCCCAGTGAGAGATGCTATACCCGGACTCGTTGCCATGTGACCCAAGGTAGCCTGATCCATGCAGGCTTGTCTGCAACGGTAGAAGGTGAGTGTTGCAATGCAGAGCATCCAAGCAGATGCTTCAACGATAACTGTGGTTCAGCTCTGCATCACGCCTCTGCCATGAGAAGGCTCTGTCCCCTCAAAACTCGGCTCCTTCCTCTTGGAACGTCAAGGCTGAAAGCCAGGCTTCTCCACTTCAACACCCCAAACCTCAGCGATGCCTTTGGCAGCAATGTCTCCAAGCAGTGATGTGTGCTCAGCCTGATCACTGCCCAGTGGAAGCGCTGGGAAGACTTCACTCTGATGTACAGCTCAGACTTCCATACAGAGCCCTTCCCCAAACATTCCTCATGTAACCTTCATTTCCAAGAATACTCAGGACCGAAAAGGAATCTGGGACCCAGAGGGGCCGACTTGGTCAAGGAGACGTCACCAGTCAGTGGCCAACCTGAGATGGGACCCTGGACTCTTAGGAAGCACATCCCTCATTTAAAATGGGGAAGAAAAAGGTTGACCACCAGCTCTTCATGCTCACTCCACCTTCATGAGAAAATATTGGAATAAAGTCACAACCAAAGTTTTCCAAACTCTATCGAATCAGACTCTGGTCTCATGAACTGCCCTGTGTTGGGGGCAAGGGCAATAAGTGGGAGGTGGGGGTTCAAGGGGAAAGGTGAGAGGAAGAAGGCTTCCAGCTGTGTTTAGGAAACTCTGCATGCGGTATGTATCGCTCGGGAGTTAATACATAACAGCAGATTAAAGGCTCTGAGAAGTCCTGCAATAAAGAAAGATGGTGAACCATGTTCAACCCATATTTAAACTACACGTCTCTTCCTCTGTATAATATCGACCGATCCCTCCTATAAGCACCATCTTGTGCACAGCATACTTTCCCGAATAGCGTTCTAAGCCACTGTCTCACCTTCATACTGCATAGATAGGAGGTGAATAAAGTATCTTATAACCCAATCCTTACACCTTGGAAATGCATGTCATTTTTGTGCTGTGATTGACAGTGAATCACTTTTCACAATCATAATAACTCCGTTACTATGTATAGGACCTAGAAAGATCAAGGCATTATGCAGATAAGATGATAAATGTATGAGATTTTCCAGAACTTTTAGAGATTTTAGCAGTCCTCTCGAATGGAAGCTTTATTCTCCACTCCATGTGAGGCTACGGCCATCGTGAAACTCCTGAGTACTGAGTTCTAACCATACCATATAACTACTGGAGGAAACTGCCCTGCTCCGGGTTAGTTGAATAAACTGTACATCATTCATCTAACTTGTATCTAGATAGAACCATGGGTTCTGATACACATTAAAAAAAAAAAAAAAGTATTGCTTCAGCCTGTATGCTTAAGAACAAGATCATTTGTGAATATTGGGGCCAGGAAAAGAAAGAAAATTCCCATCTTTAGTGCTGACATAGGCACCCTTAAGAAAATTTTGTTACGGATAGGAATCTAGTTGATTGTATTTACTGCTTACTTGTGAAGCGTCAGTGGATAAATACTATGACATGGGTTTGCTTGGTTAATGAGAAAATACATCTGATTGTTTGTTCACAGAAGTATCCATAACTGAATAGGTAAAATCTCCCTTTACAACAATGAATAATCTTCACTGTCCATTATTGAATGAAGGAGAGATAGAAAAGCCTTTCTCTTGGAGCCATCCATTGCAGAGAACAGCCTCAATCTGAGTAATTGATTTAAAAACTAAAACTGAAAATAGTTCTAGGCAGCAATTGACAAGTCAGTCTATGCCAAAAACCTACCCTTAAAATGAATGTTTCTTTGTTGATTAAGATCATTTAGTGGAAAGAAGCTGGATTTCTATCTCTCCCGCATCCTTGAACTTCATAGATTATAGGTTAATTTCACTTCTCAAGGTGGAAGGACCAATCAAAGGTCAGCTTGGAGGACACGGGTGAACACAGCACAGCTTGTTTGTTATCAGTTTACTGTTTTCTCTTGAACTGGGCTGCTTGGGTGCTGTTCACCCCACATTTTCTGGGGGTGAGCTTTAGCTTCATGGGGGCGTTCAGACCCCTGCCTGCCACTTTCTTGCCGCTGAGCTTTCAGCAAAGCGCTTCCCCTGTCATCTTTGCTCAGAGGTGGCGGTAGGCCCACGCTGGCCTCCCCAAACCATCGGGAAGACCCGGACCCTGGACTGTGGACGAGCCCAGCATGACCCTCACCCGGAGGCAGCTCCTGGCATGCTGCCCTCTCCTTGGGGCTCTTCCACCGCTTTTACCCTGATTGAAGCCGTGGTTATCTGCAGCTCTACTTCCAACGTTTTTTCTCCTTCCATCTAAATAAGTGAAGCGTTTTTCTCACTCTTGAGGTCAAGGAAGAGAGCATTCCTCTCACTGCTTCCTCTAGAACACGAATGCCACCAGAGATCCTCACCAAAGTCTCGAAGATGAAAGCGGTCCAGTGGACAGTTGCATTTGGAAACCATGGCAACCTTGGATATTCACAAAGTGTACAGATATGCAATAAAGGCTCTGAGACGTCCCATGGGGAAGGGAGAGATATTATACTCTTGGGGGGAGGATTTTAAGAAAAATGGAGCATTTTAATTTTTATAACTGATCTCACAGCAGAACTTCTTGAGCTCAATTAGGAAGATCACGGTTTGAAAAATTCTCAAGTTCTAGCTCAATAAACGAAGGGTCAAATTATTTTCTTTGTAACAGACTGAGATATAATTTACACACCATAAGATTCACCTTTAGAGTACTCAGTTCAGTGGTTTTTTACTATATTCACAGAGTTGTACAACCAGCACCATATCTAATTTTAGAATCATATCATCACTACATGAAGAAAACCTGTACCTGTTCACACTATCCCTTCTCCTCCAGCCCCTGGATATAGCTCAGCTGCTTTCTGTTTCTGTAGCTTTATCTAGTCAAGACCCTTCATATACATGTGTTCTTTTGTGATCACCCTCCTTCACTTACCATGATGTTGCAGCCTGTGTGAGAACTGTGATCCTCCTTATGGCCAAGTAACATTTCACTGCGTGAATATGCAGTATTGTGCTTGCTGTTTCATCAGCGAACAGACATTGGGCTTGTTTCCTCCTTTTGGCGCTTGTGAATCATGCTGCTGTGGACTTTCGTGAGCAAATCTGTGTATGGACACATGCTTCAGTCCTCCTGGGTGTATGCCTAGGAGTGGAATTGCTAGGTTAAAGGCTAACTCTGTGTTTAACATTTTGAGGAAATACCGAGGTGTGTTCTAAATTGTCTGTCTCAGCTTGATCCCATTTGATTTTTAAAATTGGGCATTAAATATTCAAATAATGCAAAGCCTTGCCAGGGAATGTAGAACCCGGAGCCCTGATTTATATGGAAAAAAAGTGCTTTGTGGTCAACCCAAATGGAGCAAAAGAAGCTCTGAGTTCAGGTTCTGCAGGGGAGCCCAGCATCTCCCTACATTTCACACACTGTGAAATCCTGACTTTGAGAAAACAGTCCCTGCTTTCAGGCTCCACTTTAAGGAAGGCTCACTGGGTTTCTTCCCATTTTCCCGTTGAAGTCCTTTCCTCCCACAACCAGTCAAGGTGGGTTTCATGAAAAGTGGTCTTAACTGATGCAGGCAGGGCACAAGGATTCTGTACCTGGAAGATCCTGAATTAGGGTCTGGGGCAGCTTCCAGTATTTCTCTCTGCTCTGTCATCTCTAACTTGCTTTTATTTATATCAATGCCTGAATAATAACCCCAAACAAGCTCTTGCTTCAAATGCCTGGGAAGTGCAGATGCAAAGAGAGGGACAATCTGGGGTCAATACTCCAGAGTTGATTTGATCACCCGCCTCTCAGCCTAGAAGAAATCTCTAGGTTTCCACCTTGCAATTGCTTCTTGATGTTCCTTTTGCAGTATTAAGACATGATTTCAGCCAATGGTACAGATGTAAGTAAAACATAAATAAATGTATTTTTTTGAGATCTGATTATTTAAAGATTCTTACTCATCTGTAAATGATACACAGATTAGCTCTCTAATTACCAAAGTTGTATGCTGAAGACAATTTGGATTTTTTTTTTAAATGTAAGCTACCATTTTAACAGTTAAGATGCAATACATATATTTCAACAATAATTAAATCCACCTTTTTAGGTGATTTAGGTATTAAGAAATCCCATCTTTCTCCTTTTGCCTTGACTGTCTCAAGGCTGGAGACCCATTAGCAAGTAGACTATTAAAATGCAAATCGTAGCTCAGTCTTTGAAACAGAAGAATGGCTACTTCTCACGGCACATCCTGTTAATATTTCAGCCCTGCGGTGAATCTGGTCCAGTTTCCCCCACAATCATTCCAGTTCTGAAATGACCAAGGTCTAAGGACCACTTTCAGCTTGTAAGCCCCACTGCAAATTCTTCAATGGTGTCTAGACCTATTACAGTACATAGATGGATACCAGGAGAGAAAATGACTCCAAAACGGTTGACATGTCAGCTCAGTCTAGTTAACAGCAGGTAATACTGAGTTCACTATTCCATGGCTCCATGCCCCTAATAACATGAAAGGAAGGTCTCTCCCTCTGCACTCAATTTGCTACCAGACAGAACCATCAGCCAGAGAAGGCAATGGCACCCCACTCCAGTGCTCTTGCCTGGAAAATCCCATGGACAGAGGAGCCTGGTAGGCTGCAGCCCATATGGTCATGAAGAGTCAGACACGACTGAGCGACTCCACTTCCACTTTTCACTTTCACACATTGGAGAAGGAAACGGCAACCCACTCCAGGGTTCTTGCCTGGAGAGTCCCAGAGACGGGGGAGTCTGGTGGGCTGCTGTCTATGGAGGTGCACAGAGTCGGACACGACTGAAGCGATTTAGCAGCAGCAGCAGCAGAACCATCAGCCTCAGGAAGAATAAAATCCCAAGTTAGCTACTTTTCTCATTCGTCAGTCCCTTGTAAGGAAGTCTTTCTCTTTCACTTTTCCACTTCTTGAAAATGTAATTACAAATTCTTTAATCAGAGAATTGGTTGGGATCACTGTTTTGGGAGTCACATGTCTTATTTGCTGATCCTTTTTTTTCTTTCTGAGAAGGAGTAAGAAAGCCAACACTCCAGGACCCTGTTAGTCTGATCACCATCTCCCAGACTAGCTTAATTTCCATTGATGGAATGGAAATTTTTGTTTATGTTTGTTTTTGTTTATGATCTTTCAGCCAATTATTATTCAATATGCTTTCTTGGGAGACTGTGAAATTGAGGATAAATGCATACGACTTATTGGATGTGAGGTGTAACTTCTGCGAAACCAATGACATATGGTATGATTTGAGAAAGTTTTCTTGGCACATTGTCAAACATATTCTTGAAACCTGAAAAATTCAGTCAGTGATCTATATACTGTTTCAGTGGGGCTTTGGAACACGAAAGCCCCACCGATCACAGTTATCTCTGATAACTCACTTAGACTCTGACTTGCATTTTCAAGGTGTGAGAAGCCTGAGAGACAATTCAATCTAGTGCCCTCAAAGGAACAGGGGTTTCTATGTCCCAGAATTCTCTGTGAATCTGCTTTCCATTTACTCAGATGCTTAAAAATCCCGCATGTTAGGTCTCAGAGTTACTTTAGAAGCATTACCTTTTTCTCAAGTTATTTTATAACTCAAAAAAAAAAAAAAAGATCCTATTTTTACTTCTTTACTTGTGACCTTAAATATATAAACCTATTATTTTTGAACAGATTTGCCTATACCATGAAGCTTAAAAACCAGATGTTATAAATAATAACTGTAATTATCTTCTTTTTTTTTTACTTTTGAAAATTGGCAGTATATTTGTGTTTCTTCGCATTTTGGTTCTTTTCTACACAGTTGTTGCTGAGGAATCAGAATAGGACACAAGGGGTCCCTGGAGATGGAGAAAAAGTAAGGGATAAATGTAGCATCTGCTTATCATTCAATATGCTGTGAAGGATAATAGTGATTTCAGAAAACCTTTCTAGAAGACCCCTCAAGCCATCAGGTGGCAGCCAGAAGGGCAACAATACTGAACAGTGATCAAATTATTTTGTGAAAAGGAAACTGGGCCAGAAGAAATCAGCATGCACCCACGATGCAGCATCAACCACACAGTGGACAGATGGCCCTCGGAGCCTGCAAGGTCCTCCTTCCAAGTGGCCCTCCTTGAGAAGGGCCGGGCCATCACCGCGAGGGCCTGCAGAACTCTAATTGCCTCTTAGAGCCTGTGACATGGGACCTTCTAATAGGTAAACCATTTCATAATGAGTCCCTCCTGGTCCTTTAGTAAATAGGTCTCTTGGGAAGAAGGCCAAGAAACGGCAACCCTTGTCTGAGTTTATTTCTGGACTGATTTCCGCCTTGCTTAATTAAGGTCGTGTGTCAGATAGGTGTGGAGTTGGCTGGAATGTTTTCAGAGGTCTATATACAAATTGGGGGGAGGGACATATTAATTTTTTGTTTCTTAGATAAAATATTTCCTCCTTCCTTCCAGTATAGGCTTGCTGTACTTTTTTGATGCATCCTGCTTCACTCAAGAAACAACCCAATGACCTGAGAGGCCTGTTTCAGGTACCAGTGGTCAGGACCCAGGAGAACCCGTCCCTGTTTCTCCTGCTCTGGAGATGCTCAGAGTCTTTGGATCAAAAGGGAAGCACACAAGCAAATGAAAAAATAAAAGCCTCCCTCCCAAATGTATAAGACTTCGACTCCATGGGAAAATGAATTTCTTCCATATTCAATCAATATTTAATAAAGAGAGGAAAGGAGCTCATTACAAAGACCCTCTTGTTTCTCCACAAGTCATCTAAGTGAGATTCCAGAATCTCAAGGAGCTAAGTGCTTAATTGGAACATTATATATTCTCTTTGCAGCCAGTGAGCACACTCCACGTCCCGAGCACACGCCTCAGCCAGCCTTCCTGTGGTCTGTGCGGGGCCGGTCGCGGGCAGGCCTGGGAAGCCGTGGGGGTGCGGGACGGATGGCTCCCCGGCAGCAGCTGGATGCCCAGAGCTGAGCAGTTCTGCAGGCACACCCTCGAGTTTCCTTTCCAGTCTGAGCATTGCTAACTAGCCCGCACCGGTCCCGGGCTTACGGAGGGGGTTTATACCACACCATCTATATCCCCCCTTCTTAGCAGCGCTTAATGAGTTGAAGAGATTGGGAAGTTGTTCCCAGCCAAGCCGATATCCTATGAGTTATAAATGACATTTCATCCTCATATGCAGATTTCCTGCTCCGAAGTGAATTATTTACAAGGTAGAGCTCTTGGGTTCCAGCAATCAGCTTCCTGAGATTTACACCTACGCTCCAGTCTCCCCGCTCCTGCTGGGAGAATGTGACGGTTCCCACTGCCCTTTCACATCTGAGGGTGTAGCGGGACAGAACGACTCTTCTTCCGGAGGCGGGCACTCTCTTCTCTGGGACTGAAGTGGGAAGGAGAAGAAGCCAGAGGGTGAAGCAAAGCATCGCGAGGCTGACCTCTTCCTGCTCTAAAAGGATGCCCTCCTACATCCTCTGCAATGAGGAACGCAAATGAGGAACACTACGAGGGCTTTAAATTCTGGAAGACCTTTCTGCAACATCAAGAGTGATTTTGTAGCCTTGTGTTTTAGTTAATTAGTATAATGATTTCCTCCAGATTGTGTGAAATTTTAAATTTCTCATAACAAAGGCACTATGTCCTACAGTTTGCTCTGATTTCTGGAGAATAGAAGAGTTTGATGCATCCTTTCTGTCCCCCAGTATCTTTGGGGGTTGACAAGCCTTCCAGCTCGGAAAGCGAAGAGTTTAGATGATGAAAACATAACAGTCCACAAATCCACCAGTGGAACCAAAAGATCTCAGAAACATATTTAAGTTCACATGCACTTGTACTCTATGATAAATGTGGCATTTCAAATTAGTGTGGAGAGGGTTTTTGTTTTTTTATAAGTGCTTAAAGAACAATCAATTACTTGTTTGGAAAAAACGTAAAATAAATATTCCTACTTTATGCCACAAACAAAAACAAATTTCTGCTAAATCGAAACCTAAAGATAAAAAGTTAAAATCAAAAGAGTTTCAGAAGAAAATATGTGAGAACATTTTTGTAATCTTGCAGCAAGAGTAAACAACATGAAACAATGGACAAGATGACATATTTGGCAACAAAATATTATAAACTTTTTTCCAATAAAACCAGACTAAACAAAATTAAAAGAAATTGTGACATTCTGGGGAGGGGAAACATTTGCAACTAATCATTATTATCCCATGCTCAGATATATCCAACAGATCAAAAGAAAATAAATCTCAAAAGAATAAAGAATATGTGTAGGTGAGAAGAAGTACAAATGGTAAACAAAACTGTGACAAGATGCTCAGCCACTGTGATTAAAGGAATATGGAAGTAAATAATAATAAAAATACACATTTTTCCAAATACGATTTTTAGATGTTATGTCTTGCTGGCACCGATTGATATTGAGGATGTAATGAAGTCTGCATCTTGACAATTTCTGGCAGGAACAACCAAATGACCCAAACTTCTGGAGGATGACTTGGCATCATCTGATAAAAGATGACGTTTGCCTACCCTTTGACCGCACAAGCTCACTTTTGTGATTCTATCAGAAAATAGAAGCATAATTAAGATACATGTACAGGAGTATGGCTTGCGTACTCTTTTCAATAGGAAAGCAACTACAGTCTAATTATCTATCCATAAGAGCTTAATATATGAGAGGTTTATAAAATGGAAAGCCATATTCCCATTAAAATCTGGAAACAACCAAGCTTCCATCCACAGGGCAATGGCTAAATAAATTGCAGTGTCAGCAGTGAATTGAATATTGAAAAGTGAAGTGAAAGCATTAGCGGTTAAGTTGTGTCCAGCTCTTTGCACCCCCATGGACTGTAGCCCGCCATGCCCCTCTCTCCACGGAATTCTCCAGGCAAGAATACTGGAGTGGGTAGCCGTTCCCTTCTCCAGGGGATTTCCCGATCCAGGGAATGAACCCAGGTCTCCTGCATTGCAGGTGGATTCTTTACCACTGAGCCACCTGCGAAGCCCAATAAACTATGATAGGTTTATAAAATAGAATGCCATATTCTGGTTAAAATCTGGAAACAACCAAGTTTCTATCCATAGTTATTGTTCAGTCACTAAGTCGTGTCCGACCCTGTGTGGCCCCATGGATCCCAGGCTTCCCTGTCCCTCCCTATCTCCTGGAGTTTGTCCAACTTTATGTCCACTGACTTGGCGATGTTATCCAGCCATCTCATCCACAAGGGAATGGTTAAATAAAGTGTAGTGTCATCATTAAGCTGAATATTATGTAACTATTAAAAAGCATGTGATCAAGCTAGAGAGAGATGAAAGGATGCATGCTGTGTACCAAGAGAATAAAGTGAACCATAGACAAAGGAGAGTTGTCATAGATGGATAAATAGATGATGCATCGAAGCTAGAAAATAATTATGTAGATAGATAGATATTACACAACCTACTTGATGATCATCACTGAAGAAAATGACAACCCACTGCAGTATCCTTGCCTGGAAAATTCCATGGACAAAGGAGCCTGGCAGACTACAGCCCATGGGGTAGCAGAGTTGGACATGACTGAGCGACTTCATTATTTCACTTCACCTCTGTTCTGGGAAAGCTCCCAGCCTCCGTGCGGACCTGGGATGTTCTTCCTGAGACCCCTGCCCCCAGTAGCTCCTTCTTCCTTCTCCTCTAATCTGAGGAGAGGCTTCCTTTCTGGGAAGCAACAGGGCACCAGCAGGCACACCACACGTCTTTTCAGCAAAGCCCACATAGAGCAAGGGTTCTGTCTTATTCCTTCTTGGAGTCCCAACCCCTAGCACAGAGCTGGGCATACAACACGTGCTCAGTAGAGACGTGCTCAGTAAATAGAAAAGCAAACCTTAAAAATAAGTGAAAATATTTTGAGGCCAAGGCCCATTCATTTCCTTTCTTTAGTGCTAGAAAATTTTCATCCTTCAGTAATAAATTTTATTTCTCTAATCAATACATACTGGAAACCCATATGGAATAAGTGTGGCTACCCATGCTAGATAATCCCATTGATAGAAAGAGAGAGTCACAGATACAGAAAGAGAGCTAGAGAGGCGGACAGACAGACTCTTAGAAGTTGTTATTCTAAGCAGGTTGAAACCAGGTGTTTAATTCTTTGCAAAATAATTTTTTTGTTCCTGTCCTAGAGGAAATGCTATGTTGAGCACAGCATGCATATGAATGTCTATGTGTCGAGTTTATTTTATTGATTCCTTAAATATATTTGGAGTGTCTCCCATTTGCTCATGCCTGTTCTGGACAATGGAGAGAATGTGTGAAAGTAGACAAGCGTCTGAGGAGGAGGCCTTGGGGAAAGAGGACGTCCTAAATCAAGGATGGGCCTGAACAAAGATCCTGAAACTGCAGGGAGCCTGTCAGAGTCCAGAAACTGGCATGTACCCTGTTCAGTCTGCAGATTACAATGCAAGCGATGCTGAGAAATACACAGGAAGGGTGAGCAGACCACGCCAAACCATAAGTGGTCTTATGTCCTGCTTCTTCCTGGGAGCCCTGGGGAGTCAGCAAAGGACTCTAAGTACACGAGTGACTTCGGATTCCTGCTCCGGAGAGAACAGTTCAGAAGCAACTTGGAAGCTTATTGGAGGGGCAAGATTAGAAGCCCCCAGAGCTGATGGTTAAGTGTCTCCTCCAAGATACAACTTAGAGACCATCCACTGGAGGAGAGTAGTTTCAGAAGAAACAGAGAGGAAAGCAGACAGCATCGTAGGTGTGGAGAGCCCACCATGGCAGAACCCAGAGATGGGTTGGCGCCAATGCAGAAGGAGAATGTGGATGGACAGCTACCCTGCACCCCTGGAATTTCAAAGGAGAGCAAAGGAGCATCTCTTGGTGGGGAGGGTGGCGGGGGTCCACTTAGTACCTCCTGACCTCGAGGTGCCTGAAGGACACTCCTCTGGGTGGAGGGACCAAGTGGCATCAGCTAGGATCGCTGGAGGCCAGACCTCAACAGTTCCCAGCAAGTGTCTTGTGCGTCCCCAAGTGAGGACAAGGGGATGCCCAGGACGGGGAGCATGGTGAGGCTACTGCAGTAGCAACAGGTCTAGGGACATGGTAGGCTTTGTGGACTGAAAGGTCATGTGCCCAAAATTCCTCTGCTGAAGCGTCAATGCCCAACATGATGGCGTTTGGAGATGGGCCTTTGGGGATGATTAGATCAGATGAGGTCATGAAAGCAGAGCCCCAGGATGGGATTAGCATCCTGATTAAAAAAGAAGGCGAGCAGAGCTCTCGCTCTCTCTCTCTCTCTTTCTCTGTGCCACACGGGGACACCGTGAGACGGGGCCGTCTTTAGCCAGGAATCCAGTCTCCCCAGGAACCGACTCCACCGGCACACTGAACAGCCTCTAGGACTGTGAGAATAAACGCCCGTGGTGTCTTGTTAGAGCAGCCGGAGCCAACCAAGATGGTCAGACTGCACTGGATTCGAATAATGGCTAGGATTTCAATAAAGGTAGAAGCAAAGGGCGCTTCCTGGGTGGCTCAGTGGGTAAAGAATCCACCTGCCAGTGCAGGAGACTCAGGTTCGACCCCTGGGTCGGGAAGATCCCCTGGAGAAGGAATGGCAAACCACTCCAGTATTCTTGCCTGGGAAATTCCATGGACAGAGAAGCCTGGCGGGCTACAGCCCATGGGGTTCCAAAGAGTCAGATATGACTGAGCAACTGACACACACAAAGGTAGCAGCAAGGGAACAGCCGAGGTGGGAAGAATACGGACTCCTGATCAGAGAACCAGGGGCCCCGGGCAGCCAGGAGTGTGTCGGCTACAGCTGAGCTCCTGGAAGTCTGTGGTCAGCGTCCCTGACACTCTGTTTGGGGTCCATGTGCAACCAGCTTTGCTGTGGCTTGAGACCCAGGGGGCCAACATGTTCTGGGGATAGTGAATGCTAGAGCAGCAGGAGGACTGTGTCCAGGTGCCCAGCAGTGCTTCCAAACCCTGGGACCTTCCCCCAATGACGGTCATCACACTGAAAGTTTCACCCAGCTCCCAGCAGCATCCAATGTCAGACCAGCCCTCTCTCCACAAACCAGGAAGATCCTGCCAGAGAAAGCAGCAGGCAGCAAAATATTCTTAGTATGTGGTTTGGGGATTCCCTTTCCTTCAAAATCCAATTAAAGCCCAGCAAACAGAAAACTTGCCCGACTGAGGTTTTACAAGGAAATTGGCTATTTTATTTAAACGTTTGTTTTACATTCACAAATGTAATTTGTGAATGTTTCGCTTTTCTTTCTTTTTTTCTCTTTCTCTCTCTCTTCTTTCTTTCCTTCCTTCTTTCTTTTCTCCCTTAACAAATTTGCCTGCACTCAGCTGTTACAGAGACTCCAAAACAGGGGGTTGAGAATCCTTCTAAATAATTTTTGTTTTCCGAAGCCCATGCAGTCTCTTGGGGGATGTCGGCTTCACGTGTTTGAGGCCAGGGGGTGAGAATGGCATTGTGCCTGAGACCTCAGGAGGCCTTGGGCCCGGGGGCCTTTGGAAACCTGCATGCTCTGATGTCCAAGTTCTGTGCCAAGAACAAGTCACTCAGCCCACAGCAGCAGAACAAGCGTAATGATTCGATTTCTTATAGCCGCTGTCACCTTCATCTATATATTTGCTGGTGATTTATTAGGGCCTGTTCCACCTGTCTCCGTCTGCAGGAGACCTTGTATTGTTGAATTCTTTCCGCGGCGAGGACAGGAATGAAGGAGCAGATGGGATTATGACTTATTTTCCAATGCTGAATTTATAAAAAGATCTTCTGTCAGACATCGACGCACAGCAGTTTGTGGGATGAAATTAATCCTGTGAATAAAATCGCTAACCTCACCTAAAATAGGTGCTTTATTTAAAGAAGGATCGATGAGGCCTGCTAAATATTATTTTTAGTGTGGATAAAAGCTTTTCATAATCCCAGGCTGCACACATTAAGTAAACGGGCAGTTCTGGGTGTTCTCGCACGCTGGAGGTGGCGGGTGGTGCCAGCAAGACGCCGGTCGCCGGCTGCCCCAGGCCTCCGCTCCCTCCAGCTCAAGCTCAGAGCCGGGGAAGCACTGTGTCCAGTGCACATGAATCTGCGCTGTGGCACATCTCGCAGCCTCGTCTCCCAAAGAGGATCGTTTGTGACTTAATCAGCGAGATGTCTGGCTGTGTAACAAAAATCACACTCAAGGCTGAACGGCCCCACCCTGGGCCCTTTGTTCTTTGTCCAACTGTCTCATGGGTTCCGGTTTTAAAAGGAACACTGGCTAATCTCATATTTTGGTGCTGATCCTTTGTGACAGGTGTATAAACAGAGTTCATTTCTCAGTTCTCTACCTTAACCTCTGTCAGTAGTCCTATAAATGTGGCTGGGAAGGGCAACTTTTGTGGCCTTTGGTTTTGGGGGTCTGGCCCTTGGTGGCTCATATGGTAAGGAATCTGCCTGCCAGTGCCAGAGATGCAGGTTTGATCCCTGGGTCGGGATGATCCCCTGGAGGATGGCATGGCAACCAATTCCAGTATTCTTGCCTGGAGAATCCCATGGACAAAGGAGCCTAGTAGGGTCACAAAGAGTCGGACACGAAGAGCAACTAACTTTCACTTGCAAGAGGATGACTCCAAAACTCCTATAGTGACCCTGAACTTCAAATTCTTGACACCTTCAAACACTGCTAATGCCTGTGATCAAAACGCTCTACCTCAAAAATTGGAAAACTCTGGAAAGAAGTTTAAATTCAAAAACAAGGTTATTGTTGGAAATAACCTAAATGTCCATGGACAGATAAATGAATAAAGAAGATGTAGTTATTGTGTATATAGTCTACACACAGTGGACTATTACTCAGCCAATTAAAAGACTGAAACAATACCATGGGCAGGAACATGAATGGACCTAGAGATTATACAAGTGAAGTCAGTCAGACAGAGACAAATGCCAAATGATATCACTTATTGTGGAATGCAAACTATGACACAAATGAATTTATCCACAAAACAGAAACAGACTCATAGACATAGAGAACAGATGTACGGTTGCCATGGGGAAGGGGGTGGGAGAGGGATGGCTTGGGAGTCTGGGATTAGCAAATGCGAACTATTATATATAAATGGATACGCAGCAAGATCCTACTGTATAGCACAAGGAACTGCATTTGATATCTTCTAAGGAGCAATAATGAAAAAGAAAAAAATCTACAAGTTCATTGAATAAAAGCAAACACTGCATTTTATTCTAGCATCTTGATTATATCCACCAAGAAAAGAAAATATCTTGCCCCCTTTTGTCTCTGTAACTCTCTACGTTTGAAGCCATCCGGGAATACAGTAGAATTACAGCAAATGGCAGCATATTTCTCCCCCACAGAACTTCATGTTATGGATTTCCCTTCCCTGAGAAAAAGAACTTAAGGAGAAATTGGACTGTATAGAAATCAGCAAATCGCTGCTCTTTCTTTGAAAGGAGCCCCACGGAGGCAGGGACAAGCCGGTGACTTTCGCCGTCAGAACATCTGTTTTGCTCTTGAGTCTCGCTCGTCCCCTCTCCCACCCGGGAACGTTCTGGAGGAGAATGGCAGGGGCCACCAGCCCTGTGAAACCCACCCTCCGAGCAGAGACGCGTCCATGGTGCACAGGACTTCTTCATTAGGACGTTAAGCCTGTAGTCATATTTTCAATCGCGGCTGTAGCTTCTTTTCCTTGCAAGTGCTTTCACTTATTTCGGCGGCACCTAAGGCCCCGTGCCGTACGCAGCAGCACAGTTTGAGACATCGCTGTGATGTTCTGTACATCATATAGTTGCTAACAACCTGTCAAAGTCATCCTGACACCAAACTGAGAAGCTGATGGTTTGGGTAACGTATTACAGGAGATGAAAAAAAGAGAGAGTCCTCATTACTGTAATAAAAGCAGCAGAGACACACCGAGAATCAATTACTGATTTGTGACCTAATGAACTCACCCTCAGTCAAGTGCAGAGCGGCACCGGGCCTCTTACATTATCAAATGATTTAGGATGGAGCGCTGTCTGGGGCCGGGCAGCCAGTCGAGGCAGAGCCGTTCTCTGATATCGTCGCCGCCTTAATTACCTTGTTCCCAGGTGCAGAGATCAAATGGGGCGACTGGAGGTGTTGGAGCTCGAGCCGGCTGGAAACGAAGAGGAAATCATTAACACCAACAAGAGCTGCATCAGGGCCATGACACCTCCTGGAGGAAGCGAGGAGACTCAGAAAGTCCTTGACTTGTCCTCTCTGGACACCTGGGGACTGGGTCCAGTTGGGGGTCAGTGTGGCGGCCACATCTGGAGGAGTCTGGGCAGGTGAGCCGGAGTCAGATACCCCAGCGCACACATTGGCTGGAGAGGAAGGGGGTCCGAGGGCGTGTGTGCAGAGGAGGGGCTCCCTGATACAGAGTGGATGGTGAGTCCACGGCTCACACTTGCGTGTCTCAGAGGCAACGATGACAACTGAGCTTCGAAACGGCTTGGTTCCATCTTTCATCTCCTAGAGTCCTGTCCAGATGCCATGTTCCTGCACGGTGAGCCGAAGCCAGGAGATGGTCATCCGCAGCCACAGAGGCTGCGGCCTGCTGTGGCAAGGCACGCGTTACCATTTTTTGAACTAAATCCTTGGAGCCATTTTTCGTCTTCTCTGTCTCTGTGGTGTCCCTCTCCTTACCCACGGAGAAGAGGCTCCTGTGTTCCCAAAGTCACAGGCTCCTCCTGGGTTCATTGGTCCCTGATGTCAGGGAAGCGCCCAGGAGCTGGGGCTCCAATAATGAAGATCCATCCGGGCTTCAGGGTCACATCCCTGCCCCTCCCGTGCCCCTGAGCTGCTCTCGGCCCTTGCGGGGAGGAGACATCAGCACGAGGCCCTGGGAAGCCAGCTCTGGTGCTGCTCACAGTGGGCTGAGCTGGCTTCATCCCAGCATCACTGATGAACCAGCCCCGTCAGCACCACATGTGGCATCATCGGGCCCTGGTGACACTTTGGGAAAGCGATACAGATGAGGACCCATCCCTGAGAAGCCTCGCACACAAATGACTCACAGCTGGAAGTGTTTGGACAAAGCAGAGTTGGAGAAATGGGTCGTGTGGGTTGTGTGCTCTCAACGGGGAGCCTGTGAGTCTGGGGGAGCAAGGAAACCCCGTTCTGCAGCCACAGGCCACACACCAGGTGCGTGCGTGCTCAGTCACTCAGTCGTGTCCAACTCTTTGCCACTACCTGGCGGACTGCAGCCCACCAGGCTCCTCTGTCCATGGAAGTCTCCAGGCAAGAATACCAGAGTGGGTCGCCATGCCCTCCTCCAGGAGATCTTTCCAACCCAGGGATCCAACCTGAGTCTCCTATATTGGCGGGCAGATTCTTTACCACTGAGCCACCAGGAAAGCCCAATCCTGGTACAAGGATGTTTAGCTCCCCACTAGTTTCAGATGAGTCACTGGAAGCATCCTTAAATGGATGTCAGAGTCAGCCAGTTAAATCCAGATTCTGATTCAGAGATGTCGGCTGGGTAAGAGATGGTGCAGGTCCTGCGGGTCCCTGGCACTGCCAGGCCTGTGTGGCATCCTTGAAGGAGCAAGACCTGTGAGCTCTATGCCTGCCCCCCAGCCCTTATCAGTAGGACCAACGTACTAACCAAGTCCCATGAGCACCATCACAGTAAATCCTATGAGTCAAGTACCCCCGCAAGGGAGTTGGATGCACTCAAAATCCTTCGAAAGAATCTGTTGCATTAGGCCCCTTGGCCAGCCTGGTCTTCAAGACCGAACTTTGGGACTGTGACCTTCCAGGCCCTCAGATAAGCCAAACAGGAGGTGGTGAGGAGAGGTCCCCAGGCAATGGAAGGCAGGAGCTGTGACCAGGCAGGTACAGTGGAGCCCAAGCAAACCCAGCTTGGCTAGGGACTCTTCCCCACCAGCTCAAGTCTTGTATGTGGTTAAGGCTGGTGTGGGAACAGGGTCCAGTCATGCAGCATAACTTGCAAATCAAGAAACCAAGTGCCGACGGTGAGGCAAGAGGGTATCTGAACACCTAGTGCTGTGAGTGGATGGAGCCGTCCGGTGGGCCCCTTTCCAAATGGCCCAAAATTCCAGGATGAGCGGAGATGAGCTTAGGAGGGACGGGGGACTTGGCGCAGGCGGCCACCTGCACTAAATGGCATCTTTGTGGAATGACAGTCAGACACGGACCGGGTCACCGTGGCCCCCGGGGACTTGGGACTGAGCCATCCTTCGGCACTGCTCGATCCTTCCCTCCCGAAAGCTGATGATTCATTGGATTTAATATTGTCCCGAGTCTCACTCCAGGGAAGGCTGCAGAAATGTTTTTCAAAAGAGAAGCACAGCCATTAAAAACACTCTGCACGCCCAAGCCTATAAAAGAGGTTCTTTATTAATGACAGCAATGGCAGCCAAATAGTCCAACTGCTGTACCGTCCGAGGGGACCCGGTGGTTAGGGCCACGCTCTACATGATTTTTACCTTCCCTGCCCCCTTATATCGAGGTCCACAAGGTTAGCGTTATCATCCTCGATGGGAAAGGCCCAGAATGAGAGCTGCATCCAGCTCTCCTCCTCCCCCTCCTCTGCAGGGCCTGTAAATCCTGTCCCCACCCCCTCAGCGGCTCGAGTCCCCCCAGTTCTAAGGCTGGTTGATGGGAGGCAGCGAGGGACACTCAGGATCACCGCCTTCATTTCCTCCAAAAGCTGCAGGTGTGTTCTCATGTCTACAATCTCTCCAGTTTTCCTCCGGCTTCAGCTGCATTTTCAACTTGAGAATGGAGGTGTGTGCCGCTCACATCTCTACATAAAGTTTCCCTCCTCTGTCTGGGTTTGGGCTGTTCCCGCTGGTCTCTGGGTCTCCACGAGAGGGCTGTGCCTTCCAAGATTCTGATGTTCCTGCCCACTGGCCACTTGGACCAAACCCCCAGGTCTCCCCTTCCTATCATGGATTAAGATATTGTTAACAGGAAAAGCACGGTAAATATATCTTTTAAGTATATATTTTAGTTCCCTCCTGATCCCTTCTAAACACTGACAAGTATTTGAAGTTTCCACCTCCTTTAATACAGAGGATGAGATGGTTGGATGGCATCACCGACTCAATGGACATGAATTTGAGCAAACTCAGGGACACAGAGGAGCCTGGCATGCTGCAGTCCTTGGGGTCACCAAGAATCAAATATGAGTTAGCAACTGAACAGCCATCTCCTTTAAGTTTAAACAGGATGGCAGATTTTTGCAGAGAACACACAGTTCCTGGAGCTAATGATCTCTGAGGGAGGTCAACTTCCAGGTGCCAACCTCAAGAATGTTTTGGTCCCACCATCATCTGGAGGTGAAACTTCAGGAGGAAGCATCTTCTCCAGGACCCTCATGGTCACTCCTAGTCAGATACCCTGTCCATGTGCTGGGCCGTTCAGCTCTGCCCCATGGTCGTGAGCAGGCATAGTGTTTATGGACAAAGCGTCACTTAGGAACCCCCAGCCCTCTACACACATGGAGGATTCAGCTCTGACCTTGGTCCCTCAGATAGTCATCAACCCCCACCGGTCACTTAGCACTTCTCTCCCTTCATCCACCAGACTCTACCCCCTTGGCCCACTAAACACTCCACCCTCAGAAAATCAAAAGCCACTGTTTTTCTTCTTTTTGTCAAGGTATTACATGTAAATGGTAGAGTATATGTACAGCAGTAAAAGACAAGAAAATCAAAATTCCCTGGTGATCCCAAGCCCAGAGATAAACATGAGTACCATTCTGGGGGATTACTTTTCAGTCTTCCCAAATTCTATTTCAAAAAATAGCACAAGACATGATATAAGAGCTCTTAAGTTGTCAGCTTTGAGTTTTAGAAGATGCTTTGGAATGTTGTGACGTTTTTGCTGTCTTTCGGAATGCTCTGCCTTGATCTCCTGGACTGGGTTCTCCTCACCCACCTGCTCTTCAAGTACCAGTATTTCACTGTGAAATAAATGGTCTTTTGTTCTGGGTCGACTTTCTTTCCCTGAGTCAGTGCCCTCATTCCTTTGGCTTTAATTACTGTTTCCGGATGCTAACAGCCGCCTGCTGTGTTTCTTTGTTCTGACCTCTCTCCCAAACACTACCATCCTGTCACCTTGCCTCCTAGATGTCTATGGAGCCAGCATGAACCAACGCACCTCCTCTCCACTTCTCAGGCGCCCAATCCTCCTCATCTCCTGCTTTCACCCTGAAGGGTTCTCTCTTTTGGTTCCTCTGTTCTTTACTTCTTGTCTTCACTGGGCTCATCAGATATATTTAGCATTGCATTTTGATTCTTTTATAGATGTTTAGCTATATTGTTTGCATAATTTTGGGGGGGTTGCTCTATGGAGACACAGTTTCGATCCCTGGATTGGAAAGATCCACTGGAGAAGGAAATGGCAAACCACTCTAGTATTCTTGCCTGGAGAATCCCTGGACAGGGCAGCTTAGCAGGCTACAGTCCATGGGTTCACAGGAGTCGGACATGACTTAGTGACTAAAACACCACCATGACCAGGAATTACGTTTGTACCATTAATTTATCCAATCGCAGGCAATATTGCACATAAAATATTGGAGGCTCATAGCAGTCCCACCCTCTGCTCTACTGTTGCCACAAACGCCCATCTATATATGGCATCGACTCCCCCATATGATGCTGTAGTTTCTCTTTAAATGTCATGTATCTTACAGAAATTAACAAAAGAAGTATGTACATGCATATCTTTGCCCATATTCGTGCTTTTATGCATGAATGTATAATATATATACATATATTTCTGCCCACATTCAGCATTCCTATCCATCTTCCTTTCCTCCTAAAATTCTAGTTATCAGCTGCTGTCAGTTTCTTCAGCCTAAGGAAAAACCTCCTTTGTAGCACAGATCTGCAGGCAGCAAATTGTCTCAGTTGTTTGTTATCTGAAACGTCTTCATTTCATCTTCTTTCGGGAGATAGTTGGGCTAGCTATAGAATTCTGGTTAATGATTTCTTCCTTCCAGCACGTCACAGAAGTTATTCTGCTGTATTCTAGCCGCAGTGTTTCTGATGGTCAGCCCCCCATGGACACCTGTTCTGCCATGTGTACAACCTCATCTCTGCTTCTTTCAGTATTTATCCTTCACCTTTATGGTTGAGAAGCTTGGCTTTGACGTGGTTCCTGTCCTTTTCTTTGATTTTGCCCTCTTTGATGAATGCTGAGTTTCTTGGATGTGTAAATTGATATTTTACACAAAATTTGAGGAAAAAAGGAAACCCAAGCTCTCTGTTTGACAAACACATCTAGCTCCATTCTATATTTAAGGCTCTACTCTCAACTGTCCTATCTCATGTCTTCTGCATTTCATCCTCCAAATACAATGCATAATTTAATACCTCTCTGCTTCTGCTGTGATTTCTACTTAAAATGACCATTGTCCCAACCTGTTATTAACTTACCAATAAGTCACTTACTCTCTTACAAAAGCCCAGTCCAGTGTCTCTTAGCCTGTGACCCTTTTCCACAAAAGCGCTGGAAATGTGATCCTCCAACTCTATGATTTTCCTCTTTATTACAGCATATGAAACATATCATTATATTTTTATTATTCTCTTGTTAATGACAAGAATTCTCTCTTTTTCTCCTTGTGGCCCTTATACCTTGTACAATGTCAAGTACATCATATGTATTCAATAAATGTTTATGGGCTAATTGGATGAATAAATGAATGAGTTGAACTTACTTAAGACCATGAGGTAGTGTTTCCAGGGCTCTTTGTATAGAGAAATAAAGTGGCATTTATCCTCAAAGTTCAACTCAATGATGAGTAACAGTGTTTAGATTTTGATTGAGGACATTCAGATCCCTAGAAATCTTTAGGGAAAAGCTCTCAGGTAACTCATGGTTTCTGAATGGAGGCCAAGAATGAGTTTTAAATCTGTGATAAGTATATAAAAGTGGGAGCAATCTTTTTTTATTATATATTACCTCCCCAGTCATTATGGAATCATTTCATATTCATTTCGATAACACCAATCATTAATACACTCATTTGGCATTCATATGGCTCTCTTATGCACTTCGATAGGAATTCTCTTGTAATTAACCATTCATTAATGTTAATAGTAATGGACAGTTAAAATAATGTGCCACCAAATACAGTCATTGACAGCAAAGGGATCAACGGATCCAGGCAGGAGAGACACTGCAGCCATCCCTTCTGTTGGGAAAACGTTCTCAGAAGGTAGACTGGAGCTTGAGATGCTGTATAAACAGGACTTCGAGCCCCAGATGGGAGCCCAAGTCTTGGCTATCACTTCTTTGAGGACTTGATTTTAAATTCAGAAGAAAACTGTGCCAAGCTGGTGCTTGATTCAGCAATTTTCTTTTAGCTTTTGTGTAGATCAACTGTATCCTAAATTATCCATCTCTTCTTTGCCTTGTTAACAAGTTGTATTTTCCTGTTAGAGACCAAATCTGATGTTCCTAAAGGACTGCTCTGCAAATGAGATTGGGGGGGGGGGGGGGTCACAAAGAGTCGGACATAACTGGGCGACTGAACTGAACTGAACAGGATAAAATGTGTGAAAAGTAAAAGTGAAAGTCGTTCAGTCTTGTCCGACTCTTTGTGATGCCAGGGACTACAGTCCACTAAATTCTCCAGGCCAGAATACTGGAGTGGGTAGCTGTTCCCTTCTCCAGGGGATCTTCCCAACCCACGATCAAACCCAGGTCTCTCACATTGCAGGTGATTCTTTATCAGCTGAGCCACAAGGGAAGCCCAAGAATAATGGAGTGGGTAGCCTACCCCTTCTCCAGCAGATCTTCCCAACCCAGGAATCGAACCAGGGTCTCCTGCATTGAAGGTGGATTCTTTACAAACTGAGCTATTAGGGAAGTCCAAAATGTGTGTTTATAAAATGTGTGTTCATCCTCAAATCAAAGGGGCAGTCCTATTAAAAGCAATAGTTGGTTAAAGGTGAGTTGATGAGCTCCACCTTCAAATAGGGCCATGTTGAAATGCAAATGAAGATCACAGGCTGAACCCCTGGATTTATGAAGCTGGGGGACGCTTCTGTAAAGTGCTGATGAAGGCAGTGCTTGTTTCCTCCAGACGGTGAATGACTTCCTTCTCCATGGTGGCCCTCGTTATGATCAATACCAGCAATTTTAGGACGTGGCATGAGATATGGGTGTCAGTCATGCACTCACCCTCCAGCTCTGATGCTGAAGTCCTTGAATGTGGCATCCCCTTTCATGGGCACAGACTGCAGAAGAAGAGGGAAAGGCCAGCAGGGGAAATTCTAGAATTTCACACATGGTTCCCGAGTTGTGTGCCCTGGCAGTTCCACCTGTAGGGCTGGATGGGCTTCAAGGCATCCTGAATCTTGCACCAGACGAGTCCCTGAGGCCTCCAGACAGAAGGTAGGCACACCTTTTCTGTGTCCCTTCTTCAAACACAGTTCCAGTCCACATGAGGACATCTGGTAAGCTTCCAAGACACTGAGGTTAGCTCTTTAATTCAGCTGGCCAGATGTAAAAGGCAACTCTGCTCAGTGGAGATAACGCACTGACCCCTGTGCTCAGTCAGTCATGCCTGACTCTTTGCAACCACATGGACTGTAGCCTGCCAGGCTCCTCTGTCTAAGGAATTCTCCAGACAAGGATACTGGAGTGGGTTACTATTTCCTCCTCCAGGGGATCTTCCAAACCCAAGGATAGAACTTGAGTCTCCTGCGTCTCCAGCTTGGCAGGCAGATTCTTTACCCCTGAGACACCTGGGAAGCCACACTGACCCCTTATCACACTGGTTTCTGGCCCTGAGAGCAAGTTGTCTCTGTGTGATGTGAGGAAGCGAGACATAGGCGCCCTAAAGCAGGGAGAATGGCCCCCTAAAAGGTAAGCGGGGAGGCCCAGAGCGATGGCTGGGGCCTGACCCGAACCTGCCCAAACACTCCATCAGGGCAGATCCGTCACTGCCCCTTCCTGGGTGATGACTGTCGGGGCGGCTTGGGGGATGGCTCTGTAGGGGGAACAGGCACAGCAGACCCCGACTCGGGTCCCAGGCAGCCCAGACTCAGCTCCAAGTTTCTGGACAGTAGCATGGACTCGGGTCTGACAAGGGGAGACAGAGCAGGGCTGAAGAAACGGGGGTCGTGGGCAGCCGCTGCAATCCCAGGACATAAATCCCCTGCCGGCCTGCCTCCCAGAAGGAAGCCTGCACCTCCCCTCTTGAAGGACACCCTTCCCCAGATGGGATGCCCTGGATTCTGACCAGTCATCTAAACCACATCACTGTGGAAAAGCCCAGAAAGTCAGAGCTTGACGGGCCTCTAGATGGTCTCATCCAATGCTTCAGTTTCACCCACATGGAAACGGAGGCCCTGAGGGGAGCATGCTCTGTGGGCGCCAGGTTTGCTGTGCCGGCCACCGTGTGCCCCAGAGCCATCACTCCGCACGTGTCTCAGCCCCAGGAGAGATGCTCTTCTGCAAGCACAGGCTTTCCGAACCCGTGAGGTGCGAGGAATATGGCTGCCAAGCTTGGGCAGGGGGCAGACGCAGGAGGGGGCGGACAGGTGCTGTAAGGCTGGCTGTGCTGGGGAGGGGGCTTACTGGGCACGGTTGTCCATCTCACGCATCCATCCACCCAGCATATGGTCAGTGCCACCCTGTGCCCTGGCCCGGCTGCTTGAGCACGACTCCCCTTCTTTGGCTCCCCTTATCAGGCCTCCAGTGACCAGGACCGCCCACGATCTTCTTAGGGCACCCCTCCCTGTGAGAGGGAGTCCTGGGTCCACCGTGTCCATGAGCGCTGAGGCCACCATAGCCTCAGGTCTGGGATTCTGCTCAGTGTTTGTCCCTTTAAATTCTACACAGCAAAAAACTCTGCACACTATCCACCTGAAACATTAAAGAGCTTCTTCTGCCTCTACCATGTCTATAAAAACCATAAAGTAGAAATCTTTAATTACTCAGAAAGGTCAAGCTTCACATTGTATATTTAATCTGGATTTAAAGAAGTGACTTCTATGAAGAGTTATGTTGTCATGTCTAAACACCTGCTGCTTCCATTTGTCAAGACACACTCGGGCACTCCCAGGCAGAGACACACAAATAAACCAGCGACATTCAGTGCCGGCTACCTTCCTATTCAGAGCGGGAATATTTTAGGACCTGTCTGAAGACGGCCGATTCTTCCCAGGTAGACAGTAATCACAGGGGCGGACAGAAGCGGTTTTCAACTACTTTGACGACTGGCTTGGAACGTGAGTTTTTGTTGTTGTTTAGCTGTCAGGTCGTGTCTGACTCTTTGCCACCCTATGAACTGTAGCTCGCCAGGCTCCTCTGTCCTTGGGATTTCTCCAGGCAGGAATGCTGGAGTGGGTAGCCATTTCCATCTCCAAGGGATCTTCCCCTGACCCAGGGATTGAACCCATGTCTCCTGCGTTGGCAGATGGGTTCTGAGCCACCAGGCAAGTCCTGGAATGTGGGTAAACTGAGAAAAACGTTTCTGAGGACACCTACCTACCTGTCTTTCTATTTCCTTCCTTGTTCCTTCCTTCTTCCCACCCTCCCTCCCTCCATTCACAGACAGAATGTCCAGCAGGCTCAGGAGGTATGTGAAGACAGTGGAGAGTGTGTGTACCCCCTGGGAGCATACTAAGTGGTGGGGAGCAGGCAGGGCTTGGGGATAGGCTCCCTGCAAGAGGATGAATACATGCTGATACATGGTCACGTCTGTGGATGTAATAGAAACCAGAGTTTGCCTGAGGAAGAAGGAAGGTCTAGATATGGAAAAAGGAGAAAAGCTAGAATAAACCCTCTGGTGTTGGATTCAAATTAGAGTAGTTAGTGTAACTGGTGGCAACAGATAGATAAAGATAAATAATAGATAATACATATATAGATGCATAGACAATGTATGAATACATATATAAGAAGAGATATAAATGTGGATATGATACATGTATCTATTTTATATGTTTACCTATTTTCATACCTACAGACATAACAGATATACATTTTCCTGCTTTGAGAACCTAGAAGCAATACTCCTGCTGTAAAAAGGATTACACCTACCACTCAGTTCTTGGTTTTTAAATATGACTCTCCACTAAAAGAACGAAGGCTCTGTGGAAAAATGACTGACTTTGACCAGGCTAGAAAAAGAACAAGGTGAGTTTGGAATCAATTTTTGTGACAGAAGAAAAGAAATTGCCCAAAGAGTAATAAGAATACATTAAAAGGACATGGAAGTAAGTTTGACTGTGTTACTTCTGGTCAAAATGAGGGTAATCTAAGAGTCAAAATTATTAATGTGAAATTAAATATGTAAAAATTAATAATAGTAAATCAGTTGCATCCCATCAGATGAGACAGTAATCTCAGTGACCATACAGATGACCCAATCAAAAATGGGCCAAAGAACTAAATAGACATTTCTCCAAAGAAGACATACAGATGGCTAACAAACACATGAAAAGATGCTCAACATCACTCATTATCAGAGAAATGCAAATCAAAACCACTATGAGGTACCATTTCACACCAGTCAGAATGGCTGCGATCCAAAAGTCTACAAGTAATAAATGCTGGAGAGGGTGTGGAGAAAAGGGAACCCACTTACACTGCTGGTGGGAATGCAAACTAGTACAGCCACTATGGAGAACAGTGTGGAGATTCCTTAAAAAACTGGAAATAGAACTGCCTTATGATCCAGCAATCCCACTGCTGGGCATACACACTGAGGAAACCAGAAGGGAAAGAGACATGTGTACCCCAATGTTCATCGCAGCACTGTTTATAATAGCCAGGACATGGAAGCAACCTAGATGTCCATCAGCAGATGAATGGATAAGAAAGCAGTGGTACATATACACAATGGACTACTACTCAGCCATTAAAAAGAATACATTTGAATCAGTTCTAATGAGGTGGATGAAACTGGAGCCTATTATACAGAGTGAAGTAAGCCAGAAAGAAAAACACCAATACAGTATACTAACGCATATATGGAATTTAGAAAGATGGTAACAATAACCCTGTGTACAAGACAGCAAAAGAGACACTGATGTATAGAACAGTCTTCTGGACTCTGTGGGACAGGGAGAGGGTGGGAAGATTTGGGAGAATGGCATTGAAACATGTAAAATATCATGTATGAAACGAGTTGCCAGTCCAGGTTCGATGCATGATACTGGATGCTTGGGGCTGGTGCACTGGGACGACCCAGAGGGATGGTATGGGGAGGGAGGAGGGAGGAGGGTTCAGGATGGGGAACACATGTATACCTGTGGCGGATTCATTTTGATATTTGGCAAAACTAATACAATTATGTAAAGTTTAAAAATAAAATAAAATTTAAAAAAATATATAAAATAAAGAGAAAAAAAAAAAGAGAGAGAGAAAAGAAAAATCTCTTCCTAATAACAAAAGCCAACTAAGAAATATGGTAACTATGATGTAATTAGAAAATCACCATTTGGCAACTATCAGAGAGGTGATTAATTCATGTAAGAACCATCGGTGGGTTCTGAAACTAGGGCATGAGAGTCGGATGAAGAAGGGCTATTACATACTCTCAAAGTGTCTCTCCAAAAGTAAGTAGTAATTACAACGGGAACATAAAGCACCTTTTTGGCAGAGGAGCTCAGCGACTGTGACCCAGTGCTCTCCTATGGGGAGCTGTCCACATGTCTGTGATGCTCACTAGACAAGGCCTTTGAAAGATGTGTTACTTATTTCATGATCCCATGGGCCAAGGCCCTTCTTTATGGACCTTGGATATGGAAAGACACATTCGGTAGGAACTTATGGACCATCTATTGAACCCTGAGGAACACTCAGTACAGAGGCAATGGATTCTCAATACTTCCCTACTGATTCTCTCTTTCCATATAAAATATCTTTCACGTGAAAGGCTCTTGATCACTCAAGGAATTGTTGAACTCTGAAATGGGGAGATTTTTTTAACACACACACATGTCCAATGAGAGCCAGACAAAGTACATTGGTGAAGTTTATGCTGACAATTTTATATTTTAGAGAAGCTTTCAGTTCACAACAAACTGAGAGGAAGGAACAGACTTCTCCCTTTCCTTTCCCTTCCCACATCCCCAGCCTTTCCCACTGTCAACCCCTCCCATCATTTGGTACATTTGTTCAAATTGACAAACCTCTGTGGACACTTCATCAGCACCCAGAGCCCATAGTTTGCACTGCAGTTCACTCTGGTGTTGGGCATTCAATGGGTTGGCACAAACATATGACACATATCCGCTATTAGAGCATCATACAGGGTAGCTTCACTGTCCTAAACAGCCTCTGGGCTCCCCCTACTCATCTCTCACTCCCTGCTGACCCCTAGCAAGCTCTGATCCTTAGACTCTCCCCAGAGTTTTTTGTTTTGCAAAATATCATATAGTTGGACTCACACGGTCTGTAGCCAGAGGTGAACTTCTCACTTGAGTAGACCAACAGTGGTCAAATGATTAATAACACTCATCAGTTATTTTGGTGTTTATGGGGTACAAAATACGAAGGACATTGCTTATTTACATAGACTCTAATGCAGTTATTTCTGTGTACTTTGTAGATTTATTATTAGCAGCAAGGAGAGGACACAGCAGGAAAGGTGAACTTGCTTGCTGTCCAACCTGAACCACTGTCCACATCCAGCCTCAGGAAGACAGCTTCACGGGTTTCAAGAGTCAGTGCTTAAATGACTGTGTGATCTCACCATGCAAGGAATCTCAAAGAGTCAAACTCAGAAGCAGAGATGAGAACTGTGTTCTCCAGGATCTGAGGGAGAGGGTGATGGAGTGGTGAGAGATAAGGGTACCAAGTTTCAGGTACACAAGGTACATAGGCTCTAGAGATTGGTTGCACAGCATAGCTAACATCACTGTAGGATACTTAAACTTTGGTAAGAGGGTAGATCTCATGTCAAATGTCCTTACCATGAAAATAAAAATAATGGAACCTCCCTGGTGGTCCAGTTGTTAAGAACTCACCTTCCAATTCACCTTCCAGTTCACGTGGGTTCAATCCCTGTTCAGGGAACTAAGATCCCACAGATTCAGTTAAGACAGTGAGCCACAACTAACATTCAGACAGCCAAATAAATAATATTATACAATATATTTTTTAAAGACAGTAATAATAGGGGCAGGGGGAAACTTAGGGAAGTGTTGGATCCATTCATGACCTGGTGATGGTTTCTCGGGTGTATATCAAGAGTGTGTTAGTCACTTAGTCATGTCTGGTTCTTTGGGACCCCAAGGACTGCCAGGCTCCTCCACCCTTGGAATTCTCCAGGCAAGAATACTGGAGTGGGTAGCCATTCCCATCTCCACTGGATCTTCCTAACCCAGGGATCGAACCTAAGTCTCCCACATCGCAGGCAGATTCTTTATCATCTGAGCCACCAGGGAAGCACACTCACCTCCAAAATCATACACTAAGTATGAACAGCTTTCTCTATGTCAATTATGCCTCAATAAAAGGTTTTTTTTTTTTTTTTTAGAACAATGAAGGCAAAATAGTTCACGAGAAACTGAATCAAAGCATGTTTACAAGCCTCTCAGTAGGTGACCGAGGGATAAATTCATCCAAAGAAAGCAGAGGATGTTTTCTCCCCTTTTATTTGAAAACAGTGCAGCACCGTAAGACGTTTCAGTTCATAAGACGTTTCAGTTCAAGCAGCCTTGGAAATGCAGCGCCTACTAACGCAGGGAGGAAAACTTCCTATCAGCGCAAGTAGAAGGCATTCCTTTTCTCCCCCATTTCACGACATGCAGGAGAATTGTGAATGGTTTCCCCTCAGGGACGGGCGAGATTTGCCCCTTCAGGAACTAAACATTGTGGTTGGGACACCAGAACGTAAGTCAGGCGTTACACCTCATCCGACAGTAAACAGTACTTTAAAAATGAAATTCTTGAAGAATCTGGGGTTGGGATAGAATTTACATCAGCATTATTATGCAAAACGGGTTTCCTATGCAAATGAATAGCATAAATAATACTCATGGTAAGGGAGGTTGGCTAAGATAAAAGTATATATTTTCAAGCCTTCAGAAATGTGCAAAGAGTTTCAGATATGCAGGCATGGCCCTCACTCCATTTCATCTCAAGGCGTGCTTTGGGAGTCATACACGTGCACTTCCTCTTAAGGCCTTGCTGTTCAGCATGGTCCGCAGACGGCCAGGAAGCCCCAGAACCCACTCCAGACCCAACTGGGTTGACAACTGAGAGTCTGATAGTTGGAGAAGTGGGGGAGGTTTGCATCCACTCATTTCTGAGTAATAACATGTGAGTTAGAGTCTTCTTCCTAGGATCACTGGACACAATGGAGAAGGCTAAGAAGTCCATCCTCCCATCACAACTGCTCTTGGACTGGTGAGAGATTTGTTAAACTCTCTCCCTGCTTCCACAGATGGATACTGGGGAGCAGTCCAGCTCCTGGTATGTCTCTGCTCCCTCCTGGTGTTCAGAATGCACTGGGAAGGGAAACTTCCTACTCAGTCATGTCCGCCAAACTGCCCCCAAATACCAGCGGATGATCATGTGTAGGGATGTGAGAGTTGGACCATAAAGAAGGCTGAGCAATTGATGCTTTTGAACTGTGGTGCTAGAGAAGACTCTTGAGAGGCCCTTGGACTGCAGGGAGATCAAACCAGTCCATCCTAAAGGAAATCAGTCCTGAATATTCATTGGAGGGACTGATGCTGAAGCTGAAGTTCCAATGCTTGTATCTGAGCCTCCAAGGCTTGTATCCTGCTTACTCTCAGTTCTCTCTTGTCTTTTTTATGAGTATTCTCCTTCAGTGAATTAACTCATCAGCCACCATATTGGGGCTCCTTGTATTGAAAAGCTCATTATTTCAGAGGAAGTGCCCCATGAATTAAAAAACCCCAAAACACCAACAGTTATAATTAGATAGCTGGGATGAGGAGAGGTCCTGTGTGTGTCACCTGAGGAGAGGTCTTTTGGCCCCCTGATGAAAAGAGCCAACTCACTGGAAGAGACCCTGATGCTGGGAAAGATTGAAGGTAGGAGGAGAAGGGGACAACAGAGGACGAGATGGTTGGATGGCATCACCGACTCAATGTGATGTGTTTGAACAAACTCTAGGAGATAGTGAAGGACAGGGAAGCCTGGCGAGCTACAGTCTATGGGATCGCAGGGAGTTGGACACAACTTAGTGATTCAACAACAACAACCACCAGTGGATGGAGACTCGCATTCACACCCTGATCCAGCAGTTGACATCTTGAGGAATTTCCACATAGAACCACTAATGAATAATCACATTGGTCACATCACAGCCTTTATCCCAAAGTCCAATCCTTATACTTGACACACTACCAGCTTTGCTCACAACTCATTCTGAAAATTCGTCTTTTAGCGTAATTCTTCCAGTAGCATCTCCAGATTTTTATGCAGAGATGGAGGTGAAATTCTCTTTCCTTTCATCTAATTTCACATACACACACACACACACACACACACAGAGGACCTCTCTTCATCCCAGCTATCTAATTATAACTGTGGGTGTTTTGAGGGTTTTTTTATTCATGGGGCACTTCCTCTGAAATAATGAGCTTTTCAATACAAAGAGCCCCCAAATGGTGGCTGATGAGTTAATTCACTGAAGGAGAATACTCATAAAAAAGACAAGAGAGAACTGAGAGTAAGCAGGATGCAAGCCTTGGAGGCTCAGAGAGGCCCGTCTCATCCTTTGCTGAAAATCACAAAGACAAATTGTTTTGAAAACTACTAATGACATTTTTGTCTCTTTTTCATGAGCAAACATGACATTTCTGCAGCTGGATCTCAACGGAAGGTCAGACCCCATATGACGCTGCCATGTTGGCTCTCTGGGCTTGGGACCCCACACGCGAACCATGGCCAGCCATGTTCCCACTGGAAAGAGAAAGCCCCGTGTAGTCTGAATGAGCGATGTGGCTCACGGCTGAGCAATGGCTCATCCCTGCAGCCCTTGGCTTTGGATAGTCCCGCAGATTCCAGAGAGCACAGTTTAGGAACATCGTGAACATAGAGAAGGACTTTCTGTTTTTCATCAGGTCTGTATTTATAACCCGGAGGAGACTCCAACTGCATCTCATGATAATAAATCCCCAACTCCAGGCTGGGCTGGATTTTCCTCATATTTAGCTGCTGCGTCTTTTGAATTTATTTAATTGTTTAAAAAATCACCTCCCTTCTGATTTGCATTTGGGATGCAGTTGTTTCTTCAAAGCTTCGTTGATTGGTGAAGACTCGGAACACCAGGGCAGAGAGCATCCCAAGTGCCCTGCCTTGCAGCCCTGCTTCCGGCCCTTTGTTTGCAGCTTTGGCCACAGTCTGGGTCCAGATGCAGTGAGGGCGGCCGCAGGAGAGATTCGATCCGGCACTGAAATCAGTCCTTTGCCACCGCTCCAGCTGTACTCGCTGTGTAACTCTGGGATACCAGAAGGTGTCTGCTTTCAGTGGCTTGTTAGTCCATTGTGTTTTTTACCCCCCAAGTTAAAAACACACACAAGTATCTAGGGGTTGCATTCTGCAGTTGGCAGGCAGCAGGAGCGTTCCAGGTAGGTCAAGATCCTTCAAGGGCATGGTATTGTCGACCGTGTCCTGGGTGCCCTTCACTCTAAGATTCATGGTTGATCGCAGACTGGAGCCCTCGGCTGGCACCCGGCCATTCCTGAGGCGTGGGTATGCATCACACTCAGCTCAAGTCAGCTGTAATCACCCCGTGGGCAGGTCCACGGGGACTGGGGACCAGGGACTGGGCTGGGACGGTGGGGAGCCAGGAGGGTGTGGCTGTCACCCCAGGGAAGGACTCACACCTCCACCAACACCTTGCTGGAGCTATCAGGTAACAGCAGCAGCTGTCCTGAGCAGCAGAGACAGGAGGCAGTGCACCTGTTTGCAACATGCTTCATTATCATCCACATCCGTGTGGTCATTAAGGGTAAAGCTTTGGTAAAATATGCACACAGGGAGCACGGCTCCTCCACGCACAGGGAGCATGGCTCCTCCACGAGATGCCAGCAGCTTTACATCCACTGGGGGTGATTAGAGGCCAAGGCCCACCCCCCTCCACACAGGGGCCCCTCAGAGAAAGTTCCTGATCACCTCCTGTGGTCAGAATCACTCGTTTCTGAGCTCATTTTCTCTGACAGTTTTTTTTTCCTAATCCTCTTGTTTCCTCGCTGTTGCTACGAAAGTTGTTCCCATCCGTTGGCCAGTCGGCCGGGATGGCTTTGCATGTATTTAATTGTCCTTTCTCTCTACCTGGCTTGCCTCCGTGAGGAGGCAATCAAGGCCGAGGTCAGCTGGACAAGTTGCCAATAAGGCAGGCCGTTGAGAAATGGTCACGTTCTCGAGATTTTGACATCTCATCGCTTTTGCTGTGCACTTGGCCGCCTCGCCCGCAAGCCCTCGCACTGCAGCGGGTCATCTGGTGGTGCCAGCCAGGTCCCGTAACCCTCTAACATTTGTCAGCCTGGGTGGGAGGGGCTCCACGGGGGCAAGTCAGGATTATTGGCTGGAGTGGCTTTTTGTGTGTGTTTTTCAGAATTTCTGTGATCCTGCTTGTTGTAAAGACAGGCAAGAACGACCCACAAGGTGATGACCAGAAAGGCAAACATTAATCTATCAGTCCGGGTCCGAAGATGGCAGAGCCTGTGGAGACGGGCACAGAGATGGATGGAGCAAGGATGCTCTCCAGCTCGCAGGCGGCCGGCCCCAGGCCGAGGACCACGCTCCACCGTGACCTCACATTCAAGGCAGTTCCAAGGTGCATCTCTGCATGTGACATGCATGGACCATGGAAACGTGGATCTGGACTGGAGGGCTCTTCCCCGGGGTCACGGGGCAATGCCAGCATCCCACCCCATCCCTCCCTCCCCGCAAGCCCCCTCCTTTCTTCTTTGGTGGCAGGAGACTGGGGACCACCTGGACCACAGCTTAGGGCCCTATTCCTGACATTCAGGGGCCCCCATCTGTCTTCCACGTCAGCCTAGAAAACCAGCCACAAGGCGAGCTGAGCAGCCGTCTTCGTAAAAGGCAAAGAGATGCTCTCTGAAGCCAGAGACCCGGCGGTGGCAGCCGGAGCGGTGGTTTCCTCAGAGGGAAAACCAGACTGCACTGACAAATTGTTCCAGTGATTGACTTTAACTTTCCCCCTGTTTGTAGCAAGAGGGCAGGTCTGCGAAGTTTCCAGTCAAAATGGCTCATGAATGGGTAATCACAACACGCTTACAGTCTTTTGATTTCCTGACAGATCCGTGGTGCTCGGGAATTCTGCGTGATTGATGGCTGTTGACTGACAATGGGTTTTATGGAATAATGATCAGGGTCCCAGACAGCAAGCGGCTGAATGCACAGATGAAACGCCCTCCCTGAGAGGGGTACACAAGTCAGGGCACACAGCCCAGCTCACCCCACACAGACCCAGAGCATGAACCACAGAGAGAACGTGTCATTCCGGGAGCCACTGGGCTGCCCGGGATGGTCTCCTCCCCTTTCTCCCCCAGCCTCCCCAACACTCACCCCCACCCCCATGGTGGTCCCTCCGGGCAAGCCCACAACCCGCCACCCCCCAGCAGGAGAGCCCCGGCCGTCTGCAGTGCCTCCTCCACAGGAAGGGAGTGAGCCAAGTGAGCTCTAGGAAATCCAGGGGCGTATTCAAGTCCCTCCATGACCCTGGCGGGAAAACCAAGCCTGTGTCCTTCTGAGACCCCACAGCAGGCGGGAGCAGAAACAGCAGTGCCCCGAAGCCGACTGCTGACTCGCACGCCCTTCAGAAAAGACACACGGCCCACTCTGTGCTCGTGGACGCAAAGGTCACTTGTAAGTCAGTCTCGATTTGGCTGACAATGTTCGTTCTGTCATATCCTGGAACCCAGTTGAGTGGGGGGCAGGTAAGGGGATGGCGGGCTGGGGCTGGCCCAGACCGGAGCCCCCCTGAAGGGTTCTGGGGGGAGCTCAGCTGTGGGGCCAAGGGCCTGTTCTGTCTGCCTGCGCCGGGTGACAGAGACGCCGCTGTGACTAGATGCGGAGCTGCCAGGGGCCCACGTCCCAGGACCAGGGCACCCGCAGACACGAGGTGGGCAGCGGGGAACCCCACAGCGGGTGGAGTCCGAAATACCCGCAGGAAACAGGCAGCCACGCTGAGCTTCCCCCGGGGCAGAAGTGGGCCGCGTGCCTTCCACGCCCTCTCGACAACCTCCCTGGCGGCCTTTGCTGTTGCTACTATTCTCATCCTTGTGAAACAGACAGTGGGTGCAGTTGGGAGATCGGAAGCTCCGTGCAGAGACCTAGACCCAGGCCAGCGCTAGTGGTAAAGAACCAGTCACCAAAGATGGAATAGGAGACGAGCAGCTCAGAGCCTTGTGCACATTCTGCAGCCAGACCCCAGGGGACTCCAGCCAGGGCCGTGGATCCCTGTGAGGTGGGCACATGCAACAGGACCTTGATAGGATTCAGCAACAGAGAAAACTGTGGAACCCCACAATAACAGCGACATAAAATAAGATCCTCAGAACCAGTCCAGTGGAGAGACCAACACCAAAGGCAGAAAGCTTCCCGGTGGGTGAGGAAACCAGTCTTGAGACCAGGGCTAGACATTTTCCCTGTGTGCCAAGAATCTTAAGCACAGGGCCGTCTTCTAACAGAGACGTTTCAGGATTAATGAGATGGCCAGTCGGAAACCTCTCCATCTTCAGGGTGGGAGCCATGCCTTTGTTATAGGCTGAACTGTATTTAATCAATATTTATTCCAGCATTATTAGCTGTAAGGACCATAATAGAAAAAAAAAGTGTCATGTAAATATAAAGTCTTATTACAGCCAGCAAATTGAATGCATACACTGATTCATTTGAAATCTGTTTGGATATCCCTCGGATTTTATTGCCAAGTTTTCTGGATGTTCAGTTTGAACTGGTGACTTTCAAAATTGATGCTGAGGGCAAGAGACAGTGCTAATTAGTGCATGAGCTCCTCACATCTGAAAATCTGGGAATGTGTCCTTCTTGGGTCAAAAGTGAAAATGAGCTTGGTTCTCTCACTCTGATCCCTGTTGACACCGTCGTCATCAGAGAACTATCATAGTCTTTGGCAGAGCCACCCGGCCGTGTCGAGAGAGCCTCCAACCCAGGGCGGCTGGGGCCGGTGGCAGAACCAGGCCAGGCCAGCAGGTAGAGATGGCTCCGGAGAGGGGCCGTCACACCACATAAATGGCACTGGCCAGGGCTGCAGCCCTTTGATTTCATGAGCAGTAAATTCATATGGCCCGATTTTAAAAGGAAGGGAAAAAAAAAAAGGAAGGAAGGAAGGAATTAATGATGCATATCCAATCTAAAAGATAGTGTTATCTACTTTATTTCACCACTTGCGTTTCATCTCATTGCTTGTGCCCCATAATCTTAAGTCACATAAGCATATAAAACGGTGCAACACAGCAGAACACGAGACTCTGAACAATAAAGCACCACACAGCACAGCCCACCACCTCGGAACTGGTCTACATGATCGTGAGGCACAGGGTGTGATGGGAGGACTGGGCAGCAATTCCCGAGGCTCTGCACCCATGAGGGTGGAACTCTGATGCCTGGAAGGGACTGAGGGGGCAGGTATGGTTCAGGACTGGAGGGGCGTGGGTCAAAAGGAACTGCCTCTGGTTCTCTCATTCATTCATTCAGTCACTTGCTCATCCATCAGTCGTGTTAAGACCGCCCTGAGGTGGGACTTCCCTGGTGAACCAGTGGTTAAGACTTCGCCTTGCAAGGCAGGGGACACAGGAGCACTCCTTGGTCACAGACTTAAGATCCCACACGCCTTGGAGCAAGTAAACCCGTGCAGCACCCTATGGAGCCCACGCGCTCCAGGGCCTGTGCCACAATACAGTCTAGGCACCTCCACAGAAGACCTCCTGCGACGCAGCGAAGACCCAGCACAGCAAATCAGCAGATACATGCTTATACGTAAAAGGTAAACGCGCCCAGGCGTGTCTGACTCTTTGTGACCCCTGGACTATACAATCCATGGGATTCTCCAGCCCAGAATACTGGAGTGGATAGCCGTTCCCTTCTCCAGGGGATCGTTCCAACCCAGGGATCGAACCCAGGTCTCCCACATTGCAGGCGGATTCTTTACCAGCTGAACCACGAGGGAAGCCTAAGAATACTGGAGTGGGTAGCCTATCCCTTCTCCAGTGGATCTTCCTGACCCAGGAACTGAACCCAGGTTATTTATATACATATATATATATATGTATATAAAGTATATATATGTATATAAAATATATATATGTGTATAAAGTATATATGTATATAAAGTACCTATATATGTATATAAAGTATGCTGCTGAATCACTTCAGTCGTGTCCGACTCTGTGCGACCCCATAGACGGCAGCCCACCAGGCTCCCCCGTCCCTGGGATTCTCCAGGCAAGAACACTGGAGTGGGTTGCCGTTTCCTTCTCCAATGCATAAAAGTGAAAAGTGAAAGTGAAGTCTCTCAGTCATGCCCGACCCTCAGTGACCCCATGGACTGCAGCCTACCAGGCTCCTCCATCCATGGGATTTTCCAGGCAAGAGTACTGGAGTGGGGTGCCATTGCCTTCTCCATGTATATAAAGTATATATATATATAGACTGCAATATAAAGATTGCCCTGAAAAACCCAAAGGACTCTGGTGTCCCAAGCAGGAGTTTCTCAGGAGCTAGAATCAATGCAAACAGACCAAGCTATGAAGTGAATCGTGGTCATTCCTGTGGGCTGGTCCCAACAGCCCCACAAAACGAGAGCAAAGTGCTTGATTCTATGGGCTCCAACCACACTCTCCACCAGCATGCAAGGAGACACAGAAGCCAGGCTATCCAAATCCGACCCCAGAGGGTTCTCCAACCCCCGACAGGGCAGCCAAGGGTGTGGCCCAGCCAGCACCAAGGGGAGCCCCCGGCTCACAGCAGGGCCTGCAGCGCAGGCCTGGAGGGAGCTGACCCGCAGGACCCGAAACCTCAGAATTCACTTGTTCAGTGAAGTGGAAGTGAAAGTCGCTCAGTCAAGTCCGACTCTGCGACCCCATGGACTGTAACCCACCAGGCTCCTCTGTCCATGGAATTTTCCAGGCAAGAATACTGGGGTGGGTTGCCATTTCCTTCTCCACTTCTTCAGAGGTTCTGAATTTCATAGAGAATTACCAGATATCAGGGAGAAAAGAGAAGTAAGGCCAAAATGGAGAAACTACACCCCCAGTCTCAAACACAGGAGTGGGGACCAGCGGACGTGTCACTCGCACTTAGTACAGACACCCGGACTCAGGACAGAAAGGAGAGGGAGTCCAGAGCTGGGCAGGCAGCACAGAGCCCGAGCCCAGCCCCCCTGGCACAGAGTCCCTGAGGTCTCACGTATCCAAGGGGCGCCTGCGGTTCCTGCTCCCCGGGCCTGCAGACCGCACTGAGCGCTTGACTCATCCTGCACTCTGAGTCCCCACGGTCACAGCCAAGGGGCCTGGGCCCCTCCGACCCCACCGCGAGGTCCCCGTCCAAGGCTGCCCCACTCAGGACTCTCCAAGCACCAAAGTCCTGAGAGTCATCAGTCGCCTTCCTGGGGACATCTAATAACGTCACCCACAATGTGGACGGCTTCCAAAGGTCACTGGGGAAGCCAAGGCCTGTGTGGGAGGGGCTGTATGGCCTAATCTGAGGGCCGCCACCCTGCCCTCCACATCTATAATTGACACCTTGGGGTCAGCATTAACTGAGCAACAGCAGGAAGAGTGAGCTGTTGATGGCAGGATGGGACCCCCACACCGTCTGCCGGAGGTGCCCAGCCGCGGCGACATCCTCCACGCAATAATTCCATTTTATGTCTTTCACATTTAATAGCAAATTCACCATTTAATCTCTCAGACAGAAGTGACTTATTCTCCATCTACCGCGCCCCGCACAGCTCTCATCTCGTGCCACTCACACTGGCCGGTGGCGTGAGGCCCATCTCGCTCCCGCGTCAGGCACATTTTTTCATTAGCTCACATCCTTCCTGAGGTGGCCTCCTTTCCAGATGGCTGATCAGCAATCAACACTAGTTTGTTTCAATCAGAACAACGCCCGTAACTTCTCATTTAAAAACTGCTCCTCAGAAGCACATTAGCGGGAGGCATGGAGCGACACGGTGATTGTAACAATGGGTTTTTCTCTTCCTTGAGAAAAAATGGTGCTGAAATCCAAAGACAAAAAGAGAAAAGAAAAGTCCATACATTTGCATATCACTCCACAGACCTCAATGCAGATTTAAGTCTGTCCTAATTGTGAATGGCTCTGGTGTTCCCTGAAGCCCCTGCTGGCTCAGATGGTAAAGAATCTGCCTACAAAGCAGGAGACCTGGGTTTGATCCCTGGGTCAGAAAGATCCCCTGGAGAAGGGAATGGCAACCCCTCCAGGATTCTTGCCTGGAGAATCCCATGGTTAGAGGAGCCTGGCGGGCTACAGTCCATGGGTCCCAAAGAGTCAGACCCCACTAAGTGACTAACACACTATGTCACACCATTATGGTGTACCCCATGAGTTAGGAAGGGAAGTAATAAACCCTCTTTTCAATCTTGGAAATGGAGATGGGGGGTAAATACTTTCCCTCAACCCACAGACCCAGGAACATTGTACAGTTCAAAGCAAGCCCATGATTCTGGGTGAGATTTAAATGTTAGATGTTAAGATCAGTAACAGGACCTCTTAAGAAAATATTGCTAAAGAATAACCAAGGCTTCTCCTAGTATTCCTTCCTAGGGAGGGGGGAGAGATGATATGGACCTCAGAAAAGGCAACACGGGTACTAGGGGATGTGCAGCACGTTCTAGAGCCCCTTCTGTCTGGCTGTCCCTCTGTCCCCGGTGAGCCTTTATGAATCAGCCAGTTTTACCCCTGACCCTGCTGCACTGAGGTTAAGTATGAACACTTTTTCAAAGGCTGGCTCGTCCATTCAGGGACATGCTGACACCAATAACGGGAGACTTTAAAGTGATTTTCTCATCTTGGGCATCCTCCTGTATTTCACTTGGGTAAAAGCAACATGGCCACACACGTACTCAGAAATCAACATTTGTCAACTGAAGGGGACTACTTAACATCCGATCCCTGGTGAGGGTTTTGAAAATTCGTCCACTTATTCGCAAAGCATGGGACGCTCAAATTCAACGTTGGGATCTTTATCATTTAAGCAACTGAGGTTGGAAATGTTCTCCAATTCCATTCCTAAAAAAAACACAAACACTCCTGAGTCACAAATTTCTTGGAATATACTGTAGTCATCGCTGCCCCAGGGGACATCGCTCACCGTTGATCATCTTCCACATTGGCGTATTGGCCCGTTAGATATCTTGTCTTTGTTCTAAATATAATCAGGACTCCTCTTTTGGAACTGCCCGTGTGAAACAAATAGAAGATATGTAGAACCTGCAGCTGAAAATAGTCTTTTAGACGTAGTTGTCCAAGCTGAGGATGACACAATCCAATGTCATAGCAGAGCTGAGTCAAGGTAGGCGCTGGCCAAAGGCAAGCGTGACCCCTGTCCTGACCCCCCTGCCCAGCTGTGCTCCTTGGTAGCCGCACTAAGGTCTAGAAGGGGCCGTGGTCCAGAAGAGGCATGGTCCAGGAGGGGCGTGGCCAACGAGGGGTGTGGCCCAGTGTGGGCGTGTCTCAGAGGGGGCGTGGCCAGGCCGCTCTGAGAGGCTGGGATTCTCCTAGCGCACAGGTGAGGATCTTCAGTTCAGTTCAGTCGCTCAGTCATGTCCAACTCTTTGCGACCCCATGAATCGCAGCACGCCAGGCCTCCCAGTCCATCACCATCTCCCAGAGTTCACTCAAACTCACGTCCATCGAGTCAGTGATGCCATCCAGCCATCTCATCCTCTGTCGTCCCCTTCTCCTCCTGCCCCCAATCCCTCCCAGAATCAGAGTCTTTTCCAATGAGTCAACTCTTCGCATGAGGTGGCCAAAGTACTGGAGTTTCAGCTTTAGCATCATTCCTTCTAAAGAACACGCAGGGCTGATCTCCTTTAGAATGGACTGGTTGGATCTCCTTTGCAGTCCAAGGGACTCTCAAGAGTCTTCTCCAACACCATAGTTCAAAAGCATCAATTCTTCTGCACTCAGCTTTCTTCACAGTCCAACTCTCACATCCATACATGACCACTGGAAAAATCATAGCCTTGACTAGACGGACCTTTGTTGGCAAAGTAATGTCTCTGCTTTTGAATATGCTATCTAGGTTGGTTATAACTTTTCTTCCAAGAAGTAAGCATCTTTTAATTTCATGGCTGCAATCACCATCTGGAGTGATTTTGGAGCCCAAAAAATAAAGTCTGACACTGTTTCCACTGTTTCCCCATCTATTTCCCATGAAGTGATGGGACCGGATGCCATGATCTTCATTTTCTGAATGTTGAGCTTTAAGCCAACTTTTTCACTCTCCTCTTTCACTTTCATCAAGAGGTTTTTTAGTTCCTCTTCACTTTCTGACATAACGGTGGTGTCATCTGCATATCTGAGGTTATTGATATTTCTCCCTGCAATCTTGATTCCAGCTTGTGCTACTTCCAGCCCAGCATTTCGCATGATGTACTCTGCATATAAGTTAAATAAGCAGGGGGACAATATACAGCCTTGGTGTACTCCTTTTCCTATTTGGAACCAGTCTATTGTTCCGTGTCCAGTTCTAACTGTTGCTTCCTGAGCTGCCTATAGGTTTCTCAAGAGGCAGGTCAGGTGGTCTGGTATTTCCATCTCTTTCAGAATTGTCCACAGTTTATTGTGATCCACACAGTCAAAGGCTTTGGCATAGTCAATAAAGCAGAAATAGATGTTTTTCTGGAACTCTTGCTTTGTCGATGATCCAGCGGATGTTGGCAATTTGATCTCTGGTTCCTCTGCCTTTTCTAAATCCAGCTTGAACATCTGGAAGTTCACAGTTCACGTATTGCTGAAGCCTGGCTTGGAGAATTTTGAGCATTACTTTACTAGCATGTGAGATGAGTGCAATTGTGCGGTAGTTCAAGCATTCTTTGGCATTGCCTTTCTTTGGGATTGGAATGAAAACTGACCTTTTCCAGTCCTGTGGCCACTGCTGAGTTTTCCAAATTTGCTGGCATATTGAGTGCAGCACTTTCACAGCATCATCTTTCAGGATTTGAAAAAGCTCAACTGGAATTCCATCACCTCCACTAGCTTTGTTCATAGTGATGCTTCCTAAGACCCCACTTGACTTCACATTCCAGGATGTCTGGCTCTAGGTGAGTGATCATACCATCGTGATTATCTTGGTCATGAAGATCTTTTTTGTACAGTTCTTCTGTGTATTCTTGCCACCTCTTCTTAATATCTTCTGCTTCTGTTAGGTCCATACCATTTCTGTCCTTCATCGAGCCCATCTTTGCATGAAATGTTCCCTTGGTATCTCTAATTTTCTTGAAGAGTTGTCTAGTCTTTCCCATTCTGTTGTTTTCCTCTATTTCTTTGCATTGATCTCTGAGGAAGGCTTTCTTATCTCTTCTTGCTATTCTTTGGAACTCTGCATTCAGATGCTTATATCTTTCCTTTTCTCCTTTGCTTTTCGCTTCTCTTCTTTTCACAGCTATTTGTAATGCCTCCCCAGACAGCCATTTTGCTTTTTTGCATTTCTTTTCCATAGGGATGGTCTTGATCCCTGTCTCCTGTACAATGTCATGAACCTCAGTCCATAGTTCATCAGGCACTCTATCAGATCTAGTCCCTTAAATCTATTTCTCACTTCCACTGTATAATCATAAGGAATTTGATTTAGGTCATACCTGAATGGTCTAGTGGTTTTCCCTACTTTCTTCAATTTAAGTCTGAATTCGGCAATAAGGAGCTCATGATCTGAGCCACAGTCAGCTCCCGGCCTTGTTTTTGCTGACTGTATAGAGCTTCTCCATCTTTGGCTGCAAAGAATACAATCAATCTGATTTTGGTGTTGACCATCTGGTGATGTCCATGTGTAGAGTCTTCTCTTGTGTTGTTGGAAGAGGGTATTTGCTATGACCAGTGCGTTCTCTTGGCAAAACTCTATTAGCCTTTGCCCTGCTTCATTCCATATTCCAAGGCAAATTTGCCTGTTACTCCAGGTGTTTCTTGACTTCCTACTTTTGCATTCCTGTCCCCTATAATGAAAAGGACATCTTTTTTGGGTGTTAGTTCTAAAAGGTCTTGTAGGTCTTCATAGAACCGTTCAGCTTCAGCTTCTTCAGCATTACTCGTTGGGGCATAGACTTGGATTACTGTGATATTGAATGGTTTGCCTTGGAAACGAACAGAGATCATTCTGTCATTTTTGAGATTGCATCCAAGTACTGCATTTCAGACTCTTTTGTTGACCATGATGGCTACTCCATTTCTTCTGAGGGATTCCTGCCCGCAGTAGTAGATATAATGGTCATCTGAGTTAAATTCACCCATTCCAGTCCATTTTAGTTCGCTGATTCCTAGAATGTCAACGTTCACTCTTGCAATCTCCTGTTTGACCACTTCCAATTTGCCTTGATTCATGGACCTAACATTCCAGGTTCCTATGCAATATTGCTCTTTACAGCATCGGACCTTGCTTCTATCACCAGTCACATCCACAACTGGGTATTGTTTTTGCTTTGGCTCCATCCCTTCATTCTTTCTGGAGTTATTTCTCCACTGATCTCCAGTAGCATATTGGGCACCTACTGACCTGGGGAGTTCCTCTTTCAGTAGTATCCTATCATTTTGCCTTTTCATTACTGTTCATGGGGTTCTCAAGGCAAGAATACTGAAGTGGATTGCCATTCCCTTCTCCAGTGGACCACATTCTGTCAGCCCTCTCCACCATGGTCCACCCGTCTTGGGTGGCCCCACGGGCATGGTTTAGTTTCATTGAGTTAGACAAGGCTGTGGTCCTAGTGTGATTAGATTGACTAGTTTTCTGTGATTATGGTTTCAGTGTGTCTGCCCCCGATGCCCTCTTGCAACATTCACCATCTTACTTGGGTTTCTCTTACCTTGAATGTAGGATGTCTCTTCACAGCTTCTCCAGCAAAGCGCAGCCATTGCTCCTTACCTTGGACGAGGGGTATCTCCTCACCGCCGCCCCTCCTGACCTTGAACATGGAGTAGCTCCTCTCGGCCCTCCTGCACCTGCGCAGCCACTGCTCCTTGGGTGGGGGGTAGCTCCTCCCGGCCGCTGCCCCTGACCTCGGACGTGGGGTAGGTCCCCTCGCCACTGCCCCTGACCTTGGTGAGGACCTTATGAGACTTTAAATCCAGCCCCGTTTTTACCAGCTAGGCCAGCGTCCAGTAAGCTCATCTGACATCCACATAGTTTGAACCCTGTAATCGCTGTTGTTGTTGTTGTAATATTTATTCCAGATTTGGAAGTTTGAAAGGAAAAGAGAAAATGAACACTATCAATAAATGTACTTATTTTTGTGTTGTGCACTAAACGAAGCTTTTTTAAACCATGAGGGGTTACAATTTTATGTGTGTTTTACAGATATTATCGATCTTTTGGAAGAGCTGCTTTATAAATAACTTCTTACTTCCCTAAGGCCCCAGCCTCACACAATCTAGCACTTTGGATAGACCAGTGTGGGATAAAAGTGTAAAATCGGAGAAAAATTAAAAGGATGAAGAGAAGGGAAAAAACTATAGAAATGACAGCTGTCATCGTTGTACTCTTGTGCGAGTTTGCTGAGATGTGAAGTGGCCGAAACCCTTGACCCAAAAACTTGGGTTTTGGATGAGTCCTGCTGAACCTGGCAATGGGGGTCAAGACCTTCTGCCAGGCAACACTGGGGGAGTCAGCAGCAGGGTTCCCCCAGCACCTCAGGTCTCACATCCCCACCCAGCACAGTAGCTACTGCCCAAGGCTGGTACTTTTTGCTTTTGTGTGAACCTATCCTTTGTGGACAAAAAAAAGAAACGAAGGAGAAAATGTAATAATTGGTTTGTCCTTTGTCTTCATAACTGGCCACAGATGTCACTGATTTTGTCAAGAGTCAGAAGGTTCCATCCTCCTTGGAACATCCAGAGGGACTGTTATAGACTCTATTTAGGAAACTCCTAAAAGAGATTCAAGATTACTTCTACTCAGGTGCAAAAGATGTTTTGAAAACCTCCCAAGGAGAGAGATTCTTCCAGTAATGGAAGGAAGCAAGCCTAGAGACATGAAATCTCTCACCCAAGGTCCCTAGGTCCCAGGTGGCAGAGATGAGATTGGGACCAAGGTCCTTAACTGGACTATTTCGGAAAAGTGATCATTGAGAGCTTCAGTGAGGCTTCTTTATTTGGAAACGTAGGTTCTATTGTCTGTGGACAAATCTGTCCTCTGTATCAAGGTGGGGACACACCAATGCAGAGGAAGTCATGGTCCTCACTTCCTGGAAGTTGTCCTGGCCTCTGGCGCCAAGGAGCCTTGCTCGCTGTTGGAAGATGTTGCTGTTCAGTCGCTCAGTCATGTCCAACTCTTGTGACCCCATGGAGCTATATGCTTCTGACACATTCCCGCCCTGGCCAGAAAACACACTGCCTTTTCTGGGTGTTGCTTTAAGCTGTAATGAGCACAATAGTTATGTATTACACTCATCCATGGTATGGTGAGCTGATCTCATCCTTTGAGCCCAATCTGTGTAGGGAAAAATGTTTCTCATGTTCAGGAAACAAGTTTTGTGTGTTCCTTTGGTCCCATCTCTAAATGTCCTTGGACATACTAGTTTGAACAAATTAGATGTCTGAAATAGACATCTTCCCTCTCGTTACCTCTGCCCTGACTCTGTCTGCCTTCACGGTCCTTCCCAATGTAGATTAAACAAGCAGTCCTTTGTTGTTCAGTTGCTAAGTTATGTCCAAATCTTTGCAACCCCATGAACTGCAGCACTCCAGGCTCCCCTGTCCTCCACTATCTCCTGGAGTTTGCTCAAGTCCATGTCCAAAGGTCACTGAGGAAGCCAAGACCTGCACAGGAGGGGCTATGGGCCTGATGCGAGAGTAGCTACCCTGCCCCTACCCCCACACCTTTCATTGGCATTGAGAAGATGAGAGTCCGTGAAATCCTTGGGTCTGAACACAGAGCTGGAGGGTAGCACACACTCCCACCCACACTGATGCCTCATGTATTTATCTCACAAAAGATTATTCATTGACTTCTACACCAAGTCAACCCCAAATAAGTGCTACTTCTAAGAGATATGTGCCAAGCCCAATGGGAGCAGAAAGGGGATAGAAGCCAGGTGCCGGGTGGGGAAGCAGAGGGTCAGGGGCGACGTCCCAGAGGAGCTCAGGTCCAGGCTGAGCAGAACTGACAAGACGCAGAAGGACTGAGGCACTAGGTGCAGAGGAGATGCAGGTGAGCCAGGAGCGATACACCCACCACAGGGCTCAGGGTCTATTAAAGGACCAGTGCTTAGATGTGGTTGGAGCAAAGCATCAGCCAGGAACCGGGGTGGGGGCTAAGGCCAACCGGGAGCACAGCCAGGGCCAGTAGAGCCCCACTGCAAGGGTGGTGCTCCCCCAGCTGTACATCTGACTGCGCCTTCCAGGAAGTTTCTGCTGTCTCTCCTTCACCTGAAACGTTCTCTTTTCCATCACTTCTGCCCAAGCTTGCACTTGCACACGCTCTCCTCTGCCTCACCCTCCCCCCCCCCCCCCCGCCAGCTCTGTTCCACGCACTGCACCCTGGAGACCTCACCCAGGGACCACTCAGCTCCATTGGTCCCACCTGGTGGACATGACCTGCTACTGGACACCTGGTGGACACGACCTCCTACCCTCTCTGGTTATTTTCTGCTGTAGGGTAGCAGCCCTAGCCTCCTCCTCCCCCTCCTCCTCCCCCTCCCCATCCTCCTCCTCTCCCACCTCTTCTTCTTCCTGGTCCAGCATGTACACACCACGGGCAGAGAATTTTAGGCAAAGAAGTGACAAGATCAGCTTTGCCTTCCTCCCCAAATCTGGAGATGATGGCAAGTAGACTCATTTGTTCATTCATTCCAGAATTCATCCTCCAAACACATCTTTGTTGAGAATCTACACTGTGCAGGGCTTGGTGCTCAGCATAGGGGTACAGTGATGGGCAGAAGAGAAATCCTGCCTTCCGTGACAGAGCTCATTAAAGAGTCGGGGCAAGAAACATTAGGCAAGGAATCACTCAGATACCCCAAAATCATGGGGCTTCTGCCCATGCAGACACAACAGAAGAATGTGGCCAAGTGTCTCCTAACAGTTCACGGAGTGTGACCTGTGTACTCAGTGATATCGGACACGGGCGCATAGCTCCAGCAAAGCCCGTTTTGACAACACATCACTGCTGTAAACCCCACAGGATACAGGCCTGACAACTTGCTACATGCCACGCGGTTTCCAAGACAGCAATGTTTCATTACAGAAAAAATTCTGGACAACTCTCTGGTTATTTTCTACATTGACATTTCTCCTGGATTGGCGATCTGTAAGGAAGAATTTTGGAATAAAGGCATATCTCATATGCAAATGAAACTGACCTTCAAGTATGCTGCATTGTCTTCGGGTCTGAAATTGGACATGAGCCCACCCCCTCTCAGACTTGGAATCTTTTCTAGGACTGTCCTAAACAACACACCCACAAACCTATCTGCAAAGAATGATGTGGTCATCAAAATTCTTTAGGAATCATTTACTACCTGGAGATGTAGAATTAACCTTTTGTTTGACTGACCTCTGTCACAAAGCAGGCATGTGTGCAGAAATGATGTCTGTGTAAACACGGGCTATAGTAGTGTGCAAAGGGGAATCGGGAACATGCAGCCATGTGAGAGCACTTTCCACATTTGTTTAGCTTTTCATAGATAAGATCCTGAATGGAACCAACAAAAGTCTTTTTGAAGGGGTTTGGAAATGGAGTCACTCTCTGGAGCAGGAGAGGGGTAGGGTGCCTGCAGGACAGACTCGGAGGACTCACTCTAAGGCTTGCCTTGACCTTGCAATTTGACCTTGAGTAAATTGGCTCCTGCCCTATGCCTCACTTTCACCCAGTTTGTAAATTTGAGCTAAACAATGACCCTTAGTTACCTCATGGGTATGCAGTGAAAAAAATAAAATAAAATAAGATAGCACTTCTGAATGTATGGAGAAACCTGCAGAGGTGCAGAAAAGATTGACAAGGATGAGTAAGAAGGAGTTGGATTCCTCCAACAAAGGTTAAAAGACACAGAAGATAATTTAAGCTAAAAAAGGAACACCGAGAAGTGACTCAATCATCGCCTTCCATTTCGGATGATGTTTTCTTGTTGGTCTGTCTCTTTTTCTCCCTCACATGCTCTCTCTTCCTCTCTCTCTCCCAGCCTAACAAACAGGAAGAAACCCTGTCCTTACCTATCACGCAACTCCTCCCAACTCAACCAAACTATTAGCCTCCTGACTTTGCTGGACCCTGAATTGAGGTTACCTCTGGAAAGTTGCCTCCTCCGCCCCCTACACTCCCTTCAACCTCAGGCAAGTCTGCTGACATTGATCTGAAAAATCTCTAACCTTGCATCCAATTTCTGGGCTCCTGGGCCACCCAGAATTGTTAGAATAAAATACACAATAGTGAAAACTTGTCATACAACAAAATTTGTGTTAACCTAAGAGTGGTCTTTGTAGACTCCTGTGGTGGTTACTTCGGCAATGGCCTGACCTCCAGCTTGATGGAAAATATTCAGACCTTTAACGTCACTGATACAGAGAGAGGAACCCAGAGAGAGGACCTGAGGAAACAACACAAAATCGATACTAATGTAGTCATCCCATGACCAACTCGTTCCAAAACAAGGTGAGCATGAAAGACACAGAACCTAGGTAGAGCCTTGGCCAAAGCCTTGCAACCTAGATTCAAACCCTTGAGCTCTGCAAAAAACACAAGAATGTCTGTGCCACCAGCAAGAGACATGGGATAACATGTAGAAACTGGGAGAAAATGTTAGAATTCAGCCTAGTATCCAATTGTTTGAGAAACACACTGACGAAAAAATTGTCCTAATCTCAACAAACAAACAAAAGACATCTTCCCTTCCTAACATTCAGTAACAGCCGACTCAGTTGGAACAGTAAATAGGCAGGTAGACAAGAAAGATGAGACAGCTCCAGGTCCCTCATAATGAAAACCACTAATGACACTTGGAGGGGCTTCATTTCTGTATTTTCTCTAGAGTTGCCAGCCAAGCACAGCAAGCCATTATTCCTAGTCACTGTCATTCAATCACTCATCAATAATTATTAGAAGCCCAGTGAAAGCTGACTGGCACCTGAATTGACATCAAAACTTGGCCCTGTGATGCTTATTCATCAGTGGAAACTTGCCATCTTAGCAGAAAAGCGTGAGTGAGTGGGGCCTCTCATTAGGATTCATAAATCCATGTTCCTCAAACCAGCACCTCTGCACACAGCAAATCAATGCTTCTCAAGCTTCTGTGAGTTCAGGGACAGCACCCCGTTGTCCAGATGTGTACTCCTGGCTCCCATTTGAAGACTCCCATTTGATCACAACCAGCACCCAGTGGTTCCAAACCATTGAGAAGCCTTATAATAAATGCTTATCCGGCTGGTGCATCCTTGCCCCTCAATGACATGTTTGTGAGTTCACACAGGGCAACTAACTAAATAAAAAATTTTATTGTATTATAGTTGCTTTACAGTGTTATGTTAATTTCTGCTGAAGAATAGATACTGGCTCAGTGATAACAGGCTGAAAAACTCCATTTTTTCTAAAAACTGCAGCAGCATATTTCTAAGAAATATACGGCAGCATATATGGCACAGAATCTCAGTGTGTTTCACTGAGTCAGAAATGCCTCGTCCTCCACATCTTTCCTCATTTGCTGACCTGATAGACACTTCAAAAATGAGAGTATGTACCACTATTTTTTTTTAGCTCAGATCACATAGGGCTTAATTGTTAAACAAACAGACCATTAATAGCAGTTATATCATTGAGCTGTCCTGTTTCAGCATCAAGGTCATCACCTACTGTCGATATGAGCTCTAGAATAGGATTACACTGTTATCCATAGCATAACTTGCTCTGATGATGAGTAATTTAGAACAATAGATGATAAGGCATTTTGACTAGCTGGTCTAAATCATTCAGAGATGGTTTTATTCTCCAAGGTACTTCAGCCAAAGTTGTTAATCCATTAAAATCTATGTTAGCCCTTTTTAAAATTTTTTAAAAAAATTTTGTTGCCCTGTAGTTGCTTTATAATGTTGTGTTAGTTTCTGCTGTACAGCAAAGTGAATCAGCAATATGCATTACATACACTCCCTCTTTTTTGGATTTTCTTCCTATTTAGGTCCTCACAGCCCACCCAGTAGAGTTCTCTGTGCTACACAGTACGTTCTATTAGCTATCTATTTTATACATAGTATCAATAGTGTATATGTGTCCATCCCAATCTCACAATTCATCCCATCCTCCCCTTTTCCCCTTGATATTCATAAATATGGCACAGGACGAGATGCTTGGATGGTGACAGAGGATGAGATGGTTGGATGGCATCACCGACTCAATGGACATGAGTTTGAGCAAGCTCTGGGAAGTGGTGAAGGACAGGGAGGCCTGGCGTGCTGCAGTCCGTGGGGTTGCAAAGAGTTGGACATGACCAAGCGACTGAACAATGATCCATACATCTGTTCTCTATATCTACTTCTGCTTTGTAAATAAAATGGTCAATACCAATTCTTTTTCAGGTTCCACATATATGCATTAATATATGGTATTTGTTTTCATACCTCTTACAAGTTCTCTTTTCATAAGTCCGATAGTCAAAGCACTTTGAGGTCATCAAACAAGAGCTGATGTGGAATGACGGCCACTCTTCCCAGTCTGTAAGATTAGAACTTGTTAATGTTCACATGACCTGACCAAGAACTGAACAGTGAAGCCCGAAAGGGTGCCATCCCTCAGACACATCTGAGGTTCACACAGGTAATCACCTGGGGGGTCATTGTCAAAGGACGCATGGAGGCCACTCTTTACAATTATTTTTGACAAGAATGGGTTAGTCTCGTCACCTTTCCAGTTCTTGCTCCAGCCCCCAGGTTGTCAAGGGGGTAGATAAACACGGTGCTATTTTCTGGGTTTGTTTCGCCGTCTGTCAGCAGAGTGGGCCAATTTCAGACCATTTGCCGCTTTCATTACTGTCTCAAGGTTGTCACAAGAATTGATAAATTTCAGACTGTTTTTCTTGTCCTCATTACGATCTTAAGGTTGTCGTGAGAATAAATTGATTGTGTGCCATTTTTTGGTCCTCATTACAGCCTTTGTCACGAGAATGGCTTCATTTTGGAGCCATTTTTGTTCCTGCAGCCATTTTCATCACGAGAGAAGAGGTCCTTCCACAGAAAGGAGGCGTCTGCATTCCCGAGGTTGATTTTGGAGCAGGAAGTCCTCCCTTGGAGATCTGTGGAGGGGGAGGGAGCACGTGCCTTCACAAGGGATTTCCCGCCATGACTTCCGTGATTACGGAAAACAGACAAAAAGCAGAAACCTGTGTTCAGGAACTGTTGCGTGCCTTGTTTCCTGCCCCCCATGGGGCAGAGAACATTCTAGGCTCTCTTTAGAGATCTTCCAGGGGGAGCAAACAGGTGGTCCAGAAAGCAGAGTGCACAGAGGAAGGCCATATTAGTGACAGAGGGGGTGGAGCTCTGTGAGCAGCTTTGTTGGGACAGATCCCCTAAATTCACATGTGCACCCCACTTGGTCCAGCGACTTCCCCATTAGATGTGAGGAGACACCTCACAGACATTTTCCAAACATTCAACTCCCCCAAATGCAGTAATGACCCCCAGATAGGTTTTATTTCCCTTACTAGACAAGTTTGCAGATCCTACCAAACTTAACCTAGATGATAATAAATATGACCGTCTTCCTTAAAAGCTGGATGGGAGCCCAGTGTCTGAATGCAGAGCTGAAGCAGGTGGTAAAGAAAACCATAGGTTCGAAACCAGCAGGAGGACCCACTGTCTTGAGTTTGAAAAGCTTGCTGCATTAGAGATATTCTGACTGCAGAAGGTCCACTTTGTCTTCAGGCAGACTTGAGCACATGAGGAAGCAGAAGTGAGCTTAGGGTCAGGTCTTCCAGGGATGGTACGTCAATTGTGTTTGTTCATTTCTCTGACCAAATTCAAACCAAGCAGGTTTTTACCTGCTTGCTTTATTATATAAAATTTTCCACTGGTTGACTGATTTAATGACAGGCACAATTTGAAGAGACAGGAAGAGGATTATCTAGAGGAAATTTGGACTAGAGAGGATAATGTCTCCAATAACCATATCTCTGAGGACCTCTGAGCCACCTGGAAAGAGACAAGCTTCACCAGCCTCTGACAGAGAAAGAGTAATCTGTAACATGGACCTATTCATACACTCAGACCCGGGTGCAAGATAGTAGCATAAATTGGGAATGGCCCAAATGCTTGTCAACTGTGGGGTGGATAAACAGACACAGTACAAAAGTACTCCACACTGTGGAATACTACTCACCCCTGAAAAGGAATGAAGGATGACATGTTTCAACATGGATGAACCTCAAAAACATCACACTACATGAAAGAAACCAGTCTCAAAAGACCCTATGTTCTATGATTCCATTGATATGAAAAGTCCAGAATCTATAAATGTCCAAATCTATAGAGAAAGGAGCTAGAGCAGTGGTTGCCTGGGGCTTCTGTGGGGAAGAGAGAAAATGGGGATGACTGGCAATGGCACAGAGTTTTTTGGGGGGTGATGAAAATAGTTTGAGTTAGATTATTGTAACAGTTGCACAATTCTGTAAATTTTCTAAAATGTATTGAGTTATATTCTTCAAACAGGTGAACTTTAGAGAATGTAAAGTATACTTTCAATAAAGCTGTTTTGTAAAAAGTAGCTTAGAGACTGTGAAATACTGTCCCTGATAGATCATAGATGTGGCTACAGTGAAGAGGACTTTGGGGAGGGGGAATAAAGTCATGGAAATCGATGGGTCTGTTTTGGTTTTAAGTGAGAAAGAATAATCGCGTAAACATTTGTCCCTTGAAGATATCAGAAGGGCTTTATTGATTAATTAATGCACAATAGATGAACAGGAAGGGACAGGACATGAAGCGTGATTCACATGAGAACTGTCACCATAAAGGAAATACTCTGGGTGCTTCGGTTAAAGCCACAAGGCTCTCCAGTGATCTAAAGAGGGCCGTTGCCTTCTTCCTTCAGTTCTGTGAGCTCCTCCCATTTCAGCTGACTCTGCAGTGCTCAGACCAGGTGTCCTAGAGTCCAGTGGGGTTGTTTGGACATACCTAGAGCTCTGTGATTTTTGAGGTCCATTCAATGAAGAGGAAGTGCCACCCATTCAGTACAGTTCAGTTCAGTTCAGTCGCTCAGTTGTGTCTGACTCTTTGCAACCCCATGGACTGCAGCACACCAGTCTTCCCCGTCCATCACCAACTCCCCAAGTTTACCCAAACTCATGTCCATTGAGTCAGTGATGCCATCCAACCATCTCATTCTCTGTTGACCCTTTCTCCTCCTGCCCTCAATCTTTCCCAGCATCTGGGTCTTTTCAGATGAGTCAACTCTTTGCATCAGGCGGCCAAAGTATTGGTGCTTCAGCTTCAACATCAGTCCTTCCAATGAACACTCAGGACTGATTTCCTTTAGGATAGACTGGTTGGATCTCCTTGCAGTCGAAGGGATTCTCAAGAGTCTTCTCCAACCCCACAGTTCTAAAGCATCAATACTTTGGTGCTCAATTTTCTTTATGGTCCAACTCTCACATCCATACATGACTACTGGAAAAACCATAGCCTTGACTAGACAGACCTTTGTTGGCGAAGTAATGTCGCTGCTTTTTAATATGCTATCTAGGCTGGTCATAGCTTTTCTTCCAAGGAGTAAGCATCTTTTAATTTCATGGCTGCAGTCACCATCTGCAGTGATTTTGGAGCCCCCAAAAATAAAGTCTCTCACCATTTCCACTGTTTCCCCATCTATTTGCCATGAAGTGATGAGACCAGATGCCATGATCTTAGTTTTCTGAATGTTGAGCTTTAAGCCAACTTTTTCATTCTTCTCTTTCACTTTCATCAAGAAGCTCTTTAGTTCTTCTTCACTTTCTGCCATAAGGGTGGTGTCATCTGCATATCTGAGGTTATTGATATTTCTTCCTGCAATCTTGATTCCAGCTTATGCTTCCTCCAGCCCAGCGTTTCTCATGATGTACTCTGCATATAGGTTAAATAAGCAGGGTGACAATATACAGCCTTGATGTACTCCTTTTCCTATTTGGAACCAGTCTGTTGTTCCATGTCCAGTGTCCTGTTGGAGGAAGGCAAATTGAATGGAGTGTGAAAACTCCTTCCAGAAACGTCCAACAAGAAGAAGGAAGAGCAGACGACTGAGGTGGGTACTCAGAGGCCCTGGTGACCACGCGCCTGAGCGTCCCTGGGGTGGGACCCTCGCCGGGTTGCCCCTGGGCCCCTTTCAACAAAGAGCAAGGAGACAACATGTTACATAGGACGGAACCTCTGTATTGTTCTTACAGGGAGGGGAGTTGCTGGGTGGGAGGGTGATTCTAAGTGGCCAAGGAAGGTCTTTGAAGGCTTGGATGACAGACTTGACATGTCAGATGAGAAGTCTGACCCAAAGGCCTCCACTCCCCCAGCTGGCACCCAGTCCAGCCCGAGGACTGGATCGCAGCTGCCCCTCCCTTCTCCCCCTGGCCCAGCAGTCAGAAGGACCCACTCCTGACCCCTGACCCCCCCTGTAGGCAGCCCCGGGGCCTGGTGACCTGAGTCCTACTGCTTTTCATGAATGTCTCTGAGCAGCAGTAAGATCTCAGGCATCTTCTCATTTCACGAGTGTTGGGCTCTGTGTGTATCAAAGGGTCACGTGACCTGTGACGGTGCCTGAAACACACCCCTCCATCATGTCCTCCCACTCCCGTTGGGGGCATCTTGAAAGAGCGGCAGGACCACGCCTTCCCTTTGACAAGGGGGCCCCTGCCCTGTCCCGCAGGAAGGCCATGAGCCCCTCCTGGGCACCGGCACCACCGTGGCCCGCTGGCTGGTGACGGCAGTCAGTCTGCAGCCCAGAAGGGGATGTGCTTGGATCAGTGATAGATAAATCCCAGCTAGAAATACAGGTCCCTGACAACCTAATCACTGAAACCCTGTCAAGTAACCCCTAATTTTGAAGCGAGTGGTTAATTCCCAGCAAATTGATTTATGCACTGTTTGAGGTTTGGCGAGTGCTGTTGTTCGTCTGTGATTACCAGGAACTCGGCACTGCCTATTCATTTAGAGCATTGACACAACCCAGTGCATCTCCCCAGAAATCTCCTTTGTCAGCACATCTAGAATTTGCTAATTAAATCAACGATGACATTATTCACTTTCTCAAGAAAGAAAAAAAAAGCCGGCTCCTCCCCTCCGCCAGCCCGCCTGTTCTTTCTCTCCCTCTTCTCTCTCTCCTTCTCTCCAGTCGGGTAAGGACCAAATGGATCAACCTTTAGCTGCCTTTAAACATGAAGCCGAAGTGTTAGTTGCTCAGTCAGTCTGACTCTGCAACCCCATGGACCGTAGCCCGCCAGGCTCCTCTGTCCATGGAATTCTCCGCATGAGAATCCTGGAGTGAGTTGCCATTCCCTTCTCCAGGGGATTTTCCTGACCAAGAGATTGAACCCGGGTCTCTTGCGTTGCGGGTGGATTTTTTACCATCTGAGTCACCAGGGAAGCCCTTTAGCTGCCTTTACTGGACTTTTTTGGCCCCCAGCAACAGTGAACAGAGAGCAGTATCCCACCATCTGATTAAGAGTGAACACACACACACACACACACAAAAACAGACCAGACACGGGATATTGAATTCACTCCTTTGGGTTAAGGGTTTGACCTAAAAAGCAGATGTTACTTGAAAGACGTAATATATTTACAATTAAGTGGGGCTTAAGATAAGAGATCCTGTATCAGGCAGAGTCAAATCAGTGCAAAAATGGAGAAAATTAGTCTGTAAGTAGTAGTGGGACACTGAGGCTGACTGGAAATTTGAGAGAGCAGAAAGCCATTCCGGGAGGCCAGAGGGTCATCGTGGGGGCGAGGGGAGACTTGGGTTTCCCAAACCCAAGGTGGAGTCACCCCAGGCACTGGAACCACAGAGAAGGCCCAGCTCCCATCAGAGACCAGGAGAGGCACCCAGGCCCCTTTGACCTCCCCTATGGCCAAATCTGAGCCTGGGACATGCAGCCTGGAGACGGGAGCAGGGGCCGGACCAGTAGAGAAGGGGTGGCGGGCCCGGGGGCAGTGGAGAGAAGAGACTGCTCCCACAGCAGGGACAGGCTTGGGGACCAGCCCGAGACCAGCAGAAACCTGGGCTTGGGGCTACAGGGAGTTCTAGATGATCCTCACGTCTCTGGGCCTCAGAGGAAAGAACGCTAGGTAAGTGCCATGGAGAATTTATTCCACCCGTCATAGCCCTACTTTTGCCTCCTGTAAATAGGTTGGCAAAGTCCTCCCCACAAGGCCCACAGGCCGACTCCGCTGGCCACATGTAGGTTTTCTTCCCTTCCCTCCCAACAGTTTAGAATCATCCCTGGATGATCTCAAAGGAGAAATGGTGACAGGTTTTGTCTCAGCCACGATCTGGCCACCGCTCCTCAAGGCTCTGCTAGGCCTGTCAATTTGGGGTGAATCAAGTACCCAAGTCTCACATCACACTCTTTGTCCACCAAGGCAGCCCTCCATGCCCGCCACAAACCCCCCTGCCTGCAGGCCCTGCTTTCTGTCCTCTTAGCCTTCAACACAAGCGTCTGTGCCCCGGGCTGCAAACCAGCCCTGTCGGGTGCAGCCCGATGCTGTGAATAAAGTTTTATGGGAACACAGCAGTCCTCGGCAACACACAACGCCTAAGACTGCAAGCGGTGTGGCTGCAAAATGCACCAGAGATCGGGCCGTCTAGGGATCCTAAAAGACTTCCTCCCCCTCCTTTACAGGACAGGCTCACTGGCCCCTGCTTCTAACAACGGCTCCAAATGAAGATCCTCCCTTGAGAATGAATAAATGCGATCACTGTCTCTGCCTCTCTTTTTTTAGGTCTTTATTGAAAGTGTTACAGTATTACTTCTATTTTATCTTTTGGTGGGGGCGGGGAGGAGGGGGGCAGTTTGGCCGTGAGGCATGTGGGATCTTAGTTTCCTGACCAGGGATCGAACCCTCACTCTGGACACTGGAAGGCAGTCTGAACCACTGGACCACCAGGGAAGTCCCATCTCAGCCCCTCATGAAGTGTGTCTGGAATTCCATCTCCACAGTGACCCCCCCCCCACTCCAGCTTGCAAGTGGGAAGCAGACAGGGAGTGGAACCTGAAACAGAACAGTTGGTGAGTTTCATAGAGAGAGTCTAGACTGGAGAGGTTCGTGAAAAATAGGCACCTTCTCCCCCAAACCCCAGGAGACCCGAGAGCCAGTGGGTTCTCCCACAAGCTGTGGTCCTTCCCAGTGTTAGGGCGGGGCTGTGCCTTTCCTGGTAAAGCCCACTCCTTCTCTCTGTAAGAGTCTGTAGAAGTGGGGAAAGGAAAGATTTAGACTCAGTGGGTTATCTTTTCTCTCTTAGAAGCTGGCTTCAGATACAGGTCGTGTCTGTCTGAAGTCAAGTAGCTAGATGTCCAAGGACAAAGGTCAGTGCAGGCCAGGGGCCCTGGGGGGGCAGTGGTCAGCCCTTGTGCCAAATGGGCATGGACCAGGCACTGGCACCAGGGGATGTGACCGAGAGGGCAGCTCCCCGCCCTCCTCGCCTCTGCCCAATCACCCCGACCTGGCTGCAGGCTCTGCTTTCAATGAGCATAACTTCCTTGGAAATAACTGCACCACATTCCAAACCACAGTCTTGTTTATAAGAAAGGTGACAGCCCCTTCTGCCTTAAGTCTTCACTTCTGAACTTGAAGGAGAGCTTGCCTCAACCCGTGGCTACTCATCAATTTTATTTTCCCCCCTCTCCAGCTTGTCATTTAGTTTAATGTTGCAAAACAAGGCAATTTTTTAAAGTAGGATCTGATTTTGCAAAGAGATGTCTGAACTTAAGTGAAATAATGGTTGTAACAAAACGCCACTAAATATGACAGCTTTGTTCTACCAATGTGATTCTAGAAATGAACCGCAGAACCGGCTGTACGGGTCTGCGAACAGTGTGTGTAACAGACCAGACCCAGGTAAACGCCACATACCCCACAGCCAAGAGCAGACCCTGCATTCACTGTCCTGCTCATTCAGCGGCCGAGGCCGGCTTCCCAAAACTCCACTGCTCCTTCCAGCCCGCAGCCCGACAAGACCACCTCTCTTTAGAGAGACAGGATGACATGATTCAGGGATGCTACCAAATTCTTTGATTTATAAAACACTTTGTGACGACATTTCAGGCTTCCCTAATATCTTGGTTGGTAAAAAAAAAAAACCCACCTACAATGCAGGAGACTCCAGTTCTATTCCTGGGTCAGGAACATCCGCTGGAGAAGGGATAGGCTACCCACTCCAGTATTCTTGGGCTTCCCTTGTGGCTCAGCTGTTAAAGAATCTGCCTGCAATGCAGGAGACTTGGGTTTGATCCCTGGGTTGGGAGGATCCCCTGGAGAAGGGAAAAGCTACCCTCTCTAGTATTGTGGCCTGGAGAAGTCCATGGACTGTAGTCCATGGGGTTGCAAAGAGTCGAACACGACTGAGCAAATTTCACTTCACTTCTGATGATATTTCAGGAAGCCACATGGAACCATGCGCTAATTTTCAGGAGCTATATGTCAGCACTTGGAAGACAGAAGACACTGGAAGCCGTGACTTGGAACCTGTGACTCCAGACCCAGCAGAGTGCGGTTCCCACGGCCCAGCCGCCAACTACACGTGTCACAGGGCAGCCCGCTGGCCCCTCCTGACCGGACAGAGAGCCCAGAGAAACCAAGAAAGGGGCTCATCAATAAGCAGAAAAATAATCCCTACCACCTCATTGCTTTGCCATAGAAGCCCTCCAGAGGGAAATCCAGAGACAGATGCAGGGGCGGTGTGGATCAGGGTCCGGCAGAGCTGCCCTGGGGTTTGGGGGATGGAGGGAGAATGTTGGAGGAAAAGAGAATGCGAACAGCAGACAGAGAGGCAAGGCGGAGGGAAGACTGTGGCTCTCAGCTCCGCAGCCGTAGAGAGCACCACATTTGTGGAGTCTGCTCAGGAATAAGCCATGTGCTTACCCAAGGCCACACCCACGGAACACACATCGCACGGTTCACTTTGAGGCTAAACTGGACCTCGTGTAGAGGTCTGGTCTGGGCACCGCTGTGGGCGACGTGTCTGCCCAAACAGGTATCTGCAGACGTAAACGTGTAGCAGCTATACTCTGTGGGTATCTTGCCTGTGGCTATAAACGCCATTTGACTGTTCTTTGCCCACTACTTTCTATTTTGCTATTATTCGCTATTTTCTGGTGTTTAGCATGATGAACCAGGAGGGATGTGAGTCAAGTTTAGTGAAGAGTCAGAGGAAGTGATGTCATTGCTTTGCCAGAGAAAATGAGTAACTGGAAAACTGGTATTTAGCAAGCCCTGGCCAACAGTGGACAAAGATGCCCACAGGGACTTGGTGCAAACCAACCAGATAGACGGGGAACCATCTCCAAACTGGTTCCACATACGACCTTCAGTGAAGCCACAGATGCCACGAGATTTGTTGATGGGGACGAGAAATGCTGGCCTCCACATGGACTGGCTCTGGGTCTGAGTCTTTCAGTTAGATTCTCATTAAAGGATGGAGGTAGGGAGGAGTTGTGGTGTGGCATGGGGTCACGGGAGGAACAGGAAGACCAAGTGCCCTGCGTCCTGGGAGATGGCCAGCTTCCAGGACAGCTCCTCAGCCTGCAGATGCTCGACGAATCCTTCTTGTCTCGGTGGTTTATCTTGTATTAAGCTAAATTAAACTTTAACATGGTTCTCCAAAGGGACGCAGTCTTAAGACAGTATCAGGTATAAAGAGAAAGCTGCCCTCATCCCACACGGGCTGACAACTATATTCACACACTGCCATTCAGGTCAATATCATTACCGTTTTGGTATAAAGGTGTCTGGGGCAAAGAGTGTTCATGACCGTCTTTGCGCAAACACGTCCTTCTGTAACCAGGATAGGGAGTTGATCATTTCCAAGGTTTTGCCTTGATGCTAAAATCATGTTCATACCTAGGGAAGGGTTGCCATGTGAGAGGCAGCTTCTCTCTTGGTGCCAACATCTCTCCATAACCTCTTCCAGATTCATCTTAGAGAAGACGAAGCCCCCTGTGTGCTGTGCCTCCACTCAGCAAGACAGTGCCTGACCCACCAACACCAAGAAGGACTGTGGTTGCCTCATCGTCACTGCTGGGATTAAGGCTGAAGGACTGGCACATGCCCATCAGGCTACAGGGGCATCACCCTCATGCCAGTGCCCAAGGCCTCCCTGCCAGGTGTCCACTCTGGAGTCGAGGGTGGTACCCCTGGGCCTCCCTGCCGGATGTCCAGTCTGGAGTCATGGGTGGTGCCTGTGGGTCACCTTGCCTGGTGTCCACTCTGGAGTCATGGGTGGTGCCTGTGGGTCACCTTGCCTGGTGTCCACTCTGGAATCATGGGCACCTGGCCAGATGGAGACTGGGGGTCACCTGATTACTATATACAAATATCCAAAAGGCAGGCTCAGGGAAGAGGAAGTGATCAAATTCCATATGTTTCAGGAGGCAGGATAACATCAGGAAGCAGTTTTCAGTAAAGTATCTTCCATTAGTTGAGGTGAAAGTGAAAGTGTTAGTCGCTAAGTCGTGTCTGACTCTTTTGTGACCCCATGGACTGTAGCTCACCAAGCTCCTATGTCCATGGAATTCTTCAGGTAAGAATATTGGAGTGGGTATCCATTCCCTTCTCCAGGGATCTTCCCAACCTAGGGATCAAACCCACATCTCTTGAGTCTCCAGCATTGGCACGTGGATTCTTGACCACTCGTGCCATCTGGGAAACCATTTAATAATATTGTTGTTTTTTCCCATTGCTAAGTCATATCTGACTCTGTGACCCCATGGTCTGCAGCACACCATGCTTCCCTGTCCTTAACTATCTTCTGGAGTTTGCTCACTCACTTCCATTGTGTCAATGATGCCATCCAACCATCTCACCCTCTGTCGTCCCCTTCTCCTCCTGCCCTCAATATTTCCCAGCATCACAGTCATTTCCAATGAGTTGGCTCTTTGCATCAGGTGGCTAAAGTATTAAAGCTTCAACTTCAGCTTCAGTCCTTCCAATGAATATTCAAGGTTGATTTCTTTAGGATTGGCTGGTTTCATCTCCTTGCAATCCAAGGGACTCTCAGGAGTCTTCTCCAGCACCACAATTCAAAAATATCAATTCTTTGGCACTCAGCCTTCTTTATGGTCCAACTCTCACATTCTGTACATGACTACAGGAAAAAAATAATAATATTGTATGAGTAATAATAATGTTGTTCATGATAAAATGGCAATTGGATGCTTACTTTGGGTCTTCAATTCCCACTAACCCATACAACACCCCATGAAGTTAGTGTATTCATTGTTATCCTTATCTTACAGAAGACAGAGGAGAAAACAAAGAGACTGGCAGGTTCAAATAAATTGGTCAAGTTCATACTGGTAGACAGGGTAAGTACTTGAATCAAATCAAAATCTATCAACAGAAGACCCCACACTGTTTCCAAGAATATTTACCTTAAGACAAGATTACAGGTGCATTTTACAAATAGCAAAGATTTATCCCAAAGCTCAAAACACAGACAGCAGGGTCCCTTTGCCAAAAAACTCAGGGCTCTCCATTCTGGAATGATTTGAAAAAGTGTCATTTGGAATTTGTCTTTGATTTCACCCAGAAATATTGACACACATGCTGTTATGACAAGGCAAAACAGCCATCATGTGTAGTTTCTCATGAATCCAGAAATTAAATTTAACTGCACTGGCTGTAATTCATCCAAAATTTAAAATAAATATGAAAAGTGCTGCTTTTTCCAAAGCTGGTCATCTCTGTATAATGCAGTTGAGATGTTTAAACATGTCACCACGGGATATGTACCCATACCTGCACCTTTACAGAAACAGTGTTCCTAGAATGTGGACTTCAGTAATAAAAAAAAAAAAAATGCAGGCTTAAAAATACCATATTAATAAACATTTATCAGTTCTTATCAAGCAGAAAAGGGAAACATATTGTCCCCTCTTATCTTACACCGGCTGGAATATATAAATTCATATTACAAGCAGCTTCATTTTTCTTCCTTTCTTCTTCCTGTTTTTTCTTCCATGCAGATAGGCACCGTGGAAGGGTTTTGCTGTGCATTAACTGAAGTTTCACAGCCTCAGCACCCTTGATATTTGGGGTGGATCACTTCTTCTTGTAGGCTGTTGAGCTGCGTTCCTGGCCTCTCCCAACTAGGTGCCAGTGAGACTGTCCCTCCAACCCCCAGACATCTCCAGACATCGTCAAATGTTGAGGAAGGGGCAAGGTCCTCCCTGAAGGGAAACCACTGCAGTAGATGTGGGTACATTTTCAAATCTTTCTGGTGTTAAGTTGAAAGACCATGAATGTTACCAAGCTTGGAATCAAGTCATATTCAAAGAACTCAGTACAGAGATTGGAAGAGTGAATGTCACGCAGTAAACTCAGCATGTCCCCTCAGGATTCGTCATCTTTAGGCCATCTCCTGAGGGGCTGTGCCCTTCTGCAGCTTTGGAACCCCTTGTCCCCATACCCCCTGGAAAGCAGCCTTGCATTTTCTGCCTCTGGTTCCAGCATCCGCACCGGAGCCTCCTGCCTCTGCTCCCTTAGGGGCCCCGGGCTCACCCGCATGGAGGAGCAGGGTGCGTCTCGGAACACTACTGAGAAACCAACATAGTCCAACCAACTGTGGCAAAACAGTCTCAGTCCTCACACAAGCCAATGAAATCCCGTGGGACTATTTTTTAAGCCCATGTTGGTCCTGTGGGTGCCAACTGTATTGTCCTCAAAAAGGACACAGCAGGCCTGGCCACCAAGAAGGACTGACCACATGGAAACAGCGCCACCCACATAAGGACAGTGTGGCCATCAGTGAGCGCCGGGACAGACGAGGCCTCAGCTGACACACCGCAGGTGCTCTGCAAGTATGTGGGAGTGAACACATAAATCACCTGAATACATGAGCAGAAGAGCAGCATTTAGATCACAGTGGAGAGCGAGGTGCTCTGTTGTGACCTGAGCTGACTGCCCGCGGTGGCTGTGGTCAACGCAGCTGGCCTCATCTGCATGTTCCGAATGTGCTTAGGCATCCTCCACTCTCCGCAGCCCACCTGGTCCTGCCCACCTGGTCTCTGTAGAGAAGCTTTTCCCCAGTCTCCTCTGAAGTTGCACTGATGGCAAGGACCTCCTGTTTAGTGAGTGAGTGAGTCTCCCCACGCTCAGATAAATAAATGTTGAAGTTATCACATGCTGCTTATTGAACACACACATTGCCAAATGAGGCTGGCTACTCACTGATTTTGTTAAGCTGTGAGTACTCGAATTCAACACAGAACATATTGCCTCTTGAAACACAGTACAGAAAGCCATTGTCATCAAACCATCCTCTTCGGGGGATCAGTTATTCAGAAGTTGCCTTCAGAAACTGCCTTTCCAATGATACCCTGAGTTTCCAGAACCCATTCATCTCATCTTTGTCTTGATCACTGGTCATCTCTCAACAAGACTTGTGTAATTTTATGTTTCATGAATATTCACTGAAAGGACTGATGCTGAGGCTGACGCTCCAATACTTTGGCCACCTGATGCAAAGAGCTGACTCATTGGAAAAGACCCTGATGTTGGGAACGATGGAGGGCAGGAAGAGAAGGGGACGACAGAGGATGAAATGGTTGGATGGCATCACTGACTCGATGGACACGAGTCTGAGCAAGCTCAGGGAGACAGTGAAGGATGGAGAAGCCTGGCATGTGGCAGTCCATGGGGTTGCAAAGGGTTGAACACGACTGAGTAGCTGAAGGACAGCAGTTGGTCATCCCTGGACAATACTGTGTACTTTCATGATTGATTGTCTCTTTCAGAGTCTGGGAGGTGTCTTACCACTGTCAAGCTTTCTAAAAATAAGTTTGTTGAAGCAGCATCAGTTTGGTTCTTGATTTCTGCTGCAAATCCCAGAGACCAGGTAAGCCGGAGCCTCTTGCCCTGCAAGCCTGGTCACTGGCTTGGCTGCTGGAGCAACTAAGAGTCCTGAGATGAAGGAGGCGCCTGAGGCGGGACCAGAGCCAATCCGTTTATGAGACGACTTGGAGAGCATTGCTAATGTTTCCATCTTTAGAGACGGCTCTTGAGTACCTGTGGGTTCTTGGACCTACTGGCTGAATGCTTGTGCTGACTCCCACCCTGAGCTTTTTATACTTTCTTGCTTCACTTTCAAGATACCTGAGTGATTTCCACATGGCCTCGGGTGCTCACAATGCAGTCGGATTCCTCTGGGCACTAACGTCCTGTTTGGACGATTTCTGCAATGGTTACTGTTCAACTAGGAAAAATGCCCTTTTAAAGGGCAAAACAAACTCTCTCTCAGCTTGACTGGGGGTGAAACGTAAGCTGGAAAATTCCAGTGATCACTTAAAAAAAAAAAGCTATTCCTGAAAAAGTTCCTTTCTCCCCATTTGAATGTAAGTCCCTGGGGAAAAGTCGAAGGCAATAGAAAACGTGTAGCTCATTATTATTTGTGTAGATTATGCAAACTTTGCCTTTTAAAAAACAATGACTAAGTTGCAGAGGATCAGGAGGAGAATTTGGACTGCATTTAAGTGAGAAGGATTAGCTAGCAGGATGCTGATTTATAAATGGCAACAGCCAGTTCCTTACATTCCGCACTGCGATCCCGGCTCCTGCTCAGTAATTCCCAGTGTTCTCTTTTGAAAGCCCCGAGTACTCAGTCAGCCCCGAGGTATAATGTTTGATAATATAACTACTGCTTCTGTCACTGCGTTTTGTACAAACGCATTATATGTGGCCCGGAATGGTAGAGATTTATGTATGGGTATGGAAAATAAAAATCAGCATTGATTAAAAGCCCCAGATAGACCATCCAATACCGCCCAGAGAACATCAGTTATTTTGCATTTTGACGTGGCGATTGATAACTCATAAATGCAAGCAGGAATGACAAATGCGGATGGAAACTGGCTTTGACAAAAACGATAACAGTATCAGTCTCCAGAGGCGTTGGAGGTATAAGCAGGAACTGTTTAAAATATTTAATCATTTTATGAAGGCTGCAAGATGCTGTTTGACCCTGAAGGAGTGTGAATGTCACACGGATCAGAAATTGCCAAGTCTTTGAAGTAAAATTAAAAAAAATGGTGTTATTATAGATCCTTCTTGACATCCTATCATTTTTGTATAGGATTAAAAATATGTATACAAAGCACTAGATAAAGGACTCTAGCAAAGGATGTCTTGGTTGAGGGAAAGGAAAGTCAAGACATACCAGTTGTGAAATTTTCCTCCCAAATCCCAAAGCATTTCTTTTCTTTTCTGCCAAATGGTGAGAAAAAGAGCTGAGAGCTCCCAGTTAAAAAAATGCCTTTGGATTTTAAATAAAGGGTAAATTACACTTTGCTCATGTTACCATGGGTCCAACTGCTGGAATTTTTATCTCCTTCCTCTCGTGTTCCCGCTTCACTAGGGCGTTGTGTCTACCATGCTTGTGTATATATGCGCTGGCCGTAAATTAACACGGGGCGTATTTATACACCTTGTGGGAGTATTTGGTCCGCAGTGAATTGGTAATCCTGGCTCTTATCTAAGGTGCTGTTAAGCCCCTCCTGGCCGCAGGCAGCCCGCACCTCTGAGGACACCCCGGCGGCCTGGGGCCGGTGGACCCGCAGGAGCGTCCCTCCACCAGGCAAGATCCGCTCCTGCTCCATCCAATGGCAGGGAGAGAAACCTCAGCCTCCCAGTCCTTGTGCATCTCTGTGGTCCTCCTCTAGTTCTTCCCGCCCTGAATTTCCGCCTCCTAATTCTATGTTGTCTGCTGCATGCGGGTGAGGAGTGGCTTCCAGGCCCTCCCCCTCTCTGCTCTAGGACTGTGAGCTGGTGTCCAGTTGGTCTGGGGTATTCTCCCCTCTCCTTTTGAGCCATTCTCTCATCCTGGTGGTCGGGAGTCTGCTCTCTGGGCTGGAGCGCCGGGTGCAGGGACGCTGCAGGCCAGGAGAAGGCACGGCAAGGTCTTCCTCTCATTCAAGTGTCAGCGTCCTCCCCTCTGGGAGAGCGTTTTCCCTACTGCCTGCAACCAGGGCCCCGAGGGACCTGCCCTGCAGAGGGTTTGCTCGTGCAGAAGGAGTGAGGCTTTTTGGGGTCCTCTGACAGTGGTTATCTCATCCACATCCGTTCACCAAACACCCACAAACATGGTCACACTTATGCTCACATTTACACAAACCCTCACACACACATGCACCTACACTCACTCACACATATACTCCCCAAAATATACACACAGAGACCCTCACACACTCACACCCGCACACATTCCACCCTGGTGAGCTGAATTACGCCTCCCGAAGATGTCCGGGTCTGAATCCTGGGACCTGTGAAGCCTTCCCTGTAGGGAACACGTGACTCTAAGGTGCGATGCGGTTCCTCATCTGGGGACGGGGCACAGTGAGGGTCAGGCTGTGTCTCCCCAGGAGGCAAGTTTAAGTCCTCACCTCTCATCCCCGTGAATGTGACCTTCCTTAGAAACAGCGTCCCTGCAGATGTGATTCACTTAAGATGCCGTTCTTTGGAGAAGGTGGACTTTAAATGCACTTGCCGGTGTCCTTATGGGAAGAGCCTAGGACACAGACTCACAGGAGCTGGCTGTGCGGTGAACAAGGCGGGGATGCGGGACGCGGCGTCCAGGGAGGCCCGTCTTGCCCGCCTCCAGCTGGAGCTGGGAGAGAGGTCAGGCCGGATTCTGCTTCCAAAAGGAGCTAAGACTCCCAGCACCTGGTCTTTAGACTCCTGGCTCCAGAACCACGAGACAGCAGGTTTCTGCTGTTTGTTGCATCCCTCCCTCCCCGCTTAGGGTCATCTGTTAAGACCGACACGAGACACCTACACAGCCACTGTGGCCTGTTTTCCATGCATAGACTCTGAACTCAACAGACCACGCAATTTACTACATCTAGCTCTTCTTCCGGAGAGGGCAATGGCACCCATTCCAGTACTCTTGCCTGGAAAATCCCATGGGCGGAGGAGCCTGGTAGGCTGCAGTCCACGGGGTCGCTAAGAGTCAGACACAACTGAGCGACTTCACTTTCACTTTTCACTTTCATGCATTGGAGAAGGAAATGGCAACCCACTCCAGTGTTCTTGCCTGGAGAATTCCGGGGACAGGGGAGCCTGGTGGGCTGCCATCTATGAGGTTGCACAGAGTCAAACACGACTGAAGCGACTTAGCAGCAGCAGCGGCAGCTCTTCCTCAGTCCTTGGAAGCAAATGATATCCTCCCCTCTTTACAGGGGAGTAAACCAAGGCCAGCTGGGAGAAGGTACCCTGTGCCGGGTCCCACCACTGGGAAGGGGTGGTGCTGGGATCTGGACTCATGTCGACTACAAACTCCAAGTCCGCAGCCTGACTGACTGTGGGGGAAGCCCCTCCACAGAACATGCTGATCTGTCCCTCGTCCCCTTCCCCATGTCCTGTCCACCTCGCGAGAGGCCATCTGACGCTGTTTCCAGCTCTGAAATTCCCCAGAAGCTACTGAAATGCTTTGCATGCCTCAGCCTGGCTTTCACAGCATCTAGGAGCCAAACCCACCCCATCCTTTCACCCTGTCACCCGCAGTCCAGCCAGGCACCTCCTTTTCCCAGCCCCGCCAGCCTACTTCCCACCCCTCCTTGAGTCTCATGGAGGCCTTCCTTCATCCAGAATATCTTCCCTCTTTTGTTCTACTTGTTAAGAAAAAACTCTAGTTCTATGAAGATTTTTCAATTATTTGAGACCATACCAATATCTCCTTTCTCTGAATTCCTGTTTTTCTTGATACACGGCCTAGAATATGATTACTCTTTATTGATTTCATGTTAGTTTCATTTTCTCTAGCTTTAAATTTCTTGAAAATACTAAAAGAAAAAAAAAAACAGGGAAATGTCTCTCTTCTCCTGAGCTTTATAGTTCAGCTGAGAAGACACAAGTTGTTAACAGAACAGTGAGTCAACACCAGCCACGGTCAACATCCCTGGACTGAATGTGAAGGCAGCAAGTTCCTTGAGGAGAACGCAAGACTAGAAGTCAAGAGAACTTGGGTCTGTCCCCTTGAGGAAGTCCCTCCATTTAACCAGAGCTTTGTAACTATCAACAAAGTAGACATTTGAGTTGAAGACCTCTAATGATCTTCATCCCTGGGCTGGGAAGATCCCTTGGAGAAGGGAATGGCTACTCACTCCAGTATTCTTGCCTGGAGAAGTCCATGGACAGAGGAGACTGGCGGGCTACAATCCATGAGATAGCAAAGAGTGGGACATGACTGAGCGACTAACACTTTCACACTGTCACTTTCAATGTCTCTTTAATCTCTGACATCCTATGGTCCAGGGTTGGCATCAGGATGCATTCCTACCTGAAAGGCATCTTCCCCCACCCCAGCATCCTGCTGGATCCGTGTGAGTCACATTTCCACAGGAGCACCTTGTCTCGGGTTATTAATCATCCTAAAAACCTGGGTCATGGATTATTCAGATCCAGGGAAGCCCACCTCACCATCAAGTCTTTGTTGGCACGGAAATCTTGAACGCTGTCCCTGACTTCTGCTACGTTGGCAGGATACAGTCACACAATGCCCTCTGATCCAAGGACTGGAAAACAGTACCAAAAAGCCAGTGCACATTTTGGCCCAACTTCTTCTGTCTGGCATGGACATAGCAGGAAGTTCTAGACCAAGAGAGAGGCCTTTTGAAGCCATGGCTCCCTCCTGTGAACCATCCACCCGTGAACCTTGGACTTCACAATTAGCTTCTGCGCAAACTTTATATGCAGTAGCTTATTGCTCTGTTTAAATCTAAATGCAAGGTCACAGATAACGAGGTCTCAGGGCACAGTCTCCACTTGGCATCATCATGACAGCAGTGGACATTCTGGAAGAGGTGGGCTAAAGCTCACGGGGATGGGGCAGCTCAGTCGAAAAAGAAATGTGGTTTCACTTTCCAGGAAAAGACGTCCCATCCATGGTGACAGGCCCTACAAACAGCCATCAAATATTTCCCCCCAAAGGCCATTAAATGCCCATTCTGACTGGAGCTACACACAGAAGCAGCAGCAGAACATGAAAATAGTACACGTTCTTACTTCCAGTAAAGCTAATGAGCAGTCCTGTCCCCACGATGGCACCGCTCAGAGCTGCAGGTGTCCCATCCCCGGCTTGCCTGCCCCGTCCAGACCGATGAGCCCGTTGGATAGAACAGAAGTGCTAGCCGGCTGGCCCCTGGATGCTCCCTCCCTCTCTCTGGCTGTGACAGTGTCTTACATGTGCTCTGCCTGTGGGGCCGTTGAGCAGTTTCTGACGACTAAAGTTGCTGTCTTGCTAATAGTAGGCTGTGCGTTCTTAGTCTTGTCTGACTCTTTACAACCGTTTGGACTGTAACCCTCCGAGCTCCTCTCTCCATGGGATTTTTCATGCAAGAATACTGAAGTGGGTTGCCGTTTCCTTCTCCAGGGGATCTCCCAGACTCAGGGATAGTAAAATCATTGTTATTTTTTCCCGTACCAAGGCATTGGTATGAAAGTCTTTTATTTTAGAGTGAGAGATGTCAGATCAACAGCAACATGGTGGCACTGCTCAACAGCACTTTCTGCAGTGATAGAGACGGTCCAGGATCTGTGCTGCAGAGTGTGGCAGTCACTAGCCAAATGTAGCTCTTGGGCACTTAAAATGTGGCCTGTGTGGCTGAGGGACTGACTTTCTGACTTAAGAATCTTTACCGTCTGAGACACCAGGGAAGCCTTTGACCTAATTTACAAAGTGAAGTTACTCAGTCGTGTCCGACTCTTTGCGACCCCGTGGACTGTAGCCAGGCTCCTCTGTCCCTTGGATTCTCCAGGCAAGAATACTGGAGTGGGTTGCCATTTCCTTCTCCAGAGGATCTTCCTGACCCAGGGATCGAATCTGGGTCTCCCGCATTGCAAACAGACGCTTTACCCTCTGAGCCACCAGGGAAGAAGCCCTAATTTAAATGCAATTAAATTTAACATTTAAAAAGCTACTGATGACTAGTGGCTGCCATATTGGACAGAGCTGGCCAAGAGGAAGGGCAGCAGCCAGGTCAGAGATGTGGGTGCTGAGCTAGGGATCTAAACTCCACCCCAAGCTTCACAGAAGCATCAAAGACTCTGAGAGGAGACATGAATGTCCAGGGCTGGGGAGCTTGCACTAAGCGGCATGGACAAGGTGTGCGTCTGCGGGGAAGGAAGCAAGAGGGTGGGTGGAGGAGAAGAATCCGACCTGGAAGAGAGGACTGGGTGGGTGGAGGGACGCAGGGGAGGGAGTCAGGGCTTTGTAAATTCCTGATGTGGAAGGGGGAGAGAGGCGCCTCGGTTTGGAGCCTCAGAGACATTGAGACTGAAGCCGCAATCACAGGCTCTACTCCCAACCTGATACTGTTCTCCAAGGGCTTCCCAGGTGGCGCCAGTGGTAAAGAACCCTCCTGCCAATGCAGGAAATGCAAGAGACGTGGGTTTGATCCCTGAGTTGGGAAGATGCCCTGAAGGAGGGCATGGCAACCCATTCTAGTGTTCTTGTCTGGAGAATCCCATGGATAGAGGAGCCTGGTGGGCTATAGTCCACAGGGTCGCAAGGAGTCGGATACAACTGAAGCGACTTAGTATGCAGGCACACTCTTCTCCAAGGAGCTGCATCTGTGTCTTTCCCTAGGGAATGACCTACTCCACTCTCTCTAATCCCAACCTCCCTTCACCTAAAGACTAAGAATCAGGATGTTTCTAGAGGCTCCTCCCAGAAGGGGTATATATAGACTCTCCTTGGCTCAAAGCAGAGAACTCCAAATGATTTACTCACAAATGTCTATCAAGAAAAATATGTATATCTTTATAAGTTTGTGCTCACAGACTCAAGGTAAGCATAATTATTTCTTTATAAATTATAGACCTGTGCTACTAATACTGTATCTACTGTGATCTTCAAGAAATAAATATTTAAATAAGATTACATACATAATATTTTATATTATTAATATTTTTTAGGGTTTTTTAAAAATTTTTTTCCTTAGTTTATATTTTTTACATTAAGCAATGTGACTGAATATGTCTCATTAACTTTGAAAATCTTGCTTTAAACCTGTGTTTATCAAAGTATGGCTCACTGTCGCTTAGGCTTGGTTTTCAGGCCACAAGATCAAAACTATTTTCATCCTAATCTGGGTTGTTCTTTGCCTTTTTCAGTGTGTTGACATTTGCTTTGATGATATGAAAATGGTGAACAAAACGATGAACATCTACACACAGCCATATCAGGAGTCGTCATATTTCTCACTGTCACTTACCCACCTTACCACACAAAGCCAGTTTCACTGCCTCAAAAAAGTAGTAAGACGTATTGTTTTATTAAATCTAGATCCTCGAATATGTGTTTTTTCACTATTGAGTAATGAAACAGAAATTTCACATAAAGCACATGAGCACCACATCAAAGCAAGATGTTGATCTCCAGGAAAAGCATTTGTGGCCCTGTTGGAGCTTCTTCCATGGAACACCATTTTCCTTGAAAGGATGACCAAGAGACCAACTATGGTTACTCACATTTGGATGTTTGGCAGACATTTCCTTCAAAACAAACAAAATGGGCCTGTAACTCTAAGGGGGAAAAGTAGTATTTATTAACAAGGATAAACCTCAATCTTTTGATAGAAAATAAGAATTTTGATAAATGTTATCCATCACCATGAGTTTGACAGCTTCCCCAAAACTTCAAGGACTTGCTGATGAGATTAGGTAATATTAACAAAATTTTGATTGTATATAATGAAATGTGTCACGATGTGCAGAGCTCAATAGACCAATTTTTCTGAACCAATGCAAAATGTTACAAAATTATGAACAGATAAAAAAATTATTACAAGTGTAAGAGAGACTAGTGGGTTTTAATATTAAAATGTATAAAAGTCCACTGACATAAATTCAGATTCCAAATTACTATTAAACTCTTAAGAAACACTCACTTGCTGAGTTTTGGTGTAGTATCAAAGAATGCCTACAGTTCTCTGAAAAGCCTATTAAAATATTTCTCTTTATCAACAACATAGCTTTATGAGGATCTTCTTCATATATTTCAACAAACCAACATATCACAATAGATTAGCTGCAGAAGCAGTTGAGAAAATCCAGATATGCATTATGTAAAGAATTCCAATCTTCCCACAAATTTTTTTTAAAAACACAGCTATTTCATAAAAAATATTGTACTTATGTTAACATAAAATAAATAGCATTTGTATTTAAATGAATTAATAAGGAAATATTTTTAATTTTTCAGTTTTAGTTTCTAATACGGTAAGTATGTGCTTAGTCTTTGTGGCCGCATGGACTGCAGCCCACCAGTCTCCTACGGCCAGGGGATTCTCCAGGCTAGAATACGGGAGTGGGTTGCCATTCCCTTCTCCAGGGGATCTTCCCAACCCAGGGATCGAACCCAGATCTCCCACATTGCAGGCAGATTCTTTACTGACTGAGCCACCAGGTAAATACCAATATACAAACAAAAGCTGTTGAGGCTGCCAATTAATTTTAAGAGTATAAAGGTGTCGGGGACCAAAATTTTGAGAACTGCCCACTTAAGCTGGCAGTGATACAATTTAAAGAACAGCTGAGAATCCAAGTTCTTTTAATATATAACCTGTATCAGATTATATTTGTCATCATCCTTGAAAAACAATGCCTTCCACAGATATAATATACACAATTATCATTTCGAACAGCCTTCATCCTTAAGGATGGTGGTTGTAAATACACGTTTCCAATCACACCCTTGGTCATTTTGGAATTTCTGATCAACTTTTTATCAGATTAGCCCTTGATCATGGCAAATATGGCACTCCTAGGAAGAAATGAAGTGTCAAAGTGAGCGACTCCTTGTCACCGTGTTCTTACATTGTCAGCATTACCTTCAATCTTCAGTGTCTCTGTGGGAACCTTACTTGGGGAGGATCAACGTGGCTAAGAATAGATAATATGATTCATAAAGCCCCTTAGCTGGCGACCTGTGAATGGCAGGGCTCTGAATGTTGCCACCGATTTCCCCATTTGCTGATTTGTAGAACTCTGTCCTGCCCTAAACCCACCACACGGACTCTAGAAGGCCCATGATGGATCCTCTGACACAGTGAAAACAGGAGACAACAGCAACCTGACTGGTGATGCTTTTAAAACTTTCTCTCTTTCATCTTATAAGAAAAAAGAAAGAAAAAGTGCATAATGGGCATATTGTCTGTATATATTACATATGTATGATCTTCACATACCCTACTAAGTCATTAAGCATACCGAGTATGCTGCCTTGAGCCTCCACCTAGCAGCCCATGGGATGAAGGCCAGCAGTCAATGAAAAAGACCCCGGTCTCCGTCTCTACAGGACGCTGCTGAGTAACCCTGAGCAGGAGCAGGAGGTGGCTTCCTTTCTCTATCTGTGTCATGTCCAGTACCTGGAGAAGGTCTAACCTTAGAACTCTAAGGTTGGAAGACAGGTGAAGAATTTCCACAGGGGGCTTCTCAGTGTCCTCTGGTAACATATTCCTGGGATGACCATCTCCACTTGGGAGATTTCCTTAGTTGTCATTTAGTCTCTCCTCGTGCCTGACTTTTTTGCAACCACATGGACTGTAGCCCACCGGGCTCCTCTGTCCATGGAGCTTCCCAGGCAAGAATGCAGCAGCGGTTTGCCGTTTCCTTCTCCAGGGGATCTTCCCAACCCAGGGATGGAACCCACCTCTCCTGAATTGGAAGGATTCTTTACCGCTGAGCCACCTTCGTAATAGTAGTTATAGTTCATGGTTAACACTAGAAGTGTTTCTTGGTTCACTTAAATCCTGTTCCCTTGAGATGGTTGCTCAGGAAAGATGAGAAAGCTGGCCTCACCCTGCTGTGCATTAAAGATAAAGAGCGGCTGACTAGGAGGCATTTAGAAAGGGTCAGATGGGCTTTGTCAGCTTCTGCACTTCTTTGGGGGCACTTGAAGGATGAAATGGCGCTAGTTATCACTGCAAGCTGTCCACAAACACGCCTCCTCTCTGAGTAATAGAGCCTGCCGGACATCACACTGCCCAGCGAAAGGCTTGGCTTCTAAAAGCCATTAGGAGCACTCCATCCCCTCCTCCAGGGCCCCAGCTGCTCTCTGCCCTGCTCTTCCTGGAAGGACCTCCCATTACTGGAGCCTCGTCTATTTCCTCAGGAGGAACTGTCGAAGCCCGGGTGCGATGGCCCGTCGACGGTCTGACGCTTCTGTGCCGCGTCTGCCGTGGGTAAATCACCTGGTGAAGGACGCTGGCAACTGTAGTACCCAACATTCTGAGAGATTGGCGAGTTCATCCACTGCCAGCACACAGAGCCTGAAATGCTCAGTTACAAGTGCCCCTTCTTCTCACCAGAGGGAGGATGTGCGAGGGGACGGGAGAGAGGAGCCGAGGATGGATTACCTCCTTGCACTGAGCCCGACTCTGTCTAGCAAGCCATGCAATTAACAACAATGCAAATGGACTCTCCCTCCATCACAGCAAAGTCCGAGTCCACTCTGGAGGATTTACTGGCAGGACTTTCTCGATGAAGCTTTCTAGATCTTTCTGAAGACAAAGCGATAAGTCAATTTGCAGTTAGATGGCAAGGTGTGGACTTTTGTCTCTCCAGACTCCTCTTCCCGGCCCCCCATGGCTTCCCTTCCCCGCCTAGCACGTTCATTTCAATACCCTTATTACTAAATCTGAGACAATGTGTAATTATACAGAAGAAAAAAATCTGTCAGAGGATAGCTGAAGTTGCTTAAATTGTGCTGATTTACAAAGATGAGAGGGTTTTTTCCCCCCACTTAAAAAAAAAAATAAGAAGAAAAAAAAATACCTTTTTGTGTGTGTAATGGCAAACAACCTCCTGCAAAGTCAACTCTTTTTCTGAAAGTCACTGCTAGTTTTATAATTTCTGAGTCATTAGATAACAGATAGAACTCCACACTTAGTGGTTTCAAATGTTTATGGTCTGCAATTCATTCTTAATGAGCTCTCTCCATGTCTTTATTCTTCTTCGCACCCTCCTGCTGGGAAGTGTCTTACTCTGCGTTGCCTTTTGTTAACGATTCCACAATCATTTCAGAGCCATCTCTCCTGCCTTATGTAATTCTGACACTACCGAAGAGCCCAGCTCACGGCCTCGCAGTTGGAAATGTAACCTTTAATGTATTAATTTCTCTTGCTCAAAACAATTTAACCTCTGTCTTGGTTTTGTGATTGCTAAGTGTTCCAATTAAATGCGTCTTTCATTTTTTTTTTTTTTTCATCCTGGAGGGCTGAATCTAACCCGAATTAACTTTTGCACATCTGGCCTCACTAGTGCCGGGCACGCCAGGCTCCCTTACGTGCTCGCCATCGATCTATTTTCTACCACGTGAGAACCTGTCATGTTTGCAAAACACCTCCCTCCCCCCACCAAAAAAAATGAATTAAAGTAGCTTTAAGTGCTAGGAGCATTGTCTATGGCGAAAAAACAAATCACTCTAGCTCAGAAGGTAGAGGCTTCCTCGAGAAGAAAATATTCCCCTTCCCACCCCCTACTTCTGGATCTACTGGACCATTCCCCACCAGCGAGCAAATGCCTACTAAGAAGGGTGGGGAGGAACCCTGGCTGAGATGCGGCCTGAGTCAGCCAGTGTCAGATGAGGGACCATCGTGGTGGCAGAAGTCTCTGGATACTGACTTTGGCATTCACTAAGTAATGAATGGAATCTGTCATCTCCTGTCTGGAATTTTCTTAATGGGTGTGTTTGTCTGGGGTCCTCTTAAAAGACATTGTGGGGTGGAGCACCCCACTTATCATTGCTAATATTTGCAACACTTTTTTGTTAGACCAAAAAAAAATTGTGTTCCTTATTACAAACATATACTTATTGGTTTTTCCAATAGTCATGTACAGATGTGCAAGTTGGACCATAAAGAAGGCTAAGCACCAAAGAATTGATGCTTTTGAACTTGAGAGTCCCTTGGACAGCAGGAAGATCAAACCAGTCAATCCTAAAGGAAATTAACCCCATTCATTGGAAGGACTGATGCTGAAGCTGAAAGTCCAATACTTTGGCCACCTGATGCAAAGAGCTGACTCATTGGAAAAGACCCTGATGCTGGAAAAGACAGAGAGCAGTAGAAGAAGGGGGTGACAGAGGAAGAAATGGTTGGATGACATCATCGATTCAATGGACATGAATTTGAGCAAACTCCAGGAGACGGTGAAGGACAGAGAAGCCTGGATTGCTACAGTCCATGGGGTCGCAAAGAGTCCCACAAGACTGAGTGACTGAACAGCAACAACAATACTTATTGCAGAAAAATTAAAAAACATGCCAGCAAAAGAGGAAAAAACAAAACTGACCATCAGCTCATCTTGTATTTCTTTTTCAAAAATGTAAACAACTTTGTATAAATCCTCTACTAACTCATTCTCCAGAGATTTAAAAAAAAAAAAAAATCCTTCTTAAGTTTTCCAGGATTGGGTTAAAAAGAACTTGACCATTTCAGCACCTCTCCTACTTGTAAAGAAATTTAAAAGGGAACTGGGCCATTTTTTTAGAGTTCTCTTATTTTAAAAGCAAATGAAAATATTTTAAGGGTTGCATAAGAATTCTGAGTGCTAGAATGTAGCAGATGCCACTTCTCAGGAGTTCTAGGGCCTGCCAGCCAAGAAGGGAGGGCTCACAAAGCCCGGACCAGGTGGGGAGATAGAGAAAGAAAAGCAAACCCTTTCAATTTGATTTTTGGAACCTGGCTCTGGATGAGCTTCCTAACTTGTCTCCATGCTGGCTTGTTGGGAGCCCTTTGCTGGGGGTCGTAATAACTAATCACAGTAGCGACTGCAATGTGACGGACAGCGCATCAGTGAACACTGAATTATAAATCTTCTGTAATGATTACTTGGCTCAGAGCTGCCCTCTGAAAATCATACGCAATCTTTGTGACAAGTCTTATCAACACATTCCTCGTAGACACATGTTTTCCAAACTAAAACAATTGTAATTTCCCCCCAGTGGGGATGGAACAAGTGGGCTTAGTTCTGATTTTCTTGCTTAGGCAACATTTGGTCCTTTGCAAATGTCAACTGGGCTGTTTTAAGAGTATATCTTTTTGGCAGGTGGTTTTATTCTTTCCCTTCCTTCATTTCCAGAACGTTTTAGCCCCTGAATTTCAAATCTGTTTACAGCGAAGGAGGGGCTGAGACACTTGACCTTGAGCTAAATTAAAGAAGAAGGATTTTCTTTCCCGGGAATGACGGTGTCTCCCAGGTAATGATCATTCACCTTGGGGCTGGAATTTTAGAACAGAGTCTGCGCTGATGCTGGACTCAAGCCAGGGAAACCTCTTTTCTCTTTGTTGGCTCTTTCACTATTTCTACCTTTTCTCAAGCAGGTTCACGATTGCAGACATGTACACTATTTTTTAAATTACAATAAATACGATAGATATAATGAATAAGTTAAAAATAAATATAATATTTATATTTATTGTAATATGTATTTAATATTTATGGGCTTCCCTGGTGGCTCAGACAGTTTAAGAATCTGCCTGCAATGCAGGAGACGTGGGTTTGATCCCTGGGTTGGGAAGATTCTCTGGAAAAGGGGATGGCAACCCACTCCAGTATTCTCACTTGGAGAGGTCCCTGGACAGAGGAGCCTGGTGTGGTATAGTCCATGGGGTCACAATATTTATTTGTACCTTATTTTTAAGTCATTTGAATTAATAGCAACCAGCGTTCAGACTTGGCCCCTTTTGAGTGGTAGTTTTGACCACTAGAAACTCACACAGGCCTCTTGCCTGGGCTGTAATGTCACCAGAAAGGTCATGAGACAGGGGGCCATTGAGGCGGAGTCCCTGGACCACTGCTGTGCCCGTTTCAGCTGAGTGACTGCCCTCGGGAGGTGGCTCCCCCAGCCCAGTTCCCTCAAAGGCCAGAGGTTATGGCACCATTCAGCAGTGCTCTGAGGTGCTTTGAGGTGGATGTCTGTCCTTGGGGTCCTAAATGAACCAAAACAAATTTGGGGTCAACTCGGGGGCATCCAGAGGACACGGGCCTTGTGGCTGCCAGAGCAGGGATACCATGCGTGTCTTCTCTGGTGTGTGCAAGGCAGCCACTCTGCTAGGCGGCTTGTGTGGCTGCAACAGAGCTGGGAAAAAGTTGAGGCCCACATAATAGAGGATAATTAGAAATTCTTGCCTCATGGAGCCACAGTTTCGGCATCTAATAATTATTGTTTAAATGCAAATACTTGTCCCTGGGACTCCTTTTGCATTTGAATCAATCTCTTAAAAACAATTGCTGGCTCCAGATGAAAAACAATTTCTCAACAGCTGGAGAACATTTGCAGAGGCAAGTCTTACAGAACAGAATGAGGGAGAAAGGCAGAGAGACCCAGAAGGAATCATCAGCCTCCGTTGTCTCCAGAAGTCTGAACTTTTCAGATGGGTGATAGATTCCTGCAGCTAGAGCCCTGGTCACTGCTAAAACCGCAGGAAACTAGCAAGTGAAGTCAGAACAGTATTTGGGGCTGTCAGCCCAGTTAATCAAAAAGTGCCCTATCTTTTACTTTATTCAAAAAAGGGTCTTTTTTAAATACTAGCTTCTACTTACTGAGGATGAAAAAATGAAGGTTAGAACCAAGGAGGGTTATGGAGAGTACAACCAAATTTTGAGTGTAGTATTTAGCATGGATATATCTGAAGAAAACTATAACTCAGAAAGATCCATGCACTCCAATGTTCACTACAACACTTTTACAATAGCCAAGACACGGTACCAAACAAATGTCCATCAGCAAAGGAATGGATAAAAAACATGTAGTACATATACACAATGGACTATTACTCAGTCATAAAAAATAACGAAATAATGCACTTGCAGCAACATGGATGGACCTAGAGATTGTTAAACTGAGTGAAGTCAGACAGAGAAAGACAAATATCATATGATGTCAGTTATATGTGGAATAGAAAAAATGATGCAAATGAACTTATTTACAAAATAGACTCACAGACATAGATATCAAACTTATGGTTAACCAAAGGGGAAATTGGGGAGGGATAAATAAGGAAATTGGGATTAACATATACACACTACTACATGTAAAACAGATAACCAGCAAGGACCTGCTATATAGCACAGGGAATTATAGTCACTGTCTTATAATAATCTATAAGGAACAACAATCTGAAAAAATACATATGTGTATATACCTGAACCGCTTTGCTGTAAACCTGAAACTAACACAACATTGTACATCAAATATACTTTAATAAAAAAATAACATTCAGTGTGGGCAGTCGCGGATCTTCTTTGTTGTGCCGAATAGAAGCATCTACATTAGGGGAGTCACATGAGGGCCTGGGCTCAGACCAACGGCACCAGGGGAGGCAGCCAGCCGCTGAGCCAGCCTGCCACTGCTGTAATTAGCTTGAAGCGATTTCATTTGTGCCCAGAACTCCCAAATGAATGCTAGTCGGGTATCCAAGTCCTGACTTTGCAATCAAACACCTATCACTCATGTCTTAATCTTTCTTACTAGGCAAAATCATTCAGATTAAAGTTCATAAAAAAATATTGACTGATAATAAGACCATAGGAAAATGATGATAATGGTATAAATCACTAGCACTTTGTAACACACCCTACCTAACAGACACTGCTTTAGATGCTTCAGTTCATCTAGTCCTCAAACACCTCAGGAGATAAATACGACTACTACCTCCACTGTTGATGACGCTGCACTCAATATGCCAGCAAATTTGGAAAACTCAGCAGCAGCCACAGAACTAGAAAAGGTCAGTTTTCATTCCAATCCCAAAGAAAGGCAATGCCAAAGAATGCTCAAACCACCGCACAATTGCACTCATCTCACATGTTAGCAAATTAACGCTCAAACTTCTCCAAGCCAGGCTTCAAATATATGTGAACTGTGAATTTCCAGATGTTCAAGCTGGCTTTAGAAAAGGCAGAGGAACCAGAGACCAAATTTCCAGCATCCATTGGATCATCAAAAAAGCAAGAGAATACCAGACAAACATCTACTTTTGCTATATTGACTACACCAAAGCCTTTGACTGTGTGGATCACAACAAACTGTGAAAAATTCTTCAAGAGATGGGAATACCAGACCACCTAACCTGCCTCCTGAGAAATCTGTATGCAAGTCAAGAAGCAACAGTTAGAACTGGACATGGAATAACAGACTGTCAAGATATGTCAAGGCTGTATATTGTCATCCTGTTTATTTAACTTATATGCAGAGTACATCATGTTAAATGCCATCCTGGATGAAGCACAAGCTGGAATCAAGATTGCCAGGAGAAATATCAATAACCTTACATATACAGGTGACACCACCCTATGGCAGAAAGTGAAGAAGAACTAAAGAGCCTCTTGATGAAGTGAAAGAGGAGAGTGAAAAAGCTGGCTTAAAGTTCAACATTCAGAAAGCTAAGATCGTGCCATCCAGTTCCATCAGTTCATGGCAAACAGATGGGGAAACAGTGGAAACAGTGAGAGACTTTACTTTGGGGGGCTCCAAAATCACTGCAGATGGTGACTGCAGCCATGAAATTAAAAGATGCTTGCTCCTTGGAAGAAAAGCTATGAACAACCTAGACAGGATATTAAAAGGCAGAGACATTACTTTGACAACAAAGGTCGGTCTAGTCAAAGCTATGCTTTTTCCAGTAGTCATGCATGGATGTGAGAGTTGGACTATAAAGAAAGCTGAGCACCGAAGAATTGCTGCTTTTGAACTGTGGTGTTGGAGAAGGCTCTTGAGAGTCCCTTGGACTGCCAGAAGAGTCAAACCAGTCAATTCTGAATATTCATTGGAAGGACTGATGCTGAAGCTGAAGCTCCAATATTTTGGCCACCTGCTGCAAAAAAACTGACTCATTGAAAAAGACCCTGATGATGGGAAAGATTGAAGGCAGGAGAAGGGGACAACAGAGGATGAGATGGTTGGATGGCATCACCGACTCAAAGGACATGAGTTTGAGTAACCTCCGGGAGTTGGTGACAGACAGGGAGGCTGGGCGTGCTGCAGTCCATGGGGTTGCAAAGAGTCGGACACCACTGAGCGACTGAACTGAACTGCGTCCACACTACAGATAAGGAGACTGAGCTACAGAAAGATGACAGAGCTTGCTCAAGGTTGCTGGGGCGGTAGGTGGTGGAGCTGGTTTTTCAACCTGGGCTTCTGACTCCAGTAACTGTGCTCTGTAATCAGTGAACACCTTCTGCCCACACTGAAATAATGCTTGAATGCTTTTCTTCTTGTCTGAATGAGTGATCACTGAGCAGAATGCCACATATCCCAATAAGATCATCCACTGGGGACTCATAGGGCAAGTTGGCCAATTACCACATGGTACAGTCTACCAGTGACTAGTTAAGTGGACTTCAGACTGTACTGGTTAGTTTTAATCAAATTTGCAGTCACAGAATGAGGAGGTGCCTTACGAAAGGCAGGTGCACAGACCATGGGACTTGTAGATAGTACTGGCAGTACAAAGGCCAGCTACAAGAGGAAGGGGTGATCTTTCCCTGCTCAGCCAAATCACAAAGCACGCAATAGAAATGTGACCCACCCCCACTGTTAATAACAGCTCGCGCTGTCCTCTGAAATATTAGCTAATGATGGTAGAAAGCCATTATAATTCATAAGACGTTTTACAGCCAAGCCTCCAGAGCAAGAATGCAAACCTCTTCAAGCTGAAAGCAAAAATATTTTTGTACAACTAACAAATAAAGTTAAGAACAAGTAGTTAACTTAAAAAATATTCGATTTTACCCACATAGGATTGCTTTAATTTCTATTTTATGTGTACTTTATAGTACATTTTAAATATTAATCTGCATATTACTTTAGGAAATCATAAAATGCATATATAGAGAGGAATGCTCAAAAAACTTTTACTGATAGGATTATGTAATCAAGAAAGTTAGGATTGGAGCACAGAGCTAGAGTTTAGTCTACCCCGTGGGGCTATTCTGGGGTAACCATGGTAACCCTAATCCTAGCCAACTGTCTGGCAGAAGCTTAGCAACTCGACCCAGAGACTCAGGACAAGGTGGACGGCCAGGCAGCTGCACCTCCAGGCGGGCACGCCTGGACCCCTGGCGCCACCGCGGGGCATGCGTGTGTGTGTGGGGCAGCTGTGGGGCCTTTGGGGCGTCAGCTTACCTCTCCACATCGAGAAAATGCTTCGTAGATAATGAAATCCGAGTCATTGCCTCCCTGAGTTGATCCTATTAACAACAGAATTGAAAGCGAAACAATTGACTAAGAAATGGTCTGAGGTCACAGAATTTTCAACGTGGAACGTTCCAAATCAGGTTTGCAGAGCAAGCTGTCATACTCCCAAAACTATCAAGAGAGATAAATGATGCACTCTTTTATATGAGGAAATAAAGTCCTGGAAACGTAACAGAACTGCACATAAGAACATAATCGTGTTCAGACACTGAAAGGCATAGATTTGGATAATATTCTACGTAGAGAAAATATTGGCAGGGCACTCTAAGACGAAACTCCTAACACCCAAACACACATATACTCTATGATGGTCCTCCAGACGGATTTTCCTTTATAAAATGCAAGGTTTTGCATGGCTGATATTTTCCTTTCATGCTCTCAAAATGAGACATGTAAAGTAGCAGAATTTCCAGGTTGTCGCTGCAAAGGACTTGAAATAATGCTTTGTGTCTCTCAAAAATTTGGTCAGGTAGATGTTCCATACTGAAGATTTAAAGCAATTTCACTGGCTTTGCATTTTGTCTTTTATAAATCATTAACAGGAACAAAGTAAGAACCAAAACAGAGATACCCATTTCATAAGTGTGAAGACAGTTAACCTTTAAACAGATGGGTAATCCCAGACAGCTCTGTAAAATTAATAGAGCTTAAACCTGAGGTCTCAGAGCTGCAGAATACATCTTTGGAGACCATGTTTTTGAGATCATCATAAATCAACTTTTTTTCCTCACCGGTCCCTTATGCTTACCCAAGCTCCTAGAGCTGCCAGGTTATGAATATGTATATCATGGCACCAACTGATACCCTGCTCCGGTATCAAAGGTTCTGTACGTGTGTTTCCTCCACTGTCCTGTCTCCCAGGTCACGCCAGGAGGGCGGTCACCCTGGCAGGATCGCAGGGGATCTGGGGGCGGGAGTAGGCGCCTTTAGCATCTTCAGCCATGGCTTCCTCTGCAGAAGCATTTCCATTTTTATTTGTAAACTTTCGCTTGTGAAATCAGAGGTGTTACAGAGGATGGTTTTGTTTTCAAGGCGCTGTGTTTTTCCGTGGCCAAATCAGTTCTGATCTCACAAGAGGCTGGGCGTGTGACAGCATGACTCCAGGCAGACACAGCCTGCAGGCGAGGTGCTGTCCCCCAGGGACCGCTGCCTTTGCTCCTATAAAAGGGGTGGGAGAGCCAGTCTGCAGAAGATTATACACGCAGAAAGGAAGAGAAGGACTGCCAACGTCGTCAACATGATCCTTTCCAGCTATCTAAGTAGGTGTTTGGAGGCATTTTTTAAAAAGACTTGGATCCGTTTTAAATGTGGCTACAAACCCTACAAGAATATGGATTTAAAGGGAATTAAAGCCAAAAGTATGATATGACTGTGCTACCAGCTTCGGCTATGCCAGTCCCGGGAGACTCTTTCATTAGCGATCGGGAAGACATTGGCTGCGGAATAAACATGAAACTGGATCAGGTCACCCCTCCCTCGCCTGGGTACCTCAAGGGCCCCTGCTCATTACGAAGCAGGCGGAGAAGCACTGTGTGCAAAGCAATAGCAGACAGATATTAGCCACTCTGTCATCCTAACATCCAGCGGAGCGTTCCTCCTTTCCATGAGCAATCAGAAAAATGAGAACCAGGCAACTAGGGTCTTAGCGGAAAGAGTTAAATCTGGAAGTAAAGAATCCTACCTACAAAGGAGACCAGCTTCTGCTCTTTCCACGCAGTCCCCACCCAAGAATATTTCCTCTCTTCCACCATGGAGGAGCCCTGAGGGGTCCATGAGGGACACGTTTGCAGCTATTCACCATTGGAGAAGTTAATTTAGCAGCAGTGGAGCATTGGTCAGGAAATTCTAAAGCCTGAAGGGTCCTCTGGGGATCTGAGCGGCATACAGGTTGAAGGACGAAGGGCCGCGATGCAACATGGCCCAGAAAACCCACTTGCGTGGAAATCTGGCCGCACTGGGTACACGCATCAAAGGGAACAGACAAGATCGCGCTTCCCGGCAACACGGGAGACTCTTGGGCGGTACCTCCTCCTAGTCACTTTCAGCGGCATATTAGCATAAAGGCCATAAAATTTTGGCCCTGTATCTTCTTTATTATTTTTTTATAGAGATATAATTATTGAAGGGAGGCTGTTAGCTTTTTTATGGACTTGAGGGTCTACCTGCCTCTCACTTTCCCACTCTCTCTCACTGAGGTTTCCCATCGTTCCACTGCACTGTTGGGGAAGAAAAAAATAAAAATAAAACAAGCTGCATGGACATCAAGGGAGGCAGGCAGCCACTGAGACCCACAGGTTCGTGCACAGGGGACCCTGTGACATGGGACACAGACCCCAGGGGCCAAAGCAGCCCACCCAGTGGCTTTCCTGTGAAGGATGGGCTTTCAGTATGTGCCTGACAACCCCAGGATTCCGAGTCATAAAGATCATAAAGAGTAATGTCCCATGTCTGGAAACAAATGATTTCTATGAGAATTTATGTATTCAATGTAATTAATCCGAATGTTGGGACCGTCTCATCTTGTGCTAATTAGTAAAGCCCATGGCAGTGGGTCTCTTCATCATGGTTCCAGATAAACAGCCCCTTTTCCAGATTCTTTACATAAAAATTTAGCAGACTCACCCGACAAAGAATTAGAGTGCAACTTTCTCACATAGAATGTGCTTTTCCCTTCTTTTGTTGTTTTTTCTCCCCTTTTAAAGAGACAGTCCACAGAGATAGTTCAACTTTGTGTGCTCCATTGGAACAACTCAGCCATATTCATTTTAGAATTCTGTCTAAACAAGCAGATCATATTTAAGTTTTTCCAGCCTTATGATGCTTCCCAAACCTTTTATTATAGGAATGTTCACTCTCACTTCACTGAGCAAAACAGGTACAAAATCTGTATATTTGTGTTTTAACTGCTAACAGAAGCCACTTTGGCTTATGACGTGCTGGGAGCCATGGTTATCACCGATGGTCACGGAGCCACCCGAGTGCTGGAGCGTTTACAGTAAAAGCGGCTCTTAAGGGAGCCTCCAGTCAGCGATGCTGTCCAAGAATTAAAGAGAAATGAAGGCTTGTCTGAACGGTGGGAACAAAGGAGGATCTAGATGTTTGGGGGAACTTCCTTTGCTCAATACCAAATATACCTAACGATGCTACAGAGAGTCAGCCATCGATGCTGGTTCATCCAGGTTTTGGCACAAAGACTCCAGCAGAGGTAACAGATGGGCTCTTGTCTTATCCTAACTCGAGCATCTGAAGGACCAGGAGAAGTTGATTAATTTAAGGGTGGCTGTTTGTAGTCTACTTCTCTCTGCTTGCAGCCCTGAGCACGCCCTCTCAGCAGCCACTCAGCCTGGCTCCATGAGAAGACTGAAAGCCTCATCTGGATCCTGACCTCCATGGGGCAGGAAAGACCTAGGAGCCTCAAAAGAGAACGTGGATGCCTCAGCTCCAGGATCCTCTTAGAGCAAGCGATCAGCAAAACGGTCCTGAAACTAAGATAGAAGGAAAGCCTCTTGCGTTTCTTGAGCAGGCTTCCCTGCCTGGATCCTCAGTCATCCTGTTGCAGTCTTGCCCAGGAGGTGTCACATCCAGCATCAAGAGCACCAGCTCCACGTCCATCTCACTCTCCCCTCTAGAGGCAGGTCAACCGCAGGGACCACTCAGGAGCCCCACCCAGTGGCCCTTAGACCTCATCTTCCTTCCTAACAGACTGGGTCTGCTGTCCCCCAAGGGGCCGGTCCTTCTGGAAAGGGAGCCTTACTCCCACTCCCAGGCATGAATGTTAATTGGTCCAAGACAAGTGATGGATTTGGCCATGGATGTGAAGCATAATTCTGGCCAATAAGAGAAAACGGAGAGGAAGGGCACATTGTCCTCGTTCTTGAAAAAAGATCTCCGCTGTGATGTGTGATGACGAGCAGCAGGAGCCGAGGGGTCCAAAATGAAAAGGATGTGTGTGCAGATGAGCCAGGCTGCGTCTGGACTTGCTGCAGCATGCAGGCAGAGCTCCTCAGCAGTGCAGACGTGGGCTGACCTGGCCTCCCAGCTCCAGTTATTCCTGCACCAGGAACCCTCGCAGGAAGCTGTCAGGTTGAAGAGGACTCTGCAGGCCCAGCCCTACATCCGCCAACTCCCAGGCTGGCCTGGCCCAGCTGAGAGAGCAAGGCTGCTCCACGGGCAGCCAGCCAGTCCAGAGAACCCATCTGCTCTTTCGTGCAGCATCCTGATGCCAACCTCTGCCTTTTAGCAGCCCTCCACTATCACCAGAAGAATGATCACAAGGGAAGGGAAACAGTTTTAAAGACAACTGAGAAATTACATCAGTTCCCTTATGCTACCTCGAACGTAATATTCAATAATAAAGTTGTGAATTCCATTACCGAGTCACTGAATAATACGGTTACTGTTAAACAAAATTTTATTGTCTGTGTGTTTGTTCCATAAAATAAATATATATTTTATCTAATCCAGATTGCATCCGACTGTTATAATTTGTGAGAGGTGTTGAAGTGCTTTTCTTGCTGTTATTTTTAATGTGCTTCCTAGATAATGAACTTGGGCTTCAAATTGCAGAAACTGGAGATGGAAAGGAGCCCATGGGTCAGCCTGGTCGACCAGATGCCAGACTGGGATCTGCCGCCCACCCCCACACCAGCATGACAATTCCATGGAAGCGAGATGCGGGCCAGGGAAGACGGGAGGCTTTAATTGGCCATTTCTCTTTTGATAACTTTGATGGACAGGGCAGGGGGGAGGAGGGTCACCGAGAATCTCCTAAAGAAATGCTGATTCTTCAGCCCTTCCTGACAAAATGAAGATCTTTGTTGGTATCCTTGGATATTGTCGGGTATCTCTTTTTATTTGGGAATGAAGGGCAATCATAATAAAATCGTATTGCTCCAGGCCAGCCAGCTGTGTATTGATAATTTTCTACAAATTATAGTGAGATAGCTATATCTGCTTTCTACCCACCCAAAATCAGACTCCTGCTTGAAAATCCATGTTTTGAAAGGATTGAAGAGCCTTTCATTTCATTCTATAATTAAAGAAATTTTTGAAATGCAAAACAAAATCTTAAATTTGTATTCAGTGTAAATGGTAGGTAATGCATATTTTCTTGGAAGGACTGAAGAAAAGAGGATTAGCCCAGAGGAGAATAAAATAGCACCAGAAGCATAAAGTCGGAGCACACGTCACCTGCTTCACAACTCAGAAGAGGCCCTGAGGGTATAAACTAGCTGCTTAAGAGGCCACCTGAATGCTCACTTGTGGGATGGAGTCCCAGGCCTTGGACCCTCACCGCCCTCAGCACTGAGAAAAAACAGTTGATGAGAAATAGGGCCTCATGTGGGGCCAGGCGCATGCTCAGAGTCAACGCTACGTGGCAGGATGCTGGATTCAGCCATGTCACTGGAGGATGGCTGGGTGTTACCAGGAGGGGATGCAGAGTGACTGTCAGAAATACGCATCCTGGATAAAGACAAAGGATTGTAGGAATGTGGTCCGAGGTCAGATCAGGGGAGATTGGAGAAGGAGTCATTCCAACCTGAGCTGGGCACCATCCCTCAGGAGTGCCTGGGCCCAGGCCTGTGCCCTAAAGTGATCCTTCAGTAGGAACATAGCGGGTGAAGCCTCCTGCTCCTCTGTCCTGTGGTCATGGGGATGGGGGCTGAGCAGAACCACAGCTGGTGGACAGCCAGGAGGTCCCCTGGAAGTCACCACACGGACCATGTCTCTGCTTGCAGATTCAAAGACAGATCTGTCACCCTGAGGACTGTGTCCTCACGGAGGTGGCCCAGGACACAGGTCGGGTACTGACCTGCAGAAGGGTGGCCCTCAGAGATCTCCTGAGCAAGTTAGACCTTGGACTTGGGTAAAATTGGGGCTTCCCTGGTGGCTCAGACAGTAAAGAATCTGCCTGCAATGCAGGAGACCTGGGTTCAATCCCTGGGTGGGGAAGATCCCCTGGAGGAGGGCATGGCAACCCACTCTAGTATTCTTCCCTGGAGAATCCCCATGGACAGAGGAGCCTGGCGGGCTACAGTCCATGGGGTCACAAAGAGCTGGACACGACTGAGTGACTAAGCACACAAGCAACTTTGGTGCAGGCATCAGGAGAGTCCATGGTGACAGAGACAGAACTTCAACAAGTGGGGGCAAGAGAGGAGACAGCTTGTGGGCACCATGTGGTCATCAAGGAGTTCTTTCAGAATCTTCTACAACTTTACACATCCACCTTGTTGTTCCCTCTCCCTATGCGTGTGTGCTTGTGTACTCAGTCATTTCAGTCGTGTCTGAGTCTTTACAACTCTACAGACTGTAGCCCACCAGGCTCCTCAGTCCGTGGGGTTCTCCATGAAAGAATACTGGAGTGGGTCGCCATGCCCTCCTCCAGGAGATCTTCCCCACCCAAGGATTGAACTCGTGTCTCCTGCATTGGCAGACAGGTTCTTTACCACTAGTGCCACCTGGGAAGCCCCCTCTCCCTGTGGAGAGTCACAGATAACTGTAGTCTGTAGGTTATAACTATTGATATTTGTCATATTATAAATTAGAAGAGAAAAATATGTATTATTTCACTTAAAAATAATAATAATAATAGTACCATTAATAGTACAAATAATACTACTATTAATAATAATAGTACCATTTGTTCATGAAAAATATCTATTTTTTTCCAAAATAAAAAGTAATTAGTGAAGAGTGGCACTGTATGGATCTTTGCAAATCTTTTTAAAGTTGGGCTTTAGAGAAAACGGCTGGCCTCTCATCTCTTTCAGCTCCAGGTCTGTTGCAATCACATATCATGTAACCTATGAAAGACACTTGTAAGAGAAAGAATAACATCTCAATATTATCATTATAATTACATGAACCTCATGGATCTCTCAAGTCCCTTGAGGACCCTCAGGGGTCCGTGGACCACCTTGATAACCACTGGTCTCCTCTCTCTGGAAGGACAGGGTTGTGCCTGCCCTATGTAAGCCCCAGCCTGTATGAGCTTCCCTGATAGCTCAGTTGGTATAGAATCCGCCTGCAATGCAGGAGACCCCAGGTCGATTCCTGGGTCAGGAAGATGCGCTGGAGAAGGGATAGGCTACCCACTCCAGTATTCTTGGGCTTCCCTTGTGGCTCAGCTGGTAAAGAATCCACCTGCAATGAGGGAGAACTGGGTTAATCCCTAGGTTGGGAAGATTCCCTGGAGAAGGGAAAGGCTACCCTCTCCAGTATTCTGGCCTGGAGAATTCCATGGACTGTATGGTCTATGGGGTCGCAAAGAGTCGGACACGACTGAGCGACTTTCACTTTCTGTATGATCAGGAACGCCTAGGTGACGTTTGCACAAGTTCTGCTTCCATCTTTGAGCACCTTCAGTGAAGAGCTGCTCCTAAGGAAGTAACACAGGGTCCCAGGCCGTTCGGGCTGCCCTGACAAACCTCACAGACCGGGGAGAGCAGGGGCGTTATAGACAGCAGGCAGTCATGGCGCACAGCTCTGGAGGCTGCATGTCAGGATCAGGGTGCCCACGTGGTCAGATGGCCTTCCTCCCTCTAGGCTTTGGACAGCCAGCTTCTGCTGCATCCTCATGTGGCAGAGAGAGCTCTCTGGGGTCTCCTTTATAAAGACACAAATCTTAGTCTTGAGGGCTCCACCCTCATGATCTATCACCTCCCAAAGGCCCAGTTCTAATGCATCCCCTTAGAGTTAGCCTTCAAGTTATGCACTTTAGCAGGAGATACACTCTCAGCCTTTGGCTCACGGAGATTCTGCTGTACCGATTTCAAAGCCTGAGAGCAAACACCCTCCCAGCAGCACTGGTAAACATCTGGCCACGCTCTCTCTTACAACAAGGTCCCCGCAGCATCCATGCTCCCGGCCTCAGGTGGGGCAGGAACCGACACCTGCCAAGTGGCCACTCACCGCTAATGACCTTCTAGATACCATTTCATCTCTTAGCAGCCTGTAAGTAGAACCCAAAGAAAAGAAATCTAGAGTTAGAAAGGCCAGTGATCCATCAGATGATACACAGATAATCCAAGGAAGAGTGAGGATTCGAGCAAGTGCACCAATACCGTGTTGACCTTGGACCACAGGGGATGGACGCCTCTTCCCCATGGAGCTCCCCCATTACACACGCAGGAGAGAGGAGGGAAGCTGGGAGCAAGGAGCTGCAGGCATCTTTGTAAGGCTTACAGAGGACTCCAAGTGTCTTCTTCGCTATCTGTTAAGGATCAGCTGTCTGGCAGACTCTGCTCAGTGCTGAGCAGCAGACATGGCCCTCACTCTGCCTGAGAGATGCGAGTTCAGATGGTACCACGGGCACCAAAGTGAGGGTGTGCAGAGGAGTGAGGTCCCCACGGAGTGTGTGGTGGGGGCAGGGCTGTGGGGCGGCCTCTCCCAGGAGGTGGTCTTTGGGCTCAGTTCTAGCAGCCCTGGGAGGGGATGTCCATTCCAGCCAAGGTAACGGGCCAGGAAGTGGCCTCCTTCCTCAGCTGGCTGGTCCCATGTGCCCAGCCCTCGCTCAGCACCCGAAGGGTGGGTCAAGGGACTCCCAGGCATCTGCTGCCACACTTCATCCACAAAGAAGAATCGGTGTCATTCTTGAGGCTGTGAGTTCAGTTCAGTTCAGTCGCTCAGTCGTGTCCGACTCTTTGCGACCCCATGAATCGCAGCATGCCAGGCCTCCCTGTCCATCACCAACTCATGGAGTTTACTCAAACTCATGTCCATCGAGTCAGTGATGCCATCCAGCCATCTCATCTTCTGTCGTCCTCTTCTCCTCCTGCCCCCAGTCCTTCCCAGCATCAGAGTCTTTTCCAATGAGTCAGTTCTCATGAGGTGGCCAAAGTATTGGAGTTTCAGCTTTAGCATCAGTCCTTCCAAAGAACACCCAGGACTGATCTCCTTTAGAATGGACTGGTTGGATTTCCTTGCAGTCCAAGGGACTCTCAAGAATCTTCTCCAACACCACAGTTCAAAAGCATCAATTCTTAGGTGCTCAGCTTTCTTCACAGTCCAACTCTCACATCCATACATGACCACTGGAAAAACCATACCCTTGACTAGATGGACCTTCGTTGGCAAAGTAATGTCTCTGCTTTTCAATATGCTATCTAGGTTGGTCATAACTTTCCTTCCAATGAGTAAGCATCTTTTAATTTCATGGCTGCAGTCACCATCTGCAGTGATTTTGGAGCCCCCAAAAATAAAGTCTGACACTGTTTCCACTGTTTCCCCATCTATTTCCCAAGAAGTGATGGGACCAGATGCCATGATCTTTGTTTTCTGAATGTTGAGCTTTAAGCCAACTTTTTCACTCTCCTCTTTCACTTTCATCAAGAGGCTTTTTAGTTCCTCTTCACTTTCTGCCATAGGGTGGTGTCATCTGCATATCTGAGGTTATTGATATTTCTCCCGGCAATCTTGATTCCAGCTTGTGCTTTTTCCAACCCAGCGTTTCTCATTGAGGTTGTGAAGCTTTATGTAAATAAACTCCCATCCTGCCTTTTCTTGGAAACAGGAAGAACACAGGGCCCTCCTTGGCCAAGAGCCCTCAGTGCGCAAGCAGGGAAGAGCCCTTGGACCACTTGCAGCATCTTTTCCAGCCCCATTAAGGGCAGGGTGACCAGGGTGAGGAGAGGACTCCATGGTTGCCATGGTGATAGGTGGCATGCCATACCTCCAGCATCCCCTCGGTGGAAGCAAACCACACAGCTGGCCTGACCTCTGGATTGAGCCGTGGAGGAGAGGGAGGGCCCAGCCTCCACCCCGCCTCAGACCCCCGGACCTTCAGGTGCCTTTGTGACCTTCCCCACCAGGCAGAACATCAAGCCCCACCCCCGCTTTGGGAGTGGCAGCAACGGTGACATTGCAGAGCGACAGAGCTATTGCTAATTCAGCCAGCTATTGGCTTCACCTGATGGCCCATTGAGTGGATACCCTAGGTGACCTCAGTCTATATGGGTAAAGCAGTCTGTGTGTTGGTGAAGACGTGCAAACGCGTTCTCCAGCTGTGTTTAAATACCTTCTGAGTTTGGGTGGAGCGTGTTGTGCATCATTTAAACGTCCCCGTAACTTGCGACTGATGCAAAAGCTGGTTTGCTTCTCTTTGCCCTGGACACACCTAGCCAGGCACGCACACCCGTGCACACACACAGCGTTCTCAGATGAAATAAGGCACTCTGGCCTGGTGTCTTCCAATGTTAAGGAAACTATATGACTTCCCTCAGATTTTCTTCTTTTTTTGACGTCACAAGAGTGGTATTTGTCAGACGCTGGGAAGAGAATAATGACACCATAGAAAAGAAATAGCCTGCGTGACCTGCTTCTTCCCCGAGATGTGGATGGGTGCCTTTGAATTACAGAAGCACCTTCTGCTTTTCAAAGGACTGAATAAAAAGGGAAAAAATAACAACGAGCCGGTGCTTTAACGTTGGACATGTGCTTGCTGGGTATATGGTGCAGAGCATGGTGAACGGGCCAGGATTTGGCATAAATCTTCTCTTATTTTGTGTTTCAGGAGGTATGCAATAGAAAACCCATTCTAACAATAAATGCTAGTCACCTGAGGTCTATAGCTTGTTTTGTAGCTAAGAAAATAAAGCCTCCACTCACCCCTGGCCGACGGAGTTACATTTTATGCTATTATTAATGCATTGCAAGGCTTTTTTTTTCATATCAATTTGAAATTATACATCTGGGAAATCCCAGTACAACAGCAGTCAATGCTTTGTTTCTCCGTGTGGCCCTCTGCAATTACTAGAATGTGCAACTATAATTTAGCTCAGGTAAAATTCAATCAGTCACCCCCAAGCACAAAGAAATCTCCATCTCCCAGGAAAAGAGAGGAGGAGGAGAGGGAGGGGGAGAGGAAGAGGAGGGAGAGGAGAAGGCGAGAGGAGAGAAAGGAGACACTGGACAGGCTTCCTGAAACAGCACAAGGGGGCTGGGGACTGTCTAAAACAAATTGATAAGAATATTTAAATCCTAGTTATGATGGGGAATGGCACTGGAGAGGGTCGTGGCTGAGCCCAGGAATTAAAGGGAAGCAGAAAACGCCTTACAGCCTGTTTGGATCCCTTGTAAAATGCAATGTTCTTTGTGTTAAAAATAGAAAGGGAGGAAAAGAAAGAAGGGCGATTTTTGTTGGTGTGCTGAAACTCACAGGGAAAAGCACAGATGAATAGCACAGCAATCCAAAACCATTGTCTGTGGTGGGGGAGACATTTTTTGAGAGAAGGCACACTTTTGGCCCATTTGGAGAGTAGAATCCCACCTTCAAAATGCTTGTGTTCTATAAAGAAAAGCCAGGGTAGAGGTTCACTGTTTTATTCTTATTTCATTTTTTTTTAAATTTCACTTTTACATGTTGCATGAGCAGGAATGCTTATATTTTCAGTGCTAGGGGAGTAATGTTTCTGGACTTTGGAGAGTCTTGGCCTCCCACACGTGCTTCATGGACGGCATGGAGCAGAGAGCAGACGTCCTCCAGGAAGACACCAAGAAGAGGAGCACTTCCCTCTTCTCCGCCCAGAAGTCGGGACACATATTACACACCTTCCCTCAAAGGCAAGGACCTGATTCACTATCATGTTTTACCAAAACGTTTGCTTCTAGTCAGATGACACTGCAGTTCACACTTGGATCTCTTCATCTCCCTCTAAATCCAGCAGCGACAGATATTTTGAATCAATTTGTTTATCTTTGGATTCCAGGTGGCTCAGAGGGTAAAGAATCTGCCTGCAATGCAGGAGATCCAGGTTCAGTCCCTGGGTTGGGACGATCCCCTGTAGAAGGAAGTGGCAACCTATTCAATATTGAAGGGGCAACCTATTCAGTGTGTCCTTGGGGAATCCCATGGACAGAGGAGTCTGGCGGGCTGCAGTCCATGAAGTCACAAAAGAGTGGGGCATAACTTAGCAACTAAACAACAGACAACAAGGTATAAGATAGATAAATAATGAGAACCCACCGTAAAGCTCAGGGAACGCCACTCAGTGCTATGTGTGGACCTAAATGGGAAGGAAATCCAAGGAAGAGAGGTTATATGTATAAGTATAGTTGATTCACTTTGGTATATAGCTGATATAGCAGAAACTAACAACACTGTAAAGCAATTGCACTCCAATAAAAAATTTAAAAGAAAGAAACATACAGAGCCATCTCTTGGACCCCTCACCCAGTTGTCTTGTGGTAACACCCTATAAACCCGTGGTACAATATCATAACTAGGATATTGACACTGGGATCAATGTCAAGTCAAGATACAGAAGCTCTGTCCCCACCGTGATCCCCGTGTTGTCTTTTAAAGTCACACACACTTCCTCCCATCCCCAAGCCCATCACTAACCCCTAGAAACCACTAACCTGTTTTCTATTATTATACTTTTGTCCTTTCAATGATGTTATATAAACGGAAGCAGTGTGTGAACTTTGGGATTGGCTTTTATCATATAATATAAATCCCTTTTTGCTGCTGTTGTTCAGTCGCTCAGTCGTGTCCAACTTTTTGTGACCCATGGGCTGTGGCAGATCAGGTTTCCCTGTCCTTCACTCTTTCCTGGAGCTTGCTCAAACTCATGTTCATCAAGTCAGTGACACCATCCCACCAGCTCCATCCTCTGTCATCCCCTTCTCCTCCTGCCTTCTATCTTCCCCAGCATCAGGCTCTTTCCCAGTGAATCTGCTGCTACAATAATCTGATAATTTGTTCCTTTCTATGGCTGAGTAGTGGTCCAGGTTACAGCTGTACCAGAGCTCACTTAACTAATCACCATTGAAGAACATCTGAGTTATTTCTAGTTTTTCACTATTACAAATAAAACATTGGCATATAGGGTTTTATGTGAGCAGAAATTTTTATTTCTCCAGGGTAAATGCTCAGGAGTGAAATTATTGAGTCAAACTGTTTTTATTTTACAAACAGTGACTGTACCATTTTACATTCCCACCAACTAACTATGAGTGATCATTTCTCCTCATCCTCATCAGCATTTGATGTTGCTATTATTTTTTATTTTAGCCATTCTGATAGGTATATAATATATCATTGTGATTTTAATGTGCATTTCCCTGATAGCTAATGATATTAAGAATATTTTCATGTGCTTTTCTGCCATTTGTATGTCCTCTTGGGTGAAATGTCTCTGCATTAGAAATGTCCCACTCTCTAATGGGATTTTTGTTATTTTAGGACTGAATTTTGAGAGTTTTTAAAAAACGTTCTAGATGTTTAGTCCTTGCCAGATATGTGGTTTGCAACAAGAACATGCAAAATCTTGGTAGCACAAAAAATAAGCCTGCATTTGCTCATGTGTCTGAGTGAGCCGTGTGTTCTGTTGAGCTCAGCTGGTCACTCACATGTCGGGGTGTATCCTCAGCTGAGGTGACCAGTGATTCAGCTTTGCTCCGAGTATCTCTCATGCTCCAGCAGGCTGGTCTGCTCACAGTCTCAGGGAGCAAGGAAGTGGGTGCAAACAGGAAGGCCTCCATGGATCATGGACTCACTACCACTTTTTCTGCCCTCTCTGGGCCCCAGTAAGTCACAGAGTGAGCCAGGTTGAGGAAGGAGGAAACATACTCAGCCTCTTCGGAGAGAGAAACTGCAGGTAACAGTGGAGGCATCTGCTTGAGGGCAGGCAAGGAATTTGGGCCACGAAAGGGCTCGACCTGCCACAACACACAAGGAATCGGGAAGTTAAAACAGGCAAGTATGAAACATGAGCAAATGAATACGAACAAGAGACAAATGAGAAACCCAGGCAATGAAAAGATGGTCACTAAATGAAAACTAAGCTGGCAAAGTAAACTCGAAGCTGATACAGATGAAAAGAGCATTAATGAGGTGGAAGATGATAGTGAGGAATTTATCAAGAATGTAGCAGAGACAGACCAAATGGTAAGAAATATAAAAGACAAATCAAGACTCGGAAAACAGACCAAGAGGCTCCAATATCGCTGAAGGATGAACGGGTACAATGGCAGAAAAGCAGTTATCCAGAGGCATAATTGCTGAGAACTTTTTCAGAATTGGTAGACAGTGAGTAGACAGAAGGTAGACAGTGAGTGTTTGGTTGAAAAGCAAACACTGAATGCTGGTAATGAAAAGCACAAACAAGCCCACACCTAAACACACAATAGTGGAAAGAAAGAACATTGATTAGAATGATGGCCAATTTCAAATCAGACAAAAAGTGGCCAGAGCACAATATTACAATATCATCTCAGTGTTGCGGAAAAGACATTCAGTTCAGTCGCTCACTCGTGTCTGACTCTTTGCGACCCCATGAATTGCAGCACGCCAGGTCTCCCTGTCCATCACCAGCTCCCTGAGTTCGCCCAAACTCACGTCCATTGAGTCAGTGATGCCATCCAGCCATCTCATCCTCTGTCATCCCCTTCTCCTCCTGTCCCCAATCCCTCCCAGCATCAGGGTCTTCTCCAATGAGTCAACTCTGTGCATGAGGTGGCCAAAGTACTGGAGTTTCAGCTTTAGCATCATTCCTTCCAATGAACACCCAGGACTGATCGCCTTTAGAATGGATTGGTTGGATCTCCTTTCAGTCCAAGGGACTCTCAAGAGTCTTCTCCAACACCACAGTTCAAAAGCATCAGTTCATCAGTGCTCAGCTTTCTTTATAGTCCAACTCTCACATCCATACATGACTACTGGAAAAAACCATAGCCTTGACTAGATGGACCTTTGTTGGCAAAGTAATGTCTCTGCTTTTGAATATGCTATCCAGTTGGTCATAGGTTTCCTTCCAAGGAGCAAGCCTCTTTTAATTTCATGGCTGCAACCACCATCTGCAGTGATTTTGGAGCCCAAAAAAATAAAGTCTGACACTGTTTCCACTGTTTCTCCATCTATTTACCAGCCCACAATTCTGTATCTAAATAAACCATCCCTGAGTGGTGAAATAGAGCCCTTTTTCCCTAAAAAGGGGAAATAAAGGCATTTTCAGACCTAAAATGGCTTCCCAGGTGATGTTAGTGGTAAAAGAACCCACCTGCATGCAGGAGATCTAAGAGATGCAGGTTCAATCCATGGGTCAGGAAGATCCCCCTGGATGAGGGAATGGCAACCCACTCCAGTATTTTTGCCTGAAGAACCCCACGGACAGAGGAGCCTGGTGGGCTACAGTCCATGGGGTCGCAAAGAGACAAGACTGAAGCAACTGAGCACACACACACAGACTTACAAAAACAAATATTTTGTTAATCACAGAACCCTCACTGAGGTAAAAAGGAGTACCAAAGAATGTGCTTCAGTAAAAACCAAAGTCCAGAAGAAAGGAGTACAATATAAAAAATAAGAGCAACCTGATAAATCAGTAAAAGTATACTGATAAATCTAAATACCAACTAATGTTTTGGTAAATTTTGAAAAAGAAGAAATTAATAAAAAGACTAAGTTTTGACTTTTAAAGAATAATGAAGCAGAAGTTCTAGAATGAGGTCATTGCTAACGCAACTGGGAATTTTATTTATTTATTTATTTTTTATTTAAATTTATTTATTTTAATTGGAGGCTAATTACTTTACAATATTGTATTGGTTTTGCCACACATCAACATGAATTCGCCACGGGTGTACATGTGTTCCCCATCCTGAACCCCCCTCCCACCTCCCTCCCTGTACCATCCCTCTGGGTCATCCCAGTGCACCAGCCCCAAGCATCCTGTATCCTGCATCAAACCTGGACTGGTGATTCATTTCTTATATGATATTATACATGTTTCAATGTCATTCTCCCAAATCATCCCACCCTCTCCCTCTCCCACAGAGTCCAAAAGACTGTTCTATACATCTGTGTCTCTTTTGCTGTCTCACATACAGGGTTATCATTACCATCTTTCTAAATTCCATATATATGCATTAGTATACTGTATTGGTATTTTTCTTTCTGGCTTACTTCACTCTGTATAATAGGCTCCAGTTTCATCCACCTCATTAGAACTGATTCAAATGTATTCTTTTTAATGGCTAAGTAACACTCCATTGTGTATATGTACCACAGCTTTCTTATCCATTCATCTGCTGATAAAGTCTGCTTCCATGTCCTGGCTATTATAAACAGTGCTGCGATGAACACTGGGGTACACATGTCTCTTTCAATTCTGGTTTCCTTGGTGTGTATGCCCAGCAGTGGGATTGCTGGGTCATAAGGCAGTTCTATTTCCAGTTTTTTAAGGAATCTCCACACTGTTCTCCTTAGTGGCTGTACTAGTTTGCATTCCCACCAACAGTGTAAGAGGGTTCCCTTTTCTCCACACCCTCTCCAGCATTTATTGCTTGTAGACTTTTGGATCATGGCCATTCTGACTGGTGTGAAATGTTACCTCATTGTGGTTTTGATTTGCATTTCTCTGATAGTGAGTGATGTTGACCTTGACCACTGAGAGTTTAGAACTGCTGCTCTAAACGCACACGGGAGGCAGGGGTGGGAGGCAGGGGTTCACAACAGAGTCAAGTGTACTGAGAGCCTCCTCTTTTTCTGAGAGAAGTTAGAGATGAAGAATAAATTTAGATTTAATTAGAAATTTGTCCATCTGCTTAGTGGTATTAGACAAGTGTTTGCCAGGTTTTTTAAGCCATTTAGGGCTGTTTGAACAATTAGCATTACTAACAAAACAAACTTGTGCTCAATGGAAGATAGTATATTTTGCCATTAAAAGTCATCAAAGTAAGTTTCTAGAATCCTGAATGTCTTGCAATTACCTTCTAATGTATTTTGCATATTTTTAGACAGAAATAACTTCCCATTTATAGAGAGCGAATAGCTCAGAAAAAAGCCCGCTGATGTTTGTGGTGGGTGTGAGCAGTCATCAGGATGGGGGAAGGTCAGCCACACCAGCGAACTTCCCTGGAGGACTTTCCTGATGAACAAAGTGCCTTTTCACCCTAACCAAGCGTGTTTCTAACCCCGTTTGGCCACATGGGTGTCAGGAACATTCCGTGGAGCTCTATTATCATGCAGCACATAAATGTACCAAACTCAGCTTTTTTTTGTTTTTTAAGTTGAAAATCAACATGGCTTTCCCAATATCTCATGATGTTATAACTTCATGTATAATAAGCACAGGCTCTAGAAGTGAAGAAGGGTTCAAGACAAGTTCTAGAAGGAGATGGACAGGCAAGAACAATTGTTATTGTCACTTTATAATATTTTTCCTGATGTTATACATACTCACTGTATCAAAGTTGGGGAAATGCTTTTAAAAAAAGAAAAGGAAGGCTTCCCTGGTAGCTCAGGGAGACCCAGTTCGGATCCTTGAGCTGGGAAGATCCCTTGGAGAAGCAAATGGCAACCCACTCCAGTATTCTTGCCTGGAGAGACGACCCTAGTGGGCAACGGTCCATAGGGTCACAAACAGTCAGACATGACTGAGCGACTAACACTTTCACCCTTAAAAAAAGGAAAACAAAACTTAGCCATCATATGGCCATTGTGAGTCCTCTAGAGTTCTCCAAGGGCCATATGATCCTAGTGACCTAGTGCTGGGCTCTCACTCTGGGTCAGGCATGGCGGGAAGTCCTTCACACACACCACCATTCTCCCAAATATTTTCTCCTGTGGAAATGAAGACCCGGTGACGTAAGTTTCCTGCCAAAATCACACAACTGAGGTGGGCCGGTCAGCAGTCAGACAAGACATCTGCCTCCAAAGCTGAGGCTCTCTCAGCCAACACGGAGGTACTTCTCCCTTGAATATTATCATCTGCCCGGTTATCAGAGGACTCGCCGAGGTTTCAGAACCCTACAGGCTGCCGTGTGGGAGCTGGAATCTGCACCCAGTCTGCTGGCCTCCAGGGTGGCTGTGTCCACTTTTCTGCTCCGATTCCAACCACACGAGCATCACTGAAGGGACAGGCGGTTCAGAAAGTGATGGGGGGCAGAGGAGGGCTCGCAGGAGCAGACGGCAAAAGCGGCGCGTGTGACGGTGGCCAGCTGGCTCCTCTGGGGCCCAGGAGGACCAAAGCGGAGAAGCATAAAAATAGGAGAAGAATAAGAAAGATGAAAGGGTGGGGAAAGGAAGAAAGGGAAGGAAGCAGGGAGGGAAAAAACGACAGAAAAAATGATTTCCTGTAGATTTAAGCATTTTTTTTTCAGTCGTTTTCTTACATCTAGTTTGGCAGCAACATATTTTTTACCAACTTGCTATTATCAGCTCTTATCAAAGTAGTAAAACTAAACTTAATGGAAGCAATCTTTATTTTCCACATGGATATAGAACAGGTTTACAAAAAAAAACCCATTGTACTAAAAAGCATAAACTGACATAGCCACCTGGGAAGCTCAGTTAGAACGACATCAACTCTTGTCACTCACATAATTAGTCATATACCTGGGTGGATCTTTGATTATAAAGAAATGAACAGAAGGAGAGAATGATGGGTGGAGGGAGGGAGGGTCATGGGATGGATAAATGAATGGATGGATGATGGAATGAAGGATGGATGGATAAATGGATGAAGGGAGGGAGCGATGGATTGATGACATGTTGATAATACAACAGTCTGACATCCAGCTCAAAAATTAAATACTCCATCAGGACTAGAGGAGATCACGTGCATCTATTGACCACTGAAAAGCTCTATGCAGCATCTATACAATTCCCCATACTTACCTAAGTCGGTGTCCTTGAAAAAGGACCCCCAAGAGGCCACTTCTACTTATAGGAAATCACATTGAAGAACACAACTTAGTTTATTATTGATTTGTGGAGCTGATCCCACTGAGATTTCTTTTTCAGAAGTTCTAGCAGGGAATGAGGTTTAAATCACCCATAGAAAGAAAAAAAAAAAAGTACAATCTTTACACCCAGCCATAAATAGGCACACTTGCAGAAAGACAGACGGCCAGGTCAACCCCGGTTCCAACAGGAGATGCACGCATCTTGTTTGAATTTTGCATTCTGTTTGGACTGCGATAGCCCAGGTCAAAGGGTAACCTAGGGTCACAGCATGGGGTCACAGACATGAGAGCCGCAGGTCTCTGCCCCACAGGGTCGCAGCCCCCGGGCCTGTGTGGAGCTGAACCACCGACTCCCTTCCCTTCCCTGTTGCTGGACTCTCACCCCATGATCAGCGATTTCCAAGACCTCCCATTCAACTAAGTCCTAAGGCTCAATGCAGAGCTAGACCACGTGTATAAGATGTCACATTAATATGAATTTTTTCAGTCAACATAGGATCACTTCAAAGCCACCGTCCACATGGGCGCTGGTAAGACTAGCTGCGTCTTTGCTGCCGGGGCCCCTCGCGGGCTCTGATAACGTTCCTGTTTGGGAGCACCTGGGCCGGAGCCGGGGGTGCTTGGACCCCTCCCCACTGCGGCCAGTGACCCTGGGCCAGATGCCGCAGCACTGAGGGCCCTCTGCCTCTCAGTTCTGGAGTTTAGAGATTGGCCAACCACTCAGCCATCTGTCCAGCATGGGTTTCCAGGACTTCCCCAAACGCAGCCCCTCACAACAGGCATTGGCCACGTTCTGCCCCGTTTATAAGTCCATCACCAACCCCTGGACGCTGCCCTGGGCCCTGAACTCCAGGCCACGAGGCAGCCGTGCTGCAGAAGAGAGGACCCGGCTCACTTCTTCCCAAGGTGTGTGGATGCGCAAGGTCGTGAGCAGGAAGCGACGACCTCAGTCTGCGGCGAGCATCCGTGTGCTGGGCAGAGAACTCAGACGTCGGGCCTGGTGGCGACACCCCATCCTAGAGGATTTAGACATGGCCAAAAATATGAAGCTCAATAACCAAGAGCTGTGAGACTTTCCGCAAAGGAGGCCATACACGGCGGGAGTCAGGATGGAGCGCCTGGGATCAGCCTCAGGAGGGCTGCCCCCACCCCACCTTGGCCCGGAGAGGAGGACCAGGGCCTTTGTCTGTCTTTTCATCCAACATGCAGGCCCAGAGTAGTGTTCAGCTCACTCAGGAGATGAAGAGAGAGACTGCTCTGAGCACACTGTCTGCAGAAGAAGTCTTGGGTAGACGTCTTGGATACGTTACCGGCCTCCCAGGGGACTCGGCAAAAATGGGGGTTTCTGAGCACCCGCATGTGCTCCCTGCAATCCCAGACTTTCCTCAGGGCTGCGGGAAGAGACAGGGAGCAGGGCTCGGACGTCTCCAGGGTGCCAGGGGGCAAAGGGGAGACCCAGATGGGCAAGAGGCTGCTTGAGGTCATGCAAGAAACTGCTAACAGAGGTCACCTCCTCAGGGTCCATGCAAGTTGAAGGAAGACTGACTTATTATAAATTATTATTTTTAAGATTAATTTACTTATTTTAATTGGAGGCTAATTACTTTACAATATTGCAGTGGTTTTTGCCATACACTGACATGAATCAGCCATGTTTTAACAAAACACCTACTGAATCCCAGCTCTCTTTGGGGCTTCCCAGGTGGTGCTAGTGGTAAAGAACCCATCTGCCCAAGCAGGAGATGTTAGAGACCTGGGTTCGATCCCTGGGATTGAATCCTGGAGTGAGAGCCTTGCAGTCTTTCTGTAAAATCAGGCAAAACACAAAAACCCCACAAAGACTGTGGGGAGCGGGGACCTCCCCCTCACTATGCATGAGAGGTCGTGTCACCAGGGACCAACGGCTGCAAAGTGGCTTCAGGGCCAATATCAAAGCACCCATGGTTCCCGGCTTTCCGAGCTCAGTGAGTCCACCCGAGGGACATGTGACATCTGCAACTCCCTTCTGGCTCCAGAAACCTGCGGGCGGGGCGGCCATGGGCAGACAGGTGGCACCAGCCAGAGGTGGGGGAACACGCAGGAAAGAGGACTCTTCCAAACACGTGCAGCTGACAATCATATCTGTGGTTAATAGTTATCTGTTGACTATTGAGAAGCAAGGTCGGGGAAGCCAGCGTGAAAGGCTGTGTGTGCGTGAGCCGACAGGATGGAACCACCCCGAATTCCATGGGGAGTTTGGGTCACTGTGGATGGGACGTTTCGGTGCACGGGTACAGTCCATTGATGCTCTCCTTTGCAAGGCATTTTAAAGCATGTTAGAGACTAGCAGTGCAAGCCTCTGCCTTTACCTAACCCAAGGAAAGGGATGAATCCCGTAATCCCAACACTCTGCCTAGCAATTGGCTGGGTGTGCGTGTGTGTCTGTGTGTAAGAGAGAGAGAAAAAGAATCTATTTCTTTACAGTGAGAAGCTACACTTTCCAGCAGAGCAGTGTTCTGCCTACCACACAAAGCGTAACGACAGGGATAGAATTCAGTCCGTATTAGCTGGAAATGCTTCTAATGAAAACCCCTGAAGGGAGGAATGCTAAAACCAGGGTGAGGTTTAATAACCAAAGATGCTGCCGATACACGGCTTCTGCAGAGAGATGGTGAGCTGTAGGTACTGACTGCATCCTATCCGCCAAGTGCTCACTGTCCGTGGGTTCCAGGAAGAAAAGCTGAAGAATTATGCAGACGTACGCTGGTGGGTGGCCGGGTTTAGGAAAACATGTAGCTGCTTCCCAGTGCCCTTATTGCCCATAAAAGAACATTTCACACGATCAACCCCTCGAATTTATGTGAACCCTAAGGGGTAAATTTCCCGTGCTGTGAAAGGAGACACACTCACACAATTCTTATTATTGTTAATAGAAACTGTGTGTTAACTTCTCAGTCACTGCCCCTGGTTGAGGATAAATCGTGAGTGAGTGAGTGAGTGTATGTGTGTGTGTGTGTGTGTGTGTGTGTGTGTGTAAACCCTAAATATCTCTACCTCCCCTATCCCCATGTAGGAGAAAATTATTGCCTGTAAACCTACCTCCATTTCTCAAGAAGCCCTTCTATGTTTTTTTCCCCCAATGATACCTTTTAGATCAATCTTTGTAAAGAATAAGTTGGAAAAGAGTGAAAATAAGGTCAGGCGATAGCAGTTGTTCTTAGAAAAGAGGACGTCTGCTTGTCCTCTCCAATGGGAGTGAGGTTTTGTAATACCAGCTGATGCCATGTCTCTTTCTAAATCTTGGAAGAACCGACAGCAGAAGAACCAAGAGTCCAGACGGGAAGAAGGGGTCAACAGGGACACCAAGAAAGCAAGGAAAACAAGATTGTGGCGTCTTGGAAGCCAAGTGAGGAAAACGTATCAGGAAAACGGGGATCAACAGTGCCGAACAAACCCTTTGGAGTGAAGCAGAGACGGAAGCCCTTCCATTCCCCCCAAAATTTTGCAACTCTTGGGCTGTAGCCCACCAGGCTCCTCTGCCCATGGGATTCTGCAGGCAAGAACACTGGGTTGGGCTGTCATGCCCACCTCCGGGGGATCTTCCCAACCCAGGGATCCCCCCGCATTGCAGGTGGATTGTTCACCGCTGAGCCACCAGGGAAGCCCACCAGAAAATTAACAGTGTAGAGAAAGAGAAATGCAATCCTGGGATCTCATACAGTTCAGCTCTAAATAATAGTTTAAAAGTCATAGTGATGTAAAAAATGGACTATTGATCAAACAAAACAGTTCTTCTGAGATCGTGAGGGAGGGATATATGGGGGAGGGGGATGGTGAGAGGTGGGTAATTCAGCAGTATTATTTTATCCAGAGTAGGAAGGTGTTATATAGTATCCAGAGCTTAAAAGAAAATCACTGACATCTAGATGAAGAGACCAAAAGTTGACTTAGGAACAGATATTTCCCTATAATCCCTTCCCTGATGGCTCAGTTGGTAAAGAATCTGCCTGCAATGCAGGAGACCCCGGTTCCATTCCTAGGTTAGGAAGATCCACTTATTTCCCTATAATTATACAATTATTATATGTATGATTATATAATTTTATCATTATATAATCATTATATTTGTAATTATATAAATATAATTATTCCCTATAATTTCCCTATAATAAACCCTATAGAAATAAATGCTTTTAAAAATAATATGTATGCATAAAGTTAATAAAAATGAAAACATGAAGGAGGGAGCTGTGCATCCAAGTGGGCTTTAAAGGCGAGGAGGGCTCTTCTACACCTGGCCCTGCAGCCAGAAATTACCCCGGAACCTTCAGTGTCTGGACTGCAACGCAGCAATTCCCATTTGCTCTGCTTTTGAGGCATTCTTTGGCACCACAACTTCATCACAGAAGTCACAGACTTCACGAAATCTCAGGATCGCTGGAGAAGGGAATGTTCCACCTGCAACATTCCATAAAATGATGGGGGAAATCGATGTTTGCCCTGATTCGAGAGTTCTGCTAGTTCTTTTCCCTGAATTTACCTGACACTTTTCTTTCAAAGTATTCAAAGCATTTTTACAGACTCCGTTTTACTAATTGTCACAACATCTCCAACAGGCTGCCTTCCAGGCTCACGGATAGGGAAGGTTGCAGATAAAGCACAGAGAAGTTCAGCCCCTAGACCTGGAAGGATGACAAGGAATCTAAGCTTCTTACGGAGCAATGCGTCTTCAGGGACAGAAATAAACTACAATCCACCGACAGTTTTGAACAACCTGACCATTACATTCTTATGATGAACATGAATGAAAATCGTTTTCTTACAGACTTTAGGAAGACAAATTACAAAATAATTTTACAGTTTGGAAAAAAATACTTTTAAAGTAAAGTTGCCCAAACTGGTTCAGAGGATTATTTCTCTGAGAAATGTTAATAGGTCCAGAGGGAGAAAAAAAATGATAATCCAAAAATTTGGGGTTAGCCAAAACGACTTTGAAAGAAAACTCTAAGAGTTGCACTCATACTTCTTGATTCCAAATTTTCTACAGAGTTACAGTCGTCAGAATAGGCACAAAGCACAAAGACAGACAGAAGACCAGCTGAACAGAAGAGAAAGCCCAGGAAGGAGTCCTTACAAGTGTGAAGTGAGGTCTCTCAGTCGTGTCCAACTCTTGGCGACCCCATGGACTGCAGCCTACCAGACTCCTCCATCCATGGGATTTTCCAGGCAAGAGTACTGGAGTGGGGTGCCATTGCCTTTCTTGCATGTGTGGTCAGATGATTTTCAAAGGATGCTCAGAGAATTCATTGACAGACAGACAGTCTCTCAACAAACAGTGCGGATGCAACTGGGCTGCTGCTGCTGCTACGTCGCTTCAGTCGTGTCCGACTCTGTGCGACCCATAGATGGCAGCCCACCAGGCTTCCCGTCCCTGGGATTCTCCAGCAGTTACATGCAAAACAGTAAAGTTGGATCCTTATCTTATGCCACATACAAAAGTAACTCAACATGGATCAAAGACTCAATCGTAAGAGCTAAAACTGTAAAACTCTTAGAAGAAGGCATGGAGGAGAAGATGACTGGATTTGGCAATGATTCTCGGTTATAATACTGAAAACAGGGGTAACAAAGAGACCAGCCACTGAGTGCGGAGCCAGGAGTTAGCTCCCACTTTGAGATTCTCCCCACCCCGGACACACCCCTTTACCTGGTGAACACTTTACACTTGACAAAAATCAGTGTTTCAACAAAGGGAAACTTCGTGTGAAATTATGTGCGTGTGTGTGTGTGTGTGTGTGTGTGTGCATGCTCAATCATGTTCAACACTTTGCCACCATATGGACTGTAGTCCGCCAGGTTCCTCTGTGCATAGGATTCTCCAGGCAAGAATACTGGAGTGGGTTGCCATTTCTTACTACAGGGGATCTTCCCAACCCAGGGATTGAACTTGCATCTCCTGTGTCTCCTGCATTGGCAGGAGGGTTCTTTACCACTGAGCCACCAGGAAGCGGGCAGAAGCAATAACATTGAACAAACACCTCCTTCCAGCTCGGGGTGTCAGCTACTGGTCTAGTAGGACCCTGCAGTCACCGCACCATCCCCCCCAGATCAGCCTCTTATTTGCTGAGAACTGAACGCAGGCTGGGGTGGCTCACCCGCGCTCAGTGGCCTTCCTCAGCTGGGGAGTGGGGTGACAGGCTGCAGTCGGTGTGGGCACGGAAGCTGCAGGCCGTTGTCACCCCGGTCACACCTCAGACACCGTTGCTGACACGCTCATGTGATACAACCACATGTTATTCGCCAATTTATTGATTACTAACCGACCCCAAATTCACCAATCTCGCCATACAACGTCACTATCTTGCATTTATAAATGCTCTGCGAGCCAAAAATTATAGCACAGAAGACACATCTCTAACTTCTGTAAGATATTTTCAAGCCCCATCCTGGAAGAATTTCAGAGTGTTTCTGGCCAAATACAGGCAAATTCACTGTCTCTCTGAAGCTTATTTTAAAAACACATTACTTACCCTTCGTGGTCAAATCCTTGAAGCCAGTTCCTCCTCATGCTGGGGGTCAGCCCTCCATCCTTAGGGGTTGGCACAGGGAAGTCACTTCTTTCCCGAATCTGACTTCCAAGCCTTAACCGAGGCCCGAGGAGGGCGTCCCCTGCGCCCCAACCTGACCTCAGCACATGTCACAGGAGATGACGAAACTCTGAGAAACAGTACTCTGCACTGCAGATCATCCACAAGGCCAGTGCAGAGCACAGGCTTCTGCTTCTGCAATGAGTTATAGCTCTTATTTATCGAGCACTTACTCGGCCAGACTCCCCGCCAAGCACCCCGCAAGCATCGTCTCATTCCATCTCCACGAGTAAGGACACGCACGCAGTTGTCAGCCTCAGACTTCAGACAGGGAAACTGAGCCACACGGCTACTCACCTGTGGTCAGCCCATATCGCGTGAGCCATGTGACATCACTTAGACTTGACCTTTCATATCAGAAGTCTTCCCTGGTGGCTCAGAGGGTAAAGAATCCACCTGCAATGCAGCAGAATCCGGGTTCAATCAGTCCAGATCCCCTGGAGAAGGAAATGGCAACCGACTCCAGTACTCTTGCCTGGAGAATCCCATGGACAGAGGAGCCTGGCAAGTTACAGTCCATGGGGTTGCAGAGTCGGACACGACTGAGCTACTAACAGACACACTTTTACATATCAGAGGCACTTGACCTCAGCCTCTTATGGGATGTGGAAGGCAGGATTCTACAGTGGCCCTCAACTTCAGGCCTTGTTGTCGACACTTCCTGGGGGATTGCTTCCCCTGGAATGTGGGGAGGTCCTGGGATCAGTCAGATGTCACTGCTTTGATCAGGTATATGGCAAAGACAAGTGATGTGAGAGGTGGCGAAGGTCACTGGTCAGATGACTTTGAGTTCATCTAAAGGGAGATGATCCCTGGTGGGCCTGACCTAAGCAGGTGAAGACAATCCCTAAAAAAGACGCAATGGAGATACTCTCCCGCTGGCTGGAAGAAGCAAGTGGCCATATTGTGGAGGGGCCACTCAGCAGAGACCATGGCGGGAGTGGGGGGGCCTTTACTGGCTGGGGCATCAGTCCTACAAGGCAAGGGCCTGATTTATGCCAACAGCCAAAGGGTGAATGTTTCTAGAACACAAACTAAGCGTCACCCAAATCCCCCAAACCAGCCGTCACAGCAGCCCAGCACCTGACGTGGCAGCATCGTGTCCCTCCAGAGCTCTGCCTCGCTGCGCTCCCTTCAGTTCAACCCAGCAGAAGGAAGGGGCGTGTCCTCCCTGCCTAGAGATGGCCCTGCCACTGCTGGCTGCACCTTCCAGCCCCCTCCTCCACGGGCACTCCCTCCCGTACCCTTGTTCCAGCCCAAGGGGAGGAGTTTGGACCTGGGTCAGGACTCACAGAACATCGGGGTTTCAGGGGCTTCTGTGGAGTGGAGCAGGGAGACGCCAGCCCCTTGTTCCCCGGGAAGCTGTTCCTTGGAAGACTGCAGAGCCCAGCGCCCAGGAAACCAAACAGGAATCCCTAGGAGCTCATGGTGAAGGGTCGGGGGTTCTTCTTGCTTCTACTGAGTCCCCTAAAGTCTGCCTAATCCCTCCCACACATCAACCTGTTCCCCTGTGGGAAGGGAAGCCAGTGAGGCCTGAGGTCCATAGATTAACAAACGTCATTCACTGGCCAAGCTACCTCTCTGCATATCCGCCCTGGAAACCTGCATGGTGAGCAGGTTTCACACGGATGTGGCACGCCAACCACACGGCTATTCGGGTCGACCTTGCACAGCCAACACAACACTTCCACAGCGTGTCTCCTGCCTGCCCTGACCGCTTTCTCTCTCTCTCCAACTTAGACTCTACTAATGCTCACATTATAGGTGTTCCAGCAATCAGAATTTTTTTTTTTTTTAGAAATTCACATTTCTTTTTATTTTTTTAAATTTTTATTTATTTATTCTGATATAGACCATTTAAAAAGTCTTTATTGAATTTGCTACAATTTTGCCCCTTTTATATGTTTTGAGTTTCGGGCCATGAGGCATGGGAGAATCTCAGCTCCCTGACTAGGGATCGAACCCACAGCCCCTCCCATGGAAGGTGGAGTCCTAACTGCTGGACCACGAGGGAAAGTCCAGGCAGCAACCAGATCTCAGCTGAGCTGCTTTGGTGCTAATGGACAAGGGTGCGCTTGGAGTTGTAACGTTTCCTCGAAGCAGGGAAGGTTTCACGCTCCCAACGCAGACACGTGATTCATCTCATCAGCCTACCAGTGTGTTTGCCTATCTGCCACTTTAAAGGAGGTGCTTGAACAAATTTTGGTATTTCTGTGAAGGACAGAGGATGGCTGTCTAATAAGATCTATTTATAATTGAGCGAATTGAACAATAATACTGGTGGCACTGAGCGCGGCGTGAGGCACATTTGTGTGCGATTGCAACTCGGATGAAAAAGCAGTGGAGGTTAATAAACCAGTATGATCTTCAGCCTTTGAATCCCCTGCTATTTTACATCTGCACAATGCCAGTGAAGCCCTGACGAGGGATGGATGGATGTCCATTCACCGAGGCCAGCCAGGGCCTGGAACAGACTTGTGATGTCTTGTCCATGTTTTTGTAAAAAAATTAAGTGAGTGAGAATATTGATGTCAGGCGGATCACAGCTACAGATGATACCAAGCTGGGGCTGATGCACAGCATTACAAACAAAACAACCAACCAAATATAAGTGTCAAGCTGAAAACGTAAGTCTGAGAACTCAACAACATGAGTATGAACACCCGAGATGTGGGCCCACGGCTGCATACCCGCACGAGACTCGGGCATTTTTATCGAGATCACGACACATGTCAACAGTGCGGTGCGGCTGGCAGCAAGCCGATTTGAGGACGAGGATGGCCGTCCCCTGTCATTGCTTTGTAGCCCGCTAGGATCACCTGGAGGTCCGGGCTCACACCAATGTGGGAGAAGGCCAGGCCCCGCCGCCCACTGCCATTCAAAACACAACCCCGCTTCCAAAGCCCATCACGGAGCAGACACGAGGATGGCAGAGGGTTCACCGTTGCACAAAGGAGTGGCTGCCACAGCAGCATTTTAAGGATCAAGGCAGAATTTTTCTCTTTAGCAGAGCAGCCTTCAAATATCAGGCTTGAAACTGCATTTGTGTGATAAGACGTGATAGAAGGTGGATGGCACGGTGTGAAATGATCTGATAGCATGAGAAATTGTTGTTAGGAGGTGTTGGCACTTGAAAAACAACACATCTTATTCCTATTGGCTTCAGCCTGCGCCTTCCGCAGGATCACCCTGCTGTGCTCCTGCTTGGAAACCTTCAGAGTTGGAGCTGATACTGACGCCGCCTGTGTTCCTCTCGTCTCCCTCTTCCCCTGCAGACGGACGAAGACCACTGTGAGGGTGCTCCAGCCGAGGCCCGTATTATCTGGCTGTACATTTTTTATTGTACTTTCTACTCTGGTGTCAAAATAAAGCAGTGCCTCTATGTGTACATACACGCCCATCTGTAAGAAAGAACAGGGTCCTGGTGGTTAAGGATTCTTACTGGCGGATTCTGGGTGAAACTTATCAAAAACAACTGGCAACTGATGTAACTCAAAGTTTGATGCCTATTGAATCATTTCCCCTCATCTCCGGCTTGTCTGCTGGAGGATTCTGTGGGGATTTGGTGGGGGATGGTCGTTGTCAGTGTCTTAAAGCTCTCGGGGCTTGGAAGAGAAACGTTCCTCTGGGGTAAATGGGCTGCGACGTGTGTTCACAAGTTCCTGGTCAACACATGCAGCTCTCCCCTGGCGACTGGTGCATCTTTTCTTGTTAAATCACTTCTTCCTTTCCACCTTCCTACCACCCTTCTTTTCTCAGCTCTGGCCCTTTCCACCTGGGTCCCCATCCAAGTCACTGATGACTAGGATACTGAATCGCTTTGTTACAGGGTCCTACTGCTCTGCCCAGGGACAAGTTGCAAGAGCTCATGGGAGTTTTAAGCTTGCTCACAGGAGAGTGGGAAAGTGTGCACCGTGTGTGTGTGTGTGTGTGTGTGTGTGCGTGCACACATGTGCGTGCATGCTCAAAGAAGAGGGGGCTGGGAGAGGGAGAAATACAGAGTACCAGGAATTATCTCTGCATAAAGAAATTAAAAGAATATTTTCCAGAGCAATCGAAGCCCATCTCCTGAACAATGACGACAGCTCCTCATTCTCGACAACAATAGAGGGCACGTAGGAGTCAGCTCATTAGAATATCTGTGGCTCTTTTCTGTTCTCCCTGCATTAAGCCCCCATAATGTCAGTTGTCACTTATTAATGACAATTAACTAGTAATCAGCAGTGAGACTCTTCGAGGTGGTCTTTGCCTGACAGGTGAAGAAAGAGAACGTTGCGCAGTGCCACGCGGTGACACGGAACCTTCAAAGGAGCACAGCATTTCCATAAATTATTTCAGAAAGAAATTTTCTTTTATACATTCTCTCTAAAGCTTAAGGATCTTTAACCCTAGCAAGGCCACGCTCTCATCCTCTCCTTGCTCGTCTTTTCTTACCAAATGAAATCTGCAGGCCATCGCCGGTAGATAGAACCGCACCTCCGTTCACCAGCCCGCGACCGCCACGCAACACTCCTCATCATTCCTGTTCCTTCCGGCTTCCGACCACTCAGTCCTAGTTATACCCATGCAGGACGCCCAGGCCTGTACCTGTTGCATACCACCAGCCACCCCACTGGGCCAGCGGCCTGATTCTGCCTTCTTGTTGGCACATTCTCTCTCCTTGAGGTCAACCTGTCTGCTCACCACGCTTCCTCAAACAGATGGCAGCATGACCATCCCCTTTCAGAATCACCATGGAGACCATGAACGCAGACCCAAAACAGTTCCCCAGTGCATCCGATCTATGGGGGCCCTGCGCCCGAGCCTCCCCGGAACCTCAGCTCTCCCACCGTTGTCCTGACGGGCACACACAGACCACGTCTCCCCACCCTGCATGCAGGCTGAGTATCCAGCCACAGGCCCCCGGGGCCTCGCACCTGCTCTCTCACGGGCTCCTCCCGCCTGGCTTCTCGACGCTAGACCCTCCCGAAGGGTTCTAGGAAGTGGGAATTTTCAATAAGGAAACTCTTGGAAAGAGAGTGAGAAGGCTAAATGTTATCCCTACAGAAGAAAAACATTTGCTTGACTTTGAGGAGTTGCAGCTTAAGAAAGGCCACACTTGCTCCTGGGAAGTGCCCGATGACACCTGGCAGAGTGGAAATGAATGCCATCCGTGCACCTGGGAGGGGGGAGCAAGTGCATTGCCAAGGTCACCTGTGAGGGGTCACTGAGTGAGCACATGGCCAAGGTCACCTGAACGTCAGCTGCATCCATTTATGTCAAAGCAATGCCGTTAAGACTCTTCTCCTGGCATGGAAACCACTGGCCAAATGGAGGACTTTTAAACCAGTGTCCAAAATATCAGACTTTCTTGTCCTGATTCGGGATCCCACTCTTGACAAGGAAAGCCTCTGGAAGCAGATAACAAGCAATTTAAAAATCTAAGTGTCTCAGAAAAAAAGAAAGGGGCATGTTTTTATCAAAACAGAAATTTTAAGAAAAGTAAGAGGTCATCTATAACTTTATGATTCCTCTTTTTGAAATATGCTCTTCTGAGCAGCTAGAGTGACGGCAAGATGGGCATCTCTCTGCAGCTTCCGGTTTTGTCAGGCCTTTGTGACATTGCAAGACTTCCATGACAACAAACAACAGGATGCTACACATGGTCACACTGTGAACTTCCAGCATAACCAGAACTTAAAGATAAACATTTGCCTTATATTAATATTTAAGATAAATATTTGAACTGTGGTGTTGCAGAAGACTCTTGAGAGTCTCTTGGACTGCAAGGAGATCCAACCAGTCCATCCTAAAGGAAATCAGTCCTGAATATTCATTGGAAGGACTGATGTTGAAACTGAAACTCCAATACTTTGGCCACCTGATGCAAAGGGCTGACTCATTTGAAAAGACCCTGATGCTAGGAAAGATTGAAGGCGGGAGGAGAAGGGGGACAATAGGGGTAAGATGGATGGATGGCATCACTGACTCAATGGACATGAGTTTGAGCAAGCTCCAGGAGTTGGTGATGGACCGGCAAGCCTGGCATGCTGCAGTCCACGGGGTCGCAAAGAGTCGGACACGACTGAGTGACTGAACTAAACTGAATATTTAAGATAACAATCACCATTAAGGCGGACACTTTAAATGCCCTCTTAAATGAAATACACACTTCATAGTAACCTGAAGATTGAAGCAAATCCTTTCCTTCAGATTTCCGTCTGCAGATCATTTCAGATTTTAATGTCCAGGCTCCAACCTTGAGAAGCAGTCATAATCAGGCCATTTGATATGCAAGAACCCATGATTCCATACCAATATCTGAGCCGACCATCCAGGAATTTTGCACATCCAGATTATTCATGACTCAAAAATTGAGTGAGGACAGGAATCTCCAAAGGGAGAATAAATAGCTTTGAAAGTGAACATTCGACTTAACGAATTTATAAATCAATATATTACAAACAAAATGAAGGTATTTAGGGCACTCTTTCACTCACTCAGTCACTTGTTATGTCCAGCTCCTTGCGACCCCATGAACTACAGCCTGCCAGTTGCCTCTGTCCATGGGATTTTCTAGGCAAGAATACTGCAATAGCCATGCCCTTCTCCAGGGAATCTTTCCGACCCAGGGATCAAACCCACGTCTCCTGCATTGCAGGTGGATTCTTTACTGCTGAGTCACTGGGGAAACTACTGTCTCCTAAAGTTAACAAATCAAAACATAACTAAATATTTGTCTTCCATAATTTTAATGACTTGAAAGAACCAAAGGTTGAACTTGGTAAGTATAATGATTAATTGGTCAATCATTACTCAATATAAACTGAGCATAATGGCATGAGACTTGTATCAGGAAGTTATGGTTCAATATTTAAATTACACAGGTCATAAAGGACTAAAATTTTTCAAACCTTTCTTACTTTTATTATTTCATATGGGTGAAGGAAAGAAAAAATATGCACTTTAAGTTATAAAATATCTATTTTATACTTACCTACACCAGAGATGTAATGTACAGCATAGTGACTGCAATTAATAACACTTAAGGAATCTGCCTGCAATGTAGGAGACCTGGGTTCTACCGCCGGGTTGGGAAGGTCCTCTGGAGGAGGGCATGCCAACCCACTCCAGTATTCTTGCCTGGGGAATCCCCATGGACGGAGGAGCCTGGCGTGCTGCAGTCCATGGGGGTCACGAAGAGTTGGATACAACTGAGCAACTAAGCGTGCATATATTTGAAACTTGCTAAAAGAGTAGATCTTAAAAGTTCTCATCTCAGGGTAAGAAAAATGGTAACTATGCATAGTGATAGATGTTGACTAGACTTACAAAGGTGATCATTTAATAACATACACATGTATCAAATCATTATGCTGTGCAATGGAAACTAATATAATATTATATGTCAATTATATCTCATTAAATTAAAAATTAAAATCCAATGGACGGAGGAGCCTGGTAGGCTGCAGTCCATGGGGTCGCTAAGAGTCAGACACGACTAAGTGACTTCCCTTTCACTTTTCCCTTTCATGCATTGGAGAAGGAAATGGCAGCCCACTCCAGTGTTCTTGCCTGGAGAACCCCAGGGACGGGGGAGCCTGTTGGGCTGCCGTCTATGGGCTCGCACAGAGTCGGACACGACTGAAGCGACTTAGCAGCAGTAGCATCACGGAAAACCACTAGAACATTCAGGTTTGACCTAAATCAAATCCCTTACAATTATACAGTGGAAGTGACAGATTCAAGGGATTAGATCTGATAGACAGAGTGCCTGAAGAACTATGGACGGAGGTTCGTAACACTATACAGGAGGCAGGGATTGGACCATCCCCAAGAAAAAGAAATCCAAAAGGACAAAATGGTTGTCTGAGGAGCTGAGAAAAGAAGACAAGTGAAAGGCAAAGGAGAAAAAAGATAAACCCATTTGAATGCAGAGTTCCAAAGAACAGCAAGGAGAGACAAGAAAGCCTTCCTCAGTGATCAATGCAAAAGAAATAGAGGAAAACAATAGAATGGGAAAGACTAGAAATCTCTTCAAGAAAATTAGAGATACCAAGGGAACATTTCATGCAAAGATGGGCACAATAAAGGACCGAAGTGGTATGGACCTAACAGAAGCAGAAGATATTAAGAAGAGGTGGCAAGAATACACAGATCTATACAAAAAAGATCTTCATCACCCAAATACCCATGATGATATGATCACTCATCTAGAGCCAGACATCCTGGAATGCAAAGTCAAGTGGACCTTAGGAAGCATTACTACAAACAAAGCTAGTGGAGGTGATGAATTCCAGCTGAGCTTTTTCAAATACTAAAAGATGATGCCGTGAAAGTGCTACACTCAATATGCCAGCAAATTTGGAAAACTCAGCAGTGGCCACAGACTGGAAAAGGTCAGTTTTCATTCCAATCCCAAAGAAAAGCAATGCCAAAGAATGTTCAAAATACCACACAGTTGCACTCATCTCACATGCTAGTAAAGTAATACTCAAAATTCTCCAAGCCAGGCTTCAACAGTACATGAACCATGAACTTCCAGGTGTGCAAGATGGATTTAGAAAAGGCAGAGGAACCAGAGATCAAATTGCAACATCCATTGGATCATCGAAAAAGCAAGAGAGTTCCAGAAAAACATCTACTTCTTGACTATGCCAAAGCCTTGGACTGTGAGGATCACAACAAATTGTGGAAAATTCTGAAAGAGATGGGAATACCAGACCACCTGACCTGCCTCTTGAGAAATCTGTATGCAGGTCAAGAAGGAACAGTTAGAACTGGACATGGAACAACAGACTGGTTCCAAATCAGGAAAGGAGTACATCAAGGCCGTATATTGTCACCCTGCTTATTTAACTTAAATGCAGAGTATATCATGAGAACAGCTTGACTGGATGAAGCACAAGCTGGAATCAAGATTTCCAGGAGAAATATCAATAACTTCAGATATGCAGATGACACCACCCTTATGGTAGAAAGTGAAGAACTAAAGAGCCTCTTGATGAAAGTGAAAGAGGAGAGTGAAAAAGTTGGCTTAAAGCTCAACATTCAGAAAACTAAGATCATGGCATCCAGTCCCATCACTTCATGGCAAATAGATGGGGAAGCAATGGAAACGATGACAGACTTTATTTTTTGGGGGCTCCAAAATCACTGCAGATGGTGACTGCAACCATGAAATTAAAAGATGCTTATGCCTTGGAAGAAAAGTTATGACCAACCTAGACAGCATATCAAAAACAGAGACATTACTTTGCCAAGAAAGTTCCGTCTAATCAAAGCTATGCTTTTTCCAGTAGTCATGTATGGATGTGAGTTGAACTATAAAGAAAGCAAAGCGCTGAAGAATTGAAGCTTTTGAACTGTGGTGTTGAAGACTGTTGAGAGTCCCTTGGACTGCAGGTAGATCCAACCAGTCCATCCTAAAGGAAATCAGTTCTGAATATTCATTGGAAGGACAGATGCTGAAGCTGAAGCTCCAATACTTTGACTACCTGCTATGAAGAACTGACTTATTGGAAAAGACCTTGGTGCTGGGAAAGATTGAAGGCAGAAGGAAAAGGGGATGACAAAGGATGAGATGGTTGGATGGCATCACCGACTCAATGGAGATGAGTTTAAGCAAGCTCCAGGAGTTGGTGATGGACAGAGAAGCCTGGCGTGCTGCAGTCCATGGGGTCTCAAAAGTCAGACACGACCGAGTGACTAAACTTAACTGATACTAGTCAGATCAAGTTGCAAACATTTCTGTGTGATTTAAGAGAAATAACGGCAAACTAGTTATGGGTCAACTTCTAAGCAGTAGTTGGTGTAAGCCTTTATTACCCTAGTTATGTACCTTTTAGGACCTCCTGATTTTAATCTGTCTGAAGGTGACATGCCTTCCTCCTAATCTTCACAGCTTTGAAGTCTCTTCACATTCCCACCAGAATGGGTCAGACATCCAACTCTGAGTTAGCAATGGCTTTGAACTTGAACTCTTGAAGAAACTATCCTGTGGGACATACTATCGACATAGATGTTTTTTATTTGAGAGCAGCTGAGTTACAATATGACATCAGTTTCGGGTGTATAGCACAGTGATCCAGTTATATGTATCCTTTTTCAGATTCTTTTCCCTTATGGGTTTTTACAAAATATCAAGCATAATTTCCTGTGCTAGACTTTTGAATTGGTCCTTCTCTTCTCACTTCTCTTCTGTGCAGGTCCCTCTGTGCTGTGCTCAGTCGTGTCCACCTTGTTGAGACCGCATCGACTGTAGCCTGCCAGGCTCCTCTGTCCTTGGGGATTCTCCAGTCAAGAATTCTGGACTGGGTAGCCATGCCCTCCTTCAGGGGATCTTCCCAACCTAGGGATCAAACCCAGGTCTCCCGCATTGCGGGCTGATTTTTTACCATCTGAGCCACCAGGGAAGCCCAAGAATACTGGAGTGGGTAGCCTATGCCTTCTCCAGGGGATCTTCCCAACCCAGGAATCGAACTGGGGTCTCCTGCATTGCAGGCAGATTCTTTACCAGCTGAGCCTGGTAGCTCAGGGAAGCCTGAAGTCCCTCTGGGTGACCACCTCTCATCTCCCTATGGCAGTGCACTTTTTTCTGAGATTATCTTTGTTTGCCTAAGAAATACTCATCGTTAGTCATAGAAATCCTAGAATTTGGAATTTTTCTCCCTATTCCAAGTCAGGCAATTTAAAGACAGTGCTGGTACATGATATACTTGACGTCTTTGGTTGCGTTTTCACGAGCCGTCTATCCTAGTAGAACTAGACGAGAAGACACACCGCCCCATTCTCTCTTGTGCTGGAGCCACCAGGGAGCCGCAGACCTTCAGCAGCTCCTTTCACACTTCTCTGTTGTGTGTTTTCTGTAAAATATGCAGATTGGCCACCAAATTTAAATGAGCTCACGATTCACATGAAAGTCTTCAAAAAAAATCATACAGGTCCTTAAGCCATCTTTTCATCAGTGGACAATAAGCATATTATTAACATGTCAATATTACATTGGCTAATTAGTGAAAACAGCCAGAAATTAAAAAAAAAAAAATCCTGATGTTCATGAAGCAAAGGTGGACAGAAGTGGTAGCTCTCTGCTGAGGGCCAGTGGCTGGGGTTGGATAAGATTTCCTATAAGTGATTTCGGCACAGGTATCCAGTAACGAGATGAGGCATAAATTTCAGCTTTAGGGAGTGAGAAATGTGAGAAATGGACTATTTCCTGCCGTATCAGTCAACAAAGAGGTCACAGTCCTCCGTGATTGCAGCTACCCCCTGTGGAGAGCTGGGGAGGGCATTCAGGAAGGAAGGAATACCTGCCCTATAGCAGCCATCAGACTGCAGCCCCTCCCCTAAGGTGAGCCCCTGGGAGACTCAGGATGGGAAAACACAGGTCGCTGGCCCAGGTAGCTGAGGTGCATCTCAAACAACTGATTTCAGAGAGCCCGGACTCTTGCATCTTCCCATACACAGAAAAGTCTGAATTTTTTAACTTAGGATATCTGGTTTTGTTTAACAATATCTTGACATCCAGACTACCTGTCCTTTCTTGCGAAATGCCCATACAACCTGGTTCTGCCCCGCGCCTCCTAGAGCAGCTATCTCAGGGTCACTTGAAACGCTGCCTCCCCAGCTTGAAAAATTCCCTCTGAATCAAACATAGTTCTCAACTTTTAGGTTGTAAATACTTTTTTAAGTCCACAGTATTTATTCTAAGGAAATAATCAGAAATATGCATGGGAATATTGAGTGGAACATTCCTTCTGTAGTCATTTGTAACACTGAAAACTTGAAAAGAATCTAAATGCTGCTTTTCAAAATTCTAACTAGTAGAGAATTAATCAGTAAATTATAATACATCTCAGTAAGATTCAAAATGTTTGATATTTAATGAAATGGGAACATACACATTATCTACTAACAGAAAAAGCAAGTACAAAAGTATGTTGTGCATTTGTTTTGTAGAAAATTAAAAAAAGATGTTAGCACTAAAATATTAAATGATTTTTCTCTAGATGAAAACATTAGTTGATTTTTATTTCCTTATTTCATTTTTTTTGTGTGTTACACGTTTTCTGCAAAGGCTATGTATTACTTTTACTATAAAAGGTATGGGAAAATTATAAATGCTCTCCAAATCTTACTCTTTGGTATTTTTTAATTTTACAATTCAATGACTGGCTTTTAATGGTTTCCACCACCTTCAGGAAAATAATAATAAGTAAGCAACAGAAATTCTGCCTTGGAAAAAAGCAGAAACCTTTATTTGTAGGCACTGGTTTCTGAAACTTCAGAAGTCATTTAGATAGGCTTTCAAATGTTTCAAAGCTTTTTGAAGATTACGAAACATAGAAATGGAGGAACATAAATCTTGGAAGTTTGTAATCCCTTCTTTCTGCAAACATGCCTCAAAGTTTGTTTCTCTTACATCAGCTAGCGTCATCATTATTTTATAGGCTTTACATCTTTCAAATATCAACTAAATAACAATTAACATCCAGACCCAATCCACATTCAGAGGCATACCTCAAACTCTTCAAAAATCTACACTGAAAAGGAAAAATATTTGAATACTTACTAAACCTGAAGCTCAAGTTGCAAACACAAATGCAAAATAGGGTTATGTTTGTGTGTACACAAGGTTAGCAGGACGCCTGCCCCCACCAGGCCCGCCAGCCTCCTACAGGGGGATCTGTGGCCAGCTCATGCCAGACCCTCAGGGCCATTTGCGCCCTCGGGCTCCAGAAGCAGCAGCCTGTTCCCCTGGGAGAAAGGGGGGCTCCCCTGAGAGAGCGCAGTGCTACCCGTGGAGTGCATTCGGGGACACACAAGACCAGAGGACGAAGGCCAGGGTGCGTCTCTTCAAACACTGATGAAGGAAGCAGAAACCTGTATAAGTAAATCCTCACACAAAAGGCAGCCAACTGGTCCTCTGGATGTTTCCACCTGTATTCACAGGAATCAAGTTTCTGTATTACTAGTAGAGGACACTTCACACTTAACCAACATCACTGCAATTTACTGTTCAGACCCAACAGAAGACAGAGCCGGCCTGCTTTGCATCTGGATCCGGGGCTGCAGTGGCAGTGACTGGAAGAAGGCTCCTCTGCTCCGAGCGGCTGCTCGAGACCACAGACCCTCCCCGGGGGCCCCTTCTCCCCAGGGGGCAGTTCACAGAGCACAGGGAGGGGGTGATTAAGAGCACGGCCCCTGGGGCAGAGCCTTGTGGACTCAGGCCCAAGTTCTGTCAATCGTGGGCCCCATGACCTTGGGTGAGTGTCCACTGAGTCCAGCACAGGATCCTCACCTACAGAGAAGGTGGAGTAACAGACTGGAGGCCCGGTGGTCTCCCCCAAAATACCCCCTCCCCTCGTTGTCATGCTCCGGAGCAACCTGACCAAGGAAGGCCGGTCCCAAATCCTGGATGAGGGAGAGCAGAGCATTTTATTAAAATTGTACCTTTTTTGAGAGATTTTTTTTTTTACATGACTCATTTTTAAAGTCTGTTGAATTTGTTACAATTTTGCTTTTTATGTTTTGTTTTTTTGGGGGCCAGGAGAGGCATATGAGATCTCAGCTCCCCAACCAGGGATCAAACCAGCACCCCCAGCATTGAAAGGCGAAGTCTTAGCCACTGGACCGCCAGGAAAGTCTCAATTAAAAGTATGGAAACCAGCCTTTCCTCTTTGGAACAATGCAGAACCAATTTCAAGGCCCCCAGGGTGTGCTGTTAGAACAAGATCTGCCATTAGGTCCCCAGATACACACAGAGGATGACTGTAAACATTTCAAAACAGGGCGAGAGGATTCTCCCAAGAAGCACCTCGGTCCCTCGATGTACAAATCGGCTGTCGTTCAATGACTATACTCTGGAATCCAGTGGCACCCAGTGGAGTTAAAAATTTTAATTATCGTTAAAAAAAAAAAGGAGTACTTATCATCTGAATAAGCGTTTTAGCACACACATCATGAAACGATGGTTCTGAATAGAATTTCTGTTGGTCGACTGCCTAAGCAATACCTCTCATTGCTGGAATAACGTCTCAGAGGCAGAATAATGACGACATGACAATCTATGTAAATCAAGAACTGCATGTGGGTTTATTTTACATTTGAGAAAACAGTGGATTTAATTGTGTGAACCAAAATGTACTGTACAATATTAATGATAGAACATCAAAATGTATAATTAATAGTGCATCGCTTGCTTTGTCTTCATTTATTTATTTTCGTCTGATATACATGCATCTGGAAAGACGCAGGTGCCAGTAAAATTTCTCTATTTAAATCAAGCTGCAGGAACTAAATTTTATTCAAAAATTGTGGTTTTACATTATATACACAGAAATTTAATATAAAATGACAATATAAAAAGTTAAAAGAGAAAGCATACAGCCAGAAGGTACAAAGAAAGTTGAATAGATTAAAATGGTACGATATGTAACATATAGGAGTTTTTAAGCTGATGCTGGCAATTTACAAGGAAAGGACGCCAACATTTGCCCCATTTTTTTTCATTTACCAACGCAGCACGCTTATAGAAAGGTCGGCTTGTACCAAAGCTTACATTTGTAAATAACTATAAACCGCAGTATTTTACAGGAAAAAAGAAATAGCATTTTTACACATTTTTAAATAATAACTTGCATACTTTTTTTTTTTTTTTGCCAAAAATGGCATTTTTCAGCATCCAGAGGGTTTGGGCATAGTGGCAACTGGGGTGTTTGCTGTTTTTGTTGTTAGTTTTTGTTTTGTTTTCTGTTTTAAACGTATGACGTTGTGGCTTCCTAACCCCCACGTCCTAGACAACTTTCTGCTCTCCAACAGCTGCATGCATGCTTCCTTCACAAACCAGTTCTGCATATAAAAGCTCGTTTTTTAATTATTAAATAAGTTTTGTGTCTGACACAGCTTTTGATCTGAATGAAATGCCTTTAAGCCTTTTTTTTTTTTTCTTTTTCTTTTTTGAGTGAAAGGCACAGAAATGCGATTGCAGTCCTCACAGGGTTAAATCTGACACTAGGAGGTTCTCTGACCTTTACTGTCATGGCAGCTTTGTAATTTTAGGACGACGTCTATCTCTGTTATTTGTGTCTTTCTTTCCTGCTAAGTAAGTGTCTCCGAGGAGTGTGCCCCACTATCTCCTAGAAAAGAGAGCTGAACATCGAGAACAGATGTTGAAAATAAAGGTCAGACTCTGACTCACGGAAAAAGAAAAGGAACATGCACGATCGGACGAAGAGCATATAAATATAACTACAAAATATGTGTAAGAAAAACCAAGGTCCAGACAGGCGGTCAGCAACCGAGGGCGGGCTGATTTCGGAGGCTCAGGCCGGGCCTAGTGCGGTACGACGTTAGTGCAAAGCGCCTCGGGCGCGGGCCCGGGGCTACTGTTTCTCCAGCTCGGTCACGTAGATCAGGTGGTCCTCGGGGGACTTGCCGTGGGTCTTGCTGAGGTGCAGTTTGACTGCGTGCTTGCTCGCGAAAGTCCGGTTGCACAGCTTGCACTGGAATGTGGAGCCCAGCTCGTCCTCGGCAGCCCCCGAAGGGCCCAAGGCTTTGCTCGCCAGGACTTTGGAAACATTCTGCTGTTCCTGAATCTGGTTTAGGGGCAACTTGGAGAGATCCTTCAAGCTGAAGCCTAAGTGTGTCTCTAGGTGATTGATGTACGTGGAAGCAGTTCTGAACTGAGAGGCACAATCGTTGCAAAAGAAAACAGGATGCCCTGTGTCCAGGTTCTTCAGGAACTTGGTCCCCCCTGTCCTCCGCAGCTGATACTTGACGTTGGCCAGCCAGTGGCTGATGGTGGTCATGGACAGCCCAGTGAACTTGGAGATGTGGACCCGCTCCTGGGGGCCAAGGTCCGACATGATGTACTTCCCCTCCGCCGTCTCGCGCAGGCTCGAGGCGAACTGGGCCTGCAGGATGAGCAGGTGCTGCGGGTTCCAGTTGGACTGCCGCCCCTTCCGCTTGTGGACGGGTGACAGCTCGTCCAGCGCCTCCTCGAAGCTGCTGCCATCAGCGTCCGACTTCTCAGACACGGTGGAGGGTGTGGAGGACTTGGGCGTCAACCGGCCTGTGAGGTTCTTCACCATGTCCGAGATGTCCATGAGTGCGCTCTCCCGGAGCGGTGAGGACACGCCATCAGAGGCGCCGGGCACCAGGGGCTTGCTCTTGGACTTGGTCAGGTCGATGGGCTGGTCGCTGTTCTCGTAGAAGTAGCGGTCAGCGGTGCCGGGTGGCTTGGCGGGAGGGGCAGGGTAGGCCGGCTTGTCCAGCATGCTGGTGCTGATCTTGTAGAGCATGGCCAGCGGGTCCAGTGAGGGGCTCACGGGCCTGGACACCTTGCCCAGGTGGGTGTTCATGATGGACTGCAGGGCGCTCAGTGGGTTGATGAAGGAGGGCTCAGGCGAGTGGTCCGTGATGATGGCCAGGTTGTTACAGCCATTGGTCACTTTGGCCTTGAGGGGCTCCGTGCCGTTTGGGGTGTGGGCGTCCCCCGTGCCCTCCTTCTTGGCCTTTCCCCCGTCGGCCTCAGGGCCCTTCTTGGGCTGGGGCTTGCTGCTGCCCCCCAGCTCATCAGCCCTGGGGAAGTCCTTATTCTCCTTGGCCGCTGGGGACGCGGCCTTGGCCGGCGAGCCCTTCTCCTTCTCTGCCGGCCTCTCCTCCTTCTTCACGCTGACCTTGCCCGTGACCTTCTCTACCAGCTCCTCCATGGCCGACACGTTGCTCTTGTGGGGTGGCGGCGTGAGGCTCCCCGGGGAATGCAGGAGCGCACCATGCTCAGTGGACAGCGGCTTCACGCTGCCGGCAAAGGAGGGCTGCATCTGCACGCTCTGCACTGCCGGAGGTGGCTTCACGGTGCCCGGCAGCTGGTAGGCGGCGTGGATGCTTGGGTAGCCGCCCCACGAGGGTGCGCCATTCTGGGCTTTGCTGATGGCTGTGGAGACCGTGTTCTCCAGGGACTTGAGGATGTCCATGCCGCCCTTGGCACTGTCGTCCAGGTCTTCCTCGCGGAGGTACTGGTAGAGGGCGGTGGGCTCGAACTTCTCGCCCGTGTCCTCGCCCTCCTCCTTGATCTTCTTGTCCGCCTCCCCCGCCACCAGGGCCGCCTTGTCCTTCTCGGGCTCCTTCTTCTCCTCCGCGGGGGTGGGGCCAGCCGGAGAGTCAGGCTGCTTCTTGACGTGGGCAGTGGTGGCTGCGGCCGGGAGCCGGGTGTGCGTGGTCGGCGGCAGGGGGATGGACTGGATCTTCTCCTCCACCACGGGGTCCAGCACCAGCTGCTTCCCCTTCTTGGAGGCGGAGGTGGTCACCTTCAGAAAGTGCCCAGTGACCATCATGTGGGCGGTGAGCTGCTGCAGGGTGTCGTGGGAGCTGCCGCACTCCATGCACTTGAGGATCTGGGCCTTGCGGGCCTCGAACTGCCAGGTGTAGCTGGCCCCGTTCTGGTAGCCGTAGCGGTTGTTGGGTGTCACGTAGGGGTTGGCCGTCTTCTGCTCCTTGGCCGCCTCACTCAGTGCCACCTCTGCCGCCGCCGCTCCGGCCGGCTCAGGGGAGCCGGGGGCCGCCAGCTCGTGCAACGCCCGCTTTTTGGTAGAGGGGACCAGCTTGGTGAGGGCTGGCACGGGCTCCTTGAGAGGCACTTTCTGGTAATGCTTCGTCTTGATCATGTGCACGCTGAGGTCCTGCAGGGACTCGAACGAGTGCCCGCAGTACATGCACTTGAGCACCTTCTGCGCGTCCTCCTTGCCCTCCATCTCCATCAGCGAGCGCTTCCGGGGCTTGGACCACCGCTTGGTCTTCTCCGCGTCCTTGTCCCTGTTGTCGTCGCGATAGTGCCCCGTCTCGTTCATGTGTACCGTCAGCTCCACCAGCGTGTCGTAGGCGGCGCTGCAGTCCTTGCAGCGGAACTTGCTGGCGCCCGTGAACACCGAGCCGTAGAGCTTGTTGTTCTGGCGGTAGAGCTGCACGGTGCTGAAGAGGCTGGGCTCCGGCAGCAGGCCGTACGACGACGTCTGCTGCAGCGTCTTGGCCAGGGCGGCCTGGTGCCAGTCGTAGCCCGAACCGCCGCTGGTGCCCGAGCCTGAGCTGGGGGTGCTCGCCGTGGTGCCCGTGGCCCCCGCAGTGCTGGTGGGGGGCGTGGGGGCGGGGGTGGAGCCCTCCTTCTGGGCCGCATCGCTGGTGCTCGTGGTCGAGGCTGACTTCTTCAAGTCCAGGGCCAAGCTGGACCAGCAGGACTCGGAGAAGAGGTTTGCGTACACGGCCTTGATCTGGGCCAAACTGTCCTGGGGGTAGGAGACGCCCTCCGCGCCCTGGCGCTCCTCCTTCTCCTCCTTGGAGGAGGAGCTTTTGAAGTGGGCGGGCTGGTCGCTGTGTTCGCTGAAGGGCGAGCCGTAGCCCGCGTCCTGGTTGGTCGCGGTGCTGATGGGGGAGTTCTGGTAGCTCTGGGCCTCCTTGATCTCCGCCTCCTCGCTGCACGCGAAGTCGGCCTCCTGAACATCCCCGGGCAGCCCATCCTCCTCCACGCTCCCCTCGTCTATCACTGCTGCTTTCAGTTCTTCCTCAGGAACATAAGCTAGGAGAAAGCAAGGAAACACAGTGAGTGCGGACGGCACCCCGAAGACGCGGCCTCCCCAGCGCTCACGCCATCTTTAAAAAGTCGTTTCTCAGCCAAGGCTACAAGGCCGTCCCCACTTTATACACCGACCCGCCGCAGTGCCACGGTGGAAACAGGTTTCCACCAAGGCAAGCCCCCAAACCCCGCCGAAGTGAACACATTTCAACGGAAGGGCAGCGTCTGCCCTCTTCTTAGAGATGTCGGTCTGGCCATCATAGCTGGAAGGGAAGACAAGGGGGGAAAGTGACAAGGTGGGCAGCTGAGGGGGCCCTGCTCCTCCGCCTGTAGACCCTTCCCTCTGTAAGCAACGGGGTCCCTCATGAGCCTCCCCATGGGGGGACCTGGTTGTCAACTTTTAGGGAAAGATACCCCAGGGACAGGATTCTATGGTGTCCATAAATAAAAACTCGCTTCAATGGTAAGTGATAAAAATACTCTAGTCTCTACTGAAAAAAGGAGGACGCAACATAGCACCAGCCAGCCCCTGCCTGGATGGAGCGGAAGTCACCCACAGGGGACACCAGGCAGGGATCAGAGAGCCCCGGATATACAAAGCAGCATTGCTCACAAGAGCTGAAAGGTGGAAACAACCCGAGTGTCCACTGATGGTTGAACAGGTGAACGAAGTGTGGTTTACACACACAGTGGGATATTATTCAGCCTTTAAAAGTAAGGAGAGTCTGATGCATGCTTCAGTATGGACTAAATCAGGGGCGCTGTGCTCAGTGTAACAATGTTAGGTTTCATCACTGAGTCATGTCCAACTTTTTTGCAACCCTGTGTACTGTGGACCGCCAGGCTCCTCTATCCATGGGATTTTCCAGGCAAGAATACTGGAGTGGGTTGCCATTTCCTTCTCCAGGAGATCTTCCCGACCCAGGGATCGAACCCACATCTCCTGCATTGCAGGCGGATTCTTTACCACTGAGCCACCTGGGAAGCCATTAAGCCAGCAACAAAAGACAAATACTTAGGAGTCTCCTTACATGAGACACCTAGAGCAGTGAGGTCTGCTCACAGAGACAGGAAGAGAACAGTGGTTTCCAGGGTCGGGGGACAGGGAGAAATGGAAAGCTAGCTATTACAGTGCTATATTTAAGATGGATAACCAACAAGGACCTACTGTATAGCACAGGGAACTCTGCTCAGTGTTATGTGGTAGCCTGGATGGTAGGGGAGTTTCGGAGGGAGAGGACACATGTACATGTATGGCTGAGACCCTTTGCGGTCCACCTGAAACTATCACAACATTGTTACTCAGCTATATTCCAGTACAAAATAAAAAGTTTAAAAGAGAGGGAAAAAAAAAAAGAAGTTGGTGTTTAATGGGTTGAGTTTCAATGTGGGAAGATGGAAAGATCTGGAGGTGGATGCTGGGTTTGGCTGCATAACAATGTAAACTTACTTAATACCACTGAGCCATGCCCGTAAAATGGTTAAAATAGTAACTTTGAAGTTACGAATATTTTTACACAATAAAAAACTTTTTAACCTAACAATGCCTATAGTAGGTGCTACATGTCCTGCCAAGGGCCAAGCTGCACAGAGGGTGACTTCTCAGGGTGAAAGCGGCGTTTCCCAGAAGAAGCTCGGGCTGCTGACAGCTGTCCGGGGAATGAGAGGGATGGAGGGCATATAAACGCCTGGATGGAACCCGGCTGTTTACTGCAGAACATTTCAGATCCTTCACCATGTGACAGGTCTTGTCAGTTCCCAAGGGGACATAATCGCCTGCACCGCTTAACTGACCAGCGTGCTTTTACTTCTTTCTCTTTTCTTTCTTTCTTCTTCTTTTTGTGTGTGTGTGTGTGTGTGTGTGTGTGTGTGTGTGTGTGTGTGTGGAAACAACTAGTGTTCCGTCAACTACCTGGGAAATTTAGGGTTAAGATATTTCCAGAAAGGCCCTATTAAAATGCATTGATATGACCTGAGAGGGTGTCTCATTAAGTAGAATCACTCATTATCACATTATCAGAGACGGACCCCGAGGGAATGTGGCGGGCAGCGCCGCGTTTTCAGGGACAGTGATGGAGAGACAGAGAAGGAGGCGGCTGCCCAGAGGCTGGACGCGGGGCAGGAGGGAGCCACACGGGAGCGTCCACGCCCGCCCACCAAGGGCTCTGCACACGGATGCACACACGGTGGACACGCACGCTCCGCCGGGCCTTTCAGCTCCCTGCTTGCCCTCTGCTTCTCCACGGGGCCGCCCTGTACCCGGGCAGCGGCATGACCAGGCAAGCACGTCCACAGCTGCTTCCCAGATGACGGCAGTCCCGCCTCGGTCCACTAACAGCTCAGGGAACCACAGCCCGTGGGGCCTGCTCTGAGAGCGTGAAAAATAATCGACAGGGCGAGCCCGCAGGGTCACACAGGTGTCCACACCTGCACAGCGGTCTGCCTGAGGCCGTGGCCCCCTGGAGACTGACCGTGAACTTGACCGCTTTCTCCTTTCCCCACGACCACTACAGGTTTAGGACGGTCCAGGGTCCCGAGTGCCCGTGGCTGGGGTCCTCAGGCAGAAGACCGAAGCTCCGGTCACACCCACCGCCTGCAGGTTCCCTGGCCTTGGCCTGGACACCAGGCCTAGCTCTGAGGATTCCGACGGGGACACTTGAGGCCTCGGGCATCCTGGGCAGAGCCCTCTGAAGACAGAGGCACCGGGTCCGCGGGGTGTTGGCCGGACTCCCAGCAGCCCCCTGCAGTGCGCCTTCTGAGCCACACTCTGGGGTCACCTAGAAGGTGATCATCTAATGGGGAGGCCGCCCACTAGACCCAGATGTTCCACTTTTATGCAAAGAAGATCCACACCAGCAACTGACTGAAGGGAAGCCTTTGACTGGGCGCGTTTGGCTCAGCCGGGGAGCCCGGCGCTGTGCTGGTGCCCTGCCCAGCGCTGCACCGCTTGCGGGCTGCTGCCCCCTCAACGGACGGACACAGGCTCCATCACCCGCGCACAGCAGGCACCATCGGGGGTGTGGAGTGAGCAGACCACTTTCCTCTTCCTCTGGAAACACAGGCGGGGGCTCCCTCTACCTCCAGGGGGTATTCAGCACCCACCGGTCATGCATGTCCATTCCCAGCAGAGCGGGTGTCCTCAGAGCCTGGCATGTCCCGGCCTGTCCTCCCTGCCCCCGACACTGACCCGTCTGGAGCCAGGAGCCCCAGGTTGAGCTCAAATGCCTCTCACTCCGCCCTCTCCAGCCCCAGGGCAACAGTCACTGCTGGAACCACGGAAAGCAAACCCTGGCCTCCTAAGGGGCACTGGTTTCTGCCATTCCGTCCTCGGACACCGGTCCCCCATTTTCCAGGGGGTGGGGAGGTGGGGGACACCTAACATGCCTGCCTTCTGGGGCTCATCTCCCAGGGGAGACACAAGCAGAGCTGGGGAGCTCTAGGGAGACTTGGGGTGCAGCCTGGGGCACACCAGCATCCCCCTACCGGGCTGAGCATGCCCAGCTCCCTGACACCCCACAGGGACACAGTCCCCCCTGCTCCCCAGCCCAGTCACACTCCTGGGAGCTGACCGTGTTTCTAGGATCAGGGCGCAGCTCCCTGAATCCACCCTGCCTGTCCCCCTGCCGGTCCCTCTGTGGCCTCTTTCCAGCCAACCTTGACTTCTTCCTTGACTCCTCCAGGGCACGCCCATGACCACCCGATCTATGTCACTGTGAAGCCCCTCCAGAGGGGCCCTCGGGTTCTCCTGCCCCATTGGGGGAGGCTGGGCTCCGTGAAGCCCTCCTGAGCACTGTCTGAGCCCACGTGGTGTTGGGCACACAGAAGGAGCTCCAGCTCAAATGTGGGTGTCCCACGGGCACCCCCAGTCAACTACAGACTCATGGCTTCCCCTGCCCCTCCAGCCCCGCCCCCCAACACAGGTGTCCCATGGGCACCCCCAGTCAACTACAGACTCATGGCTTCCCCTGCCCCTCCAGCCCCGTGCCCCAACACGGGTGTCCCACAGGCACCCCCAGTCAACTACAGACACATGGCTTCCCCTGCCCCTCCAGACCTAGAGGGGCTGCCCCAATAAAAGCTTACTTCCTCCTCCTGAGTTAGGAGTCTCCTAGCTCAGTGGTTACTGAACCACCCCACACCAGCTGTCCAACACCAGAAAAGCGAGTTATCCTCAGCGCCTCCTGTCCTGCAGCCCTGTACCCGACATGGCCTCTGCCCGAATGTGGACCCCCCAGGCCTGTCACCAGACAGTGCAGCAGCCTCCCAGCTGGCCTCTTTCCTCTTGCCTGGCCACGCTCCTCCTCCGTGACCCTAGAGTTAAGATCTTTGTTACAAGCCCAGGAGTAGCACAGGGCGTGCAGGCCCCTCCCTCCACTACGTGTCAGCCCCTGAGCACCCCGGTCCCAGGGGCACCACCCCCAACCTCTGCTTCTCTGCCTGGGGACGACGCTCCTCCTCAACGCAAGGCTCTGATGTCACCTCCTTCGTGAGGCTGCTTAATCCCCTCCTGGGATTCATTCCCTGCGGAATTAAGAGATGTTTACCTGTGTGTCCTCATCATCAAACTGTGAACTTGCTCGTTTAATTAAAACTGCTGGGCACCCCTGCCCACCTCCCTGGGCTGGACATTTTCATTTTTTCACCTCATTTTAACCCTCACAACCCTACAAGGCAGTGTCCCTGATAAGCCCATTTTACAGATGAGGAAATGGAGTCTCAAGAAGTTGACCGACTTCCCCCAGGTCACACAGGAGACAGATGAGGGGCTCAGGACTCAGAGGCGGGTCACCTGACTCCCAGCCCGAGACCCCTCCACTCACCATCTCAGGACCCAGTTACTATCCTTTGTTGTGTTAGCACCTCAGTGCCGAAAACACTTGGAGTAAACGCTTGTGAATGAAGTAGTGACCCCAAGTAATTCTGTATCCCTGGTGGCTCAGAGGTAAAGAATCTGCCTGCAATGCAGGAGACCCGGGTTCAATCCCTGGGTTGAGAAGATCCCCTGGAGAAGAGAAGGACTACCCACTCCAGTATTCTTGCCTGGGAAATCCCATGGACAGAGGAGCCTGGCGGGCTTTGGTCCACGGGTTCACAAAGAGTCAGACATGACTAAGCGACACACACTCCCACTTTCTAATTCTGTATCAGTATTTAGGACACTTCTTATGTGCCCTTCATGCTGTTATGAATGAGAGAATCTCAATGAAAAAAGAGTAAGAGGAGAGAAATATTTAAATGTTGATACCCTTTGGCCCAATAATTTTACTTTAGGAAGCATAGCCTCAGAAGGTGATATAAAATACAGAGGGTTCATGCACAAAGACGGAGAAGGCAATAGCACCCCACTCCAGTACTCTTGCCTGGCAAATCCCATGGATGGAGGAGCCTGGTAGGCTGCAGTCCATGGGGTCGCTGGGAGTTGGACACGACTGAGTGACTTCACTTTCACTTTTCACTTTCATGCATTGGAGAAGGAAATGGCAACCCACTCCCGTGTTCTTGCCTGGAGAACCCCAGGGACAGGGGAGCCTGGTGGGCTGCTGTCCATGGGGTCGCACAGAGTCGGACACTAAGCAACTTAGCAGCAGCAGCAGCATTTACAAAGATGTCCTTTACGGTATTATTTCATATGAAATTTGGCATTGTCTAAATCTTCAACAATAATCAGTAGTTGGCCAGTCCAGGTTCGATGCACGATACTGGATGCTTGGGGCTGGTGCACTGGGACGACCCAGAGGGATGGAATGGGGAGGGAGGAGGGAGGAGGGTTCAGGATGGGGAACACATGTATAGCTGTGGCGGAGTCATTTTGATATTTGGCAAAACTAATACAGTTATGTAAAGTTTAAAAATAAAATAAAATTAAAAATTAAAAAAAAAAATAATCGGTAGTTGGGTGCTTATACCTATGATGCAACATTGAAAACTATGTTTTAATGACAAGGAGAGATTCATTAAATGGAAAAAGCAGAAGACATACCCATTCACAGCACAATGGAAAAATCCTCTTAGAAAATACTGATAGTCTTTTTTCTAGATAATGAATATATGAGTTTGTTGACTGAAGTTGCTCTTAGTAAATAGCTCTGTTTTCAAAATCTTCAGTGTTTTCAATTCAACACACACAAATTAGCTGTTTCACACCATTTCTGGAATAAAATAGCTGGAAACAGCCACTAGCCAGACCCTGGGAATTAGGGATCCAGAGAAGGGCAGGGCCCAGCCTGGGGGCGGGAATCCGGGAAGGGCTTTGTTCATTGTGACTTTTATTTTTTCATGTTAAAAGGTAAGAAGCGGGGAGAACAACAGAGGGGTGCAGGTGGTATCGGGGTTCCTGCAGCAGGATCTTGGGGGCGCTGAGAGTCTGCCTGTGCATCTGCCGCCTGTCTCCTTCCCGTCCCACTCCTGCTCCCCCACCGCCCCCAGCGGGGTCTCCACACAGCCTTCCCCGGGGAGGGGGCCACGGGTCCCACTGACAGGCAAGGAGTTGGCAGGGCCTCTCCTGAGGCCCTCAGTCCCCAGGCTCAGTGGCCACAAGGCTCCATCACTCCATCTTTCACCAACATGGTCCCTGTCCATTTCTAGACTCCCAGGATTCCTACTTTATCACACACTCCTGCACTGTATTTATCCCAGTAAGCTCATATTCTTTGGCTATTTCCCTGTTCTACCATGTATTATAAATTAACTTTTCAACTCTAAGGGACACAAGGAAATACAGACCCAGGGGGCAGCTGGGGGCGGGGGGCATCGGTCCTAGGTCCTCACACTGGACGCCTTTCTGACCAGCTCCTCCCTGGACGCACGGGCCCGGCAGCATCGGCTTTGGAAAGAAGTGCACACGCCTCCCCAGGCAGCCCTCGCCTCCCCTCTCTTCGCACACCACCCTATCTAGGAGTCCTCGGGCCAAGCACCAGTCAGTGTCAATCTACCCCATGGTGCTTGTGGTCACATGAACACATGGAAGATGAGCTGGCCACAGATGCCAAGGGTTTCAAGGGATTCTTTGAAAGCAGTGCCTAAGCCTCTCTCTCCACCCACCCCTCAACAACTGCCCCCACCTTCCAAAACTAGGCTCGAACCAGGAACCTCAGAAGGATCCAGAAACTAATGGGTTTCACTTGAGAATTTGGGCCTGGGGCAGGTAGACAAGGGTTGTGCAGGTCTGCAGACTGGACCCCAGGGTGTCTGAAAGCAAGACCACAGGGCTTCAGTAGCAGGCGGGACGGAGTCCTTTGCTTTCGTCATGTTGGCATCAGGGAGGAAGGGGCCACATAGACACCCCCACCACCACATCTGTCCCACCCAGCAAGCGCAAGAGTGACCCCAAGTGCACAGGGGCTGGGGGTGGCGTTCACCTGCCCACGCCCGTCAGGTCCAGGCTGTGGGGCCACCGTTGTGGTTCTGGGTTGAAGGACAGACCCCCGTCATCATCTGAGGACAGACTTACAGAAGGGACAGACTGACCCACGTGCTCCACTCACAGATTCCGTCCTCGGGGCCTCCGTCTCCCCAGCGCTGGGGCTGCAGGAAGGATGCGTAGGAACGTTAGACACACTGCCCTCATCACCAAGCTCCACTCTGAGCTCATCCAGCCCTGCGATGGGACCCTTAAGAGGAGCCACTTAAGAGAAGTGCCCACGACGGGCATCTTCTCGTCCCAAGGAAAGCAGGCCCATGGCTGGCCTCTGTTGCTGTGTAGACGTGAGGTTTGGGCAGCAGATTATTCAGGAAGTGTCCTCCACTGCCCTCCTGCAGACTTCCTGATCACAGCCGCCCAGAGGAAGGTGGGGGCCCGGAGGGGGTGCACACACAGAGAAGCTCCTGGTTTGGCTCTTCCCCAGGCCTGAGGGGGCAGGCGGGGGAATACACGACCAGAATCGGGTTAGGAGCTTTGTTTATCCGAGCTCTCTTTTCCGCACTAGCACACGATTGAGAGCTGGCTGTGAACGAGGGAAAGGGAAATTCAAACGTGGCAACTGCAAAACCCAGGCCTCGGCTCTCGGCTTGGGCTCCGGCTCACAGCAAAGACCGAACGCGGCTATCGTATTGCCACCTGGTGAAACTATACAATCAGACCGAATTACATGTTTATCTACATCAAACTAGGTTTTAGACTGGCAAACGTGATACCCATGAACAGATGGCCGTTATATCAAAATATAGTTACTCCAAGGCGCCAATTCACAAAAGGGGCTTACGCACGCCTCCGTGATAAATGCACAGCTCCAACTCATTGTAAAATCTCGCAGAACACATTTTTCTTCCAAATGTATCACTGATCACTTCTGAAGTAACTTCACCTGTGTTACAAAGACAGCAGGTAGTTCTGACGAAAGTCAGAAGACACTGGGAAATAGAAAATGCAGAGAAAGGAGATAAGGGGTCAGAACCCCTTCCTTGCTTCTTTGAAAGAACATTAAATACAAGTGGGATGGATGTTAATTTACGAGCCTCAGTTCTGATTTTTTTGCAGGAAAGCTGACAATCTGTCAAGCAAATCTGAAAGGCCGCTTTCGCTCTGATGTGGAAGAAGTGAAACTTTTTCTGTCACTTTGGCCAATTTTAGGGGTCTGGCTCCAACGGCTCGTGTACGGGTTTGCTAAACCACCTGACTGATAATGAGGATTTCTTTGTGTAAAACCGGACAGAGGCCCTGCTTTAGAATTGTGGAGTCTGTAAATAAAATGACCTATGGGTTTTACCCAATTCTAATTAGAAATCCACAGGTGACTCCCTTAAAATAAGTATAACATGTCCCCTTTCTCCCTGGCCCAGAATTCAAGGTAAGTGGGAAACAAACAGTCTCATTTCAGGGCGCCCCTCCCAGCAAGCACATCGGATATGACTTTCGTGTCTGGACTTTGCTGCAGTTACAACAATGTCACTCAGCAAGTGACAAAGCACAAATCAGAGCTTAAGTCTCAATTAAAAAGACTGAAAACTTTCTCTGATTTTCAGCAGTGTTAGGAGGAAAAAGAAAAAAAAAATTATGAGAATCTTGAAAAATTAAAAGAGAAGTTGAAATGAAAAGAAGAACAGAAGATAAATAACTCCTGTATGAACCCAGGAGAGCACATAGCTATTTCACTACTAACGGACTGTGTGTTAATATACAAGGCAAATGTTTTCTTGATCCACGCTAAAAAGCCAGCCATCTCTAAGACATGCACTACCAAGGCCAAGCATGGGGAAATCGATGTTTTCAGTTACTGCCTCTCCTTTTGCGGCAGGATAAAGACCATGTTAGGACAGTCTGATAAGTCTGGGTCCACAAACCCAGCATTAGCCAAGTAGGTCTGAAACCAGGTCCCGACCTAGATTTTCTACCACCTGAAATGAGAAATGACTTTCATCAGAGAGAGTAAGATTCACCCTGATGGATGACATTCAGAAATCTGGAGAGGAGACTTGGGCATGAAACAGCTCTTCAAGTGGCTTAAACGACAATAAAGAAATGTAACTGATACTCCGAACCGCATGCGGGACTTACGTCTCAGACATGTATCTCCACATTCACATCCAGCAGCTTATTCTCATAAACACACAGGAAAAGACAGGAAACATCAGGTCTCCATGGACTGGGGTGTGGGTGTGAGCAGTGCAGGGTACACCCCTGCAGGTCTCAATGACACACCTACTGTTAACACAAAGTTAGGAGAATTTTTGTCTTTATATTACAGTCGATATAAATTATGTGCCAAAGTGATAGATGGAGAACAAGCCTGCCCTACATAATTACTGCTGCACTTGGCTGGACGCTTAACACAAGGTCAGATGCACCTGACTTTCTTGAAATCCCCTTAATAACAATAATGGCATCTGAATCAGTTACATCCACACTATCATATCAGAAAATATCATTCTCTTATCATAATTGGGTTTCCCTAGTGGCTCAGCGGTGAAGAATCTGCCTGCAATGCAGGAGCTGCAGGAGACGCAAGTTCAATCCCTGGGTCGGGAAGATCCCCTGGAGGAGGGCATGGGAACCCACTCCAGTGTTCTTGCCTGGAGAGTTCCGTGAACAGAGGCGCCTGGCGGGCTACAGTCCATGGGGTCTCAAAGAGTCGGCCAAACATGCATCATAATAATTGGGTTTATTCTTACTATTATGTGAATTCTCCTAATTGCTCTCCCAGATGCTTGTTTGGAAATTTTGCCTACACAGAGATAGAGAGACTTGAGAAAGACATACAGAAACATCCAAGCTTGGACAGAGTAATTATTGGTCGTGATCCTTTGTTTTCATCACGAGCTACAATTTTCTAAAAATTCACATGGATACAAATATACCAAAGTACATTAAAATATTTGTAGACATTTTTTCTTTCTAGTGATGGAACAGAGCAATATATGTGGCGAGGTGAATGAATACAGCTGTTTAGCCTTAAAAGATTTGGATGAGAGCGGCTACTGAATCACAGAAAACAGAATCAACTCGACACGGCTGCATTTTCTCTGCTAGAACCCTCAGCTCCCCTCTGCCCTCACCCACCCCCACCCTGAGGAAATCTGATGAATGAATAAGCGTAGAAATGGTAACTGCAGCATAAATTCTTCTTCTACAATCACTTACAGAAAGAAATGACATTCCTCCCATCAAATAAAACAAAGACTTCAAATCATCATCTCCGCTACTTCTTTTTGTGTCAAAACAGCTTTGCCATCACTCCCCCCCGCCACCACCACCGCCCCCAGCCCTCCCTAGCCCAGCACGCGGCGTGGAGCGTGACGCGGTGAACACGCACGGTGGGTCCTGCCACATGCCAGACGACACGCAGAGGCCGACGGGACGAGCACACGCCAAGCGGGAAGCCGCCAGCCCCCATGTGGGCGTACGGGTGTGTGCAGGTGGGAGGGAATAAAAGATACAAAGACCTCCCCACCACCCCCAAATGAGAATGAGACAACTGTTCTTATGGCTAGACTTCACTTGTTAAAAATAAATTAACTCTTGTTAGTAGTTTCTGCCATAAAAGGTGCCTTCTGGATGCCAATGTGTCCCTAAAGATGCGCTGCCATCCCTAGCCAGATAAAACCCCTCATCTTCTGATGCGAGTGGACAGAAGGCGGCGTAGACCGTCCCTGCTAGAGTTGAATCTGACACCACCAACGTGTGCCCTGATGGTTTGCAGTGTAAACACACACATATTGTCTGGAAAAATATGTTCCTCTCACATGGCAATTATACCACAAGGCGTACGCCGTCAGCAAATGAGATCTAGATCCTATTTCTCAAATCACAGGCCAACATGTTTTTAGAACATCTTTGTTTCTTTAAAGAAGACACAAGATTTGCTCTGAGAGTCAACAGTCATTTGAAGAACGGGAAGAAGTGACAGCTGTCTTTGCTTTTTCACAGTTAAGTGTAGCAAAGTTTCAAATTCCCCTGAGTCTGAGTAAACTGGGCTCTGAGCAATTAGGTCTGCAATCCCCCCACAAACCTGCATCTCAATCTGCACCCCAATTATGCACAATACAAGGGTGTTTTCCTGTGAGTCCTGCTTTCTGTTCCCCGGGAGGTGAATTCTCCAGAACTCTGCCCGCTCGCGATCATTGTTCCTGGGAAGGATGAATATAAGTGTAGGTGCCTCGCTGAAAGAGCAGAAGCAACAACAGAAGAAAGCCTTTCCCTGTCACGACTTCCTTCCTTAAAGTCAGCTTGAAGTCTCTCCTTCTCAACCCAGCAGACACCAGCCTGGTTACTAGAAATACCCACCCACACAAGGCAACCGGTGGTCATCCACACCTGTCCCTACTGGGGACACATCCTGATGAAAACGGAGAGATGGGTTCTTTCCATCAAAGACGCTCAGCTTCTGCCATGCCCCCAAATTTAGGTACTTGGAATCATTCAGATACCGGCCTGTAGCATAACAGGCTAGAAAACGAAATGTTTCCATTTTTAACCCGCTTGGATTTTAAGTTAATAGCATCTAGATGGAAGAAAGATCGTGATACTGGAAAATACAACGTATGAATACAGCATTCTAGTAGGGAAATACGTGGAATAACCCACATTAACATACTTGAGTTTACAAGGACGTCACAGCACACGTGGCACGCAGGGTGTTCCTCTCACTAGAAGACCTGATTTTTCTAGAAGCAGGGTGGCAGGTACAGGTATGATACCCAGGGAAGCCGAATCCTGTTCCAGCTTTGAAAGAAGGTTATACAGCACTTCAGCAATTCAAATAAAACGGCTCTTGCTCACACGGACAAGGAAGGGAGTGAAATGACTTTTCAGGCAGCGCGAGTTCAGTTCAGTTGCTCAGTCGTGTCCAATGCTTTGCGACCCCATGGACTGCCGCGCCAGGCCTCCCTGTCCATCACCAACACCCACGTTCTAAAAGTGGCTCCTTTATAATTACAGGGAAATGAAGACAAAGCAGGTTCTCCTCCTTCCCTCTAAGTTTTCAAGACTGGGGTCTCAGAGCCATCCTAAGACCACCCTGGACTTGTAGATAACCCTGTGGCAGCCTGCCCCTCCTCACCGCCCCCACCCCACCTTGGAATGAAAAGAGCGTGTTATTAGCAGAGGTCTCCCCAGGAGGGCACGGCGCCCTGCACTGGCAATCCTGCCGCGATTCTAATCTCCGAGATTGACTTGCTCTTCCTCTTCCATCTGATAAACTATACATCCCAGCGCTCTCATTAGGGCTCTCGCCACCAAAGGGAGCGTGGATATACTAGTCCAAACCCCTCCCTGCTCAGCTCTGCCGAGATGATTTCACTGACATGTTCATTTCAATCCCCGCTGGCAACACCAGAATGGAAGTCTTTAACCTGTTTCCATTACTTATACAGATGACCACGGCACGGCGGGACAGATGTGAGCTGCGCTCCACATAACCAGCTCCCATGCGTTCCTTACAGGAAGCGCGAGGAGGGATGACCGTCGCTGGACCATATTATCCAGGCTCCATACCATCCTCCCTGTTGCCAGATTCATGAACTTGGTGCTCAGCATTTCCCTTGCTTTCTTTGTAAAATCTGCTGGGCTGGTTGGGCTCACTTAATTTGGAGGAGGAAACCTTTGTCAGCGATGATGCTTTGATCAGGTGCGCTCAGGGGTGAGGAGGGGATGGGGGAAGGGCAGGAAATGAGCGAGGGAACAGGGAACAACCTTGTCGAAAACGTTACCTTCCCAACGTGGGATGATGAGAGAGAAGTCGGTGAGCGACGCCGGGACTCAGAGATGGCTGTCACTTCAGATAGACACCAGCACGACTCACCTAGACAGGTGACACTTTGGTGCAACTAAATCCTGCTGCATTATTGAACACCTGGAGATGGGGCTCAGGCAGACTGCGGGCCGGGATGCCTGGGGCACCCAGAGACATGAATTCAGCAGGTGGATGGGTTTCTCTCCTCATCCGCATCCTTAAGTGGGGTGGGGATGCTCCTGGCTACAGAGATGGAGATGCTGGTGTCACTGTCTGGGTTCCAGCCTCGTGCCCTCTTCCTGCTATTCCTCCCCCGCTGCCCCCGCCGAGATCCACAGCAGGGGTTGGGGCAATGCTCCACGTCATTAGGGGAGACGCAGGGCCCTTATACTCGTCCTTCTTGCCCTTTTTAGAAATCTCACGGAAACAGCAACTCCTGGATAGTCTAGAGACGTTTCGTCTTTTGATTCCTTCTGGAAGTCCGCTCAGGGTGCACCAAGTCAACCCCAAGACCACACCTCCAGAAACTCTGGCTTTGGGTGGGAGTCCTGGAGGCTCAAAGATTTCTAGGAAAAGGTTTGCAAATAAAAGATTCATTGGTGGAGCATCAGAAACAAAAGCAATCCTATTCCAGCTGTTCTACCAGGAAAGCCTTTCTCCACAAGACCGGCTGAATGAGACCCAGAGCCTCCACTCCAACCTCACTTAGTCTCTGCGTTTCTCTCCTCCTGTCTGTCTGCGTTGGTTCTGTTCACGAAACTGCTTGGGAAGAAACGCCGGACATGTTTAAATTGTCGAGGAAAAAAAAAAAGTACTATTTCCGAAAGAAACTCTGCAGAGGGAGAAAGAGAGCTCATACTAAAGACCATCTAAACGACCCCGTGGGAGTGGACTGGAAAAAAGATCCTCAAAGCCCAGAAACAAGGACGTTTGATGATAACAGATCTCCAAGCTCTGAAGCCACAGCCTGGAAGCAAAAAGGGACATTCACGTAAATAAACTCTCTGTAGAAAGGTAAGGGGCCCACTGCGATCAGAAGTGTTTTCTCCATGACAACACTGAAGTCCAATCTCAGGTCGGAATGAAATATATTCTGGGATAATGATCCACCCAGAGAGAGAGAGAGAGAGAATGCCTTTTTTCAGCACACTAGAAATTTATTTGAGAGGACTGATAATATACTGTTATTTTTAAAGAAAGAATTTACTTGTTCTTGGGTAAACATTTCATACCCACAGCACATCTGCCCAGCTGGCATTATGCTTCGGATTAAAATGTCATTGAATAATAATAGGTAATATTTATGGAAGCCTTTCTCTGGACCAGACACTATCTTAAGTGCCCTGCATTTATTAACTGTTAGCCTCTCGCCAGCTCGGTACAGGGAAGGCCTGTGTCTGCTCTCCACGTCTGCAGGAGGATGCTGAGGCAAAGAGGCAGGGGGAGCCGCCCCTGAGCACAGGTGACCACAGCTACTTGCCAGGGTCGGGGTTGGGGGAGTGGGCGTCTGTTTCAGAGCCAGGGTCCTGACATGCACTCAGAGGATGGCACAGGTCCCACTTCTACCAGCAACTCCAAGTGGTGTGAGCTTTGATGCATTCTGTCTTTAGAATATGCTGCTTGTAAAAGCAGGTCTTTATCTACATCAAGGTCAACAAAACCGTCCTCGGACAATCCTGCCTGAACATCAAGGCCAGGGACCAGCTGTGAGAGGCCACAGAGGACCATCTCCTCAGGGTCTGCCTTCAGGGACGGCTCCCCTGGAACCCCTTTCCAGCCATGTTAACCGGCTGGTCGTCGCAGAGATAGAAAGCAGGATGTGTGACCAGGACCTGTGAGCGGGGGCGTGTGGGAAGTTGTGCTTCATGGGGACCGAGTTTCAATCTGAGAAGCTGAAAAGTTCTGGAAATGGAGGTGGTGATGGCTGAACAACAATGTGAATGGACTTAATGCCATTTAATTGCACATTTTTACATGGTTTAGATGATTTTATGTACTTTTTACCATGATTAAAAAAGTGGGGACAAAAAAAATAAAAGGGTCTCCAACCATGACCCCTCCAAGGCTCCCCTGCTGAGTCACCTCTCTGCCCAGCCACAGCCTCCCCACCGCAGAACGGGCTCCATCTGCTCGCTGGCCAGGCCTCCAGGACCCCCAACTGCACAGATGATCACAGGTCTGGTCTCTGTCCTGCCCCTGAGCCACGAGCACTGACAGCAGCTTAGGGGACCTGGGCTCCCGGCAGCTCTCTGGGTGCCTGGAACGAAACTGAGGCTCAGTAACTACCGGTGAGAACGAGGAAGTAAGGGAAAAGGAAACACTAAACGTGACCCGAAGCCCATCCATGCAGCGGAACCCACCAAGGGTGCTGCTTTGCTTCGTTCGGTATCCAGGTCCACGTGGGCCCCTCACCTGGGAAGCAGAAATAACTCCGTTTTTCAGTCTCTGGTATAAAAGGCCCGTTTAAACATCCTTTTTTAAAGAAACCACACTCCAACTACGTGAGGCAGTCAAACTTAACTTCCTCCAAAGTTCTGAAGGGGTTTCCTGACTTGACGGTGAGCAGAAAGGGCCTACCACAGGGACGGATCATCAAGGGAAGAAATTGGGGTGGAAAAGGGAGAAGCCGCCACTCTGGAATCCTGTCTCAGATCCATCTTCCCTGAGCGGTGTGCCTCCCGTTAAATCAGTAAGAATATCTGTCAGAGATATCCCGCTTCACCATTTGCCTGATGTCAAACCTAAATAAACCAGATCAGAAAACCAGCAAGTGGCAGGAGAGAAATGAATGGTGCTCGCTGTAACTCGCTTGGTTTGCTCGCTGATTTCGGGGGGCGGGGGAGGAGGGGCGCCCTGGCAATCACGGCAGTCATTTGCAGCACTAATGTCCAATTCAGCCTCCTTTCACTCTCCTGATTTAGGTGGTCAGAGTGGTTTCGTAGTCGACACGGGGAAGCTGTGCTGTTTAGCAGGCTGTTTAATGGGAAACTGGCAGTCTTATTTCTTTTCTAGATTTGGTTTGTCACTAGGTCTCCATTACATGCCACTCGGCTTTGATGTCTTTGGACAGGACTGATCAAAAGATGTCATTTGACCTACACAGCATGGCAGAAACTTGGAGAAGTCTCATAAAGCGACACTCTGGCTGTAAATAAAATGACATTATTATTTCCTCTCTCCTATCATGTAGAAAAGCCAATTATGGTAATGCACTGCATGTCAATGGAAATACAGCAATCTTTTTGGAGCAGTGGCTGCAGACATCAGTATTGTGACTCTCCTTCCTGGGAAAATTTGCCCATTGGAAAATGAAGAGGAAGGAGGTGATAGATGTCTCCAAGACGGTTAATAAAATCCCAGACAGCCAAGAAAAGTGCAAGTCAGCAAAACAATTGGAAGTACAAAATGCAAACTGTTAAGTTTCCAAATTATCTAATAATTTAATCTGCAGTGATTTACATGCCAACACCGAGATGGCCAGTACCACGCCTGTTTCTGAGCGTTTGACTGACAGGAGTGGCGATTTATGGTCCTCATAAACCCTTCAGACCCACGACTCCTTAAGGAAGAAGCTGCGGGGAGGGGAGAAGGGGTTCTAACCTCGCCCCCGAGATTCATCCGGAAGTGACAACAGTAAGGTGGAGTCCTGCCCGCCCTGCGTCTGAAGAACCCTGCGTGGCTGGTCTCAGAATGCCCTGCTTTACGCATTTCCACAGGTGCGGAATGTTCCCCAGCTTCCTTCTACTGCAGCCTGTACCAGGACTGAATACGCATACAATACGCTCTCCCTGCCTTCAGGAGGGAGAACCATTGGAAACAGAGCTTCCCCTGAGTGGCGTCTCTACTACAGGGGACCAAAGATGCGGGAGAGCCAGAGCGCCTTTCAGCCCCACCCCCAGGGTTTCCTTCCTTCCCGTTAGGACGCGGGACCCACTGAGGAACCCTGCCCCGGTGCCCTGGAAGCCGGGGGCAGCCTCCACCCCCCAGCCCCCACCCCATGTCTCACCCCGGGCAGCTTCCCAGGCCACCCTGCCCTAAGTCCGGGTCAGCGTGCAGCTTGACCCCAGCAGCCGGCATGCGCAATGGCGTCTCCCAGGCGCTTGACCAACGCATGTGTCCCCAGCGCAGCGGGAGCTCGCGTTTTCTGTGGTGTGCGTGCCAAATCGCTTCGGTCGTGTCCAGCTCTGCGCGACTCCAGGGACTGGACCCCTCCAGGCTCCTCCGTCCATGGGATTCCCCAGGCAAGAATACTGGGGTGGGCTGCCACTTCCTTCTCCAGGAGATTTTCCCCACCCGGGGAGAGAACCCGCGTCTCTTGGGTCTCCTGCGTTGGCAGGCAGGTTTTTTTACCTCGGGCCCCGCCTAGGAGTTTTCTGTTGGCATCACTTATTCAAATTGGGAGATGGCAGCTTCAGACTGGCCCATGCAGGATTATGGGCAGAGCAACAACATAAAAACGAGGTTTCCTCCGTGGGGGAAATATTTGAATATATCTGTAATCTTGGTGTATATTCAGTTTAAGGAAAACTAGAGCCACACAATGACCTTTCACTGAAATCAAGAAAAGAAAGCATTTTTTCAGGCCCACTAAATCCATGACAGGAACAAAAACTTTGGGGCTACATCAGAAAATTTTTTCCAATGGTCGAATTGTTTTGAGCTGAAAACATCTGTATGATAAGTGATTCGTAAGCACACATTCCAACTACACCTTTCCTCCCACCCTGCAATTTAATTCTGGTGCATAAAAAAGTGCAAATTCAATTTAGAAGCGGCACTGAATTTTAGTAACTTTAAATAACACTCTTCCTGTCAATAGTGCTGGGGTGTAACAGGACATTTGCAAGGTCCCACACTGCACGAAATAGACTTGTAGCAAGTCCCCTCGTGGACTCAGCCCACATGCTCTGCAGGCGATCCCCAGGTCATCCCTGTCCTTTCTGACTCACGCACAAGCCTCATGGTTTGCAGGAGGGAGCTGAAGGGAGGTAAGACCTTCTGTTTCAGCCCCACTTTTTGGCTTTCAAAGGACATCCTTAGGTTGCCACAGAATGCAAGCCTGTGACTTGTGTTTCCTGCCATACCAGTGTGCCCCCTGATCACCATTTACTTCCAATAACCACTATCACTAATGACCATGTGGAAATCAACATACAAGTTAAATTTTTGTTCACTGAACTGCAGGCAAGGTTGGTAAGCCGCTCTATCTCCCATAAGGCTCCCTCCTTATTGCGCTGGGCCGCATGTTTATTTTTCAGGACCTAATTGAAAAAGGCTTCTGAGCTCTAACGGTTGCATGGAGACCCACTATTTTCTGTGATCTAGAAATCTGTGATCTAGAAATCAATCAGTCGCTCTTCCAGTCAAAGGGCTCTTTCAGTGAGCTATGGTTTGAGCCACAGTATTCCTTCCTTGGCTTCCTGGGTGGCTCAGTGGGTAAAGAATTTTCCAGCAATGCTGGAGACTCAAGTTCGATCCCTGGGTCGGGAAGAAGGACATGGCAACCCACTCCAGTATTCTTGCCTGGGAAATGCCACGGGCAGAGGAGCCTGGCGGGCTACAGTCCATGGGGCTGCAAAGAGTCGGACACAACTTAGCACCTAAACCACCACCGCTGCTCCTTCCTTGCAGAGAGGACCCTAAGCAGGCAAGTGAGCTGATTACGTCCACGCTCTATGCAAGGCCCTACCCTAGACTGGCCTGTGGTCCATCCTGGTCTGCCCACGCCCCATGCACAGGGTGCGTGTCACAGCCTGGTGCTCTGTCACCCTCCCCGTAACCCCTCCTATGGTGGGAGGCATCAGTCCCTCACAGAGTAGGGGGACTCGGCCACGTGCGTTCAGGGCATCACAGAGCTCTGTGTGCTGACCAGACACCAATGTCACTTGCTTCCATGTAGAGTTTCCTCCAGATCCGACTTCACCCCAGACTGGAAGACTCAGTCCCTTCAAAAGAACACTCTTGAAACCAAAACTGATTCCTAAACACAGAAGGAAGAAGTGATCTATGTTTAAGCATCCTAGCAAAGCATGCGTCAGTAAATGTAAGTACTTGACTGCCCTTGAGGTGGGAACGTGTGGGCTTTGTGTAAGGAAAAAAATACTAGATTCATCATCAGATAAGAATTTCAAAGTATTTCTGCATTTCTAAGTTTTGAAGGCATTTCATCTCGAGATGAGAGGGGATGAGGTGGGGGAGAAGCAGATTTATCCGCTGGATATCTCATTCCCTACCCCAATATTAAATTTTATGTGGGGAATCTAGGAGTTTAAAAGCTTCACATTTTTGTGTAATAAAAAAGAAATACAATATCCTGTTGCTGTGCGTAGTGACACTTTATGCAGGAAAGAAAACCGTTCTCCTTAGCTATTCTTTGAAATACGACTTACGACGTCATTTAATTTTTGAAAACCCTAAGGTCATGTAACACACTTTCTCTGTCATTTGTAAGTACATTAAGTCAGTGGCCATACGACAGTGAAATTATGATAATGGGCTGCTAAAATGGATCAGGCAGGCGCTGCATTTCATGTTAGCTTCAAACAACCGTCAGAGCATAGCTCAAATCAAATATGACAGCAGAAAAGCACGGAGTTTACTTTTCTTAAAGTGTTGTTACTTAGTCAAGTACACATGCGTGATGAGTCAAAAGGACTTACCTTGGCGGTGAATTGCAAAGAAAATAATCCCACTGAGAGATAAATTTCTCTTAAAAAAAAAAAAAAAGATCCTGCCTTAAAATCACAGATGTCACCTGGAGAGGAATGCAGAGGTCAAAGCAGGCTTCTGCCCAAGACATTTCTCCTCCATGGGCCAAGATTTGGACAAGTGAGATGATATTCTGCATTGGAAAATCGCTGTTAAACTAAAAATGCTTTAAAACAGGAGCACATTGAATGCACTCATTTAAATAAACACCCACACCCCCCCCAAAAAACCCCCTTCTTTTAGGGACACTCTTTCCAAAAATTAAGAAAAGAAGAAGAAATAGGAAGCAGACATGTATTCTGCTGTAATTTAAATAAATACCCCCCTCAAAAAAAGATCTTTCTTTTAGGGACAGTCTTTCCAAAAAATAAGAAGAAATAAGAAATAGGAAGCACACATGTACTCCGCTGTGTAGGCACATCTTTGAAAAGTATCTTTGAATCAAAGATGCCTAAAGAGTTTGTCGGAGAAGGCAATGGCACCCCACTCCAGTAGCCTTGCCTGGAGAATCCCATGGACGGAGGAGCCTGGTAGGCTGCAGTCCATGGTGTCACTAAGAGTCAGACACGACTGAGCGACTTCATTTTCACTTTTCACTTTCATGCATTGGAGGAGGAAATGGCAACCCACTCGTGTTCTTGCCTGGAGAATCCCAGGGACGGGGGAGCCTGGTGGGCTGCTGTCTGTGGGGTCACACAGAGTCGGACACAACTGAAGCGAATTAGCAGCAGCAGCAGCAAAGAGTTTGTAACTGTAAATGTCTGCCCCTCAACTTAAAAAAAAAAAAAAAAAAAAAACTGACTTGAGATGGAAGTTTAGGAATGACACTTTGTAAAAGACATTTAAGGATGCATGTCTTGATGTGGTTACCCCCATTTATTTCCAATACCCAGCATTTTTGGAGTTCCTTCCTTAGTCACACTGGCTGACCTTGGGCTTGGACCAGGTACTGTGGTCCTGATGAGTGTGGAGACGCTGACAGAAGGACCCCACGCTCACAGTACAGGCAGCCAACTGGGTCTCCAAAGGATTTACCCACTACCTATGCGTCAGAGCACAGTTCCTTTTAAACAGCCCTTCCCCGTTCTTTTTTTTCTAGACTTTAAGAAGAAAAAAATCCGTCAGTGTAATAGTTCCTGGGAGAACGCTAAGCTTGGAGTTGAAGACCACAGAAGCACAACATCCCATCCCCACATGCAAAAGCTAACAGGACGGCAGAGATAATTGCAGGATAATTATTTTGACAGAAGCCAGTCGAATGCTTCTGTAGTGTGCTTTACTATTCCTGTTGAGGGAAAACTACCCATTTCAGATAGATGTTATTCGCCAACATATTTACTGGATGACATTTTGTCTTTTCTTTCTTTTCGGAAAATAATCGTGATGAAAGCCAGGGCCTTTAAGAGGACAGCTAGCTAGACACGTTTTACGACGTATTTATGATTACTCTACCATGATCCCATAAATGAGTAATACTGTGTAATCTGGTGATGCAACATCTCCACGTCCACGACCGCACTATGCTTTGAAACAAGAGAAGAAACACAAAGGCGAGTTGGGACTATACAGTGGTCAGTTTCAGCCTGGGCTCCTTGCAACTCTGGAGATGACTGACAGTGGGATTTAATGGAGTATAACTACAGTAGCCTTGAGCAAAGATACAATTATAGCTGAAAAGCATCTTAGGCTCCTGACTGTGGCTAGCATCACGGTATAAATCAACAATTGCTTCTTCACCTTTCTTCTGCAGCCCCCTCCCCTCCACATTCAAAACACAGCATCCTCCAGAATCAAAAACTTGGTAAAAAAAAGTCATTCTGTTTTCCTCAATAGCATAAAAATGGCATAGCTAGATCTGACATGCATATGCAAATCAGCTCAGTAAAACACTGATTTTCCTTCACACTGAATTTATTGTATCTGCATGACTGTTGATACAAACACCATGAGGAATAACAAAAACAAAAAAAAAACTCTCTATGGTTTAATTGCCAAGATGCAAACAAGAACATAGATGTACTATATACAGTGACTGTCTCTTGGCAACCATAACTGCAGCAAACCAAGTCCTTCACTCATAAATACCTATCTGCTACTAAGTCACTTCAGTCGTGTCTGACTCTTTGTGATCTCATGAACTGCAAGCTGCCAGGTTCCTCTGTTCATGGGACTTTTCAGGCAAGAATACTGGAGTGGGTTGCCATGCCCTTCTCCATTTAAGTTTATTTGATCGGGATGCTAACATTTGCCCTCAAGAAAAAGGACTTGAAAAGTATGCAACATGGTGTCAGAAAATATATTGATTATTGATAATTTAATTATACTGATATTTAACATAACAAAAAAGTGTATCTCTCTCAAAGGTTAAGAAAGGAGAAAGGAGATTGAAGATTAAAAGCACAGTGACATAAATGGAGAAGACGCTGCACTTACAGAAGTTTCCTGTCCTCAAAAAGGCATTGTAACTCAGAGTGATAAAAGATGAACCTGATTTTGACACAGATGTAATGTTGGTTTGATGGATTACATTCCTGACAAATGAATTCCATGCTCTCTATTTTTTTACAAAAAGATAACCACAAGTAATACAGATGCGCAAATATGTAATGAGCCTGCATACTGAACGGCACGGAGGTTTCTCACGCACACAGCTTCGTTGCAAGGTCGCGTGATGTCATGTAGAAAGCCCTGGACTGACATCAGGAATCGGGATGCTTGTCTTCATTCCACTGCAGGTCTGGCCGGGGAAACCTGTACGAGGGCCAGGGCCACACTAAGCCTTTGTTTCCTCACCTGTGAAAAGGGCAGGCTTGCAGCCAAGGACCCTTACCATCCATGCCAACCAGAAAATGTCACTGGAGTCTCTTAGAAAAGCCAGAACCACTATGCAGGGACAGTCAACGAACAAGGAAATGGGCCTCCAGACGGGACGTGCGGGACCAGTCGTACGGACGCCCCGGCATGTGTGATGGGAAAGCATCCCTCTCAGAAGGAGGTGGGGCAGAAGGGTTTTCCCAGGGGACACAGTTGAGCTGCCCTGGGAAGTCAGAAAGGATTCCCAACGGCAGAGAAGAGCAGGGAGGGTGCCAAGAAGGGGGTCACGAGGAGAGGCTGGGGCGTCGGGGGGGCACATGGAGCTGGAGGCCAGGAGGTAGGCCTAATTCAAATGTATTTTAAAGAGAATAAACGTGGCGTTCTCAGGTTCAAAACGACAAATCAGACGGTCTAGGCAAGAGGCAAAAGGACAGTCACTGTTTACACCATAAGCCTAGAAACTGTCTATCGAGGCCAGAGTCTGCAGACCTCCCAAAGCACTGCTGGGCATACAGCAGGCACTCGGTGAATACTTACTGGATGGGTAAGAGAAAGGATACAGAAAAGCATATTTCTGGACATCCCTGGTGCTCCAGTGGTGAAGACTTAATGCTTCCACAGCAGGGGTCATGAGTTCAATCCCTGGCTGGGAACTAAGATCCAACAGGCTGCAGGGCCATGACTACTGAGCCTGTGTGCCACGGCCAAGACCTGACTCAGCCAGAAATAAATAAGTACATGCATTTCTTTTAAAACATCTAAAAAGCGTATATCTCTGTCTCCAAGACTACTCGATCTCATGCAGCAAATGGACTTACCTTATTCCATCAATTCTTCCTCTTTTTTTTTTTTTTTCTTTTTAATAAAAGGAAAAACTGTTTCCTGGGGTAGATGGTGACCAGAATCATCTGGTAAACTTTCAGGGACCAAATGAACACTCTGAGAAATTAGGCAAGCTAGTTTTATTGCTCTCTTATTTCAGTGTAAGTTTTCTCCAAAGAACAAAAGACTTGGGGATGCAGTTTTGCATCTCTCAATGGGATCAGAAAGGCCACCATCGCCTCGGAACCATCAGCCTCTCCCCCACCCTGGAGTCACAGAGGAACAAGCCACTCCCGCCGCTCCTGTGAAGACCATAAGCCAACCACTGCAGCTCTTCCATCTCGATACCAAAGGCACCGAGGGCTGGGCTTGAACGATGGCCAAGCCCCATGGAAGCTGTAGCCATTTATTTGCTTGTTTATTACACATTATTATTAAGTCGATCTGTAAAATTATCCTATGTGGAAATGAACATGCTCTTTCACATCAAAACTCCTAGTTGATTTAAAATCCCCCAAATCAAGTCTTTTCATTTCAGCCAGAGACCCCACAGCATGAAAACAGTGCAACAGCTAGAGGGGCACTGCGATTTCCTCCTATCAGTCATATTTAAGGAGCAGATACACTATGTGACTCTGAAATGAAAAGTTATGCTTCCAGCAGGGACAGAAAGAACCAGAAGCCTTGGAGAAAACCAAGCCCCAGCTTTCTGGGAAGTCAGGAGCACGCGTTCTGCTGCAGGCAGAGGCCGCTCTCCGTTTGGGCTGCAGCTCAGGCGGCCCCGCCTCCGGGTGTCTGTCTGTGGTTGAGTTTATGGTAATGGGTGCACGGGTCAGGCCATGTATTAAGGATGCCCGTGTGGGCTGACAAGTGCTCCAGCGTTCTTCACAGAACATCTTTCTGCAGAAAGATGACTGTTGTCCTTCAAAGGAATCACCGTAAATTGGTTACAGTGATGTCGCCATTTATCACAGCATTTTGGGGACTTCTCTTTTGGCAGAATCGGTTAGCGAATCTCTTACGAGAGACAGTTTTATTTACGTCCTAGGATATGCTGCCCTCTCTCTCTTTTTTTCCTCCCTTCATCTTCCTACGTGGCCCCCACAGCAGGGGTATCAACCAAAATTCAGGTTTATCTCTTCTGAGCACACTCCGACTTGCTCTTCTCTGCCTCCATGGGACAGGATGTGGCCAAGGAAACGTGAGCAGCAGTGATGCTGGGTCACTTCTGGGGGCACCTTTGGAGCCAGTGTGTGAGTTATCCACCAGGTCCCACCACAGTTACCAGAGTCCCCAGAGCCGAGGGGGGGCCACATGCAGCACACGTGGACATGGATTCAGAGAGGATGGAAGCCCCAGAGATATGGGGCTTGTCACTGGATGTACTCTTCTGTCCGACACAGTCCTCGCCCTCCTTCCTGCCCCCAAACGATCAAGCTGGGTTGCAGCTTCCATCACCTTGGCAAGTCAGCGAGCTCAGGAATCCCAGCAAGGGGTCTTCTTCCCTCCAAGGCTGGCTGAGCAGTGAAGTCATGGGGGGCGGGACCCAAACCAAGAATTGGCAGCTGGGAGAAAGGACCATGCTTTTAGTCCATTGAGAGATTTTAGTCCATCTTCCCTGGACATCAGAGGTGATGTAGGGGTGGTAAATATGAAAGTAAGAGGTCCTCTGAAGTCAGCCTGCCATGGGTCCCTTTAAACTGGGGAAGTAAGGCTTCCCCGGGCGCATGCACATTTGATAGCTGTATGCTGGTGTCTGACGCCTGGGCATTCAGTGAACAGGGACTATTTCAGGTCAGCGTCCAGGGATGGAGCCACAAAGGCAAAGTCCACCAGCACCCACGGGAGCCCCCGGGGAAGAGACCGGGATGCTGTCAGTCCCTAGGCACAGCTTCCTCTACAAACGCATATAAACGGGCTTGGCAGCTGCCCTGTGTCGCCAGAGCTAAGGACAGACAGGCTGAATGTGACGCATAGCAGTGCATCTGAGAAAACAGAAGGAAAAACGAGGACTTTGTCCACAAACACGCACACACGTCCTGGCGACACTCTCCTGCGTTTTCCAAAGCCACTTACTGAGTTTCAGAGACTCGGCACCAGGTGACTCTCTGCAGGGGCACAAGATGACAGACGGGCTTTGTCTGCATGAACTCAAAGGTCGGGTGTGAGAAGGATGCCCTCCACTCCCCCAAATACAGGACAAAGTGCTGCAAGTGCTCTGCTAGAGCTGCAGGTTAGGCAAACGCAAAAGCAGGTGGAATTCTTATCTTGTCTAAGAAGAGAGAAACAATATTGGCTGGTAAAATGAATCCATGCCCTAATGACCGAGGACCGAGGGAACAGGAGAAGCAGCAGGCTGAGAAGCTGGGCTGGGGCCCTGGAAGAGCCTCTGTCTGCCCTCCTCCGGGCCTCCACCCGTCCGCACGCAGGACTTGGCCTGAATGGATGGGCTGGTCACTGTCAACAAAGCACAGAGAGGGCGTGAGGCCCAAAGTCAGGAGAATAAGGAGTTCATGCCAAGCCTAGGACATCTTACGTGCTCAGTAAGTGGGTAATGGTGACACCTTCCTGGAAAGCTCTTTGACCTCTCAATACCTGGATGGGAGATATAGCCCTTGTCGTGAAAGCACACATATGTCCACATATTTATATCCAGTGGCATCGTTTGGGGTGTCCCATAACCAGACATGCCTGGAATTAGCCACAGAAGGTACGAGCTGACCCAACGTGGGCGGCCACACCTTGAAAAGCTAAGGAGAGACCGAGGTGCTTCTCTGGAGCAAAGATCGTGATGGTTTCCAAGTGAGAAATCAACTACTCAGTAAAGAATTCCAGTTTTTTACAAAATGAAAACCCCACATATAGCACGTATGTTTCCACACACACATATGAGCAAGAGAAAGGCGAGGAAGATGGAGCCAGACTGTTCCCGCTAGTTACAGTGGAGGTGAGAATAACAACTTTCCTTAACCATTTGTATTGTGAATACAGGATATGTAAGAGATGCGGGTTCAGTCCCTGGGACAGGAAGACTCCCTGGAGGAGGAAATGGCAACCCGCTCCAGTGTTCTTACCTGGAGAATCCCATGGACAGAGGAGCCTGGTGGGCTACAGTCTATGGGGTCACAAAGAGTCAGACACGACTGAAGTGACTTAGCACACAGCACTGTGAACGTTACTTCTCTCTTTATATACATTTACAACTTAAAATAAGCATGTATTGTTTTAATTTTTTTTAAACTAATACGTAAAGAATAGGTGAATAAACAGTAGCTGACACTAACATCATCCCTATCATCATCACCATCACCACTCTCATTGTCATCATCACCTTATCACATCAGCAGCACCACCACCATCACCACCACCACCATCATCAGGACCACCACCATCACCACCACCATCACCACCACCATCCCACCATCAGCATCATCCCACCATCATCACCACCATCACCACCACCATCACCACCACCATCCCACCACCACCATCATCCCACCATCACCACCACCATCCCACCATCATCACCACCATCACCACCACCATCACCACCACCATCCCACCATCACCATCATCCCACCATCACCACCACCATCCCACCATCAGCATCATCCCACCATCATCACCACCATCACCATCATCCCACCATCACCATCATCCCACCATCACCACCACCATCCCACCATCATCACTATCATCACCACCATCATCACCACCACCATCACCATCACCACCATCCCACCATCACCACCACCATCATCACCATTACTACCACCATCATCACCATCATCCCACCATCATCACCACCATCCCACCATCATCACTATCATCACCACCATCACCACCACCATCATCACCATCACCACCATCATCACCACCACCATCACCACCATCATCACCACCACCATCACCTCCACCATCACCTCCACCACTGTCATTGTTATCACTGTCATCATCACCTTGTCACATCATAGTCACTATCATCATCACCACCACCATCACCACCATCACCATCATCACCACCACCATCATCACCATCTCCATCATCTTCATCACCATGACTCACAGTCATCCTTCCTGATTTTGACTGTGAGCCCAGGTGAGGACAGAAATCCCAGGTGATCCTTCAGGACAATGTTTTTCAAACTGAGAGCTATAATTCATTAATGGGTCATGAAATCAATCTAGTGGCATTTTAATAATGGAATAGAATATAGTAACAGTAGACAACTTCGGGTAGCATCACCTATAGTAAAGGTACCTATGTTTGTAATATACCAATACATATTTATATATCATCATGGAAATATACTTACTACAGTTCAAGGAGGAAAAATATCCCTTTCCCAAAGAAAGAGTCTTTAGCATTCCTAATGAGAGTGGTAAAGCTAAATCCTTCATTTTTGTAGAGAATATAAATACCTACAATTTTACACAAAAATTATCTAATCTAAACAAATAATTCACATGTGCATTTACTGAAATCATGGGATTTCAGTCTGAAACAAGTGCCTATTAAGGTCAGACAGCAGGTAGAAAATACAGGAGATGTTATTTCAATACAAAATATACATTCCTAGGGAGAGGGGGTCTGCAGAGAGCACCACGGGCCATGTGTGCCAGAAGAATCCATCAATTCATCCCAACAAAGCCCAGGTCGTGATCATTGGGAGCAGAGAGGAAGGCCCCGGTCGACTCCCCACCACACCACTAAGCGCCAGATGCCACGTGTAGCCCTAGGTTAAAGAGAGACGGGTCCTAGGAGAAGGTGCCGTTCCACATGCTGGGGGACCTCCTCTCCTCCTGCATGAACAATGTCCGTGTGCACTGACCTCTCCGGTGTCCCCGTTCATGACGACAGCAGCTGGCCCTTCCCCAGACCTGTGTGCCAGACCCCGTTCTAAGCATATCAGCTGGCTAAGGTCAGTGACTCCTCAGGACAACCCATGAGTTGCAAAGACAAAGAAATGGAGGTCACAGCACTAGGAGGTGGCTGAGCTACTGCAACCAGAGAAACAGACACACAAGGCAGCTGCAGTTAGGAGCGGTTAGAATCCATGAGAACGAGGAAGAGAAGATACCAAGACCTGATGCGGAGCTGGAGGTGCTCTGCTATTATGCTTTCCTCCACAGAGACACCAAATCAGACAGAAATAGTCCAGAACCAAAAGCAAAGACTTTCATTAATGTATCTCCAGATACCAGCCTTTTCATCCTGCTAACCCACAACTTCTTAAGCAACCTAAGAGCAATTAAAAAAAAAAAAAATGAGCCATCTCCTAGATTAGTAACTCACTAAATATCCTCAATCAATAGCCCTTAAAAACATTTTCTCCTAGAAAGCACTCGCTTTTAGGACTATGTTAAACTCATGCTTCCTGTGCTTTGTCCAAGTCAAGATTCTGGAACATTGAGCACACTGTGCTTCTTGTCGGCACGTGACAAGAAGCATGGTTTAGAACGGCAATAAAAAAGACCCATCACTTACAGATAGTTGAGCAGCTTCTATTTACATTAAGGGTTTTGGTAAACATTTCAAATAAATTACTGCAAAACGGAAGAAATCACATGCTCTCTGGGGTCTTGAGTGATCTGTCAATGTAGGAGGTTAGTTCATTAATGATCTTTCAATTGAAGATCAATTTCATCAAGCTCTTTAACTGTCTTCTTTAAGACGGTGACTAACAGTAGCTTGGCTCCTCCCGTCAGGAATGCAGACAGAACTGGGTGCTTCATACACATCTCTGAGGCAGTAAATACGCATCACCATTATTTTCGGATAAATAGGCAATAAAATCAAGTTATCTAGATATTTTAAAAGAATAGCATTTCCCCATAAGTCTGTCATAAGTAAATGACTTCATCTGAAATGCCACAGCTTAAAGATAAACAGAAGTCTTAGCTGCGAGCATAAAAAAGCCTCCATTGACCTCACTAGCTGTGTTTATATATGTGGGCAAGGGCTGGGTAAAACGCACAGTAGTGATGTATTTCTGTATCTACATTTACATGTGTTGCTTTAGAAATTATCTGAAGATCCCATATTGCATATAATCATGGAAATAACTAAAAGCAATCAAAATTCAAACAGAAGAACAGTCTATTAGGAGAAGGAATTCAATTTTTCTCACAATTCTCCCACCTAATTCGTAAGTCACTAAAACTATGATCACACAGGGATGTTTCTAGAGGACTGCAGTGAACTACCCTCACATTCCCAGTTCTGGCTTTCATTAAATGAAAGTCACTCCGACTCTTTGCAACCCCATGGACTATACAGTACATGGAACTCTCCAGGCAAGAATACTGGAGTGGGTAGCCGTTCCCTTCTCCAGGGGATCTTCCCAACCCAGGGATCTAACCCAGGTCTCCCACATTGCAGGCAGATTCTTTACCAGCTGAGTCACGAGGGAAGCCCTCTGGCTTTCATCCTAGTCACTAATTCACACATAGGTATCAAGAAATCTCTCCCCTCCCCATCTTGTGGCATTTTAAAATGGGAGAAAGTAGAAACTATCCAGTAAGGGCAATGATAATATAGCTTATTTTAAGGCCAGGGGAAGTTGACTCAATAGAATCACCAATGTACACATGACCTACCACGGGTCATGTAGTCTAGGCTCCTTTGTAACCCGCCTTGTTTGCTATGACCAGACCTGGGACGCTGTGATCAGCCTAATTTCTGTTCTTTGAAGTCTCAACATTAACTATGAACAGCTACCCTGTAACCAGAAGCAACTCTGCATTTATGTTAAAAATGGAACTTAATCAATAAAGTAACTACACGATGCCTACTAATAATAAGCAAGACTATTTTGGAAAATGAATTCTTCTTAAAGAAATCATACTTCCTTACTGATCACATAGTTATATTGGTAGCAGGGCAGTTTTGAAGAACTGTTATTATTAAAGCTTAGAGATAAAAGTTTCCATCGAAATATACTTGGTTGTCTATTTAAAGCCATCTGAGCATCTTCAGGGCTTCCCAGGTGACTCAGTGGTAAAGAACCTGCCTGCCAATGCAGGAGACATGCGAGATGTGGGTTCAATCCCTGAGTTGGGAAGATCCCCTGGAGGAGGAAATGGCCACCCAGTCCAGTCTTCTTGCCTGGAGAATTCCATGGACAGAGGAGTCTGGTGGGCTACAGTCCGTGGGGTCACAAAGAGTTGGAAACGATAGAGCATGCACGCATGCACACTTGAGCATCTTTACACACTGAAGTGCTATTGTTCATGACTTGGCCAATATCCCTATGAAAATAGCTTCCAAATTAAATTCCTAACAATTTAAGTTAATAATTCACCTTCATTAAGTGATTTAATTTCTTTAGTGAGCAATAAACAGTTCTTATGACGTTTGTCCAGGATGTAAGTACAAATATTATTTTTCTTCTCTATTCATTCTCCTCTCAAGTACAAAAAGGAAAATACATACTCAAAAAGATGGTCTATCTGTGATATCCTGCTTTTATAACTAAAGCATCCCTGCAATAATTCTCTTGTGTTTAGTAGAAATCAAAGTTCATATGACTATTCCAGGGTACTAAAAAATACAAGAGGCATTTTCCTAATCTTATTTTTAGATACTGTATCATACATCAAATCAAAACCAGTTACATTTTAAGAAGTAACAATTGGCTTATAGTTTATCTCCAGCTACGGTAGGAAATAAAAGGTCGGTTAATTATAAAAGGTATGCGTGTGTGTAAACAGCAAGCTACCTGCATTTAGCATGTTTGTCTCCTGTTGAGCTAAATGTACACCGTGGTCAAAGTCGCACATCAAGTCACAGTCTCACAGTTCTAGCAAGCAGTGCAAACAGCCCCCCATGTCCACCGAGTGTGAAAACGAAAAACGGGTGGTGAACAGGCAGACCTGAGTACAACCAGACCCACATATGCTGAAACAAAACAGTGGCATTATCCACTCCAAAATGCAGCATCAGACAGAGCATCCCAGACAGGAGATGAGGAAGAAAGGAAACATACATGTCAGAAGGACAGAACCAAATAGCTTCCAGCCAACTCGACTTCAGAATACACATACAGTAAAACAGATGAGAAAGTAGGCTTAGCCACTGGGAAATTACATGCTAAACTGTTTCCCAAAAACACATGAAGAATTTACACTGTCAGTGATTTAAGGACAATGATGAATAAAACCACAACTCTTTAGATCCCAAAGGGAGAGTCATTCGGGGAGGCTGGGTTTTCTGGATAGTTGAAGCTTTACCCCTTTAAACAGAATTTTATAAACATGTTTAAACACGGGAAAATCTATATCAAATATACTTGCTTTGCCATGTTAATTAAAGCATATGGTACACAACTAAAATCTTCCTGAGGACTAGAATGAAAATCACGAACCATCGGTAACCACCACAAAGGGGCAAAGAACTGTATTCCATTTCTAGTCGCTGGCCCACCCTGCTGTGGTTCCATGGTCTTCATTTTTTGACTGTACTTTTTCTTTATGCTCCTTTACTGTTAGGTCTTTGCTATCACTTCTCACTGTTACCTAAGGTGCCTTTTCTCGACTTCCAATTTGCTACCTTTAACTTGCAGTAGCCTAGGACAGAGATTCATGAATATTAGAGCTGTGCGTAAGAGAAAAATAAAATGTAAATGGTGAGCAAGGACCTGAGACACAGCCTATGAATAAATACACAGTTCGGTGCGGGGACTTTTGAGGCCCGATGTCCTTTCATCTTTTCTTATTCTTAGCTCTGTTCCAGAAAAATAAAAAATGGTAGTTAATTGGTTTCCAGATGGGTGAGGCTTTGCCATGTTTCAAAAACTACATGTATGTTTTGTTTAACTGATCCACTTTGCTGTACACCTGAAACTAGCAGATTACAAGTCAACTATACTCCAAAAAATTTAAGAAAAAAAGATATATACATTATACGGAATGTCTCAAAGCTTCATTGGCATACGATCATATTAAATTTTCCTTGAGTCCCCTGTAAAGCAGTAAGCATTCATTTTTCACGGGTAGAGATAGGACAGGGTGGCAGAGAAGAACCCACAACACAGTAGAAAAGCAAACACAAGAATGTCAATTCCAAATTACATGGTAGCCATACACACCCTGAGATTTGATTTTCACCTTTAAACCAAATAGAATGAAAAAATGAAAATTATTTTACATTACCTTATAGATGACCATGAGAAATTACCCCCAAAAGGTAAATGTTTAAAAAGACGTTACCACAGACTGAGGCCCAAAGTCTAAAGACTACCTAGATTATTCAACAGGATTTAGGATTAAGCAACAAAAACAGCCATGGTAAATACAAATCCGTAAAACACACAAACAAATATAAACTCCTGTGGTTTTATAAGTTCTTAAAGATTTATTCACTGTCACCAAATAATTCAGAAAAAAACTGCTAAGTCTATTATAAAGTGGCACATTCGGACAATACCTGCCAAAGGCTATCCCTGAAACTAAAGAAGAAGTAAATCAAGAAGATTTCAGTATTAGCACGCTTTTTAAGAACCTGATCCTCTCCCTCACTTCCTAAACCTCCTAGCTTCTGGGCGGGTTCTGTATTCAAATATAGCCTTTCTCACCGTTTCCCCATGCCTACGCCCCATCCCTGCCCGTTCACTCTGAAAAGACTTCACTTCTGAAACCTCCAGCCTGAACAGACTGCATGCCTGCTTCCCCTGGGCCCCGGTCCTTGCTGACTCTCCACCAGCCCAGGGAAACCTCTTTCCACCTTCACAACCAGCCCTCTTCCTGTGCTATTCCTACTCTGGTTGTGTCTAATCATCACTGATTTCTGCAGAAGATGCTTTAAGCGTCATTGTCAGCTGATATTTGATTTTTTTAAAAAATTAAAAAATTCACCATTGGTTCATCCTTGCTGAAGAACTACTGTGTTTTTCCAAAATAAAAAAGCCACAAAAAGAAAGTAATAATTTAAAAGTACTCAAAATCTAGATTGTAACTACCATATATAAACAATAGGTCACTCAATCTGCTAATATAAAAAGCTCACTAGAATTATATAAAAATTCAACAGCATATTGATACACCAATAGTAATCAGTTAAAATAGAAAAGTAGCTCCATTTAAAAGAGCAACAACCAATAAATAAATAAATGAATAACTTAGAAGTTAACATAAACAAACAGTATGAGGAAACTATGTGAAAAAAACCAAAACTTTATAGAAGTAAATAAGAGGAATAAATTTGAAAATACACCATTTTCATTTTTAGAATGGGAAAATTTTACTGTATGCTGAGTATTCTTAAATTAATTTATTAATTTAATATTATTTCAACCAACCAGAAGTATTATTTTTTAAGCTGATGAAAATGGCTCTAAAGATCATCTAATATAGAAGAATAGAAAAATATTCATGGAAAAAAGAGTAATGAGGAGGGATAGGAACCGTGAATAGATTATTTTTAAACGTATTATATAGTTGCAATAATTAAACCGGGAACTATAGGCCAGGAAGAGACAGATTTCTCCTTGAAATTAAAGAGAAAAGTGAGAGACAGTCCCAAATATACAGAAGAAGTGAGTGTACGATGAAGGACCATTTAAAATTTGATGAAGAAAGAACAGATTTGTCAATAGATGGAGTTGGGAAAACTGGCTATTTGTGGAAAAAAAAAAAATAGAGGTAGATGCCCATCTTACACCATACACCCAAATTAATTTCAGATATACCAAATATTCAAATACCAAAAAAGTAAATCCATAAAAATACTAGAAGAAAATAAAACTGAATATTTACATAACCTTGAGGGTCAGAAGGTGCCTCTTAGATTTTACTTCAAAGATTGAAACTATGCAGGAAGGGATCAGCTAAACTATTCAAAGCAACCACGACCCAGAGAAATAGATACACCGCTGAGGGGACTGAGGGTGAGCAGAACCTTTCCAGAAGGCCAGCTGGCAGTGTGTGTCCCCAGACGACTCAAAACAGCCAAACGTTGACCTGGTCATTCGACTTCTGGGGATTTATCAAGGAACGATGAGGCTATGGCCAGCATATACACACTAAGGCCTTAATTACACAGTTGTTCATAACTGTGAAACTGAGAAAGTACTGAGATTCCAACAATGGTTGATTTCTCAAATAAGTTGTGTATCCAATGCAGGTATAAGATGACAAACAGGTCTATAAGGACAAGATAAATATGATGTGCAAAAAAAAGTGATAAAAGAAAATATGTAGAAAGAAACTACTCTGGTAAAAATACATGTATAATTTGTATATGTAGGGACTTCCCTAAATGTAGGTGGTTCTGTGGCTAAGACTCCACACTCCCAAGGCAGGGGGCCCAAGTTCAATCCTTGGTTGGGGAAGTAGATCCCATGTGCTGTAACTAAGGGTTCCACAGGCTGCAATGAAGACTGAAGATCCCACATGCTGCAACTAAGACCCAGCACAGCCAAGTAAATAAGTAAATGTTACAAATAATATGCATATGTATACATTTTCCGAGGAAAAGATCCAGAGAAGATATATCAACTTTGGGTACTTCTATATAAGATTGCAAATAAGCTTCATTTATTTTTATTTTTCACTTATATTTAGTTTCCTATGTTCCAGTTTTTCTAAAATAAATATGCATCACCAGTATCATCTTAAACGATAACAGAAGAGGGCAAAACCTTATAAACTGGTTTTTTTTTTAACATCAAACCAAAGAAATCATCTGCTACTATAGACATACTAGAAAGATGAGTTAACATCCTTGTCAGAGCTCTCCCAAATTAGCAAGAAAATAAATGAACAAAGCAAAGGAAAAATGAGCACACAACATGGGCAAAATAATTCAAAAAGGAGGAGAGACATTTGTCTAATAAAATGGAAAAACATTCCCCCTCACCTGGAAGACAAGAAACGCAAACTAGAAACCATGTCAAGATACTACTTCATAACTACTAAGTTGTCAAAGATTACAGAATTAAAAATACCTGCTCTGACAATGGCTCAGGGTATGAATATTTCCTGCACTGTAAATGGAAAATCCATTGATTCATTTTGAGAAGAGCTTTGCAATAAGTACCAAAGGTTAACTAAGCAATGCCAAGTCAAAAAAAAAACCTAAAGAAATAATCATGAAAATGCATAAAATAACGCATAAAAAGCTATTTACCATTTAATGAGTGAAAAAGTAAACTGATAACTACCACCACCCCATTTTTGTTTGAAAAAATATGAAGAAGCCAAAAAACTTTCTGCAGGAACTCAGGTAAGCATGTTCACAGTAGCTACAACTAGGTAGGGTCATCACAAAGTGTGCTTTGGGGTTTGTTTACTTACCTTTATTTTCCAAATTATCCGTATAAAAGGAACACTTCCACAAAGAGGAAAAATATTTGGTCATGTAGGACTTACTTCCCCATAATTTTCTCTCAAAGTAAAATGACAAAAATATAAATTCTTCAGTAATGGACTTTACCAGTAAAAATTAGAAAACAAAGATCCATGGATAAAGCAAGGTAGTCAAGACCACAACAGTGATACAGTCTGGTCCAAAAACCTTGCAGTGGCTGGATTAACAGCCACACCCTCACCGCAGCGGTGCTTCGCCTGCCAACATGCCAGGACTGGGGCACCCTCAGGAGACAGGTGGTCTGGGAGTCTTCCCCCGGTCCCTCCAGCTGCAGGACCGGCCGGGCACTCAGTCGGTCTGGGGTCAGGCCTCCTCCGGGCCCTGAAGGAACCCCACTGAGGACGCCCTGCTTTCCTCCTACCCCTAAAAGCCGTGATCGCAGCATCACTGTCCTTCTGAGTTGCCCCACTCCAAGATTCCTCCAGGAAGCATCTCTGATGAAAGGCCACTAAGCTCTCTTAGGAACACACTCACTCAGCATGAGCTAACCTGGACCTCTCAGGTGACAGAGGCTTCCGAGGAGACAGAAGAGCTCTGCGGGCCCTTCCGGAGGGAACGCTCCTCCAGTTCCAGGAAGGAGGGGGTCCTGGCGAAAGGGCTGGTAGGACTGAAGGGCAGGCTGGCTTGTCTGCACACACATCCACAGGCCAAGTGAGGGCCCACTGTGTCGGGCACCACCCAGGGCCGTGGGGGGCGGAGGGGAGGCAGCCTGCAGCGTGGGCCTGGCGCAACATGGGGCTCGGGGCGGAGGGGACACTGGTCACTGCGTGGAAAGAAGACCCCTCGAGTGGCAGGAACTCGAGGCTGAGTTCTTCCAGGCCCTGGGCTGGCGTGGGAGCCTCAGGAAGGTGGCGTGCAGAAGCCAAGTTCATTGCCGATGGGTGGAGTGCAGGGCAGAGTGGAACCTGCATCCCACCTTGCCCTCCCCTCAGAGATGGGGAAACTGGGGCCCGGGCTCGACGCGTTCGTTTCCCAAGGACCCGCCACAAGGTTGTGGCCGGGACCCTGGGATCCCTACCCTTTGCTGGTACTGTGTGTTCCCGGGACCACCAGGGGAAGCGCTTGAGGAGGACGGTGCTGGGGGAGGGACATCTGAACAGCTGACCTGGCATGAGTCCTGGTGACCAAAAAAAATGGGGTCCCTGCAGAGACACCGCAAAGATGATACAACGTGGGCTGTGAGCCCAGGAGGCCTGGCGTGGAGAGGAGGCCAGGGGCCCAAGAGCCACGGGCTTTCACCCCTGCAGGGGCCCGGAGCAGAGAAGCAGAAAGACCAGTGAGGAGCCGGCAAGTGGGGGCATGGGGGCTCCCTGCCGAGCAGCACGGTCTGTCCCCACCTCTGGCGGGCAGCGACACACAGGTGACAGCCACTGGCCTTCACCCCAGACCCTGCACCCCCTCACTCAAGAAGCTGGGGCAGTCCCCTCCCCCTGGGAAGCTCAGACACACCCTCCCAAGGAGAAAAGGTTTGTCCCTGGGACCCTGGTTTGCGACTCCCGGCTTCTCACACACGATTTCTGAATCCTGGCTTCTGCTGCTATTTCTGAACCAGTTACAAAGAAATTCTCGGCTCAGTCACACACAAATTGTAGCCAGGAAAGCGGAGACTATAGAGCAAAACTGAACGATCATACTTGGCGAAGCTGGACACACACTAGACAAATATATGATTGTATTATTAACAGAAAGAAGACAATTAGGTAAGTAAATATATATACCTATGTCACATTTAATTGAAACATTAGCTTCCTATGTAGTATGAACAAAGTGGGCTCCAAATGAGAAAAAAAAAAATTTTTTTTAGAGTTATGGTGTCTATTTTACTTCAACCCCCCATGAACACCAGCCGATTAACTGTCAATTGTATTGACAAAAATATGTTTATATTTTCAGTTTCCACTTTTCCAAGGGCATCATTAATCTATCTCACAGTTATGAATAACCCCTTGGATGACATATGAGGGTAAGGGAGTATCTAAATAATCCCAAATGAATGCCTGAAATACACACATATTTTATAGGTGAGCATAAAAGAAATACGTGGACCAGAATCCAGTACTTTCTATACTAACCTAAGGATGAATACACTTCTATCACACTCCACATGCAATTTCATCCTATGATATTTCCGCGGGGGGAAAAATCATTCATTAAGAGCCAGCAGAATTATTAAGTTGGACCCTCGTAAGAATTTTACACTTGAACTAGAATGCAATTATTGAAGCCGCTGATATTCTGACGAGCTGCACGGCTGACACTGCCTGCAAGCCTGAGGAAAATCGTGCCTGTCCAGGGGAGGCAGATTTTTCAGCATTAGAAAAATTTCTGTAACATGTTTTTCATACACATCCTCATGAAACAGTCCTAGATGATTTCTATTATTTCAAATTTCCTCAAAAAAAAAAAGTATCTGCCTACTGCCTTTATCTTCATATTTCAGAAAAGATTGTTTTGTTTTCCTGGGTTTTACACGCAATCGGGAGACAAGGGTTTACTTTCACTTTGCCTGCACCATGGCTCTGAATAAATAAAATCTTCAGCTATTACCCTCTTCCATGAAAATGAACAGGAAGCCAGAAAACAGTAAAGTCTAAACATTTCAAAGGCGCACAGCAACAAGTACATTTAATGATAAAGTCCCCAATGATGTTCACGCTTCAAAAGACGGACAAAGCTGTGTTTCACTGTTCTGTGTGTGTGCAGCTACCCTTCTGGTTCTCCAATTATACTAAATACAGAAAATATCAGGAAAATGACCAACATGGCGTCACCTCTAGATCAGAAAAGGGCTTTCCTGCAAAAACCTTAAAAAGGCAGGCACCCATTCTCACAAACAGAAGAGGGAGGAGGAAGGACATTTCCCAAAATGACATTTCAGGGGATAGTTCTTTTCAAAGTAAGATAACTTCAGGGGTGAGGCGGTTCTGCAACTGAGTCTAACATCTGTTTTCAGTCATAAAGGCCATTCGATTTCATGGGTTGTGCAATTTGCCATTTAACCAACTTTCTACAAAAGCGTGGTGAAATGGCAGCTTTTAAAGCAAGGACACAGCCACTTCCCTGGGCAGGAAGGAGGCTGAGGCTTCCAGGCAGGAAGGACTAGGGACAGGCTGCACTGCCCCCAAAGCTGGGGCAGGCATGACCCCGAGGCTTCGGACACAGGTAACGTCCACAGCGTGGCACCTCCTGGAACCAGGGAGTTTAATCCATCAGAAATCACTGGTACTGCAAAAGTGGATGGAAGTAGGTGGTGGGCCGACATAGTCACTAAAAAGAAGCTATGAGCTCAGGGACTCTGTGCCAGGGCACCGACCCTGGGTAGGAACGGCCACCCCATGCGCCTCCTCCACACAGAATCAAATCTGGGGCGTCCATTTGCTGGAGCGGAAAGATTATGAAAAAGCCATATATACCGCCAAAATACTGTCGGCTCAAACCCGGAATAAATCCTCCGGGCCCTCACTACAACATCTTCAAGCAGGGCTCAGGACTCCATTACTGTGAATGTTCTCTGGCCCACAGCAAAAAATATTGACGAAATTCCACTCTTCAGACAGTTATTGTCTCCGTGTGCTTGATAGCAGCCTTCAGAACTTCACCTGCTAGCACTAAATTCTTGAGTTTGGGGGAAAGGAGAGCAAATTCACCACATCTCAAGCCCTTCTTCTGGAGCAGCAGCAAATCAAATTATTCTTTCAATTAAACTAGCTTTGTGCTTAAAAGAAAAGCTCTTTTTATTTTTATTTTTTTCCCTACACAGACAGAACCAAAGCCATCACTTCTTCTAAACTCCATGACTCGAGCATAAGCTAAATGGCTTAGTATTCCTGGATAATACAGTTCATAAAATTAAATCTACTATCAGAAATTTCAGAGTCACTGACTGCGTGCTCTGATCTCGCAGGCAATCCAGGGATGGGGGCCTCTGTGTGGGTGTCCTTCTCAGGCTAACCCAGCCAGGTCTGTGTGCCAAGACGAGGAAGCGATGACACCCCGTCAGGGGCTGAGCAGGGATCTGGGGCCCGTGCCACCTGCCCCTTCCTGAGGGAGGAGACCTCCCCGATCCCCGTGATGGGCACAGCACCTCCTCCTGTGTTCCTTTGCCGTGGGACACACATCCATTCCACCATCGTGGTGCAAAACACAGCCCATCCATCTCAGCTGACCTCCTCCCAGAAACCCAGTCTCTCGTAGCAAATGCCCAGCTCACAGACACTGTGGGTTGGATCTCCCCTTCGGAACATCTGGTTTAAGAGAAGCAAAACCCAAAACCCCCATCTCAGCGGAATACAGACCTACAAGGCAACGATGCTTCAGCAGCTGGGAGGCGGCAGGGGGCGGGGGGCTGGAGAAGCCTACTCAGAAAGAGGTGTGAGCACATGCTGGTGGGGAGGAGGTGCCACCCAGGACGCGGGTCTGTTGCAGGAGGCCGTGTCAGTACAGGCCAGGGCCCAGGGCTGGCCGAGCTTTAACTCATAGAACAATCAGGGCGCTCAGGAGAAGAAAACACCACCTCATCTCTGTTGTGTACAGGCGACGGGCAGCATGAGACAGCTTGGTGTCGTCTGATGCATGCCGTGACGGTGGATAATTTGCAAGGGACACTGTCTGCAGTCCCTTTCTAAGCAAGAGGCTCTCCCTCTCCCGGGAGTCTCACACTCACATCTCTGGTACAAGCCCTGATAAGACGAGAATTTCCCAGACTTGAAACACAAACTCTGTGGTTTCAGTAAACAAATTTTATAGGGCCAAAGGGGCAACTCCCTAAAACAAAATAAATCAGGATAAAATGAGAAACCAAAGAGCCATCAGTTTTAGAAACTCTGGATTCTTATGGTTACCAGAGCCCAAGTCTACATCAGCAGCCCCAAAAAAGTCCTGACCTTTTCTTTTCAGCAGAGCTTCCTGCGTTTAAAAACAGAAAGCACAATGCAGTACCAGAAGAGCTAAGAAGGCATTTTAAATATCAATAAAATAGTTCAAAATGTACATTGACATACCCCTAAAAATCTGGGGGTTTCTGTAAATGTCTTCACTTTTTTAAAAACAGAAAGGGTACCTGTGCAGCGCTTTCATGTGTGTTTCCACAGCTTCAGGTAGCACTGGCCATGCTCCTGATCCAGCTTCAAAAACACCAACGTGGAGCTCACCACCTCCCCGCTTTTTCTCTTTTTTACCTAAAGTGAAAAGTAAATCCAGTCTGTCTTCACAGACTGTAGGCCTGGTTTTAATTTGTGCAATAGTCCTTTTGATAACAATGCCTAGTTAAAACATCCATTAAAAGTCTGTAGCAGGCATTTAATGGAAGGAAAATCTAATAGGGTTCCACTGAAACTCCTTCATTAGCTTTTAAAAGAGTTCTCTCCTATAGAGCTAACAGACAGACAGACAGACACACACACACACACACACACACAATGGGGATGGGGCCAGGGAGAGACAGAGACAGCGGTGAGAGAGACGAGCCTTCACACACTTAGGAATAGATTATAAACCTTGGGAAAGAACTGGGTCAAATATTCTTCACTTTTTTTCAGCTACCTAAACCAACTCTTACTAAACAAAGACCTCATTTCACAACTCTCACCCGCTGTCTCCAAGTCATAAAAGGAAGACACGGGAACAGGGACTGAAGTGAACGCAGTTTGAGGCCATCAGAGCTCAGGAAACACCAGGAACACACAACACTGCAACACAGCCGAGACAGGCAGAGCGAAATCCCCAGGACGAGAGGCCAGACACCGTTGTGACCTGCAGCCCACGCTGAGCCCAAGGAGGCCAGCCTCCAGTCCACCTGCTGGGACTCCTGGCCAACGGAGGAGGCTGCCAGGCCGGCACAGACTTCCCTGTGGATGCTGTGCCCAGACAGCCAGGCTCACCCCCCAGGGGTGTAGAGGGGCATGGCACAGAGCAAATCCCTGCCGCTACCCCCCCTTTCCTGATTTAATGCATGGAACTTACCAGGTCAGTCCACCAACCTGAGGTCACCTTTTTCCTAATGCAGAGCCCACACTTGCTAGAATCGCTGTTGTTCAGTTGCTAAGTCATGTCCAACTCTTTGCAACCCCACGGACTGCAGCCCTCCAGGCTTCCCTGTCCTTCACTGTCTCCTGGAGTTTGCTCAAACACATGTCTATGAGTTGGTGCTGCCATCCAACCATCTCATCCTCTGTCGTCCCCTTCTCCTGCCTTCAATCTTTCCCAGCATCAGAATCTTTTCCAAAGAGTCAGCTCTTCGCATCAGGTGGCCAAACTATTGAAGCTTCAGCTTCAGCAGCAGTCCTTCCAATGAATACTTAGGGTTGAGCTCATTTAGGATGGACTGGTTTGATCTCCTTGCAGTCCAAGGGACTCTCATGAGTCTTTTCCAGCACCACAGTTTGAAAGCATCAATTGTTTGGCACTTAGCCTTCTTTATGGTCCAACTCTCATATCCTTACATGACTACTGGAAAAACCATAGCTTTGACTAGATGGAACTTTGTCAGCAATATTTCCTTATTTATCAGGAACTTGTCTTTTTAGGTTTTGACTTGGGAGGGGGACCCCGGTTACCAAGCCACATGGGTTTCTAGTGGTCTGGCCCCAGCTCCACTTCTCCCATAAATCCCTGCTGCTTCCAGAACGCATATGGTGTGTTACAGCTGAAAAGCCTGCACCAAGACGCTGTGAACGATTTTGAGAAAAAGGCAAAACCATCCAAGTTAAACTCTATGGAGAACTGTGTACACGTAAAATACTTTTTAAAAACTTTTTTCAACTCTCAAGCTAATTGACAGCTACTAGTCAGAAGATTTATGTCATAGATGAGATTGTCTGGTGTGTGGTATTCTCCTAAACTGAAACATTCTTCAGCCATTCCTACTGAATCCACCAAAGGCTCCTGAGACCTGGCTGAACATTGCATTGCATTTCGTGTACACTTGATCGTGTCTGACTCTTTGTGACTCTATGGACTGGAGCCCGCCAGGCTCCTCTGTCCATGGGATTCTCCAGGCAAAAATACTGGAGTGGATTGCTATGCCCTCCTCCAAGGGATCTTCAACCTGTGTCTCTTGTTTCCTGAATTGGCAGAAGGGTTCTTTATCATCCGGACCTGGCAGGAAGGGGATTCCTTTTCAATCTCGACTTAGGATGACAAAAGCATGTTTCATTCACTCTTCAGATGACCTACAAGCTGTCTGCTCCACAAAGTCCACTTGCTCATCCCCCAAACCACCCAGACAAGAGGTACCCCTCTCGGCTTGGACATCCCCTAATGAGTGATGCGGAAAGCCCCCTGCAATCTGTGCCCCTTGCCATGTTACTAAGAGACCGGACGTGAGGTCTGCCTTATCTGCCCAACTCAACATGTGAGCTCACAGGCAAGGACCGGCCTGCTAATGTTAATGGTTCGCCAGGTGTCTTGGACATGGGGGAACCTCAAAAATGACTGTGGGGAGAATGGGCTGGAAGGAATCAGGCCACATCATTTGTGGGTGAGGACTGTCCCATCCAGAGGTGACATAAAGCCACAGAAGAGTCAATGGGGTCTGGCAGTTACACCCCAAGGCTGAGTCGTCCCTGACTGGCTCTTTCACCCACCTGCACTCAGATCCCCAAGGACGGGGCCCTGCCCTGCTCCAGGCTGCATCCCTGCCCCTGCCTCCAGTCCTCCCAGACTGGCCCAGGCCTGACCCCTATGGCACTAGGTGGAAGCCCCCATCTCCACTGACCCCAGTTGGGACCCCCAGAGGAGACAGGCGGCAGAGTGACCACGCTCACTGGCCAGGCCCCTCGTGGTGGGAGGGAGACGCGCTGGGAAGGACAGGGGACTGGACCCCCCAACACGAGGGACAGATGTGCCTGAGAATAGAGCGGGAGGGGCAGAGAAGGCCCCCGAGGCTGCGGGTCCACGCAGCAGTGAGGCTCGCCCAAGCCCCACCTCGAGCCTCTGTGCCCCCCAGAGCTGCCCACACCTCCGTCCCCCCACAGCCAACGACCCTCACTCCATAAGCGCTTGTCCTAGAGACGAGGGCCCCTCTGCTGGACAGTGTCACAGCCCTGCAGGGTCCCCGACGGGGGCAACAGGCAACAGCCACCACTGTGTGGGGGGAGCCAAACCACACCCCAGAGCAAGGAACATTGTGAGGTCCGGCCTTCAGACGTCATGGGGGCAAACTTCAGGTGACTGAGGCTACACCTGTTTACCAACCGTGGTTTGTTTCAAGAGTGTTCACTGCATCCCAGTCCTGTAAGTTTCCTGAGGACAAGCCCTCTGGGGACCCCCATTTTGTATCACCTTCCCACTGGGCAGAGCTGCAGGCTCCTCACCACAGGTCAGGAGTCACCTGTTGATACAAAAGTTCCCACAAGGATTGGTGATTCCTCCCTGTCCCTTTGGGGTTAATGATGGCCACGATCAAAACACCCGGTGATCAAGAGGATTCTGTGGGTTGATTATGATCAGCAATCACTATTGGTTATCAATATTAAATATTCACAAAGGATCCTGAGCATACATAGGACTCGGGTGACTTCTCTTAACTTCAGTTAAAAGCTGTTGCTCAGTAACAAACATAGTAGGTAATTTTCTCCTTTGGTGTCTGCAGTGGGTTGACCAGGTGTCCCAAAATTTGTGTCAGCCCAAAACATCACAAAATGACTTTATTTTGAAGCAGGATCTTTGCAGATGCAATTAGTTACATAGATGTAAGTTTATAAAGAGGTGTTGTTGTTCAGTCACTAAATCATATCTGACTCTTTTTGACCCCAAGGACTACAGCATGCCAGGCTTCTCTGTCCATCACCAACTCCTGGAGTCTGCTCAAACTCATGTTCATTGAGTCAGTGATGACATCTAACCATCTCATCTCTGTCATCCCCTCCTTGTCCTGCCTTCAATCTTTCCCAGCATCAGGGTCTTTTCCAATGAGTTGACTCTTTGCATCGGGCAGCCAAAGTACTGGAACTTCAGCTTCAGCATCAGTCCTTCCAACGAATATTCAAGGATAATTTCCTTTAGGATTGACTGGTTTGCTCTCCCAGCTGTCCAAGGGACTCTCAGGCATCTTCTTGATTACCACAATTTGAAATGGACCTAAATCCAGTGATTGGTAGACCTTGTAACAAGAGGAAAGAACACAGACACACTGGCAGAGGAGGCCATGTGATGATGGGGCAGAGACTGGAGGCGGGCAGCCACGAGCTGGGGGAGGCTGAGGACGGCCAGAGCCCCAGGAGCTGGAAGCAACGAGAAAGGATTCCTCCTGGAGCCTTCAGAGAAAGTGAGACCTAGCCGACAGTTTGATTTCTGTCCCCCAGCCTCCGGCACTATGACAGAATAAATTTCTATTGTTCTAACAAGTGGTTTAACTACTAAACTTCCTCTGGTTTTAATTTTTACCTGCTTGTTAAGAGCTTCACCGAACAAGGAAGAAATCAAGGACACTAGGTAAGAGCGTCAGAAGCAAAATGGAGCAGACACGAGCAGCCCGATGACAGAATGAGACGGCCAGGCTGGCCCACCATCCACGTTCGCTGACCACCTGCAGGCACACACCTCTGTGATCCCTGACGTGGGGCAGGTGGGGGCTCCTGTCAGTGTAGACCCACCCCCCTGACCCCGGCGGTGAAGTCAGCGCCACCCAGCTGGGGACAGACAGCCAGCCTGCACCAGAATCCTAACCCGCAAACTCATGATGGGCACTGAGGCTGGACAGACGTGCCATGGGGGTTAGGTGCTAGACCACCGCCCTGCTCCAGAGCCAGAGGGGCCCACACATGCAAACGCCACAGGACACTAGGCTGTGTCCTAGAGAGGTGACCGCTCCCCTCGGGGATGTGTATGCAGACTCACATCAGAGAGAGTCCGCGCTCAGCAAGTCCCTGTTGATGGCTGAGAGGGGAAAATTGTCCCTGGGGCAGCCAACACAAGGAGCCACTCCAGCACGGCGCGCCCTGTCTGACGCAGGAGCGGCCGTCACACACTTCCTGAAAAGTAAGCAGTGTTTTCGCACATCCGAACATTTAAACCCAGAAAATTCCTTCCCTGGTGGCTCAGATGGTAAAGAATCTGCCTGCAATGCAGGAGACCTGAGTTCGATCCCTGGGTCAGGAAGATCCCCTGGAGAAGGAAATGGCAATCCACTCCAATATTCTTGCCTGGAGAACCCCATGGACAGAGGAGCCTGGCAATCTCTGGTCACAAAGAGTCAGGCACAACTGAGCGACTCACATTTTGACTTTTGTACACCTAAGCACTCACTTAAACCTGGGAAACAGTCCATGAGCCGCTGTTTTGAATGGATTCATCTAAAGAGCAGGTTTGACTGGCTGATAATTACTGAGTGACTCTGAAGATCAAAACTGAATAGGTCTGTGTCTTGTGATGGTTACAAAACTGTGGTGGGATCCTCTTGCGGAGGTGAGTTAGAAGGGGGAAAACACGAAGCACCAGGACACAGCACTACAATTCTTCATCCAGGCAGGATGCTGTGTGCGACCAGGTGGGGCTCCAGGTGAGTTCAGGGGATGCTCCCACCAGGCAACACGGGACCCCCCAGATCAAAGAAGAACCGGTGGTACTTCAGCCAGGGGGATGCGGAAAGAAGGAGCGTGATCCAGGGGAGAGAAAAGACCTGCACAGAGCCCAGGCAGCACCTGGGAGCAGGTCGTTCTCCCAGGATTGAGACAGAAGGCGGGAAGATGCTCAGTGACCAGCAGGTGGGCATTCACGGAACTCTAATCGTTTGTAAACCATGAAGTTTCTTAGGAAAGCTGTACCACATGAAGTTTCACTCACATTTAAATATCTCATAAAAATTCCAAACTTCATCAAAAATATTATAAAGCAATGCATTTCTCTCTGTAGAAGCCAACTAACTGTCCCATGAAATTTGCAGAACCATCACTTTCAAGAAAGAAAGACGTGGAGGGAGGTTCAGGACTGACGGGACATATGTATACCTATGGCTGATTCATGCTGATGTATGGCAGAAACCAACACGACATTGTAAAGCAATTATCCTCCAATTAAAAAATACATTTTTTAAAAAAGAAAATGACATGTCAAAAACCAAGAAAGGAAAAGAGAGGTAGACAGTCTGAAAAAATTCCGTATTTAGGAAAGCAGAAAACTAGTTTAGATTTGCTTGGTAAAACAACAATTTACTTTTGTAAATGTTAAACTCTGCAAGGATATTACTGTGTCCCAAGGTCGAAAGTTCACAATTTATCTTTGAAGGATAAATTCTTCCAATGGGCTCAAGATGGGAGCACTTTGGTCTTTATTTCCTCCTGCTCATAACTCATAACAAAGGAAAGCAGGGAAAGAAAGGCCCATACCCTGCAAAAGGACCGTCACCACACAGGGGCTTCTCAAAACAGGGAGGCAGTGTTAGGCTTTCTCCTTGATGTCCCCAGAGCTTCTTCCTCATATATCGTGCTTTTGAGACTTTTACTTTGACCACACTGTGTAAATCCCATGCAAGGAACAAGCCACTTAAAATCCACTGGAAAAAAGAAAGACTTTAGTCTCACTCAAAAAGATATGCTCAAGAGACTGAGAATTTTTCTAATTAACAACCATTTACAATGAAAATTTAATCTAACCATTTAAATTTTTTATAAAAACTTTGTTTATAAGTTTATTATTTTTATAATAGTTTCATAATTTCATGAAAATTAAAGTACATAATAATTTGCATAATGAATTTGCGCTTATTTGCACAATAAGCACACGGTCAAGGCGGCCCGATTCTTTTCATCATATGACCATACTTCTCAGGGAAATGCCAAAAAAAGTTTCTTTTAAGAGTTTGAAAGGAGCTTAGTTTCGTGGTCTCCCTGAAAATTTAACCAAAAACCAAAATAAAACATTTTAGACATTAGTACCAAAATATCAATTATTCAACTAATTAAGACCATTATCTTACCAGGGGGGCTCTGAACAGGGGGGCTGGCGCTAAGGATGTGTTGGGCCCCTGCTCACACTGGCCCTTTTTCAGCCCTGGGGTCCCTGTGTCCATGGGGCCCCCTGGGATGCACAGAAGGTCCACACTCTCCCAGGGCTGGGGTGGGGGCAGCTGTCCCCTCCCACCCCAGCCCGCCCCCAACAGCCCTCCTCGACCTAAGAGGGAGCGCAGTGGATCTCGAGACTCCAGCTGTATAGGGTAAGGGAAGCTGAGCTGTGTGTGCCATTGCAGGTCTGATGGACCCCCAGCGTCCGAGATAAAAGATCACCTCCCCTTACCCGGGCCAGAGGAGTGGCCAGACCATCTTTTCCTGTGCTGCTCCACTTAGAAAACAAGATGTATTGGGCAACTCATTAATTAGATGTTAGGTTGGTTGTTGTTTTTTGTTTTTTTTTTTTTTTTTCCATTTTTTCAGCTTTGCAGCTTCTCATACTAAATAAATCCCATCTCATACTAAATAAATCGTCACCCTCATACCTAACATTTTATTCATGATTTTGTACTTATTTCCTTAAAGAAGTCCCCCCCGCCCCCCGCCGCCAAATCTGGCTCCTGCCCCAGCACTGGATGCTGTGAAGTTCACAGACTAGCCCTTGAGTCTCTGTCTCGAGTGTTTAAGCCTGTGGGTGGCCCCAGAGCTCTGCTGAGGCTCCGCGAAGACCCCAGGCCAGCCTCCTGCCAGGGGTCTCACTGGAGGAACACACTTGCTCCATACAGAGAACACTCTCCATATCGTGTTTTCCCTGGAACACTGTGACTTCATGTCCCGGCTGGCCGATTCTCAATCTTCTGAGAGCTCCCGGTGCACCCACCGTGGGCAGCCTGAGAGCCACCTACCAGACGTCCGCACTTGGCCAGTGGAGCTGCTTGGTGTAACAGTCGTACACGTAGTCATACGATGTCCAGCAGGGCCGTCCACTGGTGCCCTGGTCCATGGACCATGTCTGCACATGTGGTGTCCTGACTGCCAATGTCTGCTTGCAGCTCACACACAAGACTGCCCAGATGAACTCACCAGTGAGTAGTTTAAAGTAGTTTAAAGTACAAGCCAGTTCTAGAAGGTTGCAGACAGATTCATCAGTGAGACACAGGATGAGCCATTTAAGAAATGAGGGCCATTTCTAAACCCCCCTCGTCTTTGAGCATCGATACTGTTGTTTTTGTTGTTGTTTAGCTGTTTCAGTCGTGTCCAACTCTTTTGCGACCCAATGGACTGTAGCCCGCCAGGTTCCTCTGTCCATGGCATTCTCCAGGCAAGAAGACTGCAGCGGGTTGCCATTTCCTCCTCCAGGGAATCTGCTTGACTCAGAAATGAAACCTGTGTCTCCTGCTCTCCTGCATTGGCAGGCAGATTCTTTATCACTGAGCCACCGGGGAACCCTTGAGTATCCGTGCTCTCCTACAAAATAACGGTGCCATTGGAAAAACAGAAACAAAAACAGCGTGTGTGTGTGTGTGTGTGCATGCGTGTGTTGTGTGGTTGTCATGCACACTTACATGTACACACATATTCGTATATGTGCAAGCATGGGAGGGGTAAGATGTTTGTTCTCATCTCACACGTGATACCACTGAGCGTGCGCACACACACATGGAACATGAGGAAGACACAGTCAACGCTGAGGTGCAGGAACCACCCTGATGTGCAACTTTCAAAGAACAGGTCAGGGGTCCTCCGGCCCAGCTCCTGGGTTTGCACTGGAAGACTGCGCGGTGCCTCCTGCAGCAGGCAAGTGGAAGGGCTGGGACCATCTAGGCTTCATCCTGAGCCCTCCTCCAGAGTTTCATACCCCACACCTCAGTATTTCAAGACAGATTCTAGGGAGACATGTGATAAAAGGCGAAAATGACAACAGCATATGGGTGGTTTCAGAGGCCAAGGAACCAGACCTCTGGGCTTGATTTGTCTGACCTTATCTATCTTACTCTAAGTGACCTACTGACAGTGTACACGACCCCAGCTTCAGGAAGCCTCCCTCTACATGATGGAGAAAAGAGTAGGACCACGATCAAAATTAAATGACATAATGCGAGTGTAGTGAGCCAGCATATGGTAAATCCAGTCACTCTACAAATATTTATTGAGCACCGACTATTTCCCGGGCACTGTTCCAGGCACGACAGGGGCAGCAATGAACAAAACAGACAAAACCCGTCCCCAAGGAGCTTAAATTCTAGAGACAATGTTCACCACTGTTACTGCTGTTATTAGGTGTTGGCATTTGCAAAGGTGCATTGAGAAGAACGCCACACCATATTTTATAACAACTCTGTCCCTTAAACGTGTGTCTTATAATCTAGTGCACCCAGGTGCAGAATTCACTTTGGAGATATCGTCATAAAGAAATGCAATTTGGCAGCAGGCTTTCTCCCTCTGGTCCACCCTCATCTCCTTCCCCAGGGAGGGGCACAAGAAGACACAGCTGGGGAGCAGTTGTAAAGAGATGGGAATTTGCTAAAACTGGGTCTGCAGAAAATCCTGACTCCCTAGGTCGGTGACCCCAGGGAAGGCCACAGGTAAGAATATGTGACATGCCTGTCACGTGGGGAGGAGCCAAGACACATCGACAGCCTTGGAGCATCAGCCAGGCCCGCTGGCGACAACCAGCATGGTCAGCGGTGACGACCAGCAGCACCACTGGGCGATGATCAGCAGGGCCGCTGGGTGACAACCAGTGTTCACAGAGCTTAGCACACGCACACTATGCATCACCCCAAATTTCTCTCTTAGACACAGACACAGGCGCCAGAAAGAGGACTCCGACGAGAGTACATCAACATCAACATCGCAGCAGGGAGAACCGTCTTCTAACTAAAAACAAGAGCGCTGGTGTCAAAGGACTCAAGAGGCTGGAACAGACCCTGAGGAAGCAGAGCAGCTGCCCCCACTGTCCATGGCGAAGGCAAGAGCAGATTACAGACGGACTGTGTGGAGGCAAGGAAGAAAGGGCAGGTGAAATAAACTGGAAGATGGATTTTTTGCTTCAATCCTGATAACATTTTTTCCATCACACAATGAAATTATTACATCCACGGGATGCATAATAAAATATTTTATATAAAGTTAATATTGCTAACCGCTTTAGTTTTCAAAATATTCCCACTCTGCTGTGAGATCCATTACCTGGAGGACCTTTCTAGTTATTTTTTCTTTCTCCTTGAACTGTCTGGAAATCAGCAGGTGCTCAAAATAAGCATTTACTGGAGAAATAAACCAACCAGTGAACAATGGGAGAAACGGGCTCATGAACTCTGAGAGTACATGAACCCTCAGACCAGCCTCGATTTACAGTGGGAAAAGCTAATATTCACGGGAAAATGAGACCCCTCGAAGGATTCAGGGCTGGTCAGTTTGGGGGTTGAGATTAAAGCCACCCCAGTGTTTTTTGCCCAACAGTACACTGCACAAGCTGGGGTCACCCGGGAAAGTCCCCGAGAAATAATGCTGAGAGTCAGTGACCCAGCCCTGCATGTTGAGACGCCGGGGAGCTTGTACGTTTCATGTGAACATTTTATTTCCTGTTTACTCCCCACGTGGTTCCAGGAGGATTCAAGGCAGCTTGATGCAGGCTTGGGAAGGCGCCCGGATGACACCTCTTGTGGGATCACACACCAGCACAAGGTGCCAAGGGCGGACCACCAGCTCTCGGCGACAGAAAATCCTGGGGTGCTGGGGCCTAACACCGTCATCACCCACAAGGGAAGGAAACTAATAATTACCAATATTATCACCAGCAATAAAAGCAGTTTGGCAATAGACAAAACCTTTCCATGTGCTGGGTCTCCTGAGAAAACGAAGGAAAAGACAGTGCCTTCCAACATGAGACCTAAAACTCATCCAAAAACTCATCATAATATCACAACTTCTCCTTCGAGTGTTTTATGACCAGCAAACATGAAGAGAAAAAATATTTTCACTGACATCCTTGAAGTAAGTTTATAGAAAAGCGTGTGTGTAAATATGTCATATTTAACAGAAACGTTAATGGAAATATCAAGAACTGTTCTCTGAATGCATGTTGGTAACCAACCAACTAGCACCAAAACACACTAATGAAGCCCATCTCATAAACAAAAGATACAGAGTTTAATGGGGGGGGGGGGGAACCCTCTCAAGTAACCACACAAAAGCCCTGGCAAAGCAGTTATTATTCCCAGAGCACTGCCACTACCCCATCATCTGGAACTATATTTATTATGACTTACTAGATTTTGGAGCAATTGTCCTCTGAAGAGTGCAAGATACTGCAAAATAACGTTTGTGGAAATTGGTAGAAGAGGTGGAGGAGACAGAAAAGACGAGAAGGGGATGAGAGAGCCAAGGATGAGCAGAACGGAGTTTGGGAGCAGGGGCCAGGGCAGTGTGTCGGGGGTGGGGGGCGGGCGGGGTGGCGGGTAGAAGGGGTAGATGTGCAAAAACCAGCAACTGGAAATTCAGCTGTGCCATAGAGGCTCCATGGAGGCCACCCCAGCCGAGTCAGCCACGTGGGCAGTGCATCCGGCGGGATGAGAAGATTCCCCTCCCCCCACTCACAGGACATATTTCAGCTCCTGTCTGTGTGGAGGGGGGCCCATCTAAAGATAGCATCTTCTCAGTGACATGATGAGGAATCTGAAAGACAACAAAACCCCAGGTGTGGCCTTGCCCTTCAAAGAGCTCTGAAGACAGCCAAAAGGGTACCCCGTTTTACAAATAATTATGTGCCTCCTAAAAGTTGTTTTTGTTTTTTTTTTAAGGATTTTAAAAATCAATGAATCCTTCCAACCCACACTGCACAAAGGAAGACTTACCAGCCTGCGAAATGCATCCTACGTGGGGAGCAGGGCAGCCAGCGGCTGTGCAGTGAACAAGCACCTTGGTGGCACCGCCCGACAAGTCAAAGGATGAACCATCTTTCCAAGTGAGAAATGGAAGGTGGCGAGATACAACCCCTCAAAAAGGAGGTTTGCTTACAGGGTCCTTTAAACATGTTAATATCAATCCACGGGCTGACTCAGCCCACCCAGCCCCGCTGAAAAGAAGAAAGGATCCCGGCACAACCGTGACTCCCATGTGTCAGCCCTGGTCATCCTAACATGTGGTGTGGGTTTCTCTCTTACAAGGGTGGGATGATGGCAAAGCCCTCTCTTAGTATTCTCACTGTGTTTAGGTATTTGCCAGGAAAATAGACAGGAACACTGGAAGTTTAAGACAGTTTCCTTTTTTCCTCCCTAAGTAAACTGCATTATGAGACTGATTCCAAATTCCCCTCAAAATGAGAGAAAACTGTACTTCAGGAGATGTGAGAGAATACACTGGCAGGAAAACATGTTTCTACAGTTTCAAGTTTTAAACAGGTAACTGGGAAGGTGTCGGAAGGCTGAAGATATAAGGAATACAACCCTCTACATGGGTGGGGGAGGGGGGAGGGGGAGGAGAAGGATGGGGGAGGGGTGGAGGAGGGGTGGGGGGGAGGAGGATGGGGGAGGGGTTGGTGGGGAAGGGTGGGGGAGGGGTTGGTGGGGAAGGATGGGGGAGGGGGGTGGTGGGGGAGGAGGGTGGGGGAGCGGAATGGCAGGGGACAGCTCCAGGAAGAAGCCCCAGGACAGGGTGAGAGGTGACACCAGCCCAGAACTCAGAACCAAGGAAGCTGCAGCCAGGCATGGGGCATGTGTGGTTCGCAGAACAGGCAGGTCTGTGAGACGGATCCACAACCTCTCCCCTCTACTCCAAAGTCCAAACAGCTCTGAGAATTTAGGGGTTTCTCCTCACTTGGTTATGAGAAGTCTAGCCTGACCTGACCTCACTGGCAGGAAAAACCCAACCTATATGTACGAGGTCTCTATTTATTCACCCTGGACACTGTTAATATTCATACAGTTCAGAAAATCCACGTATCATTAAGCTGAAGATGCTGCAAAATAACACAGTGTAGGTACTGAATTTCTTTCCAAAAATCTGAAAAATTCTGTCTTCCACAACCTCCAGGATTTCAGGTGAAGGACAGTGGGTCCCCCCTTGAACCTCTCACTGCTGTCTGGAGTCACTGCTGTCTGGGGGGTGGCGGGGGGACAGGTCATATCAGGGCTCCTTTTATGGTTTTACTGGAGTCCAGTATACACCTGGCTCCTGAGAAGCCGTGATCAGAAAACTTACTTCCAATGGGCAGAATCGCCCACTTGAAGGAAAGGTTTCATACCCTCAGAAACACCTAATAAATGAACAAATTAAAAAAAAAAATTGATGACAAATTAAGGGAAGCCTAACTCCCAAATTGGGCTTCCTAAGCTAACATGACAGAGAAGGCAATGGCACCCCACTCCAGTACTCTTGCCTGGAAAATCCCATGGACGGAGGAGCCTGGTAGGCTGCAGTCCATGGGGTCGTGAAGAGTTCGACACGACTGAGCGACTTCACTTTCACTTTTCACTTTCATGCATTGGAGAAGGAAATGGCAACCCCTGCCAGCGTTCTTGCCTGGAGAATCCCAGGGACGGCAGAGCCTGGTGGGCTGCTGTCTCTGGGGTCGCACAGAGTCGGACACGACTGAAGCGACTTAGCAGCAGCAACAGCAGCAAGCTAACATGAAGAAGTATGCTAGATGCTGTTACACATATGCACAGTTCCCAGACACCAGTAGGGTAAAGGCCAAAAGGAAGCAAAACTAAAAGAAGACAAAAACAGGAAGGCTGGGTTCAATCCCTGGGTCGGGAAGATCCCCTGGAGGAGAGAATGGCTACCCACTCCAGTACTCGTGCCTGGAGAATCCCATGGACAGAGGAGACTGGCAGGCTACAGTCCCTGGGGTCGCAAAGAGTCGGACACGACCGAGCGGCTTTCACTCAGCTCCCAAATTACACTAATTTTATTTATTTTTAAAATTAATTTATTTTAATTGAAGGATAATTACTTCACAATACCATGATGGCTTCTGCCATACATCAAAATCAATCGGCCACAGGTACATATGTGTCCCCCCATCCTGAACACCCCTCCCACCTCTCTCTGCACCCTAAATTAGCTTTAGACTTTCCAAAATACACACTAAAGATCTCTCAGCCACATGATCTAAATATCCACCAGCAAAATCCACTAAATAAACCATCCAAGTAGTCTGAATTACTGAAGATCCTCTTCTGTGACACACAGATACCTAAAACGTGGCTTTGTGGCTGGTAATTCCTTGTGTGCTATGCTGTGCTAAGTCGCTTCAGTCGTGTCCGACTCTGTGCGACCCCAGAGACGGCAGCCCACCAGGCTCCCCCGTCCCTGGGATTCTCCAGGCAAGAACACTGGAGTGGGTTGCCATTTCCTTCTCCAATGCATGAAAGTGAAAAGTCAAAGTGAAGTCGCTCAGTCGTTTCTGACTCTTAGCGACCCCATGGACTGCAGCCCATGAGGCTCCTCCGTCCATGGGATTTTCCAAGCAAGAGTACTGGAGTGGGGTGCCATTGCCTTCTGCGATTCCCTGTGTGGATACATTTTACACCCAACTGAGAAAGAAAGGAAATATTCCTACTTGGATGGTTCACAAACGATGGGCACCTGATTCAAATTATGAAAAATACCTTGTAATACGCATTTGTTTTCCTCGCTAGGGGTAGTTTTCGGAGTCTTGTGAATATCTAAAATTCAGGGTGCAGGCAGGTGGTACGGCCAACACATTGCTGGTGTGCTACCTACACCGAGAACTGTCCCCTCAATGTCAGCAGTGTTTCAGAGAGACTCAAAACGCTCCAGGTCGGGGGAGGCCACATAGGATCAGAAGGACCCCAGGAGACACAGGGGCTCAGCACGGTGGTGGCGGGTGAGACTTGGCATCCACTCCACGCTGAATGGCCAGAGCTCCCAGGGGAAGGGGCAGTGGCCGATGGCCACATGGCCCCTGCTGGGGACCCACCAGGACAGAGCGTCATCTCACGCAGGGCACCGGCTGCCTACCCCTAAACACCATTGGGCTGGCCTCCAACCTGGGCCGCGTGCTGAACAGCTGGGGTTCGGTTCTCCCACCAGAGAACTGAGGTTTGCTTTTCTTAACCTGGTTTCTTGAAATACTGTAAACCACGGGGCTCGCCGCCCAGCCCCTGATGGCTCTTATTTGAGCCCCTCTGTGGAGCACAGAGTGCAAGGGGTGAGACAGTGTTTGAGGGGTATTTTCAAGTTTCCCAGTCAAGGAATTTTCCATCCGCTCCTTTGTTTCTTTTTTCTTGGAGCAGCCCAGAAGGGCCAGCGCTACCCCAACAACTGGCAGGGCAGTCAGGGGACCTGGTTGGGGAAGAGACGACGCCTCTTTAATTGTGCACACATGATGTGTTCAACCACTAAGGTCATACCTGCGTGTGGTGACTGACAACTTTTCAGCTTGATTCAAAGCAAACAGCTGCTGGTTTGATTGCCTAGCAACTAAAAAATGACGGATGACCCTTAAGATGGATAACTCCCATAAATCACCTCATTCAAACGCTCCAAGAAAAAAAATTAAAAAACAATGGTTTTCATGACATTTGCTGCACTCCGTAATGTGCCGTGATAAATTCGGCCTCCTTCTGGATGCTCAGTCGTGTCTGCTGAAGTTCGGGCACTTCTGTTCCCGTTTTCTGTCTTCCTGGGAACTGCAGTCAACCTCTGTTAGGTGTGTGTGCGTGAACAAGCTGCCTGGTCAGAAACTTGAGTTCCTGAGCGCCCACCCATCACTACAAGATGGTGGGGGGCTGTGCTGAACCCACCCCCACCCACAGCTTTTCATCAGGAAGCGGTGGTCCTATATCACCAAGATGGCAGAGGACCCCATGCATTAATAATGGTTACAATATATTTAGTGTAACGACTTGACCTCAGCCAACATCACGGACGCTGTGATTCATATGAATTTGATAGACTACTTCCTGTTTGCAGATATTTCATAGGTTCCTAAAAGGCCAAGAATGTGCTTTTAACTTGCAAATAAACACAGACCTGTACACCCACGAGATGGATGGGAGATCTTGGTATTTAGAATACCCACATCACCACAGCCCTGAGTTCGCCGACCAGTAGACGCCCAACCTTATTTTCCCAGGTTTGAGTTCACCCTTCCCTACCTAACATTCGAGAGCGGGTGCCAGGGATTCATTTCACCCTCTTTCCTTGTCCCTCTCTTTGCTACCCTGGATTTCAGTTTTCTGTTTTTAGGTGCGTCGATAGTATAAATAAGGCCGCTCCCAAGAGAACCTTCCCACCACGGACGGGGGTTAGCAGTCTGAAATAGTCAAAAAGGTGCCTGTTTTCTGAATCCCCTCCCATCCCCGCATGTGGGTCCACTCAGCCTGCTGGACGTGGCCGCTGCCCATGCCCCGGTTCTCTGGAGCCAGGCCTTGCTCACCAAGGTGCTCCGTCATCCAATAGCACGATGTTCTGGGCTCAGAGGGAAGGAGACCCCGCTGTCCTGCCCTCAGGAGGCCCAGGGTCCCCGGGGACACAGGTGCGTCCACGAGCGACTTTACGAACAGAGGCAAGCATTCGGGGTCCCACAGCTTGGCCTGTGCCGTCAGACTGGGCCATCTGACATCTGATTAGCATCCAGTACTGAAAAGGAAGAATTACTTTTTCTTCAGGGCACCACACAATTGCAAGCAACTGCCTACGTTTAAATCCCAAAGCGGCGGGGAGGGTAGGCAGTCCAAGGGACAGTCTAAGCATCAGAGCTGCTTTGCAGCCCGCGGTGGCGGCCCTCTGTGGGTCCGTGGGACCCAGCTCTACAGAGTAGGTCTGCTCCCGGGGCATAGGGGCGGCCTCCCTAGTCAGGAGGGCTAGGACGGCACACCTGCCCAGCTGGACTGACCCTCTCTCACTTTCAGGAGCTTCTCTACTCACGGCTGGCACCTGCTCCCCTGAAATGGAAGAGAGAAATCAGACAACATTAGCAACAAATAAAATGATTGAGGGTCAAAAGAGCCACGCCCCAGGCAGGCGAGGCACAGGTCTGCACGGAGCGACTCATTGTAAAAGAAGCAAGTCTCCCCTGCCCTCGGGTGGTTGAGCTGACACAGGAACTTCTGGGCTCTCCCAAGGAAGGAATCACAAACTCGCTGGGATGTCCAGTGCTACTGTTTTCTAAGAACGGAGACAGAAGAGCCAGTCCTTGGAAGTTTCCACTTCGGACGCCCTGACGCCTGGCGGAAAGGTCTGAGAGCCCCCGAAAGAGCCAGCAGCAGAAACTACACCACAGTGATCAGGCGAGAAAGGATGGTATTAATTAGGTCGCCGAGACGCCTTCCGTTGCATATGCTCCTACCTTTAGGAACCCAGAGATATCTGAGCATTCTCCCCAAAATCTTCCTGCTCCTGACACACCAGCGTTCCGGCTTCATCTGTCTTCCTAAATATAAATGGCCACTCTCTGCAGCACTTAGGAGAGGCGAGCTGGCTTCCAATAAATAGCATCTTAACTGTTTCCCTGATAATGGCAGGCTCTGGGGTGCATCTCCACCCCTAATACCACCAGGTCCTTACAGGGATGAGAGACCTGGAATCTGGCCTTTAACGCGTGTCTACAGGGCCACGGGCTGGGCTGCCCGGCTTTCTCAGGACTTCCGACCATCCTGGGCCTCCCCAGGGAGGACACGGGGCAGGACCCCACTCAACAGGACAATCCAGGGTGCTGTCCCTTTAAAACCGAAACGCTTGTATCCTCTCTGTAAGAAAAGTAAATCACGCTATAGTGAGTTGAGCTTTGAAAAAAACATCCATCCATTAAAGTTCATGGATTCACATTTCCAGATTGTCCCTCCCCTGGCTGGGTCTCAAGTTACAGCCTTGTACAACCCAAGTCTAAATAATATTCACCATGATAAATGGCACCATAACTCCGATATCCACAATCAATCTTTGCTTTAAAGATACATCCATCTTCAATAATGTTGATGGGGATTCTGTAAAATGGGAAACGTGACTGTTTTCCCGACCTCGTGACGGTGGGGAAGGAAGCTCTGAGTGATGGCTGTCAGCTCACATCTGGCTGCAAAAATAAATTAGCCTTATGCAGACAAATGAAAGGGCCAGCTCTGCCTAGAAAACAGCCACTCCTGAGCAATGGCTAATTTATAGGACTTCTTTCTGGAAAGTTCCTGGCGGAGGCAACAGTCTGCTTAGCTATCTCTTTAAATGATATCTGAAGCTGTAAATAACTTCAGTCCTAGGACGACACAAAGTACAAAAGGGGTAGCGATGGGAGAAATAGTAACTTTTCTCATGTTCCCACACAGGATTAAAACGCAAAACTCTTCCCTTCAAGGAGGAAAAAATATATATATTTTTTCTTTTAACTAAGTGCTTTTATATTTTAACACTGCGCTCCCCTCTGGTGGATATTTTTCTTCCCTTTTCCTTTTTTTTGGTTGTTTTGGGGTGGTTTCGGGACTCATAGGAAAAGTATGCAATCTGGGGGGTAAAGGTAGCCTTTTCTCTTCCTCCTCGAAAAATATCCTTTTGAGTAAGAGTGACACCCGAACCCCATCACTGTCTTCGTGCAGGCGTGCAGGCGAGGATGGGGTTACAGATTCTAAGTAACAGAGATAGAGAAGAAACAACTATTGGGTTTTAGTAGGTGGTGTCAAAAATAGACTAGAGTAAAACAGTCATTAGGCAGACCCTAAAATACATAGAAGACAGAATTTCTGCCCGGGGGGAGCTGGGGACCGACTTTTTTAATACAAGGGAGATTCTTCCTGCTTCTGACCTTGTCACACTTGAGAAAACTTAGGGCTTGAATTGTTTAAAGTCATGAGAAAGTGGGGAGAGAAAGGAGACACAACACTCTGGGGGGGGTGCACCTACACAGCGACGTGGGGGGGTCCCAGGCTGGACCACGCACCCGCGGGGGTCTCCAAGCCTCTCCAGCTGGACTCTGCAGGGTTGCTGCACGCTGAGGTGCCGAGGGTTAATGCTGTGAAGGTTGAAGGACTTACAGTAATGCTGTGAAGACAGAAACATCACAGCCTTTCCTGGCAAGGGGCTCACAGAGGGTAGGAGGGGACTGCAAAATGAACTCTCTCAGGCTTTGTCGGCAGCCTTTCCCAAGGCCCAGCCTGGCCCCTTTGATAAATGACACATGTCATTCTGTCACGGGCTGACAGTGCAGCTGGGAGGCCTGGTGATGTATGGCTTCAGTGAAAAGGAAATCAACTTTTTGGCACCGAGCGAGCCTGTACCCTGTATGAGGATTTTGTTTCTCAAAAAGTGAAAGATAGACTTAGGATTAAAAAAAAAAAAAAGTTGAAAAACAGATTGAACGACAGCTTACACTTAACATAAATTAACTAGTAATGGCGAAATGTGCTAGCCTGTGATAAATAAAAGCTACATTAGTCAATTATTAATCACACTCTAACTTGTAGCCAGAACCCATGACTTAAATCTGGGGCCTGAGCTGCCTTACAAACAGATAAGACAGTGCCTGATAGATGTCTTCCAGAGGGTAATCAGGAGGGAACCAAAGACCCAGTGGGCTCACCAGTGGGAATGGTGGAAGGTTCCAGAAAAACGGGAGGTGGGTAGTGGGGAGCAGAGAGAGATCCATTCCTTGGAGACGGACGATCTACTGATTGCATAAGGAAAACTAAACGTTAACAACAGCTACATCCAAATACTTTCTCCCCTTTCACATCTTCTGTGGTCTGAATATTGAAGACATTTATACACTGCAAGCAAATATTTACATCTGTGTCTATAATTTTGCCTTGAAAATATGTTGCTAGTTTTGTGTACAGGCACACACACATCCACCCCCCTCCTCTCACTACTGAGTTGCATCTTTTACAGCTGATCCCCTTTTATAGGGATTTCCCTAAAGATAGCACTTACTTCTAAACTAAATTGTTTAGCACAGGCCATAATTTAAGCCTCACGTTTTACCAAATGAACTGACATTTGACATTCATGCAGAGCAAGCCTGCCTCTCAACCAAGTGGCTCTTGTGCGGTTGAATTCTAAACAACTCATGCCAAAAACACCCCCACGGAGAACCTGTCCTCAGAGAACCCGAGGCTTGGAGGGCCCCCTCTTCCTGCCAACGTTGGCCCAGCAGTGAGGCAAGCCCAGGAGCAGGATGGGCTTCTGTGAAGGGCTCCAGGCTGCCCACACGGGATATGCCCTGCCAGGAGCCCCTTCCCCTCCAGATGCGTGGATGGTCAGCTACATTTCAATGGGGTATATGTTTCCGTGGGATCCCCATTTCATGGGCTCAAGAAGCAACGTTCAGAGTGGCATGGTGAGGTGGTGGACGCAGGAGGGCCCACCTGCCACTGGAAAGTCACGTTTGCACCTTCACAGGAGGAACCATTAGAAGCCACACCTCCAACGACGTCCCTGTGGGCTCCAGAGCTTCACTCACCTAGTGCCCCAGCTTGCTTGCACACAGTAGGTGGTCAGGAAACACCTGCTGAATTCAACTCAAAATACCCTGTATTTCCGTAACAAAGCAAGTCAGCCCTTTCGCTTTGAAAAGCACAGTCAGTGGTGTTTCCAGCCTCCCCTTCCAAGATTTCAGACGCAGGGCACCCAGGAAGCTTTTCCCAAAGTCCTAGGCCCCCATCATCACAGCAGTCGCCTCAAATAGTCACTCCCGAGAGGTCCTCCTGGTCAGACGTCAAGGCCTCCTGCGCGGGGACCACTTCCATTCGCCTTGACACCAAAGCTGGCAGAAGGCCAGAAGTTGTTGATTTCAGCTTACTTCCAGTGTTATGAGCAAAAATAAACTCAACTTTTACCAAACACAAATTCTCTGTGCACAACCAGCTTTAAAAAAACAAGGGGGACAGCTGTTGCTTCATGGCAGCCATGCGCTCCAAATCAGGAGGTAAGATCAGTTAAGGGGATGGCAGGGTTGTAGAGTAGCATGGCCCTGGTGGGGGGTGGGGAGGGGTATAACCCAAACCTTTCATTTATAGGGAGGAAACTGAGGCTCAGGGAAGAGTATAAAAAAAAAAAATCAGTGAAAGAACAAAGACCCAGGCCTCTGCCCCACATCCAGTGCTTCCCTCGGTGTTCAATGTCGGCTCAAGAATCAATTTACAGTCCCTTCTGCATTTAAACATGTACAATTAACAGGCAGGCTCCAAATCAAGTCAAAATGTTTAAAATTGCCCTGAACACCAATGGTTCCTTCTGTGGCTATAAATAAGAGCATGAGGGGGGAAAAATCATACATTAAAACACAGGCTGATGTTTAAACTTCTCCCTTCCTCCAGCTGAAATATAATTTTTCTTTAGTCCATAAAAAATTCAGATAGTGTGCAGAATGTTTATATATTACCAAGGTCCCTCTTTAAAAGGTTTATACTTTTACTTTATGACCTGTCCTTGATTTGACACTTCCGCTCATCAGAAAGGGATTTATAAAATAATCCTGAAGGTGAGGAACACACATGTGTCAGGGACTAGCTGGGTTTCACGACACGAAATTTAAGAAGAGAAAGAAATCCTGTTAAGCTCTCTTTAGTCACCAATAGACATCAAAGGTAATAATTAAAGAAGACAGACGTCATAAAACATAAATTTATGTCTCTTTTAATAATGCACAAGCACCATAGTGTGTAAAACATCTATTAGGTTGAAAGAACATGAAAACGTTCCAATAAGAAAAATCTATGTTTTGTTTGGGGGTATTTTCCCTTCCTTTAAAAAAAAAAAAAAAAAAGTGAGGATCTTTTTTTTTTTAACAAGTTTAAACCGAAGTCTTTCAAAACCTTTGCCATCTGTGGGTACATGAACTATGAATGACCCCGAATGATTTGCACTCTGCTCAGAATCCCTTAGAAAGCTCGGGAAAAAGTATCATTAAGAATGACTGATGACTGTCAGTCAGGGTTGACCTCACCCAGGCTTTGGTCTCTGCCTCAGTAATAAGACGTCCTTTATTAGTACCAACACTCCATAAAAGGGGTGTGTTTAGTCACAGGATGGCGGCCTTCTCATGCCCATCGCTTCTCTCGGAAAGATTGATTAGTGTTCATCTTTACTGCCTTCGCAGCACATCCAGGGCATAGCAGCAGAGACTCGGGCCTGCAAGCCCACAGACTGGAGTCAGGAGGTGGGAAAAAAGCCTCGAAAGAGGGTTGCTTGGGGGAGGGGGGGGGGGTCATTTTTTTTTTTTTTTTTTTTTTTAAGGAATCTGCCTTTCAGAAACAACCCAACCACAAAACCATATGTGTATTCAATTCCAGGGCCTGGACAGAAAGGCTGGGGAGAAAAAAAAAAAGTGACTGTAGAAAGGGGACTGAAGGAGCCACTTAAGTGTTAACTGGTCTTGAAAACAGAAGGGGAGCCTGGCCTGCAACTCTCTCTCGAATCAGCGGTTCCCAGCAAATCAATGAGGAGCCTGCCTGCAGAATCAGGGCTCCTAACCAGCCTGACATCAAAACACAAAGATGTAATTATTACCCATTAAAACTGAACATGTGTGAAACTAAAAAAAAAAAACTTCCCTCTACGAGCACATAAAAATCCATCTCCTGCTTTTGTATTAAACTACTAAATTATTTTTAAGAAGCAATTGCTATAGAAACAGACAAATGGATTTATACATATATAAAATCTCCACGTATGCCTGCATCCCCTGGACCACCTCAACTCTTGCGGAGATGACTCGGGGCCCTGGATTCCCAGGAGGAAAAATGGAGGCATAGATGTATGATTATCTTTGTCATCACCCCTGCCACCGTCATGAGATACTGGGTCCTGGCACACCAGGAGGACCGGGGGTGTGGGGGGGGCGGGGGGACGGCTGCCATCCAATACTTTGAGCAGGTGTTCCGCAGAACAAATGGAAAGGATGCATCCCAGGCGATCTCCTCCATTCCAAATACGTCTATAAACAAATTTAGCTCAGAGGGTGATTAATTTGCAGAAACCCTTTGGGAATCAGCCAGACTCTCAGTAGTCTAATGCCTTCAGCCAGCTACTCCCAGAAATTTAGCCAAACACCACAACAAGCTCCGACTTTCAGAAAAGTGCCTGAGAACCTGGGGATTTGGTTACCATGTGCACTGCACCTATTGGATTTGAATGTTTCCACCAAAAAAAAAAAAGCCTCTGAAGCCAGCCCTGAGCATCTCCTCTTGAGTGACTCGGAAGGAGGCAGTGGGGAGAGGGACCCAGGCTGCCCACCCCCATCCCCACCATGCTGGGCACGGGTGGGTGTCAGGGCGTTGAACCTGAACTGCCAGAGGGTCTGGGCCATCCCTTCACCCTGTGACACCAGCTCCCGGGAACTCGGCCTGGAAAGGGGAGGAGCTGAAGAGAGACAGACAAGGCCCTTTTGTGATCACCGCAGTTCCAAGTTGGTTTTCCCTGAGAGCTTTTGAGACACTCGTTTTCCCAGTTCATGAAAAGTGGGGGCAAACAGGTTCAAATATCGCCTCTACGCATCTCCCAACTTGCCTAGGTATGAGATGCATTTTCCTTTCTTTTTCTAAAATAAATTCTTGTTCTCAATTTTAAAGGGACAAAATAATGCAAACTCAAGACCTGCTGGATATAGTAAGGGAACTCTGCTCCTGCACAAAATAACACAAGGCTAGGTAGCACCCTCCCCCTGCTCACAACCACGTCAAACCACAGATGGAAAACTCAGACCTCCGTGGGCTGCTTCCTTTCAACCCCCCACCCCCTGACCAAGGACTGTTTTCATAAATATTATTAGTGTTTCACGTGTGATGCAGTGAGTACTAACCATCTGAGTTACTTCCTGGCTGACTTAGAATATTTACTAGAATGTTTATTTCTGATTACCTTCTGGAGATACAGCCGTTTCCTTCTATTTTAATTATTTTTAATTTAAATATATATATATATATACATTCTCAAAGTTTGAGGGGCAGTGCAGGGATATTTCTGCACAGCAGAGCGACGCTCAGGCATGGTTTATGTTCACATTATTTGTCTGCATTTGGCTTTTCTGAATGCCAGTACCTTCCCAGGTAACAATAAAGCTTAGCAGGAAAAAACAGACATGTTTTACTGTTATTTTCATGTAGCTAAGAACTGAAGCAGGGCCGGCTCTTATAGAGTATT